>NC_067159.1:44307366-44907366 GCF_903995435.1 Acomys russatus
AGAATGCAAAGCCCTTTTATTTTCCAATTTTTCCCCCTCATGAAGTAGGAAGTAAGAATCATGCAGTTTTCAGAACAAGACTAAACCATCTGTGCCAGACAATTTATTCTCACCTTGGTCCTTCAACATCTTGCGCAATCTTCTATTCTATTAAATTAAGGCATTGCTGAAATATGTTTAAAATTGAGCACCATCCATCACAGAGATGGAGTTAGAATATCTACATAATATTTACACATCTCAACAGGAAAAGTAATTTTTCTTTTCAGTAGTTATCATTTTTGAAAACCCAGGTTGACTTGTAAGCTGCTGCCTGTCTCGTCCCTTACTAAGTATTTCCTCGGCTGATGCATTTCACCGATTTGATCTCACTGATATGGTAATAAAATCATTGGTCACTCAGACACATGGAGATGGTCGCCATGTGTTAAATCACCTGCTGTGAATTCAGATAGAGAGGCATACAGATGGGACTCGGGGACCCAAATGTGTTAATCTGAGAAATCCCTGGACAATATCTCATGGATTACAATACCGCTGAAATATCCAGTATATTACTGCTAGCTAAATACTTCTGGAATTAATTATTAAAAGTGTATTTACCAAGGTTTAGCAACTATCTAATATGCGTTGCTTCCCAATGGGAGATTAGCCTGTCTAAGGGCTGTGGAATCCCGGGGCCTTTGGAATTTATTTAACAAATGATAAGCACCTGATTAAAAATAAATTAAATGCTAGTTAAAAGTATCTAAAGAGCTAATTTAAATTGTTTCATTAGGAAGGAGTTTCCCTATCCCATCTTCATTGTTTTAGAATTACTAACTTTACATACTGGGGCAAGAAACAAGATGGCCACCAGAGAAGAGCTGTGTGAGTGGCAATATTTCTTAATTAGTTCTCCCTCCCCTCCCCCCCCTCCTTCTCATGAGAGTTTCATTCTTAAGGTAGTTTTAATTATTTCTTAAACTTCATGAAAAGCATGATCTGTTCAGTGCCAGATTGAGTTAGAAAAATTCAAGATCTGAGACTAGTGCTGTTCTTTCCTTTCATATAAAATATATATTTTTAAATTTTATCTTTGTGTATGTTCATGTGTGAGGGTGCAGGCAGGCATGTGACATGCATGAGTGTGGAAGTCAGAGCACAACTTTGGCGTGAATCCTTGCCTTCTGCCTTGTTTGAGAAAGACTCTTGGTTACTTTGGGGCTGTGTATGTCAGCCTAGTTGGGCCACAGACTCTTGCATCTGCTCCGTGACTTTCTGAAGGAGCTCTTGAATTGTAGACCAGTGTATTGTACGTTATGGTGTCTAGCTCTTACACTGTAGGCTCTGAAATCCAAACTCAGGTTGGATTTGTGTAGCAAACATTTACCCACTGAGCCATCTCTTTAGACTGAACTCAGCGTTCTTCTGAGGCAAAAGACCAAAGACATGTTGAAAGGTGGAATGCGTGCTTTATTTCTATTAAATTATGCCTCATGTGTCTGAAATCAGTATCATCACATCTGAGCTGCTTCTGTTTCTCTCTCTCTCTCTCTCTCTCTCTCTCTCTCTCTCTCTCTCTCTCTCTCTCTCTCTCGTATTTTATTTTTGTCGTTTTAAAGAAGTATAAATTTCTTTAGATCAGGGTAAGTCTTCATTTCCAACCTTAGAAGGCACCCTGATTGTTTGTTCCTTAGCTAATGTAAGGTGAGTTTCTGAGTGTGGAGGTGACTTGAGATGACCTGAATGTTGTGGATCTGGGGAACAGATTGTTAAGACTAACTGGAGCAGAAGTGAGTTGGGGTGGCATACAGATGTCAGGTCCTGGGGAAGAGATGCACTGGCTTTCTTCAGGAGGCACAGAGAAGGTCTCTGTGATGAACAGCTGGGGGTGGGGTCCTTAGGTAACACATTGGAAGAGCAATCCAGACACAGAGAATAATAAAAAGTGAGGTAGATAGGTGAGATTTATTCGGACAAGACATTCTTGATAGTGGTCAAATATTGGCCAAACAGGAAATAGCGACCTTAAATCACAACCTGCACTTTCATCACAAGAAGAATTCTGTAGAACCCAATCCTTGATTGATAAAATGCCAGTAAGTAAGAGAATCTGATCATGATACAGAGTCTGAGATTGACTTGTGTGGGTTGTGGCTAAGGGCTGAAAGTCAATGGTAATAATTGAGTCAGTTTATTTTAAAGATCGGGGATAATCAACAGAAAAGACAAAAGGAGTTGCGGCCTCCATTTATCGAGCAGATCCTGGAATCCAAGAACACAGCTATGTATAGTTCCTGCATGAGGCATCTCCAGGGGAAAGTCTCATTTGGGCTCACAAACATCCTGAGGGTAAGAGCATGGAAAAGGAAACTTCCACAGTTAATGAGGGCAGATTTAGCACTACACGATGAGAGAATATGAGCTAGGAAAAACAGAATATGCCTTGGCAGTGGTTCCTGGCCATGATCACTGGTCAGGCAGCAGCTGGGGTCTTTATGTCACCAGCAAAGGCTCTGAAACCTCATCTGGATCAGTTCCCATCCCCATAGCTTCCTGAGCAATGCTGATAGCAGCCAGCCAAGGCGCTGATGGTACCACTGAGATGAGCTCGTTGGTCTCACACAGAGCCAGCCTCCAATCTTTGAGAAAAGCTAGAGTGTGAGCAAAAGTGGCAATGTACGCCCTGAGCACCTCTAATTTTACTCCAAGTTATACCATTCCACTGGAGATCTTCAAAGATGGAGAATATTGGCTGATATTTTATGGTGCCAAGTAGTATTTGTAAATGGTGAACATTTTCTCTAGAAGTGGTATTCTTAGAAGTCCATCTTATATGACAATTGAAGATACTCTTACAAAATTCTATGGTTGCTCTATATGTCTATACATCTCCTATGCTGAATGGAATGAGGTTTACATTTGGTATTTTATGAATAGTGGAAAATAAAACTTGTTCTGGTATATTAGTACAGCGTGCTGTTATGTAGTTGATTATGCAATCCAATTTCATTAGTCATAGCCATCTTTCATCTGCCCACTAACACTTCTCTGTAGTTATCAGGTGAATAACATGAATTCTTAGAGGGAAATTGCCTATGACTTCTGTCTGAGTCAATGTTTTATTGCTATGAAGAGACATCATGACCAAGGCAACTCTGATAAGATAAAGCATTTAATTGGGGGTTTGTTTACAGCTTCAGAGGGTTAACCCATTATCATCATGGAGGGGAATGTAGCAGCAAGCATGGCATTAAAGGCAGCAAGAACGGCTCAAGAAAAATATCTGAGAGCTGTATCTGGAAGCTGCAGGTAGAGATAGATAGATAGATGAAGAAGAAGAAGAAAAAAAAGAAGAAGAAGAAGAAGAAGAAGAAGAAGAAGAAGAAGAAGAAGAAGAAGAAGAAGAAGAAGAGAGAATACATCTAGGCCTGGCATGGGATTTTGCAACCTCAAAGGCCACCCCCAGTGACACACGTCCTCCAACAAAGATACACTTAATCCTTCTCAAGTTGTGCTGCTCATGGATGACTAAGCATTCAAATATATGAGCGTATTAGAGCCATTCTTATTCTAACCACCATAGCTGCTCAGCTGACAAGTTGCCGAGCCTTCTAATTGCAGGTTTATCTAGTCCAAAGCTCAAATTCTTTAGTTAAAATGCTTAGATTGTGCGAGGACTATCCCACTGAAGTGTAGAATTATAGGGCATGGGGAGGTAACAAACAATATTACAACCTAAATTGAAGACATTCCAAAGATATAATGATGAATGGCCATCGTGTTCTACCAGTTTCCCCACCACGAGGTACAAGTCATACCCGCCAATTGGTGGGCCTTCGTGATCATGGGTTCTGTCTCCTTTCCTGCTGAGAAGCAACGGTGATAATAAGAAAGGGTAGTGTGTTTCCCTGTGCTTTCTTTACTTACAGATTTCATCCTAAAGTCATGCACTATACCCTGTTACTTCTTATGGAGCTCTAATAGAATAATTGCTTCGGAAGACAGAGAGAAGTAAGCTGGGTGGGAGACAGGAACTCTGAACTTCTCCTGTGGGAATGTATTGGCACTGTGAAGTTTGTCCCAGAGATTTCTGGGACTTTCTCAGGATGGTTCAGAAGGCATGAGAGATTTTGGCTCCACATTTACAGGGAACCCTGAACCCTAAGTCCTCACAATAGATCTTAAATCACGTTCCCTTTCTTACACTGGGTGCAGAAGCAACCCCACCCTCTCCTCTGCACTGTGCAATTGTCAGAGGGCTAATTTTCTTTGATTCTGTGCTTTCTGGCTTTTGGAAACCATCTCCCCCAGAAGTTTCTAAAATCATCATCTTTGCTTGGGGCTCTGTGGCAGCTGCTTGCCTGGTGGCTTCTGGTGGCTCTGTGAAATGTGTGGGCAGAGGAACAGAAGGACTGAGGAGGGAATAGAGTAGCTGGAACAGAAGTGGCCTGCACGACTGCAGCTGAAGCTGGGCATCTTTGAAAGGCATGCGGAGGGATATTTTAAAACCACAGGTGTATCCCTAGGGGCAGGGACACTTGATGAAACCCGTTCACAAAGTGGCTGCTGGCAGTTCTTCTCTAAGCTCAGTTCTTGCCGAATCTTTGCAGGTAGAACGGAGATGAGTGGGGTCTACTTTCATGAGCACCTGGATGGATCCCGTGGGATCTCAAGGAAAGCAAAACCTTTGAAAGAAACAAGTGTTTGCTCACTAGAGTCTGAACAAGGGTGCACTGACTTTTACTTGTGTCTTAACATCACACTTCTTGGGTTTAGCTCTGAGGTGGAAAATGATGCTTTTTATGGACTCAAAACCACTTTTGGAAACAAAAGGAAAGAGCATCCTGTGCGCATGCTTTTTCTCTATTTACTAGAATCTGAAATGACACCCACGAAATGTTATTTAAAGAAACAGAATAGCAAGTTAGAGAGACCTGCCCCCCAAAAGTTGTCCAAATTTCTAAAGTCATACATCACGCAATATTTTTTTACCACTTATCTCCAAATGTACATGTATATCCTTATAAAATTATATGTTTATATAATTATCTATCTATCTACTATTGTGTGAGCATGCTGATACATAATAGAATACATCTAAATAGTTTGACTATCAGAGACCAAGTAAGGTAAAACATTTTAAATAATAACGGAAACTTTTCCTTCCTTTCACACAGATTATTATTATGATCATGACTTGTTCTTATTTGAATTTTTACCATGTTGGTTCAATACTTTGTGATACAGCATCTGGCTCTATCTTCTTATTTTAAAATTTTGTTTAAATTGCAATTATTATTTTTTTTAAAACTCACTTTATTAAAGTACACGCATGCCTCAGTGATTAGTCTCATTGCTGTGACAAAATACCTCAGAAAAGCTACTTCAGGACATAAGGTTTGTTTTGGCCTAGACTTTGAAGTCCATCACAGAAGGGAGGATGCAGTAGGTAGTGGGGGGCGCACAGTCAGGTTGCTCTGAATCCATTTCAGGATTCAAAAAGCCATGAGGACCAACTCTCGGCTCTTTTGCCTTGTGAATTAGGCCGTCTTCAGCTCACGGGATTCTGCTACCCACATTTATGTAAGTCTTCTTATCTAAATTCAAAGACTGTAGACAAGCCCACACAGCCATGCCTGGAAGCTTGTCTTGTAGGTAATTCTAAAATTTCCAAGTTGACAATCAACACTAATAATCACAAGGTACAACTGAAAATGTCCTGGTGGATGCATGTACTATTTGTGGTCTCCAGATTTCAATTTGTCCCCATCGTCAGAAAGACATATGTGCTGTTTCCAGTGAGCAAATATTCATCTTCTGATGTCAGTTGTCTTATAAACTAATTAGAATCTATACATTCTTACATTTTTAGAAGACACTGAATTTAAACTCCTCTGAGAGTTTGATCTGTAGGATTTTGAAGCAGGTTATAATATTCTGTTTTCAAGTTGTTAAGACGTGTGAGGAGATGGGAGAGCTTTTTATAGGTGGCAAACATACCATTTTCAGTGGTAAAATTATATTACAATGGAAATGATTCTTAGTACCAGTTCTTAAAGCTCTTTCCTAAGTCTCAGTCCTTTAAAAAAATACCACGTTTTTTCATCCACAGCTAAAATAATGAGTGAAGCCTTAAGGACCAAGTTAAGTATATTTTCTTCAGTGAAAAGACACCAATTTATACCTCTTACCTTTACAAAAAGAATATGAAGTCACACAGAAATGTCATAAGATTTTTACAGTTTTTCTTCATAGGATAAACAGCTAACCTCTGTCTGGTATAAAAGATGCATGACGGTCCTTCCTACCTCATTATCAAGAGTAATAAATAGTTTACTCCATTTTAAAGGTTCTGTGTTCCACATGATTGCTGATAGTGCTAGAGGACTTAGACACTTTGGCTTCTGAATGATGCCAGGAAAAAGGTATTTGGGGACATAAATGTCTAACGCTTTTCACCCTTTTGTGAGATAGTTTAATTTCTGCTTGGTAAAATAACACACACATATTCTTAAGGAACCTTAAGCACACTGCTTAGCTCCACAACAAAACATCAGTCTCATGACCTAAGGGGACTTACATCAATGTCCCTCCTATACTGTGTTCTTCCTGTTCTTATCTCAGGTGATTTCCCATAGCTTATATGACATACGGTCATTTACAAGACACACTAAGCAAGGACATCTCAGTCAATTAAATACTATAGAACCCTTTCAGTTTTGTACAGGAAAGATATAGCTATATGACAGAATTAGTAATTTTTCTTTGCTACTCAATTGTACCATCTTTTGTATTCACGATTGGAAGCTACCTACACGGCATTGATTCCTGACATAATGCGAACCACTCTGGGTGATGAAAGTACTGGAAATAATTATGTCACTCAAGACTAATTGATTCAACCTTTTTAACAACTATACTTGTATAGGACAAGGATGTGAGTGAAGTAAATAGTCTTGACACTTAATTGTGAGGGAGCCTAGTACAATTCGGAGGCACAAAAGATAATATTCAAACCTTGTAAACCAGGAGAGTAACGCACGTACATTTAGAGGTTTTCTAACAGTAACTTTGCGTGCTGGACCAACAAGGCATGATCAAATTTAATGTGAGACAGGACATGGTTTGACTCTGTGGTGAAGGCACTTGGTGAAAGCAGACAGTGCCATCACAAGGATAGGTGTTTGATTGCTCTCCTCTGGGTTTTGAATACAGCCTGACATTCGTTCTGGCGTCTAACATCTAAGAGATAGGATAATATTTTTAGCTGCATTCTCCAGTGGAGAAGACTGAGGTAGATGTTCCCTTTAAATGGTCTCTCGTGTTCCAATCCAGGTGAATGACAAAAGCAATATTTTCAGGCTCCATAAATCGTTTCATAAACGTTTCTTGGCGTTGTGAGCTTTATCTTATTTTGTCTTGAGTCTGGCATCAGAAGGACTCTCTTTTATACACTCAGTTGCCTTAATTTTTAGCCTGGCATTGCTGTCATCTCAATGCATCCCTCTATTTCCACCCTGTTGTCATGCCTTCCATTTCACTGCTGGCATTTGGTCTTTGTCATATTCACCACCATGAATGATCACATTTGGATCCTGCAATTAGATGATGGCTCCTTTAAATTTGACATGTGGAAGGATATGATGAGTATTTTATAATAGAATATTCTAGAACATGTGTCTTTTGATGTCAGTTCATTCTACTCTAGAGAAATGTGTTCTTAATTTCCAAGTGAAGTACATACCTATGTATGCCATGCATTCTGAGTACTACACCAGCTTATATGATACCCCATGAGATGACAAATACCACATGCAAAATAGTTTATACTGCATTTGTGTTGAACCTCATGCTGATGGGTGGAAACTCATTAGAGGGCCCCAGTCACCGCGCTTGAAGGCTTCGCTGCCCACAAATCTTCTGATATGATTTAGATGATGAAGGACTAAAGAAAGAATTTCACTCTCAAATCCTTCCAAACTTTTCTTTTAGATGGATATAACTCATGAGTGCAAGTGGGTGGTAGAGAGAAAGAATACATTATCAGTTACTTACTGCCTTCTCTGGAACATAAATACGTCACTCTGACTATAATGGACTTCTCTCAATTAAAAGGAGTCCATGATTCATCGAAATAAATTATGTAAAATGTTATTAACTAGAGGATAGACAATGTCAGTGAAAATTTAGTCATATAACTTTAAATAAATAAATATTAGGTAAATAGCCAAGGGTTTTCAATATGCTGTCATTGCTCATGGAAAGGAATAATGGGTGTTTTTAAAGTTATATGGAGAGTCTGGTTATTCAGAAAACTAAAGTATAAAGATTAGATGCTACAATTCCACATAATGTGGAATTGCTCTTACTATCAAGGATGAAAGCAGCTTCCAAAAGGTACACAGTACACTCCATGCTGAGTGCATATACCCTGCAGAACTTTGTTTGGAACACTGCATAAAATGCCACTTTTTGGGGGGAAACATTAGGGATTATTTTTTTTTTTTTAGCAGATAATGAGCAATCATGGAAAAAGAGATGAGGCCAGAGGAAGTATGACAACTTTATATAATTAGTAAAGCAGAAGTGAATAGAAACTTCTTTTCATGATGTTGATTTTGAAAGTATGAATGGGTTGAATCTTGCTAGGTGTATTATTTGACATGGAAAGTGATTGCAAAATGTGTTCTTTTATTTTTCTCTTTTAGTTTGTGTGTGTGTGTGTGTGTATGTGTGTGTTGGGAGTGTTCATGTGGCCACACACATGTCATGACACACGGCTTTGGATGTTGCTTCTCCCATTTCAATGTCTTTCAGGCAGGGTCTCTCCTGCTGTTTGCCACTGTGTGTGCCAGGTTAGCTGGCCTGCAAGCTCCGGGGGTTCTCCTATCTCCACTTTCCATCTTGCTATAGACGCCCTGGGACTAGAAACACATGTCTGGCTTTACATAGGTTCTGGGGATCTAAATTCAGGGATTCATACTTGCATAGCAAAGGATTTAAATACTGAGCAGCCTCTCAAATCTACAATATTTTTTGGTTTTTATTTATTTATTTATTTTTTACAATACTTTTATGTCTTTTGGGAAATGTTAAACAATGGTAATCTATGCACTGAGCATTTACTTTGACATAAGCATTGACCGAAAGCTTCAAGAAGTACATTATATCATTCAATCCTCAGAAATTCATCATCAAGCATCACCATTCCCATTTCACAGAGACTCAGGTTAAACAAACAAACAAACAAACAAACAAACAAAAAACAAAATAAACCAAACCACTTTGCCCTAGGTACAGAAATCAAGCCAGCTGGAGCATTTCTGTTTAATCAGGGTACGACACCTCCCTAATTAAAATAAATAAGTATTGCTTCTTAAAATAAATACCTCAGTTGGCTGAAATCTTGCTTGTACAAATTCTTGATGATGTGGTATAAATGAGACATTTATACATATATTAAAATAACTTTAATTACAACTAGGCTCCAATTTGTTCCATGGTAAAGTCTTTACTTAGACTTTCTTTGGTGATAGATAAGAAGGTTCAATTCCAAGAAATAAATCTTGGAATATTTTCTGCTGGTGGAGGTTTACATGCAGCATGATGGTTGACAACAATTTGTCAGGACACTTAGGGACACATTGCATCTTTCCTAGAACTTCAGATTTAGAAAGATCATTATGACTTATTTTTATTATTTCTTTACTTCACAAAACATTTTTTTAACAGACAGTACAAAGGTAAACTTTGCTTTGCTCCTGTCAGAATTATCTAATTTCTAATTAGGGAAGCCTAACTTAATGAGATTTTCCTAGGTAGGCTGGATAAGCCTTAGATGACTAACTTTAAGTAAGTGATTTAAAAAAAAAAAAAAAAAAACAAGTTAATCATTTGTTGCTTTCACAATTGATGAGTCCAGCAACTCTCCATGAACTGGGCAATTAGGCACTTGCTACAAACACTGGGCAACTATGACATGAGAGATGAGAAAAGAGACCCAGTTCAGATAGGATAAAATAATGTACTGTGATTCCTTACTCCCAGGTAGACTGGAAGGAGCAAGGTTGTCATAGTAACCAGAGTGTGAGCTTCACCTATGAGTGGGTGTGACCTATGAGGGTCACTCACAGTGCCATCACTTTGGTAAAGTTGTTGCTAACACTAACTGACCACATAATTGTATCTCTCCAGGAGTCTTTCTATGACTAGGGGACCATTGGAAACCACTGAAAATTAGGCTGACGGCAGCCATTTTAAAATATCTTGATCAATACAATATTTTGAGACTGAAAAAGGGAAGTACACTGTACAGCATGGTAGATGGTCTGAATAGTTTGCCAGAACTAGTTGTTTTGTAGAATGCTTCAAACTGGTGCTAGAACAAGCAAACAAAACAACAATGTCCACAAAGTTAATTAGACTAGAATTATATCACTCGATTAGCTATCTTCCTGAATTCTAATAAAACGTATCTCTAGAAAGTACACATACCCTGGCAGCTTGACTCCCTTTATGTCTACAAAGTACCTCCAACTTCAAAGCAATACTGGCCAAGGATATAGAGCATCTGCCCTGTGCGAACAAGCTGCTGTGCTCTATCTGCTGCACCATAGAGAGAAGACAAAAGGGAATAGTTTTAAGTGAGCCTGGTTTAGCAACTTAGAGACTTTATTTCAAACAGACAAAGGCCAGGCTGGTCCTCACCCTTCCACACACGTGCTCCTATAACCCACTTCTTTTAATGAGTGATAAATTACCTCCCTTGTTTCCCCGAGCTCCAGCCTTTTTCCAAAGGGCTACATGGAGAAAAGTGCATCGATGTGGAACAACTGGGTAAGACGAGACGGTCCGTTCAACCCATGTTATTAAAGAAATTGGTTCACCTTTTTGATTCTGTGTCATTGTAGTTTCAGCCATTCATTTGTTCAATAAGCAGTGTGGTATGTTCTGGGAAATAATGAATATTGATCATAAAATCGATCACTTATTAAGAAACAGACTAAGGGAAATTGTTTATCCAATCAATTGTAATTTTTGATTTGTTATTTATATTTTCCAATTTCTTCCACCCCTCCCCGAGGCTCTCTTGCTCTCAGAAACACCAAGGCAAAGGCCTAGAATCACTGAGTGGAATTTGTGAAGGAGCACACAGCTCACTGCATGCATTATGGATCACCCTGATGGAACAGCTTTTAATACAATAGAATGTGATTGAGAAATCAGACACAGCCTCCTGCACCTGTGGCTATTAAGCTCCAACTTTATATAGTAACAGGATCAGCTAAAAGGGGCATGTGCTTACTGTTCACAGTGTGCAAGTTAGTCGAGTGGTACTTTACAAAAAAAAAAAAAAAAAAAAAAAAAAAAATGGTAGCACACAATGAGCCTGTCTGGACAAGGAATCATGCTGGAAAGAGAGGCTAATGTATATAATATTCTAGTTACTCAAGATCAGCTTCCTTCTTCTTCTTCTTCTTCTTCTTCTTCTTCTTCTTCTTCTTCTTCTTCTTCTTCTTCTTCTTCTTCTTCTCTTCTCCTCCTCCTCCTCCTCCTCCTCCTCCTCCTCCTCTTCCTCCTCCTCCTTCTTCTTCACTAAGGCTTTGGAGAAATAGAAATGAATATCCTTTTTTATGATTGTCTAAACTTAGAACAATGAAAATGGGTTCTAATGAAGTAGCTCGAAGTACTGAGTGGTGATGCATTGTACTGTACGAAGCATCTTCCAGGGACAGAAGAGGGTAGAGAAGGCACACATGTAACTCAGAAGACCCTGGACAAAGGGACCATTGTGATCTTGAACAAGACACCGAACTGAGGAAGCTTCTGAAGCAAGACCAAGTAAGCCTTTCTAAACCACTGTGAACTTGGTCACCCTTCTAGTGCCCTTCTAAAATCAAGAGGTAAGCTCCATGCCACCTGATAGGGTATGTGGTTCTAGTCTTAGCTTTCACTTGTGTGGAAAACTGGGGCTTCAAATTACTGTGCAAATAAATCTCATCCCTTGTGGAGGGGATTCTAGTGTTTGCCCTTTTCCCACAGGGATCTATGGTACAGAGGATGTGACTGCATCCCCGAGAAGCTAAGTAACTTCCCTGGTATTGCTGCACACCAGGTCACTTCAATGCTCCTGCTCCTACTTCATCTCAACTGTGGCCCTGAATACCCTCTAGCTGGCTGCAGATACACACAAGTTCATTCATTCATCCTCCCCCCTCTCCCTCCTCCCTTCCTCCTTCCCTCCTCATTTTCTAATACTCTTAACATTAGAGCATTGATAGCAGGACTTATTTCTAAGTTTAGATGTTTAGTGGATATTTTTAATGACTGTAAATCCTGGGATTCCTCTGATAAAGAACTGAAAGCATTTTGAATTTTATTTTACAAGTTGTACAAGATGTATACTTTCTGGGTATACATCTACTACATTTATATAATATATGCAATACACTTTAATTTATGTGTAATATATTATATATAACATGTGAAATATATATTTATGTAATACCCACTTGGTGTTGTAGTTTAGTCCTCTGATCCATAGATCTCTGTGAGAAAAGGGTAAATTATATAAATGTAACACACATTATATATATATATATATATATATATATATATATATATATATATATATATATATATATTACATTTGAACTCTTTCTCTTTAAGCTCACCACTTACTCCATTGAGGTGCTTCCATAGTGTGAATCAACTTTTTCTGCTTTTGCCACAAAAGAAAAATGTTAACACATAATTCAGTTTAAGTCTTAGGAAGATCATGTTATCCACAAGACCATTAGCACCGTCTCTTCAAGACATTCCTTTTAGTAAACAGCACCATGTGCCTTCAGTCTCTTTTACCTGTTGATTTCTCCCTCTCATTCTTCTTGCCATTTAATCGCAACCATCTGTGTTTGCATCTTCAGCAGGTAAGTTATCACTGGTGCTCTCACCTTTGTCTCTCAGCCATGGTAATTCTTTTATCCCATCACTGGGAACCAGCCTATGCTCACTATCCACTTGCCTCTATGCTGCAAGCTAAAGGCTTTTAGAAATTATGTTTAGTTGACAAATAATAACTGCACCAATATACGGAAGACATTGTGATGTTTTGAAAAATGTTTACAATAGGAAATGATCAGATGGGGCTAATGAACAAATTCATCACCTTGTATATTTTAGGTAGTAAAGACACTTAAATGCACTCCAGCAATTTTGAAGTATACCATGCATTATTATACATTCTAGTTACCATTTGTAAAATTGTTTATTAAGATTTATTTCTCCTGCCTATCTGAAACATTGAAACTTTGATCATCAACTCCATTTTTACTAACTACTTTCCTGCCTTGGTCTTTGCTAAGCATCATTCTATTAGTCTGTTTTCATGAATTTGGCATTTGTACTTATTGTTTCTTTTCCATTTGTGTGTGTGTGTGTGTGTGTGTGTGTATGTGTGTGTATTGTGGTGTTGTGAACATGGATACTCATGAATGTGAGTGCTTGAAGTTGATATCTGAAATCACCTCAATTTTACTTCCACAACATTCACTGAGGCAGAGTCTCTACATCAAACCCAGCACTCTGCAATGTTAGTTTTGCTAGGCAGCTTGCTTTTGGGACTCCCTGCCTCGGCCCTTTGAGGCTGGCTGGAATTACAGCCAGGCTGCCTTGCTTACCATGCAATTATGTGAGTTCTGGGGAATCTGAACTCTCATCCTTTCCTTTATGAGATATTTCAACCACTAAGCTATTTCTCCAACCCTGAGTTTAACATACCTAGAGTCTACGTATCAGTGAGGCCATGGGGTGTCTGTCTCATTTCATTTAGCATATTGTCCTCTGGGATCACTCCATATGGTTCCAAGACATGACCGCCTGACTGCCACCACTTTTTAAGACTGAATCACATTTGTATAGGTACCCCCCCTTATTCATCCACGCCTATGTTAATGGACTCCTAGTTGACTGACAACTGCCAAGATTGCATGTCTGAGCTGTGGGCATCAATGCTACAGTGGACATAAGCGCACTGTTATTGTTTTTATCATACTGATTTCAGTTATCTTTGGGACTAAACCTAAATATGAGACTGCTTTATACTGTTAAATCTTTTTTTTTTTTTTTTGAGTTTTCACAGAATTTCTAGGCTGGTTCAGCTGGGGTCTTATTTTTAAGCTTCCCTTTTGTGAGGAACTTTAGAAGATAACTGATATCTTCCTGCTTAGGAACGACTCTCTGAAATGAGGCCCTCATAATTTGCTCTCAGTTTCACTCCTGATATTCAGATGTCTATTTAGTTTATGATCTCACTGATGGCTTTAGAAAAAAGTAATGATCACTTATTCCCAATCTTTTAATCAATTTTTCATCCATATAGCTTTTGGTTTGTCTGACTCACGTCACTCTCATTTACTCATTTGATAATCGCTCTCTAAGTACTTCTTATACTCTGGATAGAGCCCTAGTATTTGAAATCTATACACAAAGCAAATTGAAGTTTCTATAGCTACATATAAACAGATATAGATGGTGAACAGTTGGCATAATAAATAACTATACAACTTCATTTAAACCAGAAGAGAGTTAGGGATCAATTTGACAGCACACAAGAGATCGCCAGGGTTCCAAAGTTAAGGTGTTACTCACACTCAGCGTTGGTACTTGCATACCATTATCTCTTTAAATTTGTACCCTGGGTGTCTTACTTTGGAATCCAAAAGAAAAGACAGCTGTTGCAAATTTTCAAGAGGGTGCTCAGCAAGAACTTAGGAGGGGCAGGAGTTGTGAGGGGTGGAGGACGTGGGCTGGGGAAGTGGTGGGAGACAAAGGCAGAGAGTAAGAGAGCCACTTGTAATGGCTTCTCAGATCTTTATCTTCAGATAGTTGATGGAATCACAGCCCCCCTCACAGCCATCCAGGGCATCCCTGTCTTCCTTGCATTAGTCCTTCTGTTACTATTCATTAAAAATGTCACCATATCTCTTTGGAAAAATGCAAGTGAAGCATGCTTTCAAGAAATTCTTGAAAAGTGTCATTGATGTGAGTGACAGCACCTCTCTGGCAAACGTGCAGCAGAGCTATTTCTGGAGGTGCAGCATTTCTTTGAGGTGCTGAAACCTTGGCCTTTCTCCATGTAGCCTTGGCCTTCGTAGGTTAGATGTGTATGAATGATGGTAGCATGGAAGGACTGTATTGTTTATTCAGTAAAAGACCAATGAGGTACATATACTTAAAACATAAATGAAAGTAGTGTTAGTCTAGTGTTAGCCTAAGAGAAAAATAAAAGAAAAACAAAACGAAATGAATTAAATGAATTCTGAAAGAAATCTGTGGCAAGTGCTGGTGAGATAGAACCAGAAAAAGATAAGTATCTGGTGGGATTTGAAGCTATAGGTGACTTCAGTGAGCAGGTAGTAGTGGCGTCCTTATTTTGATTTTTAAATAAAATCTTTGAAGACTCCACTGACGATTATGATTTTCAGGGGTCTAGATTCTCTGGATACTTTGAATAAATGGTATAGTGCACTCAGAAGCAAATGATTGAACACCAGGAATTCCTCACTCCCGAGCTCTCTTCCCTCGAGTTAAGAACCACCACCTTGCCTCAGAAAGGCACATGCCACATGGTGCCCTTGGTTTTTCTTCGAGGAAAGCGTCAGATTTTTCTTTTATCAGAAAACATGGTGATCTCCCGAGTGGTCCCCCTGCATCTTGACCAAATATCTTTTTATAAACCTTGAGCCCATCTGTCTAAAACAGGCTTGTAGTCAGATTGAGGAAAGGAACTCAGTCAGCAGAGACAGTCAGGTGACAAGGTCACTGTTTCCAGCACGATAGGTCTTTGTCATAGCTAACATATTTTTGTCTGTAGTTCAAATGCCTTCCTCTCTCCTGCATTTACCATGGCCCTCCAATTCCTACTTCACTCCCAAGCCTCCGTTATATGCTTGGGGGGCCTTGGACTTGACACTCTTCCGTGTTAGCACCATTGGCACCAAAGTTCAACACACAGGAGTGTGAATCCAGCCCAACTCCTTGCCCTTCAATCTGGAGAAACTTTGGGAGCTCGCCGAGTCTTGGCTTTCTCCTAAGTGCTGTGAGAAGTAAAATTGTTTCATTGTGGATCTGTGACTATTCTATGACATTATTCCAACACAGACTCTTTAATGATAGTAATTAATTTTTATGTCAGCCCTCTGCACCGAAGCCTTTACAATTACAACCTTATCCTCTTGAGCAGACCATCCTGCTCCGACCTGATGTGCATGTTGCAGTCTTCTCTCGCTTTGTACCATATTCACACTGAGCCTATCAAACTTTTGTTGGCTCCTAATAGCACTCATTTCCATATAATTCTATGTGTCTTTTCTTTCCTTCTCCAATTACCTATTTCCTTTCTAAGGCGACACTCAGCTGCCTTACATCTGCCCATCTTTTAGGATCCAGTTGGACTATTCCGTTAGGAAGCTCTTCTTCCTTCTTCACAGTAGATCACACCCTCATCACTTTTCAGGGGGTCCTCAAGGCAAATACCTCCTGGTGATATTTCTAGACCGTAGTTTCTCTGTGCCCAGATTTGTGGAAGGACTGCAGTTGTTCTGTCGTTGCAGCCATCATGATGTTTGGAAGTCAGTACCTAAGTCTAACTTCTCTCAAATTCTTTAGTGTTTAATATGTGTAGATGCTTCCACTATTTACTTAAAATTAAACAACACACACACACACACATATCAAATGATCATATATGGAAGGGACGTGTTGGTAAGAGCATTATAAGCTTTTGAAAATTGTGAAGTACTAATTTTCCTTTTCTTTTTATTGCATTTTAGCATTAGAGCCATACCTGCCACCTGAAAATCTGTGATACTCCATTTCTTAGAAAACCATACAGGAAGACCTTTGGAAATTTGGGTCCTTTTAATCCATTTGGACTTCTGATCTCAGTGTAAGATGACTTTTGTGTTCAGCTACTGTTCTCAGCTTACTTTTCTTGCAACCTCAAAGAATAACACTCCTGTGAATTTTTATGACCCTTGCCCTTTATTACCCTCATCCCAGTTCCTTTGCTTCTGATTTTGAAATGACTCTTCCCCTGCCTCTGAGATGGTCATTTTATTCCATTTCCTGCTGTTAGTCTTGTTTTGTATGTGTTTTTTAAGTATAAAGAGCCCAATAACTCTCATGGGAGATTTGGACATATGTGTAGGCAATATACAAAATGAAGTCATATCTAAGAACATGTAACTTTTTGGTGTGTCTGCTCTTACTACAAGGACTGCCCATCTTTTCCTGGTCTCCTTTGGATTTTATTTTCCTAGCAAATGCTCCAGCAGTATGGTATTTTGTTAGGCTTTTCTGTCCTGGTATTTCACATGTTCACAGACACGGGACAATAGGCACTCACTGTAGCATGTAGGCAGCAGACACTTGACTCCCTGAGATCTTGAGCAGCACACTACCGTGTCAGGCTGGGGATGATTCTATCAGTAGGTTATTTTAATGTGCCATGTGTGGTTCCTTCTCCTTTGTCTCTGTCTCCTTGACCACAGACTATATTTATTAATGACTTTCTCCCTGTGTTCTAGCCTGTTTTTTATACCTTCTGGCACATTATTACTTGTATTTTTTACATGTGGTGGCTTAAATGGGAATGACCTCTATGGGCTTATATGTTTGAATACTGGGTCCCCAGATGGGACAACTGTTTGGGGGAAGATTAGGAGGCATGGCCTTGTTGGAGGAAGTATGTCACTGGCTTCAAAAGGCTTTTAAGGTTTCAAAAGACTCTTCCCATTCCCAATATGCTCTCATGGTCTTCTTTGCCATTCCACATATGAGCTCTCAGCTGTCCATATGGTCATGCCTTCACTCCACCATTATGGACTCTAACCCTCTGAAACTGTAAGTCCAATTAAATGAGGGCTTTTATAGGTTGCCCTCATCATGGTGTTTTATTACTGTTAAGAAAAGTAGCTAAGACAATGTGTCATGTCCAAATTCTTATAGGGGAAGATTTAAAAGAGTAGGTCAATCTTCAGCATGGAATGGCCAGATTTCTTGCCCAGAGTCACTGTAAGGGCTCACTATCCATTCTGCAGGGGTTGGGCTTTGGGACAGGTGCTAAGTCCTGCTGTAAGCAAAGGAGAGCTCAAAATTCAGAGTAATCTAGTTGTGAGTAACTGGATGTGGATTCTTTCTGCAGAAGATTGTGGCTCTAATAACTTCATTGGATAGGCAATCTATTATTTACCTTTTGTTGTATAATTTTAAAATATACTTCATTGTTTATTTATAGGTGGTATCTATATAAGCCAAGATAAACAGAAGGTTGAGTTGTCTGAAAAGTTGCTTTTTAGACAATAACATTCAATGTCCTACAGGATGTCAGTGACTTGAGCTGAAAGGAAAATCATCTTGCTTCACAAGTCATTGATCTCAGTCAGCATACAACTTAGAGCACTAATAATAACCAAAGTTTACGGATGTGTGATTAGTGCCTATCAATATTTTTGTATAAGACAACCTCTGAATAAATTTCTGAATATTCACTAATTCGTGTATAGTTGTAAAAATGGCATTTTCCTTTTTCTTTGACCAGTCATTTTAAAATCTTGTCTAATGATGGTAGATATGTAGATTTTAACATTAACTTCTTCAGTTAGTTTTCTTTGCATAATAGCTCATATAGTTTATATAAAACTCCTATGTACAATGCGGGTGCATGGAAGTTAAGCAATGGACACCTAAATATCACTGTGGTAAGAATTTTGATCTACAAGAAGCCATGTGGGTCTTTGAACATGTTAAAACCATCTTTACTTCATGGAATAAATAGCAAATGCTCATAGAAGTGAGCTCCATTCTCTGGAGTAAAAGTTGGTGTCAGAATTGATGTCACACCTCCTATACCATGTGGCTTCATGAAGTCACAGTTCAAGAACTAAAGAAGCCCAGCTCCCACACATACACTGGGATGATGAAGAGGAGCTGACAAAGCAAGTCTTCATCTGCTTCATCCTGAGAAAACTTGGCTTTAGTTGAGTTAGCCAGTCTCTGGGAACTGAAGAGATTGGTGATGCTGAGGAATAGGCATTGGGTATTTGGTCCAGTAGTGCTCATTATCTTACCAATTATGTGTGAGTCACAGTTTCACTCTGCAGTTCTTTTTTTTTTGTATATAATTCTGTTTTTTAAATTATATTTAAGTAGTTTATTTAGATTACATATCAATTGTTATCTGTTCACTTGTATCTTCCCCTCCTCTAGGTCTGTGACAGAAGGGGACCTCTTCCCCCACCATATTGTCACAGCCTGTCAGATCTCTTCCTGGTAGTCTGCCTACCCTTCCTCTGGGTGCCACCAGGCCTCCCCACTAAGGAGGAGTGGTTAAATGGGGGCACCAGAGTTCATGTCAGAGCCAGTGCCTGCTCTTCACACACCTGTAGAGAATGCACTATCCATTGGCTAGGTCTGATTAGCGGGTTTCAGTTTACTGCATGCATTATTCTTGGTTGGTACAGTAGTTTGAGTGGACCCCCTGGGGACAGATCTGTCACCCTTGATGGTCTTCTTGTAGGGTTCCAGGACCCTCTGGGTCCTTCCCTTTCCATATTCTCCCATACTTCTCTCACCAGGAGTCACAATAGGAAGTCCTAGCTTCTATCACAATCCCCAGCTAAATGAAGACTCTCAGAAAATATCACTGTTGGGCTAGTGTCCAATTATAAGTGAGTATATACCATGTGTATCTTTCTGGGTCTGGATTAACTCAATCAGGATGATTGTTTCTAGTTCCATCCATTTGCCTGCAAATTTTGGGATTTCCTTGTTTTTAATAGCTAAGTAGTATTCCATAGTGTAAATGTACCACAGTTTCTTTATCCAATTTTAGACTGAAGGATATCTAGGTTGTTTCCAGGTTCTGGCTATTATGAATAAGGCTGCTATGAATATAGTTGAGCAAATGTCGTTGTTGTGTGGTGAAGCATCATCTGGGTATATTCCAAGAAGTGAAATAGCTGGGCCTTAAGGTAGCCCTATTCCCAGTTTTCTGAGAAAGGGTCAGATTGATTTCCAAAGTGGTTGTACAAGTTTGCACTCCCATCAGCAGTGAAGGAGTGTTCCCCTTTCTCCACATCCTTACCAGCGTGTGCTGGCAAATGGTGCTGCTCTAACTGCATGTCTTCATGTAGAAAAACACAAGCAGACCCATATCTATCACCCTGCACAAAACTCAAGTCCAAGTGGATGAAAGACCTCAACATAAAACAAGAGACATTAAATCTATTAGAAGAAAAAGTGGGGAAGAGCCTGGAATTCATTGGCACAGGAGTTAACTTATTGAAAAGAACTCTAACAAGCCAGACTCTAAGGTCAACAATTAATAAATGGGGCCTCATGAGGCTGAGAAGCTTCTGTAAGGCAGAAGGCACTGTCAATAGAACAAAATGACAGCCTACAGCCTGGGAAGAGATCTTCACCAACCCTACACCTGACAAAGGTCTAATATCCAAAATATATAAAGAGCTCATGAAATTAAACACCACCAAACCAAATAACCCAATTAAGAAATGGGGCTCAGAATTAAACAGTGAATTCTCAACAAAGGAATATCGAATGGCTGAGAAACACTTAAAGAAATGCTCAACGTCCTTAGTCATCAGAGAAATGCAAATCAAAATGACTCTGAGATTCCATCTTACATCCATCAAAATGGCTGAGATTCAAAAACTCAAGTGACAGCACTCTGTAGTTCTTATATTTAGGCTGTTAGAGGAAAAAGAAACCAACAAGTCAGGACTCAAGAGGATGTGACTGGTGAGCACCAGGCCCCTCTCAGAATTTCCTAGGTTGAGTGAGAGGAGCAGCTCCATGAGCATGGGTCTCTATTATTACCTTTAATTTCCCCATGGCCCAACAGTCATGTTGTCCCTTCCTTTTGTTAAGCTTCTGTCAGAAAGCCATTCCCCAGTGATCAGACTTAATTGGAATCCTAGCCAACGGGAGATGGGACGAGCTGCCATTTTGAGATACTTTGCTGAGCCAGTTCTTTGGGGGTAATATCTGTGTTAGCTTGATGTAATGATGTAATAACAGGGCTTATTACACATCATGTGTATAAAGGTTGGGTGAAAGTTCAAAAATCTTTGAAGGTATGATTTAGATGAAATATATTTTATTCTGTGTTACATATATGTTATATATGTATATAATATGTACATATACATATGCACATGCACCTATATATAAACACATGTTTCACTGTGAGTTTAAATGGTTTCAAGATGACATTAGTAATAAGCACCCTTTGTTTCTTCTTACAAGAGGTACATATGTTTTTAGAGAAATGTCTGAAAAAATGTTGATATCATCCATTGTTGAACTTAAAATTTAGAAGGAGATTTTCTTTTATTTAAAGCCTTTTGTTATAAGAATTTCAATATATAAAACATTAAGAATATTTTAATAAATGATTAATTTCTAAAAACTTTCCAAGATTCACACACAAAATACTGCTTATGCACTAAAGGGACTTTTTAGCTTTTGAATGCAGAATTAGATGTTCTGTAATCTTTAATCTTTATCTTATGACTTTAACTGGAGATTTCTGAGTAGGTTTTACCCTACTCAGTTAATGCTGTTGAGAATTTACTTCAATAGTGCTTGGGCTATTAGGTGTAGCTATGCCTTAGTATAAAAAGGGAAATGAAGAGAAGTGAGTGGTAATCTTACACCCCACTTTTGTTTTCTCTAATTTCCTCATTATTCTGATTTTTTTTCACTATCCAGAGAGAAACATCAAACTGTACAGGAGATGGAATGAATACCAGTTACTTCTCTAGCAAAATTTCTAATTGTTCTAGTAAAATATTAGGAAATTCTCTCACTTAGATCTTCTGGGCCTTCATGATATTAGGGCTGACATTTCAAATTGATCTAGGACACCAAAACACTTCTTTCCCAACTACAAAAAAAATAATAAAACTTTCTTACCACATTAATGAAGAGGGCACAAGGCTTTGCTTCCTGTCATTTTGGAAGCCTCTGAGGGACTGATTTTCACTTTCCACAGGATTCCCCTTTAGATTTCATCCCCTATCTTGCCCATCTTCAGGTAACCAGTGACTTTAATTGTACTCAACCATTCATTTCCTTCCTTCCTTCCTTCTTTCTTTCTTTCTTTCTTTCTTTCTTTCTTTCTTTCTTTCTTTCTTTCTTCGTTCTTTCTTTTTTCTCTTCTTTGTAAACATTTTATGAATGATATTGAACCCAGTACTTTTCCCCTCTGAAATGTTATGCATTTTCTTTTTAATAAATTTATTATAATTTACTCATATTACATCCAGAATGTTATCCCCTCACTTGTATCTTCCCATTCCCACCCCCATTCCTCTTTCACCCTATTCCCCTCCCCTAGACCTCTGACAGAAGGAGACCTCCTCCCCTACCATATCACCACAGCCTATTAGGTCTCACCTGGATAGCCTGCTTTCCCTTCCGCTGTGTGCCTCTGGGCCACCTCACCAAAGCAATATGATCAAATCGGGGTCAGCAGAGTTCATGTCAGAGGTCATCCCTGCTCTCCCCAGAACCATGGAGAATGAGCTGACCATTGACTAGAACGGAACAGGGGAGGTCTAGGTTTACTACATGCATTGTCCTTGGTTGGTGCACCAGTTTTTGCAGGCCCCCCTGTGTGCAGATCTGCCAGCCTTGATGTTCTCTTTGTGGGGCTCCTGAACCCTCCAGGTCTTTCCATCCCTCCGTTGTTCCATACTAATCTCATTGCTACACTCAGAGTGCCACAACGAGTCCCATCATCTGTCCCTATCCCCAGCTGGGTGGAATCTCTCAGAGGACAACTATGTTGGGATAATATCCACTTATAAGTGAGAATATACCATGTGTGTCTTTCTGGGTCTGGGTTATCTCACCCAAAATGATCATTTCTAGTTCCATCCATTTGCCTGCAAATTTCAATTTTTCTTTGTTTTTAATAGCTGAGTAGTATTCCATTGTGTAAACATACCATAGTTTCTTTATCCATTTTTCAGTTGAGAGACAACTAGGTTGTTTCCAGATTCTGGCTATTACAAATAAAGCTGCTATGAACACTGTTGAGCCAATGACCTTGTTGTATGGTGGAACAGTTTTCAGCTATATATCCAGGATTGGTCTAGCTTGAGGTAGTGCCAAATTGACTTCCAAAGTAGTTGTACAAGATTGCAATCCCACCAGCAATGGAGGAGTGCTCCCATATAGCCACATCCTCACCAGCCTCTGTTGTTACTTGAATTTTTTATCTTAGCCATTATGATATGTGTAAGATGGAATTTCAGAGTTCTTTTGATTTGCATTTCCCTGATGACTACAGATGTTGAGCATTTCTTTAAGTGTTTCTAAGCCATTTGATATTACTCTGATGAGAACTCTGTGTTTATCTCTTTACTCCCCTTCTGAATTCATTCTATGAGGCCACAGACACCTTGATACTTAAACCTCACAAAGACCCAACAAAGGAAGAGAAACAATACCTGTTTCTCTTATGAACATTGACACAAAAATACTGAATAAAATTCTCACAAACCAAACCCAAGAACACATCAAAAATATCATTCACCATAACCAAGTCGGCTTCATCCTAGAAATGCAGGCGTGGTTCAACATACAAAAACCCATGAATGCAATTCATCATATAAACAAACTGAAAGGAAAAAAAAAACACATGACCATCTCCTTAGATGACAAAAAAGCATTTGACAAAATCCAATATCTATTCATGTTTAAAGTCTTGGAGAGATCAGGCATACAAGGCACATACCTAAACATGATAAACACTATATACAACAAGCCAATAGCCAACATCAAATTAAATGGAGAGAAATTCCAAGCAATTCACCAGAATCAGAGACTAGACAATGTTGCCCACTCTCTCCATATCTCTTCAATATAGTACTTGAAGTTCTAGCTAAAGTAATAATACAAGAAAAAGAGATCAAGACAATACACATCAGAAGGAAAGAAGTCAAAGTATGACTATTTGCAGGTGATATAATAGTATACATTAGTGACCCCCAAAATTCCACCAGGCAACTCTTATAGCTGATAATCACCTTCACCTGAGTAGTCAGATACAAGGTGTTATGCATTTTTTACTTCATCTATTATGCTGAATTCTTAGTCACACACACACACAAAGTAGGAAATCATGCTATCTGAATAAGGTAAGTGGTAACTTCTCGGCCACCTTTGCTATAAGATCTCTTCCAGTTTCAGTCATTTGGCTGCTTATTGTCAAGTGGTACATGCCATGGTTTGTTTTCATTTTGTAAGAGCCAATATTATTTACTCTTGATTAGCTGAGAGACATTCAAGGGCCATCTTTATCAACTGCACCCAAACAAGCTCTAAAATGTCATGTTTAGTTATGATTCAAGTGTGAGTTCTGTGGTAGGCTAGTGTTAAAATTGTGTGACTGTTGTTTGCAGGTGTTTACAAAAGGAAGATTATGAAATCATAGAACCAGAGTTCTATGCCAACACCAATGAGGAAAAGGGTCTTCCAGTTTACAAGTTTGAAGACTAGAGAAATCCCAATTAAACAAGTCACTTATTGGCAGATATGAATGGCAGAGTAGTAGTTTTAAAGCAATGAGGAATAAGGCAGTTAATTTTAAGGATTGCAATAAAGTTTATATAAATTATGACCTAAGCACCACTGTCAATTTGAGCAGGGCCAACCCTATGCAGCTCTCTGATGTCAAATTTCCTTGGGACCATGAATCCAGGGCACTGTAGAAATATTGTAATTATTTTCAGCAGAAGTTTCCTAATCCCTTAAAAATATGTCCTATATTTAAATATTCAATATATTTAGCGTAAAGTTCAATATGCTTTTTTCCTTAAACTAACATTGCTACCATGCTACCATTATGCCTAAAGTGTTCATGATTATATGTGAGGTGTTTGGCTGCTGTAAAATTAGGGTATATATTTGAAATCTTAAATGGAATTGACCTTTCCTGTAATTTTTGAATATGTGCAACATGACCAGTGTGCTACCTTCTAGAATCTTTTCAGTGATTATATAATTCCTCCAATATGGTATTATTAAAGTTGTGGGAGGTAGCAACCATTACAAAAAGCCCATTCAGTTTTTGTTAAAACTCTTATGAAAATGATTTATTTAATTTATATATAAATAATATAACTAAAAAAAGCAGGAAACGAGTTACTAAAACACAATTTCTTACTAAATTAAAGCAGTGTTTTCCCTTTTGCCTTTCTTATTATGACAGTTGAATAATGTGTGCCATACTAAATGGATGTCTGGTGTAAAGAGCAAAGACCAAGAAATGAGTGTTTAGAACAGCAAATTATATGTTAAAATCTATAAATAGCCTAATACATTCTTGCATGTTAGGAACAGAAAACTGTGGGCTGCAAAGTAGACTATCCAAATGGCCATGTTTTGAAATCGCCTTCAGAACAGCATGCATTGTCTTTCTGGGTTTTACAGATTCTGGATATAAAACCTTCATTCTCAAGAGAGGGCTCCTCTTGAACATGCATTCATTTATTTTATGTTCTCTCTTACCCAGTCACGTTGTTTGCAGTTTGCATCATCAAAAAACAACTTAAAATGATGCATGGCTACCCTGTGCCATTCAGGAGGTCAGAGTTTATGCATGAGATAATCACTGAAGAGAAACTAGGAACAAATGAAGTCAAGAGAAGCATTCTTACAGTGTCCATTCAGAGTCCTGTGTATTTGCTAATGTATTTTCTAGTGCTCCATTGCAAATATAGCTCTGAGATTTCTGGAAACCACAGAAAAAATGCAATTAAGCTTGTCTGTAAAAAGGAAGAAGAGGAAGAGGAGGGGAAATGAGAAAACAAAAGTGAAACACACACACACCTTTTAGATTTTTAATTTTTGAGAGTATAATATAATTACAACATCTCTCCCTTCCACTTTCTACTCCCACCCACTTTCTACACAAACATATATGCACACACATACACACACACAAACACACACACACACACACACACACACACTCACTGGATCCCTTTGTGCCTAAAACCAATAAATGCCTTCTGATTCTGAAAGCTGAGAAATGTTTCTTTCAAACTTATATTGCCAGCGTGATCCGCAACAGCATAACCTATTGGTCTGTGAGTATTTTCGTGTCCTCATAATGAGTGAATGGTTCAGATGCCAATGGGGTCTAGTCTTCCTCTGGATCAAGATGATTCTTTTTGTTTGTTTGCAAAGCACAAGAGCCACAAACAAGAGGGAAGGAGGAATTTTGTTGAGGGTTGAAGTAGTGGTTCTATAAAGATACCCAATTATAAGTCTGTGTCTTGACAAAAGGAAGTGCATTTCCTTTGATGAAACAACCCATGGGGTAGGGAACATTCCCAATGAGAAGGCATTCCCAATGAGAAGGCATTTCCAATGAGGAGGCATTCCCAGTGAGGGAGCACTCACAGTGAGAGAGCATTCCCAGGGAGGGGGCACTCCAGTGAGGAAACATTCCCACTGAGAGAGCACTCACAGTGAGGAAGCATTCTCACTGAGGGAGCTTTCCCAGTGAGAGAGCACTCCCAGTCAGGAAGCATTCCTATTGAGGGTGCTTTCCCAGTAATGGAGCATTTCCAGTGAGGGAGCACTACCAGTGTGAGAGACTATTCCCAGTGAGGGAACACTCCCTGTGAAAGAACATCGCCAATGAGTACTTGGGCCCTCTCCACACTGAAAGATCCTGTTTTCCCATCAGTTGGCTCAATCCACAACTTGTTATTATAGATAGAATAATGGTCACTTCACTACTATTTTGACTTACAATGATTTACCTGTGATAACCAAAGTCTGGAAAATTCCAGAAACAATCACCTTATAATTTAAACTGTACACCATTCTGAGAAGAATGATAAAACCTCATGCCACACCCACACCCCTAGGATGTGAGTCAGCCCTTTGTCTGGTGCATCCACATGGCAGGTACTCAGACCATGAGTCACTTTAGTAGCCATCTTGGTTACCAGATCATCTGTAAGTGTTGCAGTGTTTGTCCTCAAGTGCCCCATATTTTGTTTGATACCCATAGTGGCAATGACGTGAAAGAGAAGACAATGAGAATGAGAAGGAAAGTTCTTGAGCAATAGTATAACACGAAAAAGTGTATGTTGTATTTCCAAGATGTATGGCAAATATGAACCTTCTATCCTTGAGAGTCTAAGAGTAGGGGGGAAAGTGGGGACTAATTTTATGGTTCTATCTTAAACTGAAAAGTTCTGGCTGGAATCCGTGTTAGAAGCTCAGTGAAGATGGAGAAGGTAATGCATTGCAGGGTTTGGTTTTCTGTGGCTTTAGGCATCCACTGACAGTCTGGACATTTATTTCACATGAATAAGGTTCAGTAAGGTGCTCTGCGACCTAACCAGTGGCAACAATGGGAGCATGGAGATGTTGCACTGGGACTGTGAGCACGAAGAAGTCATGCCCCGCCTGAGGGTGTAAGAGTGGGAGTGATGCAATATGTAATACACTCACAAGAACCTTGGTAGCCACCTCGCTGTGTAGGAGGAACTACTTAACGCAGATCAACCACACTGTCAGGAAATAGAGAATCAGAGAATCAGAAGGAAGCTATCCTTGAGATGATGTGTTTTCAGAGAAATGCTCTGGAGTCTAGTCCACCGACTGTACAGCTAGTATCACAGTGTCTGACTCTCATGATGTAACTTGCTAATTCTTTATTCTCGTTCCCAGCTCCATACCGGCTTTTCGTTCTTGTCTGCCCTCTCTTAACTTCATACTTCTCACAAATAGTTGAGCTTTCTTAGCCTCCTGTCTCCAGTACTTCACAATCCCTTTATAACCCGAGAAGTATCTCCTAAAACTATCTACTTATTCATTTGACTGCCACTGTCTTGAAGGGGCAAATGCTTCCTCTTAAATCAATGTGTTTTGAATAAGCCTTTCTAGGTACAGTCTTACTGTTTTTCTCTCCTTTTTTAAAATTTATTTTTAGTTTATATATTCACTTTGCATCCTGATAATAGTCCCCCCTTCCTTTTCTCCTGATCTCTTCCTCCTACCTCTTTGCCTTATTCCATCCCCCTTGTCCTCAGAAAAGGGGATCCCTCCAAAACCTATCTCAGCACTTAAAGTTGCATCAGAACTGTGCTCCTTATCCACCAAGGTCAGGCAAGGTAGTCCAGTTAGGGTGATGTGATCAAAAGCAGTCAACAGAGTCTATGTCACAGACAGCACCCATTAAAATACTAGGGGATCCACATGAAGACCAGACGGCCCATTGGTTACATATGTGTAGGGGGCCTAGGTCCAGTCCATGCATGCTCTTTGGTTGGTGCTTCCATCTTTGTGAGCCCCCATGAGCCTAGGTTAGTTGACTCTGTTGGCCTTCTTGCAACATTCTTGTCCCCTATGGGCCCTTTTATCCATCCCTACCACTCTTCCACAGGACTTTCTGAGCTCTGCCTAATGCCTGCCTGTGAGTCTCAGCATCTGATTCGATTAGCTGCTATGTGGGGCCTCTCAAGGAACAGTTAAATTAGGCTCCTGTCTGAAAACAGCAGAGTACCATTAATGGTGTCAGGGTTGGTTGTCTCCCATAGGGTTGGTCTCAGGTTGGGCCAGGCCTTAATTAGCCATTCCCTCAGCCTCTACTCTATATTTATCTCTGCTCACATTGTAGGCATGGTAAATATTGGGTTGAAGGTTTGTAGGTGGATTGGCATTTCCCTCCTACCACTATAGGTTCTGCTTGGCTAGAAGGTGGCCTCCTCAGTCTTGTGTCCCCCACTGCTAGAAGGCTCAGCTAGAGTCATCACCATATCCTCCCTAGAGCCTACCCTGTATCTTGTCTCAGAGATGCCCTGCCCCTCGGTTTTCCTGTTCTCTCCAAGCCCTCTTACCTCACCTCCACACTCTCTCCACATCTTATACTCTCATTTTTGTTTCCACACCCCCTCCTACCCAGTTCATTCACTTCTGCTATCTATTCTATTTTCCCATATGAGTGCAATTCAAGCAGGGCATCCCTTGGACCCTCCTTTGGGTTCATGATATGTAGTATGGTTATCCTATAATATACAGCTAATAGCTGATCATAAGTGAGTACATATCATGTGTGTCTTTCTGGGCCTGGGTTACCTGGCTCAGGATGATCCTTTCTAGTTCCTTTCATTTGCCTGCAAATTACACAGTTTCCTTGTTTTTAATGGCTGAGTACTATCCTATTGTGCAAGTGTATGATATTTTCTTTATCCATCCTTCTGTTGAGAGACATCTAGGTTTTTTCCAGTTTTTGACTATTATGAATAAGCTGCTATGAACAGAGTTGAGCAAATGTCCTTGTTGTATGGTGGGGTGTCTTTTGGGTATATGCCCAGGAGTGGTATAGCTGGGTATTGAGGTAGTACTATTTCCAAATTTCTGAGAAAGTGACAGATTGATTTCCAAAGTGGTTGTACAAATTTGCACGTCCACCAGAAAGGGAGGAGTGTTTCCCTTTCTCCACATCTTCACCAAGATGTGATGTTACTTGAGTTTTCAGTCTTAGCCATTTTGATGAGTGTAAGATGGAATCTGAGTCATTTCTCTTTGCATTTCTCTGATGACTTATGATTTGTGCATTTCTTTATATGTATCTAAGCCACTTGAGATTCCTTTGTTGATAATTCTCTGTTTATCTCTGTACCCCATTTTTAATGGAATTATTTGGTTTGTTGGTGTTTAATTTCTTGAGTTCTTTATATATTTTGGACACTAGCCCTTTGTCGGATGTAGGGTTAGTGACTATATTTTCCAAATGTGCAGACTGCTGTTATGTCCTGTTGACAGAATCCTTTTACTTACATGAGGTCTCATTTATTAAATATTGATCTTAGGGTCTGAGCTGTTGGGGTTCTGTTTAGGAAATTATCTCTTGTGCCAATGAGTTCAAGACTCTTTCCCACTTTCTCTTCCAATAGATTTACTGTATATGATTTTATGTTGAAGTCTTTGATCCACTTGGAAATGAGTTTTGTGCAAGGTGATAAATATGGATCTTTTTGGATTTTTCTGCATGCAGACATCCACCAGCACCATCTGTTGGAGATGCTTTCTTATTTCCATTGTATGCTTTTGCCTTCTTTGTCAAGAACAAAGTGTCTATAGGTGTGTGGATTTACTTCTGCATCTTCAATTCAATTGCATTTACCAACCTGTTTGTTTCTATGCCAATACCGTGCAATTTTCTATTACTATTGCTCTGTGGTGCAGCTTGAAGTCATGGATTGAGATACCTCCAGAGGTTCTTTTATTTTATAGGATTGTGTTAGCTAAACTGTTTTGTTTGTTTGTTTGTTTTGCTTTGTTTTTCCTTATGAAGTTGAGAATTGGTCTTTTGAGGTCTATGAAGAATTGTGTAGATATTTTGATAGGAATTAGATTGAATCTATAGATTGCTTTGGTAAGATGGCCATGTTTACTATGTTAATCCAGCCAATTTATGAGCATGAGAAATCTTTCCATCTTCTGATATCTTTTTAATTTCTTTTTTCAGATACCAGAAGTTCTTGTAACACAGGTCTTTGACTTGGTTGGTTAGGGTTACACCAAGATGCTTTATATTATTTGTGAATGGTATTGTTTCCTTAATGTCTTTCTTAGTTCATTTGTCATTTGTACACAGAAGAGCTATTTATTTTTTTAAATTAATTTTGTATCTAGCCTCTTTGCTTAGGGTGTTTATCAGCTGTAAGAGTTCTCTGGTAGAATTTTGGTGATCATTTATATATACCATTATATCATCTGCTAATAGCGATACCTTGACTTCTTCCTTTCAAATTTTTAGCCACTCGAGCTCCTTTAGTTGTCTTACTGCCCTAGGTAGAACTTCAAGTACTATACTGAAGAGATATGGAGAGAGTGGGCAACATTGTCTTGTCCCTGATTTTAGTAGAATTGCTTTTAGTTTCTCCCCATCTAATTTGATGTTGGCTATTGGCTTGCTATATATAGCTTTTATTATGTTTAGGTATGGGGTTTGTATCCCTGATCTCTCTAAGACTTGTATAATGAAGGGGTGTTAGATTTTGTCAAAGGCTTTTTCTGCAGCTAATGAGATCATCATGTGATTTTTTTCTTTCACTTTGCTTATATGGTGGATTACAATGATGGATTTTTGTATGTTGAACCATCCCTTTATCTTTGGGATGAAGCCTACTTGATCACAGTGGATGATGTATTTGATGTATTCTTGGATTTGGTTTGTGAGTATTATATTGAGTATTTTTTGTGCATCAGTGTTCATAAGGGAGATTGGTCTGAAATTTTCTTTCTTTGTTGAGTCTTTGTGTGGCTTAGGTATTACGGTGATTGTGGTTTCATAGAATGGTTTTGGCAATGTTCTTTCTGTTTCTATTTTGTGGAATAGTTTGAGAAGCATTGGCATTAGCTCTTTGCAATTCTTTGGCAGACTGGTAGAATTCTGTGCTAAAACTATCTAGCCCTTGGCTTTTTTTTTTAATTTTTTTTTTTTTTTGAGGAGACTTTTGATGACAGCTTCTATTTCAGTAGTGGCTATAGAACTGTTTAAATATTTACCTGGTCTTATTTAAATGTTGCTACATGAAACCTATCAAGACAATAGTTCATTTCCTTTATACTTTGCAACATGTGGAATACAGGCTTTTGAAGTAAGACTTAATAATTCTTTGGATTCCCTCAGTGTCCTTTGTTATGTCCCCCTTTCACTTCTGATTTTGTTAATTTGGATACTGTCTCCCTGCCTTTGAGTTAGTTTGGCTAGTAGTTTGTCTATCTTGTTGTCTTTTTTTCAAAGAACTACTTCTTGATTTTTTTAACTCTTTATTGTTCTCTTTGTTTCTAAGTTATTTATTTCAGCCCTGAGTTTGAATATTTCTTACCATCTTCTCCTCTTGGGTGTGTTTCCTTCCTTTTGGTCTAGAGCTTTTAAGTATGCTTTTTTTTTAATTGCTAGTGTGAGAACTCTCTAATTTCTTTATGAAGGCACTTAGTGCTATGAACTTTCTCCTTAGCACTGTGTTCATTGTGTCCCATAAGTTTGGGTATGTTGTCCCTTCATTTTCATTGAATTATAAAAAGTCTTTAATTATTTTTACTTCTTCAATGACTAAGGGTCATTGAGTAGAGAGAGTTATTCAGTTCCCATGAGTTGTAGGTTTTCTTTTGTTTCTGTTGTTGTTGAAATCTAGCTTTAATCCATGGTAGTCTGATGAGATATAAGGGGTTATTTCAAGATTCTTGTGTCTGTTGAGACTTGCTTTGTGACTAATATATAGTCAATTTTGGAAACAGTTCTGTGAGGTGCTGAGAAGAATGCATATATATTCCTTTGTGTTTGGGTGAAATGTTCTGTAGATCTCTGTTGCATCCATTTAATTCATGTCATCTGTTAGTTTAATTATTTCTCTGTTTTGTTTCTGTTTCAATGACCTGTCCTTTGGTAAGTGTGGGGTGTTGAAGTCTCCTGCTATTAATGTGCAGGCATCTATGTGTGATATAAGCTTTAGAAATGTTTCTTTTACAAATTGGGTTCCTTTGTATTGGGGACGTAGATATTCAGAATTGAGATGTCATTTTGGTGGATTTTTCCTTTGATGAGTATGAAGTATCCTTCTTCATTTCTTTTAATTAATTTTGGTTCAGAGAATATTTTATTAGCTATTAGAATGGCTACTCCAGCTTGCTTCTTGGGTCCAGTTGCTTGGAAAACCTTTTTCCAGCCCTTTACTCTGAGGTAATGTCTATCTTTATTGCTAAGGTATGTTTCTTGTATGTAGCATACATTCTGTGACCCTGTGTCTTTCTGTTGGGGAGTTAAGTCTGTAGTTATTTTGCAAGACTAATGACCAATGATTGCTAGCTTCTGTTACTTTGATGTTGGTGGTTGTAGTGTTTTTGTGTTTCTCTTTTTTTGGCTTTGCTGCAGTGTTTTGTTTTGTTTTGTTTTGTTCTGTTTTTCTTTTGGGTGTTGCTTACTTCCTTTGGTTGGAGTTTTCCTTCTAGTATCTTCTGTAGGGCTGAGTTTGTGTGTAGATAGTTTAAATTCGGTTTTGTCATGGAACATCTTGTTTTCTCCATTTATAGTGACTGAAAGTTTTGCTAGGAATAGTAGTCTGGGCTGACATCTGTGGTCTCCTAGGGTCTGCATAACATCTGTCTAGGCTCTTCTGGCATTTAGAGTCTCTGTTAAGAAGTCAGGGGTGATTTAGATAGGGTTGCCTTTATATGTTACTTGGCCTTTTTCCCTTGCAATATTTAGTATTTTCTCTTTGCTCTGTGTATTGGTTATTATGTGACAGGAGAATTTTCCTTTCTGATATAATTTATTTGGTATTCTGTAGGTCTCTTGTATGTTTATAGGCATGTATCTCTTTAGGATGGGGAAATTTTCTTCTATTTTATTGAAAATCTGGGCCTTGGAACTGGGGATCTTCTTCTTTTATTCCTATTATTCTTAGTTTTCATCGTTTAATAGTATCCTTGATTTCCTGGATGTTTTGTGTCAGGTTATTTTTTTTAGATTTAACATTTTCTTTGACAGATGTATCACTTTCTTTGATTGTATCTTCTACACCTGAGATTCTTTCCTGTATCCCTTGTATTCTGTTCGTGATGTTTTCCTCTGCTGTTCCTGTTTTCTTTCCTAAGTTTTCTATCTTTAGTATTTTCTTAGTTTGTGTTTTCTTTATTGTTTCTGTTTCCAATTTCAGATCTTGAACTTTTTTTTTTCATTTCCCATACCTGTTTGCATTTTTTTCTGTATTTCCTTCAGAGATTTATTCATTTCCTCTTTAAAAGTCTTTATCTGTTTGACTGTATTTTCCTATATTTCCTTAAGGGATTTATTAATTTCCTCTTTAAAGGCCTCTATCATCTTCAAAAATATTAGTTTTAAGGTCATTTTATTGTGTTTTAGTTTTGTTAGGGTATCCAGGGCTGCTTGCCAGGAGATAACTGGGTTCTGGAAGTGACATATTGCTTTGGCTTTTGTTGATTGTGTTCTTACTCTGGCCTTTAGCCATCTAGTTGTCTCTGGCTGGTTGTTTCTGGTGCCTGCTGGATTTCTCAAATGTTCGGGAAGAGCCCTGGGCAGGATGGCTGGTATTCCTGAAGCAGCCCTCCTTGGCATGGAGGATATGATTGTTGCCTGGCTACTAGATGTTCAGGAATATCCACCCACCTTTCTCCTTGTGCAGTCATGTCCCAGTTTGACTGACGGACGGGGAATGGACTGATGGTGTCTAGCTGTATGATCCTCAGAACCAGGAGGTCTCCTCAGGAACCCAAGAGCCCTCCTCTCAATGGGGGAACTCCCAGAGTCTGCAGCCCTGCCATTTGCTTGCTCACTCCATTGTCTTTGAGCTCAAGCAGCCCAGATGGCATGCTGGATGGGCACCACCATTTTGGAACAAGATCCTGTAGGCCTGGCGAGTCTGGTCTCCTCAGAAGAGAAAGGTAGAGCTATAGAGCAGAGGTTGGGACCGTTTCCCTAGATCCCAGAAGTAAAGTAGCCCAAGGCTGGAACCGTGCACCCCTGGAATCCAGGAGCTTTTCTTGGGACAATGGAAATAGTTGGGCTGTCTAGAGGCAGTGTGGGCTCTCTTCTCACCTAGGAAACACAGACCATGGTGCTTTGGAGTCTGAAGCACAACTCCTTGCTCATTTTGCAGTCACTGAGGTCCTGCTACTCAGAAATGGTGCCCACTGGGTGCTGCCATCTTTACTCTCCCCTCTCAATCCATTGTACACATGGCTACTATCTGTCCCCTTATTATAGACAGAGACTGTTATGCCCAAGAAGCTTCCAAGGAAACAAAGATGAAATGAATTAAAAGAAATCATGTGCTCAAAAACCTTGTTGTAAGCACCTAAGGAATGCTGACAGTAGGATAAATAGTCTTCCCCAGAAGAACTCCCAAATTGGTTAGACATATATGTGTATGACATCAATTAATGGAAAACAAGACCACGACTTTGAAAGAGAACATGGAGGGGTTTGGAAGGAGGGAAAGGGAGAATGATGTAATTATAATCTCAAAAAATAAAGAATTAAAAAGCTTGTAGTTTTAGAAGAAGATAAGGCACAGTGGATTCCCCATCACAGAAATGTAAAAGGTTTCTGAGTTAGACTCCCTTGATAACATAAGGAAACAGATTTGGGGCTTGGGCCTTCCAAGCTTTCAGGAAAAAATAAAACAGCTACCTAGTTTTGTGTAAGTGTGTGATGCCCAAGATTACGCATGATGAATGACTGTGTTGGTATTGTACTGCCTTCTGGCCTAGCTCCTGCAGGCCTGGCCTGTGTTTCTCAGCAGGAAAAGGAATGAATTTTAAAATGGTAAATATTGGATATAAAAGGTATTTCTTAGTTTTTTGTTTTTGTTTTTTGGTTTTTAGAGACAGTGTTTCACTGTGTAACAGTCCTGGCTGTCCTGGACTAAATTTTCAGACCAGGCTGGCCTCAAACTCATAGAAATCCACTGGCCTCTGCCTCCCCAAGTGCTGAGATTACATACCTGTGTCACCACCCAGCTTCATAGTCTTTGTTTTAATGTTAGAAAATGTTAGAAAACCTGATTTTTCATGGGGGAAAAACCTCCATTCTGTCAGACAGCCCTGAGAAGACTAAATCAAGGTATGGAAATCATGGTGGGTACCAGGGGCCCACTAACAAGTCAGTAAACCCTAGCACTTTCTGGAATCCCTAGGACACAGCATATGGCATGCATTCCAGCAGATAAGTTCTATTTTCAAAGAAAATATAGTTGTTTACAAATTATTTCCCACTATGTGACAATGCTATAATCATGAGCTTGTTAGGGGAGTGACCATGATGTGGTAATGGATGCCCTCAAGTACAGATAATGAAAAACATTCCCACCTAAACTGGCTAAACCAATGAGTGCAGCTCACATACTAGGAACTGCTAAGGAAGGCTGGGTGGCTCTAGAGTTGGTTATTTCAAGGCCATAGATGCCACCAAAGGCCCATTTTCTTAGTGCCTTCTTCCACAAGTCAGTTTGCTAACACAGTTCAAAGAAGCCATGCTACAAAGACCAAACTGTGAGGTGAGCTGAGTGGGCCATATGTGTAGACTTTGTAGGGCTTATGCAGGAAATCAGTTGAATTTGACTAAGGCATATATAATAAAACCCATAGTAGAAAAGATCTGTCAGACATCCTAGAGACCTGAGTATGAAATCAAGTTAAAGAGTGTATTTTATCCAGGTCATTGACAGCAACAAAGGACTATGGCAAGATGAATCAAGCCACTCAATAGGGCATGGTGATGGCCTAAGCTAGGGAGAAATTCAAAACAACAGTTCCAAAGAGTGGAAATGAAAGATCTGAAGGAGAACAGAGGAGGTAATGTGGGAGCCTAAGAACTAGCAATGAGAAGCTAACAACAGGGCATGTCCCCATTGGTTGGATAGGGTAAGGTGGAGTGAAGCATTAAAGGGAATCAATGGCATCACTCAAAGCAAATAACAAACACAGGAAGTATCAGTGGCATGTGGTCTACACCAAACCTAGACAGTTCATCAGAATACACCAATGCATTTTCATGGCACATTCTATCCTGCAGCTAAAACTGGGGCTTGGCAGGGTGGTGGTGGTGGGGAGGGGGTGCAGAGAGGTTTAAGGGATGTTCATGTGATTAAGCCCTTAGAAAGTCAAACGGCTAGAGTTTAACTGAGTAATCCTAATTTCACAGTTCATTCTTTCTCCATTCTACCTTGAGGAGGCAAGGAGACTAATTTGTTTTCATCTTTATTGATTCCGCTTCTCAGCTGCAAGGTCCTCAGACTGGCTCACCTTGCCCCAGAGGATGGTCTTAGCACAGCTGCACGGCATGCAAGGCCCTTCAACCCTTGACTCCAATTTGTTTCTGTTCCATTGCTGTTCTTACTTCCATTAGGATCATTTAGTGGCCGCTATATCCACCCAATGATCACAGCAACCGAGAATTCCCAAAGCACGTGGGATGGTGCTTGAGGAACCATGCTTTTTCTTGTGCATGTAGTTTCTTTTTCTGGATGTATTTTCTCAGTTCCTCCTCCCATAGAAATCAGTCCTACCTACCTCTTCCATTGATCCTTTCCTGATTACTCATTTCTATTCTCTCTGTACTTCAAGGTACATTATTTGTGCTTTGCTTTGCAACACAGTAACACATTATTTATGCTGTCTTCCTGGCAGAATGGCAAGCTCTTCAAGGGCAGAGATACGCAGTGAAGAATATATTACAAAGCTCACTAAGAAGTGAGGTGCGGAGGGAGGATAGAAAGAAACAAAGGAGAAAATAAAAGAAAACAATAATACAGATACTTAAAAGGTGTTTTTAACAATTTAAAACCATTGGGGGAGGAGATCCCCCTCAGGAACAGTCATAGGGGAGGGGAATAAGGGGAAAATGGGAGGGGGGAAGAATGGGAGGATACAAGGGATGGGATAACCATTGAGATGTAACAAGAATAAATTAATAAAAAATTTTTAAAAAATTACTCTGGCAAAAGTACATTTTATATGTATAAAAGGGTTATATTTATATTTTTATTACAGAAAAAGAAGTCCCCAAGTTATATAAAATGTGTACACAAAGTAAGACTACCTGTTTTTGCAGTGTATAAAAATGTAACAATCAGAAGTATATTTAGAGTAGAAGGTATTCCAGATTGACTTAAGGAAAAAGTATGCCCAACAGTTTAGAAGTGAAAAGACCCTCGACAGCCTTCTGGAATAGTGTTACAGAACAGAGCTAGAATATAGACCAAAACACCAATTTCTTAAATATCCCTGGAGAGCTGTGTGAGAAATGGCAACAATGTATTCTGAGAGACTCCATCCCCTTCTGCGATGCTTCTCATAGCATATTCAATTTCTCTGTCTTTCTCTCTAACTTGCTAAGGGCAGAGATGGGGTCTTAGTAATCTTTGTCTTTGCAGAGCTCAGCGCAGTGCCCAGTACATGGAAGTTTATATTCAGTTTGCTAAATGAAATTGTATAATGCGCAGCCATGACACAGGCAGCGAGGTAGCCACTCTGAGCCGTATTGACAGCCGTTAGGCAGGAGAGTAAGTTTGGGCTAACTTAGCTCTGTGTAGGCAATGAGTTGAACAATGCTTCCGTATCGAGCTTCTGTCCTTAACTTACTGCAATGCTTGTCTATGAAGAGGATGTAGGCGTATTCAGCGACGAGGAAGGCATGCTCCCTAAGAAGTCTGAATTGGGGACATGTGACCAAATTATAAGAATTAAAAGAGTTCTACTTGTTTAAGAAATCTGCTAAAAAAACAAAGTATCTTTGTAATGAAGTGTGCATGAAACAGAAAAGGGGGCATTCAGGCTTTGGCCTCTGTGCACCCCTTCTGCAGCCATTCAGCTGGAGTCTCCTGGGATTGAGAAGAACATGTGTTGACCGTGACATTTTAATGTGAATGAGTCTTACCCTCCCAGACATTTGCCTTCTGGCAATTTAAGATTTAATTAATGAAAAGCTCTGCTTTTTATTAAGAGAGCTTCACAAAGTAGCTAAAGGTATATACATTTACATAAGTGTGTATCTATTTCTGTCTTGCTGTCTATCTACTGGATATCTGTATTTGGCTTGGTGGGTGGCAAGGCCATTTGGATTCCACCCATGGTGTCTTCTGCAGATAGTACTCTTCTTTCAAAGGGGTGGGGGGCATCATTCTTAAACATGAAGATATGATCAGTGAACATTTAGGAGAAGTTAACCATATCTATTCCTCTGGTCTGTCTAGGGCTTGTACTTGATACAGCTTGATTCTAGACATATCAGTGTGTTTGGTGCTTTCCTGGCCCGTTTTTCCTATTTTCCTACATCTTTATTTTCTGCTCTAAATGAATATTAAATAAAATATGTCATCCTAATCCTAGCCAGGTTATTTCCTCCGTTCTCCTTACCCTATAATATACATTGTATGTTTTCTAATAACCCTATCATTCATTCAGGCCAGTACATTTGTGCAAAGTAGTCCTGGCTGCTTAACATTTTTTAACATATATTCGTGCCTTTGATTTCCACCTTAGAAATATATTAAAACACTTGAAAATATTAACAAAAGGTGTGGGTCTCAGCCTTCTGATTTTGAAAATATTTTTAACGAAGAAGCGTCTCATGCAGGAAAAATGCCTTCCGTCAGAGATAAGTTATGAATGTGTGTTAGACATGGTAAGTGCTGCCAAGATGCAGAGAAGTAGAGTCCAGTAAGGGTTTCCTTAATGCCTACATGCTGCTTTCCAATGTGAGAACTTTGAAGGTTAAAAAGCCACCCTAATCAGACCCAATGAGCCACCATGGGTGAAATTGTTGTTACCAGTATTTCTAAAAATTTTCCCTAATGTAGGAATAATCTTCCATGGAGAAAGTTGTATGGCTGCGTCCCTGGGAGTGTGGGTAGATTGTGTCCTAGCTACAAGTTCAACCAAGCATGTATTCAGGGCACACTTGAATTACATCTTAAGTAGATGGAATGAATACACCAATTATATTCTTTTTTGTAAAGTAAATGAATACAGATTTCATATTTACATTAAAGTACCTTCTTTTGGAGAAGAGAGTCCAATCAACTGAGACTTTCTTTTACAGGAAGCTCTGCTTCATGGAACACAGGTATGAAAAGAGAGAGAGGAAAAAAAAAGATGGGAAGGAAGTGCTGGCCATGCTTTGGGAGAGAAATAGAGTTAGTGAGGCTAAGGGCACACGGAGAACAGTCAATATCCAGCAACGGCAGCAAAACACTTTCAATTTTCTGGATTATTAATTCAAATTCACACGCACACGCCAGTTAAAATTAAAGGGCTCCTTTTACTGCACTAGTTTAAATTAAAGATTATATTCTGCTCCACAAGTCTGAATTAAATAGCTTATTTTGCACACCAAGCTCTCATTTTAAAGCTAATAAAGAAAAGACATAGCATGTACGTGCAAGCTCGAGACAGGAAGGGTCTAAATTACTACACCTGTTTCACTTGGGAGCCACTTTATTAGTGTTACAAAACTTGGCTTTCAATTTGGCACTCAGAAGCACATTTAGAACAAGCATTTCTTTGTTTTGACAGAGAGGCTGGGGTAAATGAATGACGTTTGAGCTAGGTGTGAAATGTGAAGGTACGAAATTAACTGGTAAGGTAATTACTGTTCTAATTCTGCATAAACAAGCATTTTGAAAATCATTAATAGTTCAGGGAAATAATGTTAGTGATTAAATAAGGTGGCTTGCATCACTGAGCACAACTAAGCTCCCTTAATTACATCTGAAAGCAAGGGAAAGCAGCTAATTAAAATTAGCACGAGGTTCCTGAATGACCAGCTCTGCATTGTTGCCCTAACCTGTATAATTGTGTGTTTATTAATATGTCTTCATTTTCCCTCTCGAGCGTTTAACAAAATTATTTAAAATAACTAATAACCTTTAAGGAGTAAATGTGACTGAAGCTAGTTATCAGAATGAATACTGCAGACCTTGCTCATCCCACCATCAATCCCCTTCCCAGCACCTTCAACCCTGGCGAGAGTTCCGAGATTAAATGTATGGCAAGCAACGGCCCTTGCTTTGTGCTCCTGGAAGGCTGGCATCCCAAGCAATGCTGATATGCTGCAGCTTCATAGGATCCCAGTGTGGTTCCTCATTGTCCTTTTACAAGAAAAAAAAAATGGATTTTAAAGTCTCATTCGTTGACTGCATTTAGTGTCATTCACTCATTTAATTAATATTTGTTCATAAATGGCATTATTTCAAGAAATGTTGAGGAAGCTTTTCAGTATTGTTTTCAGAGTTCTGGAAAATTAAAACAGAAGATCCCAGAAATGACCAGCTGTCTAATTTGTGGGGCCAACTGCAAAATAAAAGGGCAAATTCCTTATATAGCATCTTAAGGATATTTCAAGAGTGCCAGGAGAGCAGTAAGCCTTTAGCTATGGAGCGCCATGGTCACGCACAAGTTCTGTGCCCATAAACCCCAGTTCAACAAACTGATCCGCCTGCAAGGAGAATACATGTGTGAAAAATGGCAAGAAAATGTTCTTGCAGGATGCCTGGGGTGTATGCAGAAAAATGAATGCCTGAGCCTTGGGAAAGGTTCTGCTCTGGGCTGGGCCATTCTGGTGAAGATGGTATCAGATAGTGAGTGACAGTTTGCTTACACCGAGAACTTCTTCTGCCAGATTCATATCCGGTCCACAGCCATGGACTTACTAAGAATGATAACTTGGGATTTTTTTTTTAAATCTTGGAGTAGTAATTGCAGGAAAGAAATTTAAAGCATATTAATTGTTGGAGAAACAATACAATTAATAATCTATTTTTATATCAACTAGCTTTTTGAGGGTTTGTTTTCATTCATTCGCCTAAGTACTGAATGTGACTATTTCATGTACTCTATGAGGTAGCTACAATCATTACGCACTTCTTCTTCTTCGGATCACTCCCCAAGAAGTTAAAGGATAGAACTACCTTAAGCAGAATTTAAACTCAGATGGTCTGACTCAAAAGCCTATATTCTCATACTATGTTAGAAGATGACAGGGATGGGGGTGCAGATAGTTTTTCTGGTTTGGTTCCTCCTTTCTGTATTTCACTCTGTATATGTAGAGACAGATTTGGATCATTCGAGAATATAACATGTTGCATGTCAATCAAACAGTTCTGGACACATGCAATACAGGAGGAAAAATATCAATTGTGTTTCAACTTATGGAAAGAAAGCTATTGTGTTTGAATGGGAAGTTGGACATTATATAGGAAATTTTTTTATATTAGGGCTTTTACATAATCTTCTCTAGGAAATGGTCCAGTGGACACTGTGACTACCTGATCTGGCAACTGTGTGATAACCCCTGTGCTCCCTAGACTTCCTCTGCTGACAAGATGTCTACCATCAACAATGACAGCATCTGATAAGAGGCTTTAGAAGGGTTGAGAATTTCTTTTGTGTGTTTTAGTATGCATGAAGTTTACAACATAGTAGTGATAGGATGTGAAGAGCCCTTACTGTCATTTGACTTCTAGAAATTTCTTTTTGAGGATGTGTGGTTACAAGATTTGCCACACTTTAAAATCACCAAGGAAGCCCATGACTGAATAATGACTACTTGCCTAATGGGAACAATTATCCATGTAGGTCTCTAGACATCATCTTTCCTTGTCTTCTCTAATTTTTGGTACTATATAAAGGAGGCAGTGTGTACAGTTTGATTCTTAACTGTTGGCCTGTCTTCTTTCCTTCCTTTTCTCTATTCCTCCCCTCCCATTTCTTCGCATTCCTTCATCCCTCCTCACGTGCTCTCACCTCTTCTCTTCAATTCTCCCCTCTCCTCTCCTCCTTCCCTTTCCTTTTCCTCATGTAGGAGGATTGAACCAAGTAGCCCAGCATTCAGAGAATCTTATTTCAGAATGGTTCCTCTTTGAACTGCTTACACTCATAGCTCTCTTACTCTAGAACAACCTAACCATGGTCCAGATGGTACTCAACCATCTCCATGCTAATCCTTTTGATCTATATGGCTGAGGATTTATACAGAGAACATGACTCAGTGCGGTGAACCAAAGAAGATGGGGTTAGTGGGCCTGTCTGATAGACTTCTAAGCAATGTTTCATCTTATTGTAGAATAATTTCACTTTGAATTGACAATTGCCATCTACCTGTTCTCTGCAATCATGGTTGTATCATTTAATATTAGATGCTTTGTAGGCTGCTCAGACTGAAATACCCTGCAACTGCATAATGTCTATCTATTTTCCTAGGCTGTTTAACCCTGTTCCAGCAGATATTAGATACCTCACCTAGCTTATTTACAAGTCTTTACCTATCTACTTAACAAAAAATTAAAGCATCTTCTCCAGCCTTCCCCAGGCACAGAGAGAGAGGGAGACAGACAAAGAGAGACAGAGACAGAGACACAGAGAGACACAGAAAGACGAGAGACACAGAGAGTATGAGGTGGGAGAATTAAACAGTCAAAAATCAGAACCACACTTGCAAATGGAGGCGCGTGGTTTTAAGTTAAATGAAACACTTGAAGTGCACATTGATAATCAAGTCAGTTACTACTTTTATATACTATAGAAACTTTTGAAAAAATCTGTTCCTTGGAGCGTAATGGGGGACAAATAAAAGGTAAGTTCAAATATATATATACACACATATATGTATATAAATTGTTATTTAGTTTACTAACTAGAAATTAATTGAAATACAATTAAGAAATTTCTTTCTCAGACACCGTTTGCACCCCCATTTCTCATGTACTTTATTAATCTGGCTGACTTTTTAGGTCAGACCTCTCCAGCGGTGTGAATCTGAGCACCAAGCTTCCATGCAGTCCATTAAGAATGCCCCAGTTCTTTGAATGTTAATTGTTTCTCCTCAGAAGTCCTTCCAAAGATCCCTAGTCTCTTCTCAATTGCTGAGTCCAATGTTTGCAGTTCTCCTTTCTCGTCCTTTCTCCATCAGTTGACACTGCTGAAAATATTCTGTTTTCATGAAATACTTCCCTATCATGGTTCCTACAGTATCTGTGTCCTCGTGCATAGCAGCCTTTTGCTTACTTCTCTGCTTTACCCACTCCTCTTACGTCCCTGGGCTCTATGAAAATTTCCAAGTGTTCCAAGGCAAGGGACATCTCAGCATAGAGATCCATACATCCTTCTTTGCACTTACAACAGATATCTTAACCATGCTAATAGAAGATTTGGGTGTGAGTTTGCCGCGGTGCTTTGTCTTTGTATCACTTACAGTCAGCTGTCAATCGATTGGGCATTAAGCTCTGACTGAAGTGCTTGCTTATGTGAGCACAGTGTCTGTGCACAATTTTTCCTCAGCATCTAGGACAGTGGTTGAAATTCAGACAACACTCAATAAACACTTCTTAAATGGACAGATAAACAAATGAACATATTCTGTGCTTCTGATTTGTTATTTATCTTCTTTCTTGATTGTAGGTCTTCAGCTGCCATTAAGTGCCTCAACATTAAGGTTCCATGTCAGTTGAAACTCAAAATTTCTAAGCCAAGCTTTTACCCCTCCAAGCTGGTGTATTTCTGTGTCACATTTGTCAGCAGGTATCATTAATTCCCAGCGTATGAAAAGTCTAAATCATGAAGTCACTCTTGGCCACTTTTTTGTGTCTGACATACACTTAATGCCTGATATGTATTATTTCATCATGTTACTAAATACACACACACACATACACACACACACACACACACACACACACACACACAAAGACGAGAGAGAGAGAGAGAGAGAGAGAGAGAGAGAGAGAGAGAGAGAGAGAGAGAGAGAGAGAGATTGTGGAACTATCCTGGCAAGCTCTACCCCACATTACTCATTTTAATCTCTACATATACAAACCTACTTTTATAAATACTAACACATTCATGTGCCCATTTGTGTGCACATGTATACATGTATGCACACAGATAGACAAGAGATGTGTCAAAAGGTTAGGAACTGGGTGGAAATTGCATAGCTACAACTATGTTTCTGTGCTTTTGACTAATAATTGTGAATTGGGGAAATGGTGCTGTGTGGGAAAGTAGGAACAAAATCCAAGCTTGGGGTCAGCTGTAAGTTTGGGGCATAAAGGTTGAGAATTCAAACTAAGGCTATCATGGGAAGACAGACCCAGATACACTTGAGGAATAGAATGCTCAGATCCCAAAGATGCTACATCAGCAGTAGAGTGCTGTCAGTTGTTCCCCCTCTACACATAGTGGTGGACTTACAGACCTGTAGCCATCCATCATCTCTGCTCCCACGTACAAGAGTACCCAACAATTTCTAAGGGGTAGTTAAAGGTGGGTGGAATACAAAGACATAGGATAGAGAAAGCATCTCTCTCTCTCTCTCTCTCTCTCTCTCTCTGGCTCTCTCTCTCTCTCTGTCTCTGTCTCTCTGTCTCTGTCTCTCTCTACCCCCCTCTATGATTTTATCAACTCTACATTTGAACAAAAGAAACCAATGAAATGAGTTGTATAAGACATCAACTAGTGTGTGCCATTGTGCTTTAGAGCATTTTGTTCCTCAGGTTTGTGGCTGAGTTATATTTCACCAAATGAAATTTCTTTGATTATTCATGGTCAGTTGTGTGAACATAATTTTCCTTTCTGTGACAACTATGGGAGGTTCACATTCCGGGAACCAGGAAAGGGGGTGGAGAAGAAGGGGTAGGAGTGGGAATCTGGGAATCAAGTATGATTTGGTGTTGTACCTTCCTGACACTGTCCACCCCAAAGTACTTATTTTATTTTAAACCTCAATATCTCATTCCATTAGTGTTTTGATTTTTTTAAGAAAAGGTACAGACTTTTTAACCTGTTCTCCATTTTAACCATGTTCTCTCTGAGAACACAGAGCCAGCAAATTACTTAAAACAGCGAAGTGTCATGATTCAATAGTCATAACTTTCCTTCCTATTAATAATGGCTTCCCCTTGAATCATACCTACATGTCAATCAAATCAATAGACTAGAAAAATGATCGTTGGCAATGTTACAAAACACAGACATCTTGGATACTTTTTAAAGCCTTAATACTGAGATAAAATTGATAATAAATCCAAAAAATAATCAATATGGATATGCCACATTCTGTTAAAAATTTGGTATAAATTTTTCAACATTTACACATTTTGACCTTATGATGGTATAGGCAGGTGAATTGTAAATTAGGTGTTTCTAAAACACATATATTTTTAATTAATGCATGGTATAATACAACAATAAATATAACCAAGAATAAAATGCTAATTTGTATTTTATATTTAGGTACAATCAAGTTGGGCTTAAGCAGACACTTGATGCTTCCACATTGATTCAGCATTTATATCTTGATGCGAAAGGATCAAATGAGTAATAATTTACATATATATACATTTTAAACAGCAAAAATACATGGAACCACATATTGGTTTGCATTCAAAGACTCTAGTGGAATGCCAGAAAGCAGTTCAATTGTGAGAGTTGGAATCTTAGGAAACTGATATGCATCTTGAGAGTGATATAAATTATGGCTCCAATTAAAATGAAAAATAAATGTTTGAGTCTCAAAGAGAACACTGCATGCATCCTGTGTACCTCTGTTTGTAACCTTCATGTATTCTAAAATTTATAGGTACTTTAAAAAAATCTACTCTGGCTTGAACACATGTATCTCTGATTGTTAGTGGAGTGTCCGGAAGGGTGACTGACCTGGCAGAGGCTGGGAGTGAATCAGATTCTGGCCAAGGAAGGATTAATTGAGTATTCTTGAGCTGCCCCTTTCTGTGGATGCCTTATTCTTAGTCAGGAACAAGGCTGATGAATAATCCTCTTTAAGGGTGAGTGGCCATGTCTCAATGTGTAGCCCAGACTAACCTCACACTTTCACATGCTCCATCTCAGCCTCTAAGTATTGAGATTATTTGTACTGTAGCCTTTTAGCCAAATGGATGAACTTAATACTACAGTATGGTGGTGTGATTGTGAGTAAAGGCTGTGGTCCTGCATCTACTGTGTGACTTTAAACAAGTAACTTAATCTTCTTTTATCTTGTTGTAGCCTGTAAGTCATTGGAGTTAACAGACATATATGTGAAGACAAAATAGCTTCACGCCTGCCACTTAGTCTCAAAAACATGCTAGCTATTATTATCACTGTGTGCCTGCATCCCGTGTCCTTTTCATTCTGACATTGCCTTGGGCTTCATCCTGATTTTGAGACTCTACATCTGGGTTTGCTTTCTTTTGGTGAAATATGTTTTATCTATCTTTTCCTTTTTTCTTCTTCTTTTAAAATTCTGACTTGGTTAGTTTACATGGTTGTCTCATTATTCTCTCTGCTGTGCCATTTGGCCAAAGATGGTTGGCTCAAGATGTGGAGGAAGTCAGCCTCACAGGAGCACAGAACTGTCTTCTTGCATTTGGCCCATTAGCCCAGCTCTCTTCTAGTTTGTAGCCACTCCAAATCCTATAGCTATCTTGGGCTCCCGATTTCCTCTCCCTTCTCATTGTCAGACTCATCCTCAAGTTCAAAAAGTTCTTCCTTTGTGAAAACTCTGATACTCATCACTCCCTTTCTGGGCTGTTGCTACCGGTCCATTCCAGGTTTCTGTTTCTCCACAGGGCAATCTCTCTCTGTTCTCATTGTGCCTTTACAGAGACACTGTCTTAATCTTTCCAAAACGATACTTCTCACACTTTATTTTTGTCATGTACACCTAATAATAATAATTGCTTACTGAAGCATCACTGAATGCTTTCCCTGGATGATTTCTCATCACTGCCCTACTTTCATTTCTTTACCAGTTCAATGCTTCAGATTCCACAATAGGCAATGTGGGTAAAGTGGTGAGTGATTAACAGTAACCACTGTTCTGGGGAGATATTGTCTAGTGCAGAAGCAAAACCATAGGAATTAATTTTTGTGTGCTCAAAGGGCTTTCTTCTCCCATTTATCCTAATCTTTGCTTAATATTAGGATCTTATGAAAGTGGTCTTTTCTTCTGGAACCTCTTTGAAAACAAGGCTGGTACAGAGTTCAGAGATTTTAGCTGATAGTTTGTAGAAGAATTTTAACCCAGCAATATGGCTGCTCTGGCAAGGGAAGCACATCTGAAGACCCAGGTCTGTGTGATCCAGGTGAATTATAAGTGTGACCTTAGTTTTTACCTTTAATCCCAAACAATGATATCAAATTGAGGGACAGACAAATTGATGAATCAGAGAAAGATCTGACAGAATGAGTCAGAGATAGAATATGACCAACTCTCATGAGGACAGAAATGAGAAGCTGCTTAAGAGCAGGCAAGGAGAGTAGAGAGGAGTACAATGCAGTCTGGGAGTACAGTTCAGTTTGTGGAGGCAGTCCAGTAGAGTTCAGGAGTACAGTACAGTTTGGTAGAGTTCAGGGCAGTTCAGCTGGGTGCAGTTGAATTCATGCAGTTCCGGTGATGATTTCAGAGGCAGGTTTTTTTTCCCCCAGCAGAGCAATTCAGTGAGAAGTGGAGAGAAGCCAGTGTGACTTAGTCAGCTTGGTGGGGAGTTTTGAACCAAAACAGCTGAGTTGAACCATGTAGCCAGAGTTCTGAAAGAACTATAAAGGGTGAGCTTATTCATCAGTAAGTCTAAGGAGCTGAAACATTCTGTGCCTAGGTTAGCAGACAGAGGCTGGAAGCTGAAGCCCCCAAGGTTTCGGTGTGTAAAAGATTAGATTATACAGAGGCTATGAAATTCTAGGCCTAGGCCTAGGCATAGTTATATAGAAACACTCTGGGCTCAGCCCAAGCCATGTATTCATAAAGCTTGGATGTGGCGCTCATCTCATTCCATCATCTGAGGAAATAAAAACATTTTAACTAGTTGCATATACTACCATCCTCATTTCACCATGTAGGCATAGTACTGAGAAGACTACCTGATGCCAGATGTTTGTAATTAGTCATCAGTTAAAACGCCTGGTCCTCCCATTACCAGTTTGTTCTCTTAAGCTATTAAATTTTTTTATTCAAAATAAAATATGAAAGAAAATGTATATGCACACACAAGCTTTTTTTTCTAGATAAAGCAATATATATAGAAAGAGCAGGTTGCATAGTGCCAATATTTCTGATTTTAATGTTTGTTTGTTTGATTGTTCATTTGTTTGTTTTGAGACAGGGTTTCTCTGTGTGGTCCTAGCTGTCCTGGTCTTACTTTGTAGACCATGCTGGCCTACAGACATGTGCCAGCACACCTGGCTTCATGTTTGCTTTTTTAAAGGTTTTGTTTTTAATCATTTAGTTAACCTTTATGTGTCTGTGAGTAGGTTTGTTTGTGTGGGTTTAGTATTTTCAGAGATCAGAAGAAGGAGAGCATAGGATTCCTTGGAGCTGAAGTTACAGGCCACTGTGAGATGCCCAACGTGGGTGCTGTGAACTGCACTTGGGTCATCTGCAAAAGCACCATGGGTTCTTAACCACCAAACTGTTTCTGCAGCAACAGATTTTAACGTTTTACACTTGGTTATTATTAGCTCCGGTCAACTGATTTCCCCATGTCAACTGAAGGCATAACAGAAAAGAATTGTGAAAAATATGTTTATGTGCATATGTGGAAATAGTAAGCTATCATTAACCAAATCAAAAGGGATTTTTAAAAAGTACACTGAAAAACTCTTTATTCTGCATTAGAATTTTCTGTGAAATGGATTCTCCTGGAACCTCTATTTAATTCACATAGTAAAGTACTGATGCAAACTTAGAAGGAGAATTTGAAGGATCACACTGTTAACAGGGGTTCTCATGGACACAGGAACCAGCACCAAAAGTCAATAAGCTTTGTGCACAGTGCACTTAGACCACTTACACATAATCCCTTTGTGCCCCTGTGTCACTTATGAAGCACAAGTAAAAGAAAGTTTTCTCCTTTATCCTCTAATATTGCAGGAAACTGGACAGCTTTAAGCCAGTAAAGCTCCCTGTAATATGATGTGTGTGATAAAAGGGGATATTTTCTTGCTATGATGTTCTTATTTTGGCAAATTATAAAGTGTGTGTGTGTGTGTGTGTGTGTGTGTGTGTGTGTGTGTGTGTGTGTTAGTGGACATGGATACAAAAAACAGATTTACTTTTTTTAAAAAAATTTTTTTATTAATTTATTCTTGTTACCTCTCAATGTTTATCCCATCCCTTGTATCCTCCCATTCTTCCCTCCCTCCCATTTTCCCCTTATTCCCCTCCCCTATGACTGTTCCTGAGGGGGATTACCTCCCCCTGTATATGCTCACAGGGTATCAAGTCTCTTCTTGGCAACATCCTGTCCTTCTTCTGAGTGCCACCAGGTCTCCCCCTCCAGGGGACATGGTCAAATGTGAGGCACCAGAGTACATGAGAAAGACATATCCCACTCTCCACTCCACTGTGGAGAATGTTCTGACCATTGGCTAGATCTGGGTAGGGGTTTAAAGTTTACCGCCTGTATTGTCCTTGGCTGGTGCCTTAGTTTAAGCAGGACCCCTGGGCCCAAATCTGCCTATCATAATGTTCTTCTTGTAGATTTCTAGGACCCTCTGGATCCTTCTACTTTGCTATTCTCCCATGCTTCTCTCATTTAGAGTCCCAATAGGATGTCCTCCCCTCTGTCCCAGTTTCCTGGTAAGTGAAGGCTTTTGTGGGCCATGCCCCTTGGGCTAGTATGCAGATATAAGTGAGTATATGCCATTTGATTCTTTCTGCTTCTGGGTTAACTCACTCATTATGATCATTTCTAGCTCAATCCATTTATCCACAAATTTTGGGAATTCCTTGTTTTTAATAGCTGAGTAGTATTCCATAGTGTATATGTACCACAGTTTCTTTATCCATTCTTCTACTGATGGACACTTAGGCTGTTTCCAGGTTCTGGCTGTTATGAATAAGGCTGCTATGAACATGGTTGAGCAAATTTTCTTAATGTGTGCTGGAGCATCTTCTGGGTATATTCCAAGGAATGGAATAGCTGGGTCTTGAGGAAGCCCTATTCCCAGTTTTCTGAGATAGCACCAGATAGATTTCCAAAGTGGCTGTACTAGTTTGCATTCCCACCAGCAATGAAGGAGTGTTCCTCTCTCCCCACATCCTCGCCAGCATGTGGTGTCCCTTGAATTTTTGATCTTAGCCATTCTGATGGGTGTAAGATGGAATCTCAGAGTTGTTTTGATTTGCATTTCCCTGATGACTAAGGAGGTTGAGCATTTCTTTAACTGTTTCTCAGCCATTTGATATTCCTCTGTTGAAAATTCTCTGTTTAGTTCCAAGCCCCATTTCTCAATTGGGTTATTTGGTTTGGTGGTGTTTAATTTCTTGAGTTCTTTATATATTTTGGATATTAGACCTTTGTCAGATGTAGGGTTGGTGAAGATCTTTTCCCAGTCTGTAGACTGTCGCTTTGTTCTCTTGACAGTGTCTCCTGCCTTACAGAAGCTTCTCAGCCTCATGAGGTCCCATTTATTAATGGTTGACATTAAGGCCTGGGCCGTTGGTGTTCTGTTCAGGAAGTTGTCTCCTGTGCCAGTATGTTCCAGGCTCTTCCCCACTTTTTCTTCTAAGTGACTTAGTGTCTCTGGTTTTATGTTAAAGTCTTTAATCCACTTGGATTTGAGATTTGTGCAAGGTGACAAATACAGGTCCAGTTGCATTTTTTCACACATAGACCTCCAGTTAGACCAGCACCATTTGTTGAAGATGCTATCCTTTTCCCATTGAATGGATTTGGCTTCTTTGTCAAAAATCAAGTGACCATATGTGTGTGGATTCATATCTGGGTCTTCAATTCGATTCCACTGATCAACCAGCCTGTTACTGTGCCAGTACCATGCTGTTTTAATTACTATTGCTTTATAGTACAGTTTGAGATCAGGTATGGAGATTCCTCCGGAGCACCTTTTATTGTACAAGATTGTTTTAGCTATTCTGGGTTTTTTGTTTTTCCATATGAATTTCAGAATTGAACTTTCAATGTCTTTAAAAATTTGTGTAGGTATTTTGATAGGGATTGCATTGAATCTGTAGATTGCTTTTGGCAGGATGGCCATTTTTACTATGTTTATTCTCCTGATCCATGAGCAAGGAAGATCATTCCATCTTCTCATGTCATCTTCAATCTCTTTCTTCAGAGTTTTGAAATTTTTTTTCAAACAAGTCCTTCACTTGCTTAGTTAGAGTAACTCCTAGATATTTTATATTGCTTGTGGCTAATGTGAAGGGTGTGGTTTTCCTAATTTCTTCCTCTGCAAGCTTGTCATTTGTGTATAGGAAGGCTACAGACTTTTTTGAGCTAATTTTGTATCCAGCTAATTTGCTGAAGATGTTTATCAGCTGTAGGAGTTCTCTGGTGGAATTTTGAGAGTCATTTATGTACACTATCATATCATCTGCAAATAGGGATAATTTGACTTCCTCCTTTCCCATTTGGATCCCCTTGATCTCCTTTTGTTATCTTATTGCTCTGGCTAGAACTTCGAGTACTATATTGAAGAAATATGGAGAGAGTGGGCAGCCTTGCCTTGTTCTCAATTTTAGAGGAATTTCCTTGATTATCTCACTATTTACTTTGATTTTGGCTATTGGCTTGCTGTATATAGCCTTTATTATGTTGAGGAAAGTACCTTGTATCCCTGATCTCTCTAAAACTTTAAACATGAATGGGTGTTGGATTTTATCAAATGCTTTCTCTGCATCTAAAGAGATGATCATGTGGTTCTTTATTTTCAGTTTGTTTATATGGTGGATTACATTGATGGATTTCCGTATATTAAACCATCCCTGCATGCCTGGAATGAAGCCTACTTGGTCATGATGAATGATATCTTTGATGTGCTCTTGTATTCGTTTTGCAAGTATTTTATTTAGTATTTTTACATCGATGTTCATAAGAGAAATTGGTCTGAAATTCTCTTTCTTTGTTGAGTCTTTGTGAGGTTTAGGTATCAATGAGACTGTGGCCTCATAGAATGAATTTGGTAATTTTCCACCCATTTCTATCTTTTGGAGTAGCTTGAATAGTGTCGGTATTAGCTCACCCTTGAAGGTCTGGTAGAATTTTGCACTGAAACCATCTGGCCCTGGGCTTTTTTTTGGTTGGGAGACTATCGATGATTGCTTCTATTTCTGTAGGGGAAATGGGACTATTTAGCTTGTTTATCTGTTCTTTACTCAACTTTGGCAAGTGAAATTGATCAAGAAAATTGTCCATTTCATTTAGATTTTCAAATTTTGTGGCGTATATGCCTTCAAAGTAGGATCTTATAATTCTCTGTATTTCTTCAGTGTCTGTTGTTATGTCTCCCTTTTCATTTCTGATTTTGTTGATTTCAGTACTGTCTCTCTGCCTTTTAGTTAGTTTGGCTAACGATCTGTCTATCTTGTTGATTTTCTCAAAGAACCAGCTCTTGGTTTTTGTTGATTCTTTGGATTGTTTTCTTAGTTTCTAATTTGTTAATTTCAGCCCTGAGTTTGATTATTTCCAGACGTCTACTCCTCTTCTTTTTTTTTCTAGGGCTTCCAGTTGTGTCATTAAGATGCTTATGTGCGATGCTTCCAGTTTCTTTTTAAAGGCACTTAGTGCTATGAATTTTCCTCTTAGCACTGCTTTCAATGTATCCCACAAATTTGGGTATGTTGCTCCTTCATTTTCATTGAATTTCAGAAATTCCTTGATTTCTTTCTTTATTTCTTCCCTGACCCAGGTGTCATTTAGCAGAGAGTTGTTTAGTTTCCACATACATGTAGGCTTTTTGTTATTTCTGTTGTTGTTGAATTGCAGCCTAAGAGCATGGTGATCTGATAGGATACAAGGTATTATTTCAATCCTCTTGTATCTATCGAGGCTTGCTTTGTGACCTACAATGTGATCAGTTTTGGAGAAGGTTCCATGGGGTGCAGAGAAGAAGGTATATAAGGTATATTCTTTCTTGTTTGGGTGAAAGGTTCTATAGATATCTGTTAGATCCATTTGACCCATGGCATTGATTAATGATGTTATTTCTCGGTTTAGTTTCTGTTTCAATGACTTATCCTTCAGTGAGGGTGGAGTGTTGAAGTCTCCCACTATTATTGTGTGGGATCGATGTGTGGTTTAAGCTTTTTTAAGCAGATCTTTTACAAATGTGGGTGCCCTTGTATTGGGAGCATAGATGTTCAGAATTGTGATGTCATCTTGGTTGACTTTACCTTTGATGAGTATGAAGTGTCCCTCCTCATCCCTTTTGATTAATTTTGGTTGAAAGTCTATTTTGTTTGAAACTAAAATGGCTATGTCTGCTTGCTTCTTGTGACCATTTGCTTGGAATATTTTTTTTCCAACCTTTTACCCTGAGGTAATGCCTATCATTATGGGTGAAATGTGTTTCTTGAATGCAGAAGAATGTTGGATCTTGTTATTGAACCCCCATTCAGTTAGTCTGTGTCTTTTTATTGGAGAATTGAGACCATTGATGTTGAGAGATATTAATGACCAGCGACTGTTAAGAGTCTTAATTTTGATGTTGTTTCCAGTCCAGCGTTTGTGTAGTTGCGTTTTTGCCAAGGGATAGTTATCTATTTCCTGAGTAGTTTTGGTTGTAGCTTGTCCCTTTGGGATGGAGTTTTCCCTCTAGTACCTTCTGTAAAGCTGGATTTTTGGATAGGTACTGTTTGAATTTGTTTTTGTCATGGAATATTTTGTTTTCTCCATCAATGGTTATTGATAATTTTGTTGGGTAAAGTAGTCTGGCCTGGCATCTGTGGTCCCTTAAGGTTCTCAGGATCTCTGTCCAGGCCCTTCTGGCTTTTATGGTCTCTGCTGAGAAGTCGGGTGTAATTTTAATAGGTTTGCCATTAAATGTTATTTGGCCCTTTTCCCTTGCAGCTTTTAATATTTTCTCTTTGTTCTGTATGTTTTGTGTTTTTATTATTATGTGACAGGCAGTTACTCTTTTCTGATCAATACTATTTGGTGTTCTGTAAGCCTCTTGTATGTTTATAGGCATCTCTTTTTTTAGATTGGGGAAATTTTCTTCTATGATTTTGTTGAGAATAGTTTCTAGGCCTTGGAGTCTGATATCTTCTCTTTCTTCAATGCCTATTATGCTCAAATTTCTTCTTTCCATGGTGTCCTTAATCTCTTGGATGTTTTGTGTCAGAAGTTTTCCAGATTTGGCATTTTCTTTAATGGTGCTTCAAGATCTGTGATTGTATCTTCTAGACCTGAGACTCGTTCTTCCATCTCTTGGATTCTGTTAGAAAAGCTCACCTCTGTGTTGCTTGCCTTCTTCTCTGAGGTCTCACGTTCTCGTTTTTCTTCTGTCTGTGTGTTTATCATTGAATCCATTTTCATTTTCAGATCTTGAACTTATTTTTTGATTTTTTTCATCTAAATGTTTGTATATTCCTGAGTTTCTTCCATTGCCTCTTGATAGGTCTTCAGAGCTTGAACCGTTTTATTTATTTATTTCATCTAGTTGCTTGCATTTTCCTGCAATTTTTCCAGTTCCACTCTATGTGCCTCTTTTATGTCTCTCACCTGTTTGTCTGCGTCTTCCTGAATTTGATTACGAATTTTATTTGTTTCCTCCATTACCATCTTCATTACTAAGGATTTGAGGTCATTTTCTTGTATTTCCATTGTATTTGAGTCCTCTGGGTTGTTTTCTTTGGGATTGCTGGAAACTGGAGACGCCATGTTGTTTTGGGGTTTTTTGCGTATGCTTTTTCGCTGTCCCTTAGACATCTTGCCATCTTTGTTTTTGTTGGGTAGCTTCCGGAGTTGGATGGAGGGAGTCTGATGATAGATTCACTTGTTTTCTCATGATTTCCCTAGGCTGGGAGCTCTAATGCTTCACTGGTGTGGATGTTAGGAGGTTAGCCCTGTTGTTTTGGACTCTCACAGCCAGTGATCCTCAGCTCCTCTGTGCTGTGGGTCCTGCACTCATTCTGGGTCGCTGAATGAGCGTTGGGTCGGGCCAAGGTATCCACAGCCTTCTGTGCCACCTGCCCAGTCCAGCCAGGACCACTGGGCCCGAACCATTGGCCGAACTCAGCTAGATTCTCAGGGCCTGAATTGTCTGCCGAGCTGAGCTAGGGATTCTGGGCCCAAAATGCACACAGGGTCCAGCCAGAATTTTTGGGCTGGGACTACGCACCAAGCTCAGCTAGGGGCTTTTGGCCCAAAGTGCATGCTATGGTCAGTTATTGACTCAGGGCCCGAACTATCCGCCAAGCTCAGCCAGGAATTCTGGATTCAAACTGCACACTGTGTCCTCCCAGAGTCTTAGAGCCAGTGGAGCTGAGCGCTCCGCCCAGCCTGTGTTACCACAGGGGAGCTGCTGCTGAGCTGAGGTGGTGCCTAGGGTGGAACTGAGTCCTCTGCCCAGCCTGTGCCATAGCAAGGGAGCTGTGGCTGCACTGAGTTAGTGCCTCGGGCAGAATTGCTTGCTGGGCTGAGCCAGAATCCGGGACTCTGGGGCCAAACTGTCCACTGAGTCCAGTCTGGGTCCCAAGGCACCACGCGACCCAAATCCTGCCCAGAGTCCCTTCTTCTGCAGCAGCTCACACTGGCCACCACACCAATTGCCTCCACCAGAAGGCTATGAGCTGCAAACCTCAGCCACCGCTGCTGCTGATGCTGGTGCCGCTTCTGCTGCTGCCTCTGCCACTGCTGCTCCGATCCCAAAACAGATTTACTTTTTGGCCTCTAAAATAATTTGGTTTTAAAAAAACCTGGAGGCATGAAAGTTCTTTTATTTGAAGCTATGATTCTGCATGTTTCAAAGGACGTGTATTTCTTTTCCCCAGACTCTGGGAGAAGGTTAAAGAGGTGCACTGTCAGCTGAGATGGGGAGGGATTGGGTGAAATAAGGTACATTTTAAATGTCTCTCTTCCCGTTAGAGCCTTGATGTTAGAGGACACTGACTAGTGACAAACAGTGCTTTTTTTTTTTTTATGTGAACTGGAGTGTTTCTGCTAAAATCTTAAAGAAGCTTCCAGGTAAAATGTCTCAGGAAGATTCTGTCCCTGAAGGAACCCTGCCTGGTAAATGTGTGGCTCCGTATTGACTCCTCTCTGTGTAGAAATACCAGCTCACCATTGTCTGCCTGCTGGCCTCACCTCTGGCTTTGTGCACACTCTAGCTGCCCCCCTATGAGATGTGCTGGGGTATACTTCATCAGAACCTCTTTGTGGCATGGTGAACCTGATAGTAATGAGTAGGGTGAACTCTGAGAGCACCAGGCACTGACCTCCCATCTGCTGATGGCCCGAATCAGGCTATTAGAGGATTCCACAAGAAAGAGCATGCTGTTTATAGGTCAATTTATCTCTCATTTGGTTCAACTAGATGTGTGCTTATAAAGGCCCTTTAACCAAATCTCATAGATGCCACAAAGAGCTCCCATATTTAAAAAGTGGGAAAGCCAGTCAGCCATCAGTTATCTAGGATGATACATACTGTCCAGCACAGATGAGAAAGACACCAAAGTGGTCCCCTCTCCTCATTTGGATGGTTACATTTAAACTTCTCTATTTGAGCGATCTCTGTTATTTCTTTATCTGGGCTGATGGTCCACCCACCTAAGTGCTGTAAAACAAACAAAAGAGACTGATGACTCCTAATGCCTGTGAGTAAAACAGGGAAGAGTGGAGATATTGACAGCATTGGCTACTTTTCTCATCACTGGGACCAAACAGCTCATGAAAAGCCACTCATGGAAGCAGGAGTTTATTCTAGCTCACAGGATTAAGAGTCATATTCCATTATAGAGGAAGGTGGACCTTGGTGACAGGACTGTCTCGCTGTGCTGCCTCCTTTTCTCACACCTTGGCAGAATGGAAGCAAAGTGAGGAAGGGAAATGGGGAATAGGCAATAAACCCCACAGCCTGCCCCTGCAGAAACCCATTTCTTCAGGCCAGAATCCACCTCCTAAAGGTTCTGCTAGCTTCCAAAACGATACTACCAGATGGGACCAAGCGTTCGAATTTGTGAGCCTCTGGGGGGGTGGTGGTGGTGGCATTTCACATCCAAACTAGATTTGGAGATTCATGTGGTGTTGTGATAAGGTTGAGGCATCCCTCGTTCTGTGCAGCACACATGCATCATGGTTGCCTGAGGCCCAATAATAACCACAGTGATGGTGGCTATTCCCTGAGCACTCACTCTGTGATATGCACCAAACTAGCCATTAAATTTAACTGTTTAGTTTTACAACAACAACAAGAAGGAGAAGGAGGAGGAGGAGGAGGAGGAGGAGGAGGAGGAGGAGAAGAAGAAGAAGAAGAAGAAGAAGAAGAAGAAGAAGAAGAAGAAGAAGAAGAAGAAGAAGGAGAAGAAAGATTTGGAACTGTTTTCATTCCTACTTTGAAGTTGGAGAAATAAACACTACAGACATTGAAAACTCAACTTTTCTAGAGAGAACCTAGTATAGGAGATAAAACCAGGCATGTACTCCCATGCTGCCTGCTCTGCTTCCAGAACTTGCTTCCATCTTGATCTTCCAAGCACACAAAGGTGTCATATGTCACTTACTGTGATGCTTCTGGTTGGTACATGTGGTTTGATATCTTCTCGCTTCTCAAATGCCTCGTCTGTCCACTTTTGGGTTCTCCAACTCTTGAAGCTCAGCTGAGCTCTTCTCCTCAAGGCTCTCATACTGGAATAGCATGGTAGGTGCTGGTGCATGAAATGACCCCTTTCCACTGATGAAAAGGACCACTCACATCCCATTGCTTAGACAAATCATGTCCATTTTGGTGTTTTTGAAAATTGTCTGTGTGCTGCTGCCCTCCACTCTTGCCAGAGCTAGCATGAATTCCTTATTTCCTTTCTTTCAGAGTGCTGCAACTACATGAAGCATTTGTACGCATCTTCCTAACCACTCCAATGCTTAAGAACCCAAGAATCACACAGAATGAGCACTCCTTGCCTTGACATCACTCTTGCATGCCCCACAGCAGTCAATTTCTAAATATTGAAGGTTTGTGCCTTCAGTACTTAGTTAATTCATTTATCGCCTACCTTTAAGGGATAATTGTAGGCGCATAATTTTAGAAACATCATTATGCCTGTTGATATAATCCAGAGCCGCCACAGTGTTGCAGCCCTGATTATATGTTCAATTAACCACCACGTGTTGCCAGCACGTCTCATTCTCTAACTTTCCCTTCTCTTGGATATTTGTAATAATGTAACAAAAATAGTCCTGCCTGGAATTGCCACCATGTCCCCATAGCCTCACTAGTTCAAAAACATAAGGAACACACAGCGTTTAAATTTTCCCCATCCTTTCTTCCCTCTTTCCTTCGTTTTTCTAGTTTGCACTCTGGGTGCAGGGAACATGGCTGTGATTCAGACTGCCTGATTTCAACTCTGGGTTATAAGTTGTTTTAGGTGGATCACTGATTTTTCACCAGGATTTATTTCATTTACACAAGGAACACACATGCAGTGCATTGCCTAATGCACGAGGTTACCTTGGAGTTCTAATGGAATAATATATTGAATGCCTGATTACCCTATCTAGACATGTGTTTACACATATTTAAGTATATTTTCACTTAACAGGTGTGCAGCTGGACAGTTTTTACTGTATTTTCATGGTAGAAAGCAACTTACACTTTCACATTTTTTTGCTGTATGTAATTTCCCTAAATGCAGTGATGAAACTCTTAGGCTTCTGTTTCCTATGTGAAGTCTAAACTTAGGGGCAGGCTTTAATTTAAAATGCCTCAACTCAGTTGCAAGTTGTTAGGTTGAGGAACATGTACTGCTGGCCCAAAGTCTGCCGTCTCTGTAGTCTTCAGTTGTCAAGGTTGGGGGATTGAGCTGCCATGGAAGAAACAATTTTACAGCAATGGCTTACACACAGGAGCATTATAGAAGATGAAATTATCACCTTGCAGAGAACTACAGAACCCCTTGTTTTAGTCACATCATCTCTGTCCCCAGAGTGGCTCTGACTCTTTTCCATCGCAGTGATAGAGCCATAGCAGTGATCTAGATTGTTTTTACTCTGTTGAGTGAACACTTTAGTGCAAATATGAAACTGATATTTCTGCATCTCTTATTCTACGGAAAAAAGAAATGTAAAGGAGGAGAGAAGGAAGGGAAAGAGGGAACTTATGGAGAGAGAGGGGGCAGGGGAGGGAGAGAGAGAGCTGGTTCACAAGGTGTCTTAAAGGAAGTAATAAGATGCAGGCTCTGTGGTGAACAGATCAGGAAGAGATGCCATCTCTCTGAGGATAAAGCACCACACTAGAGCATTTAATTTGAAGTGGGGGTACGATTTGGTGTCAGTCCTCACAGTCTGTCTTTGGCTGATGTTGGATGGGATGTGGGGCAAGCTAACTATACGGTAATATTAGAGATGTGGCTTGGTTTCTTTATAGGAAAAACAAACCATAATGCCCTTACGAGCACATCCTTGGTGCCAGGTGGCCTTCCGAAGGGCCTACTGGAGACACTTGGCCCTCTCTTCTGCACCTGGGTTCTCTGTTGCTCTTTTGTGGCATTTCCCTTTGACTCCCAACCTGGTATTTTCTGTCTTTATTTTCTCTGTGATGAGGACCATCAGTAAGAAAAGGTGGTGGTGCCAGCCTTGTCCAAGGGGACCGTCAATTGTTAGGGATGCTATGAGAGGACAAGAAGCTCCAGGAAGAAAACAATCAGCATTAGTCTATTGCATAAATGTTTACTGTGTGCCTATAATAGTATGGATCCCATAGTGTAACTGTGATAGATTGTACAGGCTGCTTTCTCTGCCTAAGTATTTCCCCCCCCCCCATGACTGGCCCTCCCTTCAGGTCTCAGTAGAAATGGCCCCTTTCCACCCTGCAACTCAAACCCTATTCATGTAGTAGGGTCTTCTAGAGCTTGTCTTTTGCATCCTCTACATCTTTGCTGATTATTGTTTTCCCTGCCGGACTGCGTGGTACAGAAGCCTGGCAACTGTGAGTGCTGTGCTCTGGAGTCTGTCTGGGTGTATAGCACTTATGGACACCCAATAAGTACTGGTTTAATAAATGGGTGAATGAATGAATGAGTGAATAACTACCAAGCACAGAGCCCAATTAATTCACCCTTTCATAAGCTTTTGTGGAAATGCTATTATACATTTGAATGGGAGGTATATATCCATCCTTGAAATCTAATGAGCTTTGAAGTAATCACCAAAGTTTCCTGCCTAGAGTTTTCCCTATAATCTCTGTATAAAAGATCTTTTTAAATAAGAGGGGTTTTTTTAATCAGAATATCAGAAAATGTCTTTTCATCAGTTTTAACAATAACATGAGCATCTTATTTGACAGAAAGGGAACTTCAGAATTTAGTTCATTGGGGTGATTTATATGATTAATTGTAGCCCACTGCTGCAATATACAATAGTGATAAATAACAATGTGTTGAGTATTTTAATTGTAAAGCAGCCACTTCTCTGGCCTTTGATTGATCATGGCCACTGTAATCATGACGGAAACCTTTCATTAACCTTTTTATATTTAATTTCTTCTTTTGAGTTAACGTCATTATAAATGCTATTTCCATGAACAATGCAGAATGCACCCTTTGAAGAGCCACCTAAGCGTCTTGCCACTGTGTGGCTGTCAAATGGGAAGACAAAATTCCTGAGTGAATCCGAGCAGGAAAGGGTTTCAGGCAGCCTTCTCTGTCTGTCTTCTCTCTGGTGGAGGTCTCGTCATGGTGTGGGGACACCCAGTGAGTCTAATGTTCTAAAGACCCATAAAACATTACTTGACATGAAGATTTTGTCTCGCCTATGAACTGTTGCTAATGAATTACATATGATGCAAGAAGCAGCATGGCTGAAATATTTTTATTAATACTAATAATATATTTTTTGCTTATACAGCACCTTTCATTGCAGAAAACTGAGCTGCAAAAGAAGTTTTAGAGACATATGCAGGGTGAAGTTACTAGCTCAGGATTTTGTAGCCTTGCTGCTTCTCCTTCATTTGTACTGAGAGGGGAGGGTGATGGGGAGTTCACAGCTGTTGTTCATCCTGAGGACCATAAGTAGCCAAAGATTCTCACACATATACATATACATTCTACAGGGAAAAGCATGAAAAAAAATGTGCAAAGAATGATAGACAAGCCTTCATTTCCCTATGTTGAATAATCAAATCCCACTTAAGACAAAGCGGTCATGAGAGTCAGTGGTGTCACAGTGTGGCTGGCAGCTGTTGGCAGAGTACTTGTATGCTTGACATTGTCCTAAGTGTTTATATTATATATTTAATCTCTATGACATCTCTGTGAAATGGATATCATTACATTTGTTTTATAAAGAGGTGATTGAGGTACAGAGATGTAAGCAAGCCTTCCTATTTCCTCAGGCCGGACTAGCTAGGTAATTTTAAAAAATTTTTATAATATATTCAGATTACATCCCGATTGTTATCCCTCCATTTGTATCTTCCTGTTCCCACCCTCTCTCCCTGCTCTTCTGTCCTATCCCCTTCCCTAGACCTCTGACAGAAGGGGACCTCCTCCCCACCATATGACCACAGCCTACCAGGTTTCATCCAGAGAGCCTGCTTCCCCTTCCTCTGTGTGTCCACCAGGCCTCCCCACCAAGGGGAAGTGATCAAATTGGGAGCATGAGAGTTCATATCAGAGGCAGTGCCTACTCTCCCCACATCTGTGGAGAATGATATGTTCATTGGCTCAATCTGAACAAGGGTTTAGGTTTACTGCTTACTGCATGAATTGTCCTTGGTTGGTACAACAGTTTGTGCATGCCTCCTTTAGTCTAGATCCCCCAGCCTTGATGGTCTCCTGAACCCACTCTTCCATACCACTCTCACCTGGAGTCCAGCAGCGAGTCCTAGCATCTGTCCTGATGCCCCACTGAGAGGAGACTCTCATAGAGCATCTCCGTTGGACTAATAGCCACTTATAAGTGAGGATGTACCATGCGTGTCTTTCTGGATCTGGGTTACCTCACTCAGGACGTTCACTTCTAGATCCATCCATTTGCCTGCAAATTTCAAGATTTCCTTCTTTTTAATAGCTGAGTAGTATTCCATAGTATAAATGTACCAAATTTTCTTCATCCATTTTTCAGTTGAGGGACATCTAAGTTGTTTCCAGATTCTGGTTATTACACAGCTATAAATATAGTTGAGCAAATGTCAATAAAGATTTCTGGGTTTTATCCTAAAAAGAATGGGACAACATAGCTAACTGTGGGCAAATACCACTATCATCTTTATTTAATAGTACTTTAGTGAATTCCCTTACATTATATGTAAAGTTCATTATATGTACTTTCCCTACATCCCCAAGTAGATTGCAATCTCCATGAGTAGGAGGACTTGGTTTATAAAATATTTATTATATTTTAAATAGTAAGGACATATATTTTAAACTAGAGCTCAGGGTACAACTTAGACTGGGTTATTTTAATACATCATAGATGGGCAGGCTTAAACAATATAAGCTTATTTCTCCCATTTTTGGAATCTGGGAAGCAGAAGACCCAACACTAACTGGGCGGGGCTCTATAGATGACTCTCTTTGTGCATGGTATGATGGGACACTTTCCTCATGTGCTAAGGAGAGGTGGAGGGAAAAGGGAAGCAAGAAAGAAAGGGAAGAAGGAAGTAGGGAAGAGAAAGGGAGGATGGAAAGGGGGAGAAGTTGAAACGGACAAAAGAAAGAGGACAGAGAGAAAGAGAGAGAGGGGGAGGGGGGAGGGAGGGAGGGAAGAGAGAGAGAGAGAGAGAGAGAGAGAGAGAGAGAGAGAGAGAGAGAGAGAGAGAGAGATTATCAGGGTACTAAACCTATTTGTGAGGGATTCACCATCTTGACCTAATTACCTTTCAAAGACCCTATTTACAAAAATTGTCAAGTCATGGATTAGGGTTACAACATTGCAATGGGTGTGGGCACTCAGTCTATGGAAAATTGGTTTCTTATTGAGAAAAATCAAGATTTTAAAATTGAGGTCACTCTGGTAAACCCAGAACACATGGAGCCATAATTTGCATTTTTACATGGGGAAAATCCAAAGGTAAGTAAATAGCCTGGTGATATGTACAGGTGACTCTTCTAAGGTGCATGCATTTTTATAGTAAATTGGGGTCAGGGACTCAGTGTTCCATGCTCAAAGTGATAGAATTATTACAATTTGCGCAGAAAGCATGTGTAAACTAATCACTATCCACAATGTAAAATTTATTTATTTTCACTCACAACTATATCTTGTAAGTTATATCTCTATAAAATGTTAATTTATTTTTGAGACAGGGCTTCTTGGAAACCAAATAAGCAGTCTGGGAGGGTTAGGTCACATGGAATGCAATATGTACCCAGGAGAGCAACTATCTTCAGCTCATTAATCAATAAAAAAAATAGTTTTGCAATGGTCCACCAGAGAAAGCCCAGCTCTGTGGTTAACAGAACTGAAGTCTAAACTCATTATTATTTATTCTTTTCCTTTTTATATTTTTGTATCAGACATGTCTTAAAAATAAGAAAGCCTTAGTTTTCACTGAGGACTCAGTTTACATTTTTATTTCTTTAAGTGCTCTCTGATGTTCCTAAACCCAGTTACCCTGTGCTTCACATGGCTGGATAGCCTCGGGAATACATACAAATCTCTCTAGCAGCACGTGGCAAATCATTCTGAGGGAATCAATTCTAGGACAAGGACTTCCCAATTACAAGCCATCTCCATTCACATTTTCTCTTATTTCAACTCCAGAAGGTACCTGTGTACACAGGCAGTTAAATGTGGCACCAGAAGGGTGCAAAGGAGGAACAGGAGTCTCAGACACCTAAGTCTGAAAGCCTCCCTCTACTTCCTTGACCTTGGACAGCTAGTTAGCTTCTGTTACACTCAGTTTCCTTTCAGTGAAGATAACCTTAGACTGAAGAAGATACTAATATACAAATGCCCGAGGACCATGTGGCAGTTTATAAAAGGGTACTTACTAGATAAAGCACAGTATGCTGTTGTATCCCAGAAGACACATCTCTCAAAACAAGTCAATGTGGTATGGCCAAGAGTTTGCTAGCTGCCTCACTAGCAGTGTCCAACAGAAACAGTCCTAACCACAGATGCAATATGTTTGTGGAATGTAAGATTTTCTGATAAACAAATACAGTTAATGAATTTGGACATATATTTGATTCAACCATACATCCTAAATAGCATTATTTTTGTAATCAATATAAAACTATCAATTATCATTTGTCATCCTTAGCAAAGAAGGAATACACAAGAAGATGTACTTTGTATCTCTCAGTTTGAAGCCCCCCCCACCCCGCCATTTCAAGTTCTCCTCAGTACCTACCTGCCACTTTTCACCACTGTATTAGACAATGAAGGTGTAAGGTGAGGATCCCATACTGCCTTGTAAAACAGAATTCCCGTTCAATCCTCATACTATGCAAAAACAAGTGTCGGGAGCAAAGGGAATATTAAAAGTATTAGAGTTGGAAATGTTCTAAACCTTTTGTTGTTCAATATTTTATTGAGTAATTTATTTAATTGACTGATTTGGTTAAGTTATATAAACCTTTTATTGTTTAATGTTAAAAATCAGCATCTGTTACTTGGATGAAAGTGAATGAAATGTGTAGAGCAGAAATCAACTTGATCACCAAGACCCCTGTTATCACCCCGAATCCCTCTCCAGAATTCCTAGACATTCAGGAAGCTAACACCCCCCATCTTCAGGCCATTTATGTTGAGGTGCATTGAAATCAATTGTACTGCTCAGTGCATCACTAGCTGCTGTAGAGACATGGTGTTGGATTGGGACGTAGGAGATAGGATTTGGGTTCTGGTTCTGTTATGGACTAGATGAGCTGGACGTTAAATTTACACGGTCGTCACATTCTTGGCTTAAATGATTAAAGGCATAGAACACACATTTCCAACCCTGATATTTTTACTATAACTCTGTTGATGTGTGATGTATATAAAGGAAATATACTCATTCTTGGTGTCTATTTTGACAACTTTGGATGAATTTTACACCCTATACTCTATACAAAAAGTTATGGTATAGGAATCTTTCTACTTCCCCAGGATGTTGTACTCTGTTCCTTCCTGGCCATTTCCCTGGTGGGGTACTTGGTTTAGGTTTTTGTTTTGTGTTTTAACATCTGTCTATCTATTCGTCATCTATCTATCATCTACTTATGTGTGTGTGTGTGCCACAGCACACTTGTAGAGGTTAGAGAACAACTAGTGGGGAGTCCATCTCCCTCTACCATATTGGTCCTTAGGATGAGAGTCAGATCCTCAGACTTGGCAGCAAGTTCTCTTACCTGAGGAGCCCCATCTAATGCTTTCTAGTGTGGTAATGAAGCAATTTCTAGGGATGGCTTCAATGAGACTGGGTCCTCTCCAGAATATATATAGTTAATGTAAAAGGAATTTGTTCCCCAAAGAAGTTGTGTCACTCTGTGGCAGAAATGTATGAACACACTGCTTGCTTTATTTTCCTGTCAAGACTTGACATTCTAAGTCTTTTCAATTTTAATTATTATAATATGTGTGTGCTTCTATCCCATCATAGTATTAGCTTTTATGATAAATAATTAGAAAAAAAAACTATGGTAACTTAATGACATAGTATTTTCCCTCCATTTATGAGTTATTTGTTTAGCATATCTTAGGAAATATTTTCCAAATATTTTCCCCTTTAGAAAATTGGTTTAATTTTGTGGGTATATTTACACTATGTGTGTGTGTGTGTGTGCATGCATGTGTAAGTGTGTGTGTGTGCATGTGTGTGCTTAAATAAGTTTTACCTTTTTCTCTTAATAACACATTCAAAAGTAAAAATGTTTAATATGAAAGTCATTGTATAATCTTTGGAAATTCTTATTTGTGTCTTAATATAAGGAGTCTTCACCTTCCTGAAGATTATGAAAGCTTTATCCTTCTTTTGTCCAGATACATTATAATTTCACATTTTTATTAAGACATATTATCCATTGTGAGTTTATTTTGTGAATGGTGTGTGCTGGTCATATTTATGTCACTGAGACAAAAATATGTTTATGGGACAATCTGTGGTCGCTTATCTCCATCTTTCTTGGCTTAAGGTGATAATGAGATTCATATCAAAGAGCCAGAGTGTGCAAGAAGGGACTGCACTGTTCACTTCATGGCAGCAGAGGGATGTGTGTGTGTGTGTGTGTGTGTGTGTGTGTGTGTGTGTGTGTCAAAGGCACACTCCAATGAACCACATTCTCAAAATAGGCCCTAACTCTTAATAGCGAACCATCTCTCCTCTCTAGGCCTCAGCTCTACACACTGCTACATGGAGAATCAGTTCTCTAGTTCTTCAATATGTCTGCTTAGGGAGGGTGCTTTGAATTTCATAGAGTTAAGGAAGAATTGAGATTAGTGTTATTTAGTGATTATTCAATTGTTTTGTTGTTTCATTTTAAAATCTTCCCTTTATTGAACTAAGAAACTTATGCATCTATCTATCTATCTATCTTTCTATTATCATCATCTATCTATCATTTTTCTGTCATCTATGAGGTGTTTATATTACTATTATTATTGTTGTTGTTGTTGTATGTCATATTTAGAGTGCTGTCCCTGAGCATCATAGCTATCATCTTCATCAGGGTAGCTATGGTTAATTGCAGGAACATTGTAAGTCATCCCCCATTGTCAGACTTGTTGATCCTTGATATTCCCCTGAGAGATGAGAGGTGGCTGAGCATAAGACTAAGGTTAACTGAGATGCAACTCCACCTGTGGGAAAGTATTCATGCTTGGGTGTGAGCGGCTGCTGTGCCTCCTGTGGAATCACCCACGCTCCTGTAAGTAGCCAACATGCATTGTAAGCTCAGCAGGTCCCTAAGCCAGACTTTGGTAGAATAATACTTTTTTGGTGCTCTGAAAGGAAGGAGTAGACAGCTCCCTGAGGAGAGAGGTTTCATAGCAATGCCTTTTGTTAAGTAACTCAAAACCTAAAGATTCAACCCTGAATCCCTTCTCTGAATGGAGAATCTTCCTATGACTGTAATAATCAACAGCTAGGAGAACTATCACATGGCCACATGAGGACAGGCTGACAGCCTGACAGTCTACTTCCCATCTTCTCTCAGGTGGTAGCCATGTCAGGACTGTACCCTCTATCTTAGAGTGACATAACAGAGATCTGGGGTGCAGGTGGTTTAGGGGACTTCTTTCTCTCTTCCCTTCTGTACCTTGTTATTTAAAGCATCCAGCTCATGTGGCCACCACACCACGTTCAGAAACCTTGACTTTTGGATTTATTTGGATATATACTGACATCTAACATGCTTTATGTAATTAAACTAGATTTATAGATGAAAATATTCAGAAGTCATCAGTGACGGGTACAGTTTCTCTACTTTTAACAATTCTTGGAATTAACTTCTCTGGGGCAATGTACTCTGTTAGTAAGGGTATTTCTTCCTTTGGAGTTTCTTGGGCAGAGAAAATACTCAATGGTGCTCCACATCAGAGTGCTTCTAGATGTTTCTGTTTGTTTTTCCAGGACAGTAACTCTGGGAAGCGCCGTAAGCCAGGGAAGAGTTTACTTCTTGTAGCACTATGCTATTTCACTTCTGTCATCTCTCATTCACTTCCAGCACCCTGTCCTTGATTCCAGAACACTGGGAAACCTCGGCTTGCAAATCTGCTTTTGGCAGAATATGACATCTTCATCTCTAGGTCACGTTTCAGGCTTTTGTTCAGTCACAAGTTCTGTTTGGATTTATCCTCGGTGCGTCTACTTGAATATTCAAAAAGTCATCAGCTAGTCTAATTTGTTTTTTTTTTAGCCATGTAAAAGACTGATTTGCTTTGACAGGTGGATCAGAAACAGAATTGGAGCTATTTTATCTGGACCTAATTAAACAACCTTCATTACCGGCAGATATATGTTTGTGACTTAAAATTAGCATGATTGGAATTAAAACTCAAAATATAAGGCATTGAATTCAGATATGGCTGGTTTAAAAATAAATTCCATACATTTTAAATGCAGCAAGTCTGGATTTTAAATATTCTATAGTGACTAATTCCATTTAAAGGTGTGTGTGTGTGTGTGTGTGTGTGTGTGTGTGTGTGTGTGTTTACATGCAAACCTTGTGATGCCCGTATATATAGTATCAGGGAGCAGGATCCCCATTTTCAATAGCAGCTTCCTGGATTATAAAACTTTAATAAAATATTTTTAAAATAAAATTTCTCCTCCCTTTACCCTTAAGCACTCAGTTTATCTTTGAGAACTCTGTAAAGCTTTCTTTCACTTCAAAGTTTATATTTTCTAATTAAATTATTTCTATTTATTATTGCCCAGTTCTGGGGCTCTGCCATTGCTTCTTATCACATGCACACTGCCTTCATGTAGAGTAGGTGGATAGAGATAGGGGCTCTGTTTAAAATGTCCTCCGATGCAATATTAAAAGCCACACTATTTTTAATGGCAGTTTATTTCCTTTACTTTTTGAGTAATAATTTTTTAAACTTTTGGTGCATTTTTACACACATATTTCCACACACACAAAGTGTTACATGTAACAGTGCATTCTGGATAATGATTCGAAGTTAGTAATTACAAAATTATTATAAAAGATATTTTTTTCTTAGAATTTTGAAGGTTGCCGTGGATTGAGACTCCTGAGCCAGATTTTACCTTAGTAGGGAAACTAAAAGGTTGAATAAAACATATTGACATTTCTGTTCAACATTAAGGCAGCAGGAATTAGGGTGGATTCCTTTTCCTAACAAACATTAATATGAAATTCCTGGTGTGATGAGAACCGGATATCAAGAATCTAATCCTTCCTCCTGCCTTTGTGCTTCAGAATCTCTTTCCAAATTATTAAAATTCCAGGTCTTTTGTGATACTTCTTGATGCATCCTTGTGATTTTAACTACTTCAAATAAAAGCATGAGCCAATTCTCAGTGTTTATAGCCTCTTTGTAAACCAATCACATTTTGTGAAACATGAAATAAAGCATTTGTGTTTATCCATGTCCACTTAACAAGATGAGAATTTCCAGATGGTCCTTGGGTTGTAGTTTCTGAGAATCAAAACAGCAGTTCCCACTGGAGATTGCTCCAGTTTGCTGCATTTGCTCAGCCCATCCTTGCCCTGAGGATGAAGGGTCTCGTACAGCCTTGCTCCTCCCCTCTTTGCCCAGTGGTTCATCCCTGATTTGAAAGTGGCCCCCACAGAATCTAGCTTAGAGACTGATAGACTTTCCTTTCTGTACTACGCAGAGTTAACTTTGCCATGCACTTTGTCCCTTCTTTGGAACCTTCATGAATCCCAGCCTTGATGCATCACAATTTCTAAGTGATTGGGAATTAATTTGGAAGGAATGACATGAGCTAGCTAGCCAAAGGTTGAGATTTAAATTCTTGATTTTTACTCTCCTCATTCAGCCACTGTGACACCTCATACAGGGTGTCTCTCAGTCTCTCAGCTATTATTTTTTTTTTCTCCTAAGCAGTAGTGCTCAGACTAGGAGTTGGTTCTCTACAAAGAAGCCAAGTGAGCAAATACCTGAAGGAAGGAAGATCAGTAAGGAACTTGGCCCAGAGAAGAATAAACAGAACAGCCTTGAAGAAACTGACGCAGGGGGAATAGATGGTGACAGTGATGAGAGACAAGGCCAAAGAGAATATATGGCTGGCTGGGCTGCCATTACAGATGGTGTGTGTGTGTGTGTGTGTGTGTGTGTGTGTGTGTGTGTGTGTGTGTGTGTCTGTCTGTCTGTCTGTCTGTCTGACTGAGAATTTTATACAATGTATTTTGAACATATTCATTCCCAACTTTTCCCCATATGTTTTTTTCTAGATTCACACCACCCATCTATCCTTCAAACTTCCTATTTTCTGTCCTTCTTGTAACATATGTTATCAACCCCAATATGCGTGGACCATATACGACAAGGGTGGGGTTACCCACTAGTGAGTATGGTCAACCTACCAGAAGCCACACCCTTAAAGAAAATTGATTCTCCCTCCCCATAAAGCCATCAGGTGTACATAGACGCTTAGTTAGGGATAGGGCTAATGAGCCCTTCCAACTCATGATACAGTGCTGCCTTCCTTGATCTTTTACACATTTTATACATGCAACCATAACTCCTGTGAGTTCATTAATACAGTGGTCTCATCATATCCAGGAGATAAGAGTGCCACTTTCCTTTTAGTAAAGCAAGTCACTAAAGGGCTTTAGAGAAAACATAACACAGCTTGGCACATTTTGTAAGAAGTAGCTAGCAGTTAAGATGAGGAGTAACTGAAAGGGAAGAGGGAAAAATTGACAGGTGAGTTAGATGCTGTAAGATGCTCATGGTGAAGATGGAGTGCACTCAGGATGTGCATCTAGTCTTGAGGTGCTGCTGTTAGCATTTACAGTCCTCATCATTAAACAAAATAATTCATTATCACTTGGGACATGAATACGTACAGAACAAACATTTCTTAAATAGTGGAAATGATAATTAATATTTTTACTGAGTAAACTGCTTTGGGTTGGTATATATAATGAGTTTTGAGAAAAAAATGAGTCTTCCTAATTGTCTCATAAGGATGTTGGTGTGATGTCAGGAGGGTCATTTTCCTCATACATAAAGAGCACTTTCAGTGCGATGCCGGGCAAAATGGCCTCGTTTCTACCATAGACAGAATTCTGCCTAAAAAAGGGCAAGCTTGGATGCAGGCAGAGTCGATGGCCAAACTCTGCCAAGACAGGATAAGCAATTCCTCAATAATTCCTGCCTCACAAATATGTCTGTCAGGTATATTGGGCCAGAAGACTGAAGATGATGCTCCAACATTATAGACTATTGTCTATAAGGGTTGAATGACTATTCAGGTAGCAAACTGTCTCTGTCATCTTTTCATTTGGAAAGCCGCTAACCTGCACTCCCAGTGTACTCAGGTAACCAATATTATTCCCTCTCAAGTCTCTGATAGGGTTGAAGACCAGATAGTTTAGTTGTACAGTTCAGCTTAGTTGTTTAAGGGTTAAGATGTTTTAGTTCTAGATAGATGTTTTAAGTTGACAATGATGAGACATGATAGATATTGATTTACATTCAGAATTTGAGATGCAGCAAGATAGGAAAGATGTTTTCTTCAAGGCTGCCAAATACAAATAGCAAAACACTAAGAATGTAACATTTATATAATTTCTGATTGTGTCCTGGTTCTTATTGCTATAGGTAGTTTATTGTAAGTATGTGTAATAATATAAAAGTATATGTAAAAATAAAAAATATTTAATAAAAAAGAGTACCTTTGGAAGCATTGGGTTAAAGAAAGAACGTGAATGCTGCTTTTCTAAATGCCTTAATTTAGGAAACTGCATATGGACTGATGCCTTAACTGAAGGATGCCTTGGATGAAAATGTGCATATGACTCAAAATTATAAGCAGATTTAAGTCATGCTTATGAAAGTATATGGCACTTAGCACTGAGTGGGAATGGGTGTCTTAAATACATTTCAATTGCTGTCTATTTATAGAAGAAAGCACTTAATTGGGTCTTACATTTCCAAGGGGTTAGAGTCTATGACACTCTTGTCAGGAAGCATGGCAGCAGGCAGGCAGGTAGACAGGCAAACATGGTGCTGGAGCAGTAGCTGAGGACTTTACATCCTCATTGGCAAGCACAAGGCAGAAAGAACTAACTGAGACTGGTGAGGGCTTTTGAATTCTCAAAGTCTATACCCGATCACATCATATCTCTTCCAGCAAGGCCACACCTCCTAATCCTTCACAAACAATTCCACCAACTGGAGACTGCACATTCAAATATATAAGCCTATCGAGGGCATTCTTATTCAATTCGCCACAATGGAGATGTGCAAAACTAGTCTAATATAAATTAGTGGCTCATTTTGGAAGAGTCCAGGCTTGTGAACATCTTAAAAAGGACTGATTATTATAACTATTACCACATGTCAATAGTTTGCTATGGGCTAAGCACTTGTGTTAATGACTTTATGTTTAATAACTTGTTCGAGGCTAGCAATAGTAATTGGGAAAAACATGATTGCTATTCTCTTGTATAGATAAGAAAACTATGTTACAGCATGGGGTCAATGGCCTGATCGGTTGCACGGTTGGTCATCAGCAAAATCAGGAAACAGACTATATGCAGTGGGCATTCAGGTTTCAGACTACTCACCTCTGTGCTTCTATCCAGACCACTTTTATAGGTGGTGGTGGTGGTGGTGGTGATGGGGTGGGGGGGGGGACTATTTTCTACATCAACTAATTCCTCAACTTGAATTTGACCATTTGTGGTTGTTAACACATCAGTCATTCACCTCCCTGTGTGCTGTTTAAGTTGAACTGCATAGTGATGCTGGTTTGCAGTTGAAGGTAGAAAAATAGTCATGTCTCTGTGTTTGTTCATTTTAAGTTGAAAAACAACAGAAAACAAGTTTCAGTTTTGCGCCTTTCCTTCTAAGTGTGAAGTCTTATGGATAACAAAACTAAATTTCCAGACACTTATGAGTATAGCCACGCTGAGGTGTTTTTTAAACTGAAACATTTCAGGATGGGCTGTTAAAACCAGGTATCATTTTCCTCTAAACAGGCCATTTTAGAATAAAACTGTATCTGTCAGAAATAAATAACGGTGTATTTATGCTTCGTTGTAATCTTTTCATTGCTTTAAGGGCTGTAGGGTCCCATGGGAGCGTTGTGAAACAAAAATGACGTCCTTGTATGCTGGAGTTTGTATTGGGATCTTTGATTTTGATTACATGTGAGAAGCAAGAGTGTCTGGGAGTCACCTATCATTAACAGGCTTAGAAAGCAACTTAATACCTTATCTTGGCTTTATCCACTGGCATTTTGCATTGGGGTTTTCTCCATTCCCCATCTCATAAACTACTGTAGGTAAGAACATGCAAATAAGCACATTTTCCTGCTAATTTCATACAGTTTGTATTACCTGCCATACTGAAGATGGAGCTGCCACAGACTGAAGTCAGAATAGATAAAGCTTCAGTTGAGAGAAAAAAAAAAAAAAACAACCTTTTTTTTTTTTGTTCTGGATGAGATGCCAGACCCCTAGTGCATGTCTAGTGGCAGAGGCTATGGTGTGACCACCTGGCCCCATGTTGTTGAAACTTGCCATTCTCTCCCAAAACAAGACACACTTAATATATATTTCATGAATCTCATTCAGAGACTACAACTTCAATTGACCTTCAGAAGGAATTAACTTGACTTAACACATTGAAGACAAGCAGAGATTCTAGAGTTCTCATGGTTTAAGAGATGCCATTGGAGAATAACTTTAGAAGGATTTGTTTACAAGAAAAGTAGCCATTTTATAATACACTGGTATTGATGGTATTATAGTTTATTCTCTCTCTTCTCTCTTCTCTCCTCCTTCTCTGGCTTTCTTTTGTCTTAGTTTACAAATAAATTGTCACAGAATATCTTCTATGGCAAATTCTGTGTTACTCCTCCAAACACATAATTCTAAATAAGACCAATAGAGGTCATGACTTTTGTATAATTTATTGAAAGAGACAGAAATACAACAAAGGCTAACAACAACTATGCCAATTGTTCATTAGTCCACGCTGGATAAAGACTGCTTCTATGCAGTAGTGGTATAGTTTAAAATGAGTGAGAATAATGAGGACTATGCTGATTTGGGTTTTGTTAACTTGACACAAGCTAGACTCATTAGAGAGAAAAGAACCTCAATTAAGAAAATGTCTCCATAAGATCCAGTCAGAGGCAAGCTTGTGGGGCATTTTCTTAAGTAGTAATTTATGGAGGAGAGCCTATCCTATTGTGGGTGGAGCAATCTCTGGGAGGGTGGTCCCGGGTTCTATAAGAAAGCAGGCTGAGGAAGCCATGAGGAACAAGCTGGTAAGCAGCACTCCTCCATGGTCTCTGCGTCAACTTCTGTCTTGAGATTTTTGCCCTGTTTGAATATTGACTTACTTTGATGATGAATAGGATGTAGAAGCATATGCTGAAGAAATCCTTTCCTTTCTATGGTCTTTGAAATAAAATGGCCCACATAAGCCCATAGCGAGTTGTACAATTAGGAGATTTGGCTTTGGAGTAGGTGTGGCTTTGTTAGAAGAGGTACATGACTATGGGGGGTGCGTTTTTAAAGTCCCAGATACTCCAGACAGCTCTTTTCATGTTGCCTCCAGATCAAGATGTAAAACTCTCACATCTTCCTCCAGCATCTACATGCCACCATGTTTTTCCTCTGTGTTGATGATGGACTAAACCTCTGGATCCCAATTAAATGTTTTCCTTTATAAGAGATGGAGTGTTCATGGTGTCTCTTCACAGAAATAAATGCCCAAATAAGATACTTCTCAAGTTTCTTTTGGTCATGGTGTTTATCACAGCAATAGAAACACCCACTAGAGGGAAATTGGTACCAGGAGTGGGATGTTGTTGTGTGTGTGAGAGAGAGCTGTTTTTAAGAGGACTATGAAAGAACTTTGCAACTTTGGGGTTGGAAGGCCATGGAGTGTTCATGCTTGGTGAGCTGTTCTGTGAGATCTTGAAATATTAGAATGTTGAGAGCAATACAGATTATAAGGGCCTAGTTTGTGATGTTTTAGAGGGAAGTCTAAGAGTCCCTTGACCCTGTCAGGGCTGTTTTCTATTTTGAGTTAAGAACTGGTGGTTCTGCTTAGCTGCGGCTAGAGAATCAGCTCTGATGAACAAGAGACCAGAATTACTGAAGTAATACCTTTGCTTTACTGAGACAATTGACACTGATTCACTGGAGTTGAGAAATTAGTAGTGATTAAGATTGGATCAGCATCATCAAGGTGGAAGTTTCTGGGAAGTATTTATTCAGAGTCAGCCCATGTAAGATGTATCACAGAAGACACTAAATTCTGGCAGTAGAATTTCACTTGGCAAGTGTCGCTAAGGTGGTAGTGGCTTTAAAGGCATGAAGGAGTCATGGAGAACACCTGAGTCGTGGCACTGTGCTACAAGGTTGTATTCCTGGAAGAAAACCTAAGAAAGGCTATTGGTAAGTGAATCCACTTTAATCAGAAGATCTCAGCATTTTTGAGATACCAGTACCATGGGACAACTGCCAAGGACAGCAGCAGATATGAAGTAGACGTGGCCTGAGCCTTTTAGACAGTCTGTGTGTGTTGCAAACGGCAGAGATAGAGACAATATCCTCACCCTATGGAAGAGCCCAGATAATTGTGAGTAGATTCAGACACTGGACACTGAGATATTTATGCTTGGAAGTTTGGTTCTGCTTTGTTCAGACTGGGACTGTGCCCTGGTTCTTCCCTCTTGAAACAATAAAATTATTTACTTTTTATTTGACAGAAGTCCTCAGTTAAGAGTCTTTAAATTTTTAAAGAGATTTTGAATTTTACAAAGATTTCAGATTTTTAGGAGGGTTTGGATATTTTAAAGAGTCTTTGAACTTATAATTGTTTGACATTTTAAAGACTGTGGAGTTTTAAAAACTTGACATGTTTCATATTTTGATGTTTATATTAATATGTGATCTTGGGGATGAACAAGAAAGGAAAGGTTATGGCTTAACAGTGATGTGTTTGTGTGTCAAGTTGACAAGGGGTCATTTGTGCTGCATAGTTTTCTGTCAAATTGATAGCAGCTAGAGTAATCTGAGATATTGGAAATTCAATTAACAATCCATCATATATCTGGCTGCAGGCAAACTTGTAGGACATTTTCTCAATTAGTGATTGGTGGGGGAATGCTAAGCCCACTGTGGGTGGATCTATTCCTGGGCAAAGTTCTACAACAAAGAGGGCTCAGCAAGCCATGGAGAGCAAGCCAGTAAGCAGCACTCTTCCATGGCCTCTACATCAGCTCCTGTCTTCAGCTTCCTGTCCTGTTTGGATTCCTATGCTGACTTCCTCAGATGATGAATAGCAATATGGAGGCATAGTCCAAATAAACCCTCTCCTCCCCAGCTTGCTTTTTGACATGATGTTGATCACTGCAATAGAAACCCTAAGACAGAAATCTTTGTGTAATGTAAGGAGAGCCACCCACCTCCACCCCCGACACACACACACACACACACACACACACACACACATACACACATTCAGGAGAAGTACAGTGGAGAGTAGCTTTTTATAAAAGAAAATGAAACAAACAAAAAGGAGAAGATAGAGGCAAGGACATTTCAAGTAGATGAGAAAAGGCCTATAATCAAAATACTGAGAGATGGACAGAGGAGCTGGAGTATACTACTTGAGGGCAGAGGGATGTCAAGGCAGAGGCGTGTGAGCTGAGTCCAGATCTTCACTGCATTAACCTGCAATGACTGATAGACTTTCTGAGGCTGCACTTTATCTTAAGAGCAACATGAACTAATGATGATAATGATGATGATGATTATGATATGTGTATGTATTTAGAAGTACAATATTTTTATTAAAATTAGTTTATTTTTACTTTATGTGGTGTAAGTGCTTTTCCTGCATTATGTATGTGTGCCATACATGCAAGTTACCGATTGAGGACAGAAAAGGTTGTTGGATCCCATGAAATTGGAATAGCTGGTGGCTGGAAATTGAACCAGAGTCCTCTTTAAGAGCAATCAGTGCTCCTAACTACTGAGCCTGCTCTTTAGCCCCAACTACAATATTTTAGACTCTCCTATCTCTCTAGGATACTCACAGAGAACTCCATAATTCATAATAATTCCCACTTGGTGCTCTATCTTTATGTGCTCATTGCCATTTAGTTGTGAAAAAGCATGAAGATTTCTTACATCTCCAATTTCTTCAAAATTCTGGTGTTCCATAATTATTAATATCTCGGAGTGTGTCAACTAATACTGGAGTCAGAGGGCATGAGGCTCCCCTGAGTTGGAAAAACTTTGGGAAATTAGACTTACAAAGGTCTTAGAAGCTAGCTCTCTCTCTTGTTATTGTTTTATTTTACCAATGTATTTGAGAATGACATAGTTTACTATCACTGTCTTTTAAATGCTATTTAAGATGTATTTTTGCTTCCTTTAATCCATATTATAGCTTGTCACTCTTGGCAACTCAATGACATTTCCTGTCACTTCTAGATGGCAGAAACATAGAGAACTGAATTTCTTATCATTTCTGCCAGCAGCCTTCTAGTTTGGAATCTAGTAATGAAGGCGTTTTTGCAAAAACTGAAAACCAGAATCAGGAGATGGTATTGCTGTGGGAAAATGCTAGGAAAGTGTAGGCAGTGGCAAAGGAAAGAAGCAAGATTCTTGTAGATGCTTCTTGGTGACACGTAGATGATGAAGATGGCTAAAACCACAGGTAATTTTTTTTTTCAATTTTTCTACTTCCTGGTCTCCTTAACACTTTGGATTTCTTGCGCCCTTTCTTCGCTAGTTTCCTCACAGATCTGACCTTGCATATTGAATTCACTGCAAGGTAAAACGTCCAGAGAAGCTTATGGTTTTCCAACTGAGTTCTGAACAATAGATGCTATTATTAACTGGTCTATATTTATAACTATTAATTCAATGTGTTTAATGAATCCAGATATTCTCCTCAAATAACTTAACTAGATGCATGGTTTTCCTAGTAATTTTTTTTTGTAAATTCTGATGTTAGTCATTACCTCTGCACCATCAATATGATGCTAATAAGCTAAAAACCTCAGGCTCTTTAACTTATAGTACAACTTTTTAAAATTAATTTTTATAGTATGATCAATTTTTAATATTTTTTAGATCATTTACTTTTATTTTGTATATAAGTGTTTTACCTGCATGTATTTCTGTATACAGTGTGCATGTAGCACTCACAGAAGTCAGAAGAGGATGACAGATTCCCTTGGAACTGGAGCTAGAGATTATTGTTAGCTGCCATGTGGGTACTGCCAATCAAACCTCTGGAAAGGCACTCAGTGCTCTTAACTGCTAAAGTATCTCTCTAGTCTCTATATTGAACTTAAAAAAAAAGATTTATTTATTTATTATTGTGTATCCAACACTTTGCCTGCATGTACACTTATATGCCAGAAGAGGGCATCAGATCTCATAGATGGTTGTGAGTCACCACGTGGGTGCTGGGAATTGAACTCAGGGAAGAGCAGCCAGTGCTCTTAACCTCTGAGCCATCTCTCCAGTCCCTACATTGAACTTTTAATGACCACTAAAGGCTCATGGATTAGAAACTTGGTCCCCCACCCATTTTGCTTTTTAAAAGGTGTCTCCTGAAGAGTCAACAGAACCTGGTAGGTCATTGCAGACATGCTCTTGAGAGGGATCTTAGTACCCTGGATACTGCTTTCTCCCACTTTCCAGATGCCATTAGGTAAGCTACCTCTGATACCTAATCACAAGCCCCAGGCGACAAGCCAATTGATTGAGACTATGCAACAAATATCCAAGAGTGAGAACCACAATAAATCACTCCTCCTTTTAAAATGAGTAGTGCAGGTGTTTTGTTGTTGTTGTGCAAATCTGAATATAGCAAAAGAGCATCAAGACTCTCGCCCAAGCATGTATTGTCTTGGTATGAAGGTCTTAACCTCTTGATATCTCTATATCATGGGTCCAGGATACTTAGTTTCCCTAGGACTGGGATCACATGGTCTCTCTGGTTAAGTACTTCTTGTTCTTTCTAACTCAGATGTATTCTTGAAGATCCAACTCCAATGTCTTTTTTTTTCTCTTCTTTAGTCTTCTAGCTCCCAACAGCCCCAAGTAAAACTAAAACTATCTGAAGTCTGATTTAAAACTGTATTATTGTACAGGTGTTTGTTTTGTTCCACACTGTCACTGAAAAGTAAATTCTTTGAAAAATAGAAAGAACTCAAAAGATAGCCATGGACTCGAAAGACTAAAGTGAAATAGGGTCTCTATATACCATATACAAAAGAAGGAAAAGAGAAAGAAAAAAACCAGAGAAACACCAAAAGCTATTTTTTAAGCAAAAAAAAAAAAAAAAAAAAAAAAAAAACTTCAAATTGATTTAATGCATTATTAAGTAGCCTAGGGAAAATTTTGACTTTACTCTTGTTTTGTTAAAGGAGAAAAAAACTACTAAAGGAATTTTCTTGTTTTTCAAAACTGATGTTTTGAATATGTAATATTTTCAAACTACAAAAATGTAACTCCTGCAAAAAACCTTTAGGCATATGTGCCTTATAAATATAATACTAAAACACATATATACAACATAATTTAATTGTACCACGCACCGTAAGGAAGGAGAGATGATGAGAACCAGTGTAAAGCTTGCAGAGAAGTCGTCTCCTGGGTAGCCAGTGGAAGAGATGAGCGATGATGAAACAAAATCCAGGGCAAGTTAGAATCCGTGTGTCACTAAGCAGGACTGCTGTAAAGAATCTCAGTGAAAAGATAAATAACCATGCCTGAACCCAAGACACCGCTGATAAACCAAGGAGGCATGTTTTAGAGAGGTTAAATGGGGTGGAGGACAGGAAGGCAGAGTAGAAGGAGTGTAGGGGGGATAATTAACACTAAGGGCCTTTAAAAGCACCATGTAGAAACCTACTGCTTCTAGATGATTCCCGAAGCATGTAGTAAACACATACAAAATGAGTTTAAATGGGCTTGCCATTTTTTAAAATTTATTTGTTTTTTTTTATTAATTTATTCTTGTTATATCTCAATGTTTATCCCATTCCTTGTATCCTCCCATTCTTCCCTCCCTCCCATTTTCCCATTATTCCTCTCCCCTATGACTGTTCCTGAGGGGGATTACCTCCCCCTGTATATGCTCATAGGGTATCAAGTCTCTTCTTGGTAACCTGCTGTCCTTCCTCTGGGTGCCACCAGGTCTCCCCCTCCAGGGGACGTGGTCAAATGTGAGGCACCAGAGTACGTGAGAAAGTCATATCCCACTCTCCACTCAACTGTGGAGAATGTTCTGACCATTGGCTAGATCTGGGTAGGGGTTTAAAGTTTACCACCTGTATTGTCCTTGGCTGGTGCCTTAGTTTGAGCGGGACCCCTGGGCCCAAATATGCCTATCCTAATGTTCTACTTATAGGTTTCTAGGACCCTCTGGATCCTTCCATTTAATAGAGAGGTTAGGGGAAAGGGCATTGCTTCCCCCCAGAAACCACGGGTTATTGAATAGAAAGCTCAATGCCAGAGCATGTGCTACCTCTTTTCCATTTGTATGTTAGTGGGGTCCTATGATCCTCCAAATATTACAGACAGTTGCCATTGCATTTGATTGGATGGCAAGATCCTACTGCTAACAACACTTGATTCATAGGACATGGATAAATGCAGCTGTCCTGACCTGGATGTTTCATCCCGCCTCTCCAGCTTTTATACTGTTTGACAGTGCTATGCTATTCATGCTACTGGAGAGAAAAATCATCAACAAATTATCCTTTCTTCTTGCATTCTTTTTCTTGAAAAAAAATGCTATCTCACTTTTTTTCTTCTCCGTGCAATATAAAAACTTTAGGATGGTTGTTATAAAGATATATTTGGTATGTTGTATATAAACTTTTCCTTTGAAATGATTTTGATCTACAGGAAATTTAAAACGGAGATAGAAAGCTCTTTTTCACTGAGCTTCCTCTGATATTAATACTTTATTGTACTGAGAATTTTGTTTTTTTTAAAAAACTATTTTTGTGAATGTGCTTTTGTCTTAATCCCAGGTGTGCGGTATGGGGCTGTTTCAGATTCAGTCAGCAGCAGCTGACTACAGTGTGTCTTATGTTCTGGCAGGGGTGTTATTTGAGCCAGATGCAGACATTTTAATTCTGGGAACTCTTGAGGGGTATAGATGGGAGAGCCCAGAGAGAGGGGGGGGGGGCCTCTGGAAGCTGCTGCCCTACTGCTGCTGGCTCCTCCTGTTGCTCTAATCAGCAGGAAGCCTAAATAGGTCTATGTCCTTTTTCCCCTCCAACCTTTTTAACCTACCTAGTGTTGGATAAGGGTTAGAAGAAAGGTAGATATAAGAACTCAATAAAGTAGCCGAAAACAACAACAGCAGCAGCAGCAACAACAACAAGAAGAAGCACTGCTTACGCTTTATGTCACCTTAGTATATTTTTCCAGAGGAAAAAAGCCATCACCGAAACCTTAATACTGCTAAAACTCCTGACTTTGTTCACATTTCACTGCTGTTTTCATCCCACGCAAGATTGCCATTGCACAGAACCATCATATCTCTCCTGATAAGTAATGGCTTTGCAGTTTTTCTTTATTGCCCTGACCATGACAGTTTGGAAGACTACTAGTCAGTCATTTAGTAGACTAGCCTCTCCCTTTGGGATTTTATAACCTTTGTCCTGATAAGATCAGTATTTGTATATTTGGGGAGGACACCCTTCCTGCTTCAACCTTCCAGGGCCTGCAGTCAGTGTGACTCACCACTGGAGGATTCAATCTTGCTTTCCAAGTCCAGATAATATTCCAGAAGCTTCCCCTGTCACTTCTCTGTCTGCCCACCATGCCCTCTTCTCTGGAAACACATGATTAAGTAGATCCCATACTCAAGAGTGGAGTCGATGTGTGATTAGTTCCAAGGACTGTCTCCTGAAGAGGAGACATTTTCAATTATTTTTAATTCTCTGGGGAAGATATTTCTCTCATTATTACCTTTCCTTTATCTATTTATGGCACTTTGAACTATCTTACATTTTGTAAACTTTTTGTTGTTGTTGTAGTTTACATTGTTCAGGCTTTATTGCTTTAATTTTGAGACTTCTCTTTGCTGGACCACTCAATCTCAAAACGTGCTCTGTTCTATTAGCTTAACACCATTAACTTTGGCTAGAGACTATGTGCCATGACCTCAAATGCTCTAGTCATACCCAGCATTGCAATTGGTCATGGATTTTTCTTCTGCGTGCTCAATAATTCACTGTAGTCAATCTCATACCCCCCCCCTCCAAACCACACATGGTGGCTACAGAACTATGACGCCAGGGTTCATAAGGCTGTTCCTAAAAAGGAAAAATGTATTGAAAGTTATAAGGGGCCAAGGCCATGATGGGTCAACACTTCAAAGTAATTGGGAGAATTCAATGAGGAACCTGGGAAAGAACTCCCGTGGCATTCTATTCACTGTCCATTTGAGTTCGTTGATTGCAGCCACAGTTTCAGGCTGAGGACAAGTGATGGATTTGGGTTCATGGTGAAGTTAGTTGAGAGGGAAATCAAGACAGGTTTAACAGGGAAGATTAGTGGACTTTCTACCTCTGGGCACAATGTCTGCTCTGGTCCTCACTAATCAGTTTTCCACATGCCTCTTGCCATTTGCTTTACTTAGGATGAGTTCCCGAAGCTCAAATTGCTGTTCTGTGTTGGCTGTCTTTTTTTTTTTTTTTTCTTCTCCCCCCACCTCTCTCTCACTGCCCTCCATTTAACCCACTTCTTTTTTTTTTTTTCTAAGTGCCTGTGCATAGAGGCCTGGTCAAGGGGGAAATTATGTTGATTAGGAAGCATGGTCCAATTAAGTCAGACATGATGGGGAAATTGCTTTAGAGTCCAAATATATACCTGCAGGATAAAGGGCCTCTTTAACACCTGCATAAAGAGTGTACAAATTTCATAGCTTATAGCTCAGGGCAAAGAGAATGGAAAGCTGATAAATTTGCATGTAAAAAATGATTAGGGACAGCTAAACAATAACACGTATCTTGGTGGGGAGGGTAAATGATGTGGATTTTTCTTTAGACCTGTGATATCTAGAAAACATCTGCCTTTTAAAACAAAAGAATTAAAATTGCAAAAGCAAGGGCATTGGCAGTCCTTAGCTGTTGCCTTTTGTTGCTCCACCCCCCCCCCCGTTTACTCCTAGCCCATACCTACTCAAGTCTTTATGTACATCCCTGCTCATAGCAATTTCTGACCAGAGTTTTCATCTGAGGAACAAGACTTGAGTAGTGTTGCATGTCTTAAATGCCTTGAACTGTAGACATGGGGATGACAGAGGGCCAGAGGACATCACAGAGAGACAGGCTTAAGGAGAAGTAGCCTTAGGAATGCCCCGCCTACTTCTTCCCCTGCCTGCTCTGGTAAGCTTTTCATAGTGGTTGACAGATTATTTAATCTACCCACACCCACTGATAATTTTTGGGTGCGTGTGGAGAGATTGAATGGGCCTTTCTATTTCAACCGGTCTCTAGTTAATAATCAATAGTCCTGTTGTCTAATGAAGTGATGGCCTTGACATGCCGGTCTTTGTGCGGTGTTAAAATAACATTGATCGCTATCATTATCATATGCCCTTGATATGCTGAATAAGGGCATGGATATCAATCTTAGAGCAGAGTAACATTTCATAAATCTTGTAGAAATAGCTGGGATTGTCCAAACCAGCATATGCTTCTTGACAGCAAAGTGACAGAGGAGCCTAAGACACAGATCATTTATAATTTATCTCTAAACCCAGATTGAAGAAAAACTCAAAAGTAGCATTTAGTATAAACAGTCGTTCTTTGTCACAGAACTCACAGGAGCAGCCCCTATCAGTGGTTTATGAAGAAACTTTTGGGGTAGAGGGAGGAAGATATGAAGTTTTTCTTTTGGTTATCCCTTTCTAAAGGATGCTTTAGATTTTATGCTAAACTTCCATTACTTGATAATAGAAAGCATGAAGTGGGATGGGATAGGCTCACAGTCAACATGGCAGCTGGTCCTTTGTCCAGAACGTCATCTTTAAGCATGGACTGGATCTCAAGACTTTCCATGAAAATGAATTCAAAACTGCGTCGAAACTAAAGCCAAGTGTGCTGACACGGAACTGTAATTCCAGCATGTGGAAAACCGAAGCAGCAGGAATGTGGGTTTGAGGTCCGGCAGGACTGCACGGTAAGTTTAAGGACAGCCTGAACTACACTGTGAGTGCCTGCTGCCTCACAGCCTGCACACTTTCTTCTTAACCAAACACCCTGAAAACTAGGTTCTTACATTAGTTACTCATGAGGCTGTTTTGATCAAGTGAGTGTGGGGTGGCTAAGGTAGTCCTGAGCCAGATAATAAATAATTTGGCGTCAGAACTATGGAATCACTCTTTTAAGGTACTTTAAAAAGTAACATTTATAAAGTGATGCACTAATGACTCATGGCCTCTGCTGAACATCTTTACCATAGACATGAAGAACATTGCTCAGAAGAGTTGGCCTGTTCCCAGTAATGCTAGTCTGCAACAGCTGCTCAAAGCTGTGTAGAGGTTGTGGAGACAGGGGTGTGAATAAGTCACAGTGATTATTTTTGTGCTGCAGAATGATCCTTGCTCTGTCAGTAGAATTTTGAGAATGGGTCAGCAAGATGAGAGAGAATGCAACAGTTCTCTGAAGTGTGCTGTGTTCCAAGATGGAGAAGCATCTGTAAAGAGGGGGAAACACAGGAGTCCTAATCAGATGCAAGTAGACGAAGCACCAGCAAATCTCACTGTCGATTTAAGAAAAAATATTTCCGCTTTACTTAGGCAGACTTTAAATTTATATCTATTACATTTTACTTAAATATGTTTATTATCGATGTCTTACAAATGTAATGATTCCTTTAAAAGATAAACATGACCTTTGATTTTTTTTTTAAAGGCAAATATAAATCCTGCCTTTTATGAGAACTAGAGGTCAGAAAAGACCAAAGTTCTAGGACACTATGTGTGTTTATGTAGTTGTGCATTGTGGATATACATGTAGCATGCAAATGATGTGTGTTACGTATTGTGGACATGTACATTTCATGTGTTGTGTGCGCACTCTATTTGAAAATTAAACCTCTCATTAGTTCTATCAAGAACGTGCCTCACCAGAGAGATACATACATCCTTGTGTAAATTGAAGCTTTCAAAAAAATTAATTATTAAAGTCAAAATATCTGATATCATAATTGTATTCAGCTACTTACTGTTGCTAGACCTGATTTAAGCTGGAATAAAACAATCTAGTCCAAAGCAACTCCATTCCTCTCTAAGACATTCTTCTAAAGGATTATCGTTTCAGGATTTTCTTTAGAAGATATTCCTGAATGTTCCAATTTACAAATCCAGTAGAATTCTTTTTTAAAAATCAAGAAGCTCATGTTCAACCCTATTGGAAACCAGGATGGGAGCCATGTCTGTGTGTAGACATTACACTGTTCACGGTCTCAGGGGGATCCCCATGCCTGACTGAAGACACCATAGAAGAAAACAATTGTTATTTGGGCTTGTGCAGTCAGAAGCTGGACACGCACATGACTCATGCAAAAGCCACTTTTAGCCAATGATTTCAAGCCCTGAAACAAAGGAAGAAATCTCCTGCCTCTGTATGGACTTTACTCCTTTGCCTGCAAAAAAAAAAAAAAAATGTAAATATTTTTTTAAAAAAATATATTATTTACAAGACAGGAAGGTTTGAGGGTAGTAGGAGAACACAGATAAATGTGGCAGCAGGGAGAGCTTTATGACCACTCCAGACTCAACTGTCATTCCTTTGGTACTTTCTGTCAGTCTGACTAAATCCTGTCATCCCTCAACCCGGTTTAAATTAACAGGTAATTTGTAAATGTCACTTCAGGTTAGGCCGCTCATTTTGTTTCTACTCTACCAATGCAAAGTCTAGGACTAATTTTTCTTGTCTTCTTTTAATAGGATTTTCATTTATAAATAGAATTATGTTCTGAAAATAAATTACAGTAAGTGATGCAGGGAACGGTGGCAGAACCACTCTCTTAGAATCTCAAGCACCTCCATCAGAAAAGATTAATAAAAACACTTCAAAGGCTAAATTCTATTTAAGCAGAAGACAGCTTTTGGTTAATATTTAATCTGAGTAACTGAGATCTTGGTGGAAAACATAATTTTTTAATATCTAAATTAATTTTCAAAACAAAACCATTAATTTTGTTTGGAGAGTTTGTGCAGTGAAAAACTTTCAGTAATATATTTGTAGAGGGAAAAGTTAATCAATTAATTCTATGGTGAAAAAAATTAGCCTTTAATATTGTATTTGTTCTAAATGAGTTTCTTCTTATCTGATCAGCTGTAGGCCTTGCGAATTCTTTCTCCTAGGCTTTTCCGGTTTTCACATCTCCAAAGGGAAGAGTCTTTTCTGGAACTCTCTTCTGTGGTGGTAGTGAGTTTCTTCTTCCGGTCTTTGGATAAAGGGCTTCAGCAGGAGCTTCTGTTTCTCTATAACTGAGACTGGAAAGATGGCTGATAGGAGTTTTCATAGGGACGCTTTAGGTATTGCCACTGTGGTGGGTCCATTGCACTTATGGCTTTTTTTTTTTTTTTTTTTTTTTTTTTAAGAGGAAATTAGAATTGGAAACTATAGCAGAGAATCAAATCAGGCTAAAAGGGAAAGCGAGAGACCTTTCTAAGTCACATGAGAAGCAGCCACCAAACATTGATTGATGGTGTGAGACAAAGAACCTGTATCTGTCGTATCTGTCATCAAGTTTATCTACATCTGCATCTTGATTGGTGGAAGAGTCAATGAGACCATTTGTGCCACCTTACCGCTTTGGAAATTTACCATCTGTGTCTGGTCTGTAGCAGTAGGCACATTTGTAGTGTAGGATTGCTCTAACCCTATTTTGTGAGAACCACGGACAAAACCCAGGCCACCTCCTTTACTGCCTGCCTGGCCAGAGTTGGAAACAGCTGGGCCTAGGATCTTTTGTCTTCCTTCCAGCCTATAGTCCCGGTAGTGCCATCTTCCCTGGAAAGTAAAGGGATTGTCTAATGTTCAGCATCAAAACTTAATTTAATAGAAACTCCCATTTGAAACCACCCTGCTCCCTATTCCAATACCGCCTTCTCCCTCTCCAGTCTACTCTGTGACGCTCTTTGTGAGCTCCTTTCTACATAAGCTGAGGATGCTATGTGGAGACAGACGTGCAAACAGTGCTGGAGCCAGGACTTCCTCAAATGTCCTGTCCATCTCATGTCTGTGTGGTTCAGTGAACAAGTGTCCTGTGGGCTTTTTAATTCCCCTAAATGGTTGTCTTCTTGTGGGTCATAGGCTCTTAAGAAAGTCATGTGACTCATAAAGGAAACTTGGAAAACAGGAAAATAACCACTCACTCCTTGATTCTGACTCACACATTTCTTTCAATGATTTTTTTCCTAATAGCAGCTTTTTAATTTAAATGTTTTTAGATTGGCTTGCACACTATTATAGAATTTTCAGTGTATAATTTCTATTTTACAAATTTTCATATAGTTTATAGCTATAATTTTATAAAAATGTTTTAGGGGAAATAACAAGTGTCCATGCTTTATGCATTTTTGGAATAGTGAAGGGAGAATTCCAGTCAGTTGTATTTCCCCCATTAATATCAATTTTCATTAATATTATAGAATGAGCACTTTTATCCCCAAAGAGTGTCCCAGTGTTTGTGGCTTCATTTGGATGTGTGAGGGTTCCTTCTTTTGGGTGCCCACTTGAAAGAGGTTACCACTCCACCCTGCTCAGATGCCCTCATGCAAAAGGCCCTCTCTTTAGTAGGTGATACCTTCTGTAAACTATGTGTCTGTGGCCTGGAGAAAGAGCAAAGGGAGAGGAAGTGAGCAAGAAAAACAGATTTTTTTTTTGTTTTTGTTGTCATTGCTTTAAATAATTAGAAAAAGAGCCGGGCATGGTGGTGCACGCCTTTAATCCCAGCACTTGGGAGACAGAGGCAGGTGGATCGCTGTGAGTTCGAGGCCAGCCTGGTCTACAGAGTGAGTCTAGGACAGCCAAAGCTACACAGAGAAACCTTGTCTCAAAAAAACCAAAACCAAAAAAAAAAAAAAAAAAAAAAAAAAAAAAAATTAGAAAAAGAAATAAAACTTACGTTGTATAATGGGCTGTGTTCTACGCATAAGAAACATGTTGTTTTACCAGAATTTGCTCCCTCTCATAGTTATGTAGAGCATTTTCCCTTACGGATTTAACATTTATGTCCTTTTTTAAAAATGATCATGTCATACAGTAATAGTGCCAAAAGTGAGGTATCCATTAAATGTTTGGTTCTTTACGTGAATATATGAAACCCTGCTTCTCAAAAAACTATGTACGGATTTTATTTAATATAGAAAGAATGGAGTATTGCTTCCTTCCTTTACACTTTCTCTCTCCCTCCCAATTCTCTCTCTCTCTCTCTCTCTCTCTCTCTCTCTCTCTCTCTCTCTCTCTCTCTCTCTCTCTCTCTCTCTCCACACAGCTAACTCTTAATTGAATAATTTCACACTGAATTCCCATTAGGGTCACGGGCATTACTGGAGGTGTTAGGTGACTCCCACCCCTCCAAGTGACGTTGTCATTCTCTTCATAAGAGTAAATTGTCTTTGAGTTGTCATTAAAACTAAATGTTAGGACAACTAATACTTCAGAGACAACTTCAGGGGCTGGTGGGACTCAAGTCCAACTTCACCATTATTTACCGGAGAAGCTTATGGCAAATCGCAGACCTTTTCTGTCTTCAGTATTCTTGCTTTGAGCTGGAGGTGGTAAGGGGGAGATGAGTCATTCCATGTCAGGCTTCATGAAATTGACTTTAAAATCTTTGCAAAATATGAAGCATATGTTTAAGAACAATATTAATTATGACTCAGCCAGTTTGTGTGTGTTTTTTAACATGAAATAATAATAAAACAGACCTGCTTCTTATTTACACAGCCCTGTACTTTGAAATTTCTCATGGCAGAAAAACAGTCCTTCATGCACATAACCTATGAATTATCCTTGAAATAAAATGTTTAATTACAGTTGACATTTCTGAACCCATTGCAGGTGGTGCCCATCTGAAGAGTGACATTGTTTACAACACTACAAGGCTCCAGGCCTGGTGTCAGAGATTATAAGCCAATTTCCATCCCGGCTTTAATGCTGGTTTAATATCAGAAGAAGAACTTTACTGTGTAAATATTAAACATTTTGTTTAAATATTAAGTACCAAAGGTCTTTTCCTTTTGATTATTAAAACAGGAAGAGCCCCAACTTTGAAAGAGGTGCCTTGTTGTATTAAGAAAATGACTGGTTCTTTCCCTTCAGGTTAATTATCACTGGCCACAGATACAGGCACAGGCTAAATGTCAGTTGTCTGCCTGTGCCATGGTGAATTTTGGTCATGAAACTGCATTAGCTAACCAGACATCTATACCATAGATAGCCTAGCAACAACTGTCCATTTTTTCCTAAAGTTTTTCATAACCTATGATAGTTAACTGAAAAGCATCAACAACAAATAAAATGATGGTCCCTTGCTGTGTGCAGAGAAAGCATGTGGCCAATCTCAAGGATGTGATCCCTGAGTAGCTCAGCTGCTAGCTCTTGTAGGATTTGATTTCACTAAGCTGCACAGAAGCTAAGCATTTTGAAAGATCAGCAGAAAGGACTTCACAGTCAGATGCATGCCTGTTTGTCCACCTATGGTTGAAATGTAACCAGAGAAATGCAGTTTTAAAGACCTGACCCATAGTCACATCTTGAGGACATGTGAGGACTGCGCTCTGTGAGGTGACACACCCCACACAAAAGAACTGGGAACTATGGGGAGTCAATTCCTAGCCCTTTCACCAATGGGAATTTGATCTCTGTTATTTATTGGGTAAAATATGAAGTTTTTGTTTCCTTTTCTTACAGATTGTCTTAAATTTCTCATGTGGTGCATTCTGCATTCATTAGTCAGTCTGAGACATCCAGCTGGCCGGGCCTGACCTGCTGCTGAAAGACTTATAAAAAGGGCAAACACACTTGGGTACTTTGGTCTTCAGTTTTTGGTATTCAAAATAAATTTAACACCTTTAAATATGGAAGTGCCTGTAGAATTCTGTCTCAGACAAATCTCTTCAGGGAATGTTTCAGAACACTGCGGTTTTGATGAAAAAAGGCAAAAAGGCCCTGGTGGATGTTTTCCCTCCAGAACTATTGAACGTATTCATATTTGCACATAGAAGGTTGGATAGAAACAGTGCAAGCTGCTTGTCAAGACAAGCATTGATTCACTAGGACTTAACTGTACTTTCAAAAATATCTCAGATTATTTAATCAATTAGCACGTGTTTACTGAGCATCTAGTTTGAGCCTTCAGACATTTAAGACATATCTGAGAAGTAAAGGTTAATGTACCTGATTAAACTCACAGTATTTTGCATATTAATGGTAGAAAGATGGAACTGGCCAGTTAGGATGGGATTAGGGTTTTCAAGAGTTCACAGCCATGGCAATAAGCTCGGGAGTAGTTTGAGCTGGTGAGTTGGGATGACACATAGCACAGTAATAAGGGGAGTTTTGATTAAGCAAGAGGAAGGTGGTGGCATCCTGTGGGAGGTCATGGTGGCAATAATCTATTGGCCACTAGGGGATACTTAAGTGACAGTGGATATGAGGAGAGATATTTGAGAAAATGTCATATTGGAGACTATTTGTAGTTCTTTAAAAATTGTGTTTTTACTACTCTCGTGTCATATGAACAGTATAGAATGCACCATAGAAAACAAGCTTGGGTCTGGGGCATCTAGTATTCTGGAGTCCGTTTACTACTGTTTACACAATGGATTTTTTTCTCTCTCTGTAAACATTGCTACCTCTAGGTTCAACAGTACAATGATAATGACTTGCCTATCACGTAAGACACTCAACATGTTCTGAGCTACGTATGTACAAGAAACAAATTAAAGGAATTAATTTTTACTGCATGAAACTCAACTTTTGTTTTCCATCCAAGGCCCCAAAATGAGAAGAGCAGCTTGTATTGGAATCAAATATTAAGCCTTGTTTTGGTTCTGCAGAGTCTGGAATCAATCCTAGGACCTTATGCGTGTTAGGTAAGCACTCCCCCACTGAGCTAGCCATGCCCCCAGCCCCAAACTCATCTAATATTAATATCTGAAACATTTGTTTCTGTTTTCCTCATTTACATGTGTGACTTTTTAGTATAATTCCAGAATTTCCTGTTTGAAATATTTGAAGGTCTGCTTATTAAACCAGGGAGTTTAAAATGATTCTATATTCAATGTCTACTTCAGTAGACCATTAGGATATTTCTGTAGTTGATATTTATTTAGTTTTATGTGTTGTTTTCTCAAGTGTGAAGGGCTTTAAAATGCAAGAAACATTTTGAGAAAAATCTTCATATCTTCTGATATGATCTTTGAGAAACTTTATTAAAATATTTGTTGATTTATACAGTCAACTCTTATTTGAATTACCGTCGTATGAAAACCTTTCTGTGCACAGTGGATATATACCACAGTGAAATAATATCTTCTAGATGCTTCCAGTCTATTTGGGAAGATGGGGCATTCAGGTAACTTTCACAGCAAAGTGGATTGTAAGTGATGCAAATGACCAGTGATATGAATTAACTTGGAAATGTGTATATTACAAAAGAAACATTCCTCAAGTATATATATATTACCAAATGAACTCCAAATGAAAAGATGTTTGAAGTGGGCCCCGAGAGAAGGTAGAATTATGACCAGGAGGGAGAACAGTTCCATTTTGCTCACTCCTTCTGGAATTGCATGGAACCAAAGGCATGGTCATGGCCAGAGGAAAGAAGAGACAAGGATAACCTTAGTAAGTTGTGTTTCACCTGCTCCATATAGATCATACAGAAGGGATGTTAAAACATGCCATAAAATAGAAAGAAAATATCTACCTAATAATCTTCAGTAGGGTAGACATAGAGGAATTGAAGGTTAAAGTGGCCCACTGCCTCCAGAAAAAAATTAACTCTTCAGAATCCTGCTATGGAATCTCAGTAGAACTCACCTCAGGAAGACATCCCACAACTCTGTGTTCTGGGCATATCTTGCTCCTTGGTCTGAAGCTACTTTCTCCAACTCAGATGAAAGAAATGGATAGTCAACCTCAGCACTTCTGGTAAAGACATTCAATTTTTTCCAAATGTTGTTGAGAGTTATGCTTCTGCCTCGCTTCTGTGCTCTTTACACACTGTGTCCTTCTTAGATATACTGAAATATTAAAACCTTGATAATGTGGGAGTTTAGAATAACTTCCCCTAAGATTCCTAAAGTAAGAATCACTTAAAAAGCCACTAAGGATCCAGTCCTGAATGTCATATTAGTCTAATTATAAATTATCACAATGATAAAGGGGCATCCCCTTTAAGAATGGAGAAATTCCTCAATGTATAACAAGAATAAATGAAAAAAAAAAAAAACCACTCCAGAATCTAGTTACAGTTTAGAACAAATCCCTACAAACAGCATTGGTGTGAATGTTCAATGATTCTTTAAGAGCAAGACAAGTACATTTAAAACACAGGGAGTCTTGTGGATGAGTGGGACAAGGGTAGACTCCACAAGAAGAGCAACAGAGCCAACTAACCAAGTACCATGGATGCTTGTGGAGACTGAAGCTCTAACCAAGGACCTACACAGATGGGCAGCTTGTTACTCACATGGGTCCCCTAGTAAAGGGGGCTAACTCTGAAATGGACTCTGTTGCCTGCTTTTTTATCACTTTCCCCTGGTGGGTCTACCTCTCCGGGCCACAGGGGGAAAGGACATGCTCAGTCCTGATGTGACTTGATATGTAAGGGTGGGTGGGTGGGGAGATGCCCCTTCTCTGAGGAGCAGGAGACAGGAGATAGGGGAAGCAGGGAGTGAGGAAGAGATCAAGAGAAGATGAGGGAAGGGGCTACACTACAGATGTAAAGTGTATAATTGATAATTATTTTAAAAGAAAAAATTTAAATTGAAAAAAGGACAAATTGTGCTACGCTCACAATTGACTTCACCTGTATTATGTTCCTTCCTCTCTTTGCATGATATATGCCACTTCTGAATTTCTCAAGAAACATGAAAAATATATTATTTTTCAATTCTTTCTAAACTTAACTTCTGTTTACCAGGGTGCCTTAATAAAAATCACCTGCATTTATTGACTGGAAAAAAAATACATGTCTTTAGAACAGCTTTGCTTAAAGATCTGTAGTCTCAGACTCAGATGGTTCACAATGCAAATGTCGCCAAAATCTCTTACAGAGCATTTAAAAAATGTGGTGATTATAAAATAATCAACTGATCTCCCCATGAAGCTTATCAATAAATCGCTGCATTTTGATTCAGTGTGTTCCATTTCTGATTTAGCTAAAAGCACATTTTGAGAAAATATTCTAACATATTTCAACAAAATGATATTATTTTAGCATGCTAAGTCTCAAAAGTCTAAGACTGACCCCCTTATCGAAAGGACTGTGTAATATCAAAACTGTTTCCCCGGCTATTTCATTGTTTTTCATGCACCATTGACATAAATCAAATTTTGTTTCAGGAATGATTTCAAATAGATCCATTCTGTTCTCCTGACATTTTAAACTTGCTTATGTAAAATTATTTCATCTATTTTTATTGAAAGACACTGAACATTTCAAAAGTCATGGTATCTCCCTTGGTATGGAATGATTGTTGAATCAAGTTTTAAAATATGGAAGATACTAAGACAGAAAGAAAAGCTGAGGCAGGATTCTCTGTGGCATTGCTGCTGGCAGCAACAGAGGAATGCAGAGGATGTGCATATGAGGATAGATGCCTATTTTTTGCCTGGGTAAATGGGAAGAAACTTCCGTGATCCTTCTTGATAATCAACTCTTATCAACAGACTTAAAAACATTCTCCCAATGCAAGTAACACATTGCATCAAGTGATGAGGTAAGAAGTCCATGTCCTTTCATTTTCACATAAGAAGTTAAACCTAATATGAGACTTACTAAGAAAATTTGTATGGGCTGGTGATTTCCACAGTGTACTTATGTGGTAATAACACATATTACAGATGTTGAAATACTGTGCGCTATAAAGGTGTGAGAGTACAGATTGGGCTCTAACAGAAGACAGGTGGCTAGAGGCACTGTTCACTCAAAGAGGAGCATAGGGAGACGCACTTATAAGAGTCCCTGGGAGGAATGAGTGCTCCTGTCCAATTTAGTCCTACAGATCGTAGCAAATGAATCTGTACATTTTTAAAGAAAACTGCCATCCTTTACTATATATTTCTAATCCTAAGCATTACAAATTCAGAAGTTTCTTTATTATTTCAAACCTAAGCTCTTATATCTGCTTTGCATTTTGAAAAGTCTGCATGTGAGAAATTACACTTCGTCCTATTAAAGGCACCACTAAGGCTCAGTCCTAAGGGGTAACTTCTTCCCGTGCATAGCAGTAGACTATGGATGTGTGACTTCTATTACTACTAACAACAGCCAATTGCTACACTGTGGGATGGAGCTGAAGAAGGTCTCCTAACACAGGTCAATGACTCCTACCAGTCAAACTCCACATCTGACAAAATGTAAATCCTCATGGAACCAGAGGAAGAGAAAATTAGAATATTGAAAACGAAAGACAGTTATTAAAAAAATTACTTGACTTTTTAGAACAAATAGACATTGGTTGGGAATCTTATAAAACATGGATAGTTGGGAGTGAGTGTTGAGGAGATCTTTTTTTTTTTTTTTTTTTTTTTTGTAACATTGTAGCCATCCCTTGGGACCTACAGAGCTTGGGTGGCCCCTTCATGGGTGCACTGAAGGCATGGATGATTCTCTGTCCCCTCTACTTAGCAGCTCTTCCAAGACCTGCAAAGTGATGTGATCTTGGGGTTAGATAGCAAGTTTCATTTGTGACATGTAGCTTTTAATTATCAACTTAACACAGGATGAGTCTTACTAAAGAATTACCTGTATCAAGTTGGCCTGTGGGCATGTCTGTGGGTGATTGTTTTGATCACTAATTGTTGTGGGACCACTTGGGTTATTGACTTGTTGATTTGGACCACTGTGGGTAGCGCCACCTTCTTGGCAAGAGGTTCCCAAATTGTATAGGAAAGGAGAAAGTAAGCAAACAACTAGGTATGGGTGCATTTCTTTCTCTCTGCTCTAGACTGTGGATATGAGGTGATTAGTTGTTTTAAGTTCCTACCACTTTAAATGTGCAGCTATGATAGAATGTGACCTGGAACTGTGAACTATACTACAGCCAAATTCTACCTTAAATTGCCTTTTTCAAGGTTATTTTATTACAGCAACAGAAATTAAACTAAAACATCATTGTATCTAGTTTACTCTGGTAAATTCGTTCTGCTTTGTTTGACTCTCCTATTTCTAATTTAGTTGGTATTCAGTGCAAATAGACTTCTCAATAATGTTTTACCTTAAAAACCTAGTCTTAAGAAAACTTTACCTAGGTAGAAGTTGACCTTAGATAATACAGCAATTTGTCACGAACTTGTGCCATGGCCTATTTGGCAGGCATCACTCTCTACCCACAAAATTCCACAATCCCGTTTTCCAGCTCTGCAAAGCCAACTTCAGTAACTCAAGCCTCAATCCATTTTCCTTGCCAGGCATCCATTCTCTCTAGTGGGTAAGTGCAAGATCCTTGTTCAGATTTGTGTCTTTGGAAAAATTAGTAAACCTTTCTGGGCTTCATTGTCTTCTTCTACTACAAAATAAAAATGGCACAGTATTTTTCTCATGTGGATTGAGAATTAGAGAGGAAGTTCGAAGGGTTAATTTACTCAGGACTTTGGGAACAATGTCTATACATCCAGGAAGCACCAGTAATGTTAATTATAACAATGCTATATAAGCCTTTGCTTATCATTTTATAGTGATATGAAAGCATTTTTAGCCTTTCTTCCCTTTCTTGCCTTATAGGGAAGTTCCTGTTTTTATCTGTTCAGTTGCTAGAACTTGTCTTACTGTTTAGAAGAATGAAAATGACAAAAGATGGAAAAGGACTAAGGAAGACTAGATTGCCATTCTATTTGAAAAGACACAGGGCTCAATTTGTTTGATGACAAGATGGAGGGATGAGAAGAGAGATCTTAGGTGGGGAGGCCTGGCGGCACTCAGAGGAAGGATAGCAAGTTACCAAAAAGAGACTCGATTTTCTAAGAGCATATATAGGGGGAGGACGTCTCCCTCAATCACAGACATAGGGGAGGGGAGAAGGGGGGAAGTGGGAGGGAGGGAAGAATGGGAGAAAACAGGGGAAGGGCTAACAATCGAGATGTAATATGAATAAATTAATAAAAAATGTAATAAAATAAAATTAAATTAAATAAGATTTGTTTATTTAAAAAAAGAGTAAGTTTATGGGTGATGTTTTAAGTAGAGATCACATAGCAAGATGCGATGGATTGAATATGGAAGAGATGAAGGATGGAGACATAAAGAGATAGTTAGGATGGGAGGAATGAACAATGAAGGGAAAAGAAAACTCACTAATCTGAGTGTGCATAAATTCTCCTAGCACACTTACAGGGATTCCAGAGCTAGCCAGTGCAGCTCACTCTGACCTTACTCAGGAACTAAAATCCATATTTCAAGTCTCTTACTCATGCTTGCCTTCTCTTCTTACCCTCTCTCCTGCCTTTCATTCCTTCTTTACTCTTCTCCTACCCTTTAACAGAAAGATGTGCTATTTGTTTTAGATGAAGATGTGTGCCAATCATTTTCCTTGTAGACCAGGAGCACCCTTAGATACAGACTCCTGTAACCCTCAGTCAACCATGCCCATAGTGTCCTCCACAGATGCTTAGGTCACATATTCCAAACAAGATATTGATGCTAAGACAAACTCTGCCATTTCAGATTCTTTTTAGACACAGAGTCTTACTCTATATGTTAGGGTAGGCTACAGATCACCATGTAGCTCTGATTGGCTGACAGCTCTCCTGCCTCAATCTCCTGAATGTGGGTAGTACAGGAGTCAGCCACCCACCCTTTTCAGATATGAGTTTTGATTGTTTGTTTGATTGATTGCTTGTTTGTTTGTTTTGTGGGGAAGGCACAGGGACAGGTTTATGACATATCTGGTTACATTGTATCAACAGTCAAAAGCAGAAAGAGAAAATTTCTGATGCTCAATTTGTGTTTTCCTTTCATTCAGTCCAAAACACCAGGCCATGGAATGGTGCCACCCACATTTGGGGTCTTTCCATTTCTGTTAAATCAGTCTAGTCATCCCCTTACAGAATGCTCAGCAGCTCAGATTTTATTTAAATAAACATGGCTCAGAGGGATTCTGTTTTACTTCAATCAAACAACCCAGGTGCTCACTTCTGGGCTCTAGCACTTAGCATGTTTTCCTGTTTGTGGCCTTATTTGTTTACTTGAAGTTTGAATATTTATGGACCAGGAACTTCGGTTCATCTTTGAAAGAGGTTGGAATGCATGCATTGAGCTGTTTCAGGAGCTATATCCATGGCTCTTTGTTATAGTCTCTGTCTCATCATGGTGTCTCCTGGATGCTCTGGTAGGTTTACTGAGCTCAAGTGTCTCTCCTTTCTCTGAGAGTCTGGAAATCTTTCTGAGCATTTTTAGTACTGTCTAGCATTCTTTCCTTCATATATTGATAATTTATGGCTTGTTTAACCTCTTTAGCTCAACTACAAATTATGCTATGGGTAGCGGGGGTAGATATTTTCCAGAACTAGAGTCCATGCTTGAGGTTATAGCAGAACCCCTTCCACAACAATGTTCTTGCCCTGGCTTAGGAGTCTAGTACCCAAAGGCCTTCTTTTGACTTCTCAGTCCTAGATAAGCCTTGCCTCAGGTCGTCTTACTGATACAGGGATTAGAACCCATGACCTCTGTGTGCCCTCTCTGTGGTTTAGTGTTTTGAGTCATACTTCATTTAGTTTCAGTAATGAGCACTTAGAAAGCCATTGAGGTCATTCCATTTGCACCTGTGTGGAGTTTGGATTCATCTAGCTGTCAAAGCCTCTCAGAGAATATTTCTGAGTAATCTGTTGTATTGAAAATGAAATTAGACTGAGGCCATTATCTGCATTCCTTAGAACGGATGTAGTGAAGTTATATGGACAGGAAAAGTCTATAATCATCACATGTGTGTTAAGGTGACATTCAAATGCATCTGTTTCTTCTCCTGAAGTCACCTGCTGGAAGCCTATTGAGTAAATGTTAATGAATTTGGGTATACCTCAGCTACAAATGGATCAGAGCTTCCTAATGGAACATTACAATGACCCAGATCCACTTGTCTTAGTCTACTGATTTAAGTTAAGTTGAGCACCAAAGCCAGTAAAATATATTAGAGAGGAATTAGCTGCAGTGCCAGAGCATTTAAAGGTGTTCTTAGAACTCAAAGAAGGGGAGGGAGAGTAAGAATGTCTCTTTGTATCTATCCAGCCTGGAGCTCAAGACACATATTTGGAGCGATGGGCTGACAACTCTGTTGTGTGAGTGGAATTTGCCATGTGACCTCCATTAATGTCTAAAGATTGCTCCTAGTTGAATCTTTAAAGCATCATGCTAAAAGCATGCCGTCAAATGCCTGCCAAATTTGGTTTTAGAATTCAGCTGGTTTTTTTTTTTTTAGCTAGAGGTGAGGATTTAAAAAAAGAAAAAGAAAAGAAAACATTGTTGTTTTTGCTTTTCTTTTTTTTTTTTTTTTTTTTTTTTTTTTAGTTAAAAGTAGGATTTCTCTATTTGATTCATTATTTAAGAAAACAGTGTGCGCCTGCCTCTCAAATCACTCTGGGACCTCTAAGTGGGGTCTTAAAGCATCTGCTCTCTCTGCCCTTCTCAGGCCTCTTTAAAATCTACTACCATGGGTTACACTTAAGTCTAATACAGTTAATTAATTCCTGCCTGTGTCTATTACTGTTTATAGCCCAGGTGTTTTATTGTTTTTATTTCTCACATGTTATCTCCCCATCATAAAAAGGTAAATATTCAAGTGTATAATTTGTAAACACTCTTTGTTGTAGCCTTTCACTGTAATTTGAAATGTTTTCCCCATGCATTTAGCTCATAGTACCTGCTGATTTTACTCATTTATTTAAAAGATACATTAGGTCAGCCAGCAACACATAGACAACTTAATTTTTATCTTTCCCCCTCTGAGGGATGCTTTTGTTTGAAAAATAGCCTAAGCAAATCGGAGTTGGTAATACTTGTCCTCAGATTATTTGTACAATTATGCATGAAATTAGTTGTTTTCCTACATTTCCTGAAGAATTCATTGCTTCCTCAGTAGACACAATCTCACTTGTGATTCGAAGTCAAAAATCTTTCTTCCCAACTCTGTGTTCTCCAAGAGCTCTTAGTGTGTTTGGGTCTTCTGCAAAAATGATAGACAACACACAATGCCCATTCCTAAAGAGCCCACACATTACACATGGGGAGTGGGAAGAATTCTCAGCCTTTGATAGATTTCTTCATGATAAAGTCATGCTAAATCAGAAAAGTTCCATGGGAAGTCTTGTAAATCAGCCAACTTGATTTTATAATTAATATTTATAGACAGTTACTTGGAATCCTATGTCATGATCTGCACATGAGACTAAGGGAAAGATGGCTAATACTGGACACATTTGATTTGAGGTATTTTCCTTTTCCTTCAAATGAGCTTCATACTGCAAATGAAGCCATTTTATGTGGGGAATATGTAAAACAAATAAAACTGTAAATTCTTTAATGAAGATGGAGGGAGAGACTACTGGAAAAGACAACTGGCATTAGGAGTGTTTCAGGAGTGAGATAGAAACCTAGTGCAATGGAAACTCCATGGAATCTACAAGAGTGACAGTAGTGAAGACTCCTCGTAATGAGGAACATAGAACCTGAACCAGGCATCCTTTGTAACCCAGCAAGGCCTCAATAGGAGGGACTGAGACACCACAGAACTTCGACCTGCAGTTATTCATGCCTGCATGATGTGCTGGGTCCCGATCCTAGCATGATTGTCATCAGAGAGACTTGAAAGACTTCATCCAGCAACTGATGGAAGCAGATGCAGAGTTCCACAGCCCAATATTAGACAGAGCCCTGGGAATCCTGTGGAGGAGCAGGAGGAAGGATTGGAGGAACCAGAGGGATCAAAGCCACCACAAGAACAGGGCCCACAGACTCAACTAGAACTCAAGTGAGCTCACAGAGATCGGAGAGCCTGTATGGGGTCTGAGGAAGGTCTACTACATCTATGCTTTGGTTGTATAGCTCAGTGTTCTTGTGGGACTCCAAACAGTGGGAGCAGGGCTGTCTCTGACTCTTTTGCCTGCCTTGGTACCCTTTTCTCATACTGGATTGCCTTGTCCAGCTTGATGTGAGAATATGTGTCTGGTCTTATTGCAGCTTGTCATGCTTTATTTGTTTGGTTGATGTTTCTGGAAGGCCTGCTTTTCTCTGAAGGGAGGTGAAGAGGGTGGACCTGGGAGAAGTGGAGGTGGGGAGAGTCTTGGGTAGGGGAAGGGAGGATAAACTGCAATAGGGTTATAATATACAAGAGAAGAATAAGTAAAAAGAGAAGAAAAGACCAAAATAAAAATAAAAAATAGTGTATACAAATAATTTTAATAGTATTAAATATGGTATAATTATGACTACAGCATACAACCACATACATATTATATGTAGTGTGTATATATTTATGTGCAATACTATACATAATTTTCTAGTAGACATAAATAAAAAATCAAAAAGAACTGGTGAAAAGTAACATATTACTTCTAAATAATCAAAACATGATTATTTTAACATGTAATCAATTCAAAATATAATGAGATATTGTCATAATTTTGTTTTCATACCAATTGCTCAAAAAATCTGATCTTCCATTTATAGCATATCAGAATTCAAAATAGCCATATTTCAGCTGCTCAGAAGACACATTGGGACTTTAGCAGAAGCGAAGGCCACTAAGATTTTCTAAGTTTGAATCTTATTTCTACCTCTTTCCTTTATGCCAACAGGTAAGTTAATTATACTTTCTGAGACACTGTTTCCTAATAAGGAGATGAGAGATAAAACTTAGTCCTACCTCACTGTGTTGTCTCAAAGGTTACATAAATTCCACATGCTGACAAGTAGTAAATATAATGCATTAGAAGATGCAGAGGAAATGACATTGCTGAGAACATTACCTGACCTTATAAGGGGATTTTGAAAAAAAATGTGTGATTTCAAATCTGTAATTTTATGTTTACCACATGTCATTACCCGAGCCATCTAATCCTGCCATTCTTAATGCTTAATGGTCAATGCTGCTATGAGCTCATCTTGCATGAAGGGTGTGAGTTTGCCTTCCTTGGGTGAGTGGGGTTTTCCCACTTTGGGGATTCAGCTTAAATGCTTCTTCATGCTTGTTCTATGATAAGGCAGTCAAAGGTTGACAGCAAAGTCTGGCTTGAGCTATTTTAATTCTATGCTTTTGCTTTGAGGCAAATAATTTATCTGGATAGAAAATAGTGATTTTTTTTTTCATAATGTTGGTGGAAATATTCACATGGTTGGAACTGGTTATGCTCATAATTGCATAAATGCTTTGCTAGATGTAGAATACAACATAACCCATTTTGTCAGCTCACACCATGGCTACCAAAAGCAAAATAGCAACAATAGCAGTGCTTGCATCTCTCAGAATTCATGGATACCAGGATAATGTTGTGGGAAGCCTATCATAAGCTACAATGTTCACGTAGCTGCCAACCACCTCTCGGAAGTGCCAGACGTCAATAATAGTCTCCATTGTTCAAAGGAAGCAATAAGGACAAAAGAATCAATGATACTGCAACCAACCTTGTAATTGCTACCCAAGAGGAAAATATTAATTTATGACCACAGCGTCCTTTGAAGCTAGCTAAGGGGGTGAGAGGCTGTAGGAATTCAGTCAGACCATCCAGGCTGCCTGAGAACCAGAAAGATATCGGAAGCCAAAAAAAAGTACTGCATTACCTCTAAGGCTCACCAAGAGAGGAGATTTCAGAGTATGCTGTTCAAAGGTGGTGCTTTCTGTCTGCCTCAGAAGTCTGTGGCTTCTTTTTGTCCTCAGGGTGATAATCAAAAAAGATGGTTGAAATCCTCTGTCCTAATGAGAAACAGTGGAAATGTTCTGATAGAGATGTGAGGTGCCCTGAGACTTCACTTCCGCCAATTCTCCAGGTTAAACATGAACAAATAAAGGCTGTGGGAAGACAACTGGTACCTCACTCAGACTGCATCTTCATAATGAAGTCCAGAGATGGAACATACATAGATGTTTCTGGTGTCCTGCGGATTCATCTTACAGTCATTCTTGCTGTTCTCCCATTTGATTAGATTAGGCATCAGTTCTTATCACATCAACTGGATCCTAAAGGTGGAGAGAGGAATTCAAAGTAGAGAGGGGCCAAAGAACCTTTCTCTAGAACAGTGGTTCTCAGCCTTCCTGATGCTGCAACCATTTAGTACAGTTCCTCATGTTCTGGTGATTTCAACCATAAAATTATTCTCATTGCTACTTCATAACGGTAAATGTACTCTGTTATGAATTATAATGTAATATTTGATATGAAGGGTATCTGATATGCCACCCCTGTGAAAATGTTGCTCAACCTCCCAGAGGGGTCATGACCTACAGGTTAAGAAACACTGCTCTATAATGAAAAATCCATTAAAGGGTCTGTCCTCCCGGAGCTCACTTTCAATAGTGGGCAGTCATGTGATTCAGTCAGCCTACCCCTGGCATCGTTCATGCTTTCTATGCTCTATCTAAAGTGCTGAGTCTCAGGTTGTCCCTGCTTGGCAATCCACACCTCATGAAAGTCCCTGTGAATTCCTAGAACACAGAAACTATGCTAACATCTGGGAAAAACGGAAGCCAAATGCCTATTGAATATTTTTCAAATATAAACCCTTCCCCTTTCTAGCTTCTCCTGAATGGAAGCAGCACCCTATTTGTGGAGATGCTAAGTTGCTGGGATTCCCAGCACCAGTTAACATTTCCTTTGTAAGGAACACTCTTGCACACACCAGGTTTGTAGGGAGCTGCAGGATTGTGCCCAAAGCTCTGGGCTTTGAGTTATAAGAACTGTGACTTTTACATTCAAGTTGGCTACTAGTTAAAACGCTACCTGCCTAAAATGTCTATGATTATGATGGAATAAAATAAAAGATGTACCCACATCAAGTAACCTATACCGCACAATACAAATGTAACGGTTTATTATTTTCCTCAAAATGAAATAGGTATTTTCGCTCACATACTGAAGTCATTTATATTTATATAATGTCTTTTCTATATGATAGAAAGATATTATGTCCAGATTGGAGATGTTTATTGATAAGCTTCCTATCTAATTTTTGTCACCCATTTATTTTAACAAGGCAGCTTACCTTAGAGCTGACTTGAAATTTGCCTCAAATATTCAACTGATGGTGCAGACCCAGTGTTTATGGTGTAAAAATCAAACTAAACATTTATAAAATCGTCTGCAGAAGATCCCCACTAATGAAAGCGCCATTCGTGGCGTGCTAAAACATGCGCACACATAGGTATTGCCCCATTTATCAGACATGAGAGCTAATTACCTCATCCACCACTATATCTCTTCCACTCTCTGCATTTCAATTCCCAATATTAACACATAGGTGGTCAAGCTGACCATCAAGTAGCCTGCATGAGTATGAATGCATTAAATAATTTAATGTCGGAAGAGTTTATTAAACTGCCACATTCTAATCAGCATGCGTACCTGCCTTCATTAATTTTGCACTGGTCCATGGTGTGTCTCCACAGCCAACACGGGTAGCTCTAATGTTAATAGGAGCTCTTAACAAACAGGGCCAGTTAATCAAGGGAAATTTACTATTAACCACAGGGCCATGCATACTGCAATCTAATTACAATCAGATTTAACCCTCACCCTGCCACACCCATTTAGACAGCTTTCTTATTACTTGTCAATGGAATGCCAGAAAACAAGGTATCATTATTTCATCACGGTGAGCGATATCTGCATCTGCATATAATTAGGAACACAAGAGGATTTTCTGCTTTGTAAAGTCCCATGTCAGATATTTTAAATTGTTTTACTTTTAAGGATCACTGTGAAGAGAGCCCCAATTCTAAATATTGACTACATGTTTGTTTGTTTGTTTTTTTAATTTTCTAAAAATAATTTATGATGAACAGGGTGTTTCTTCTAATGAACACCAATACTCTAAATTTGTTGAGATAGAATTTAGCACTTGGTAAATTAGAGCCTTTGCTGTGTCAACAGTGTGCCTAAAAATCTCCCTCTTTAGTCACACTATTTAACCAAACCATCCAAAGTGTTAGTATTAATCCTGTGCTGATGGGATCCCAATCATTTTATCATATTATATTGCTTAGTGCTAGTGTATCAGAGAGACAGGTGCCATGGCTGATGGACTTGCGTGTGTAAGAGAAGCAGGGAGAAGCCGAAAGCAAACAGCAGCAGTCCTGTTTGCTTGATTTTCCTTCTCCACATTGGCCTGGTCCCTGGTTTATTCTTTTGAGTTACATAAGTTTGTACATTCTGTAATGGTTTTTGTATTTATGCCATTTTCGGCAAAGGGATTTGAATATGGAGGAGAATGTTGAGAATTTGAATCAGCAATTGCATGACTTTTTGAAAACAGAGGTGTGACGTGGCTTTTTCAATATTTGGTTTCTGGAACATGAGCCAACACTGAAGGGATCAGAGGGTCCTGACACAAGAGTTCCAGGAGTTCCTGCTCAATAACTGAAAGACTTTGAAAAATATTTTACTAAAAGACTAATTTCCCCATTGACACTTCTTCCTACTGGAGCAGAGAATCTTCATATGCTGTATATTATTTATTGCAGGTCAAGTTATCTTATTTCAGTGACATAAAAAATTTCATATGTGCTGACTATAGGATCAATTAAACTATGTGTTTGTCTAGAGAGGCATTGGGAGAGAATTTAATTTTGCACCTCAGCATAGTGATTCTTCATTGTATTATACTTTCCTAATGATTCCTGGCTTTATAAGTTGGATAAGTAAAGTGTAAGGTTTTTCTGGGAAACAGCTGTGACATCTATGCTTTACTCTGTCTTATGACATCTCACTGGTTGAAACAGTGACATCATCAGTTGCAGAGTTCATCATATGGCGTTTTCCTTATGGAACAATGACCCAAAGAGCTTAGAACTAGAATGTAGTCATGGAAGAATCTTTAAAATGGGATGTAATATATAAAATATTGCCACAAACTCATATGCTCCTTGAGGTAATGATGCATTCTTTATGTGGGTATATTTCTCCAACTATACCCCCGGGAGCATAGGCCAGAAATGGAACTGGCAAAAAGGCCAGATAAGTTATAGACCATGGGGAAAAATCTCTAAGGGGAATTCTCAGGGCCCACATCAGCCTTTTCTGAGGAGTCTGACTTACAAAAGATAGATGTAATAATAATACTCATCTTTCTATCTTATAGACAGTTAAAAATTATAGAAGATCAATGTCAAAGGGGAAGACATCTTGTGAATTACACAGTAAAAATGTGAACACGCCACAATATTTTGCAAAATGGCTGACTATAAATGAATCCTTTTAGAAACTGGAGATTCTTGCCTGGCTTATATGTTTTAGTCTTGGTATTTTGATACGCATATGTTTTTCTTGTCATCAAGACACGCTTTCTGAGGAGGGGAAAACACCACACAAAGTCAGGAGATTTTAATTCTGTTTCTACTCTGTTAGTTCCCTCGTCTGTACAGAAAGAGAGGTGGACTAATGCATCTCCAAGAGTTTGTGCACATGTTCAGTTTAATTTTATAAAATAATAGAACCTAAGGGACAATAAAGAACCCAGAATTCCCTACAGAAGTGCAGGAATCTTAGATGAACAGTCAGGAGGAATATAACTAATAGATGGAAAGGTGACTTCTCTTCCTACTTTCCTTTTGTTTTTAATCCTTGAAGTTTCATGTTGAAAAAGAAAGGGCATCCAATCCCCAGTCTCTTGCTTTTCTTCCAGTCCTTGCAGGATGTACAGGCTCTACACTGAGGGATAATAATGCAATAGTACTCTATATGACTCATAAATATAATTTAGTCTGGAAATGTCATATGATAATCCCACATAAAACCCTATTCATCAAAGGCCTGAGCTGTCAGGTCGTGATGGCGCTTTGATTATTTCACACTTTATTTACACAAGGAAGAGCCAAAAGGCATATTCTATACACGGTTTAAGAAAGAAAAGGGCTCTTTAAAATTGAAGCTTTATCCTTTTCACAAATATGGCTAATTCTGAAAATGTGAAAGGCTAGATTTATTGAATTGGCTGGACAATGATAAATACACACAAATCATATATATATATATATAAAATCTGTGCATATAGCCACACAATATAGACATCGTATACATCGTATACTATGGATCATGAGAAAAGTGGATATCATTATATAAGAACAAGAAAAATAAAACAAAATGAAATAGTGTTTAGCCTGAGAAGTAGCACTGGTCTGGAGTCACAGAGAGTGTTCAGCAAGGAACATCCACACACTATAACTGCATGCAACATTTTTCTAATAACCCCAGAGGTTCTGGGCCAGGTGCCAGAGAGGAAGAGCAGCCAGGGTAGTGAACTTGATGCCAAGGTTATCCTGTCACCTGCCACTCAGGGAGAGGGATGGCCCACAGGAGAGCATCGGCTTCCCTCATACCCCTCCACAGGGTGTTCATAGCTTAGCCTAAGGTACTGTTGTTTCTCTGACAGAATGATAGGGATAATATGTGGCAAAGAAACCAATCTACCTGAGATTTCAAAATACAAACTGAGACCAAAAAAAAAAAAAAAAAACCTCTTCTATTTCTTTTCCATGCATTTCCTTTTTGCTCTTGGTGACTCTGATTTCTTGTGGTATCTTTCTTGGCAATGAATAGAAAAGGGGTCTAATGTTGTGCCCAGACCCACGCTTGTCTGTGAGTCACACTTTCCCGTTAGGGCACAGCTGTCTTATCCTATATACTGTCTTAAGGTTCCTTGAGGGTCCCTGATATCTCTAGTCCCAAGAAAGAGCTGAACTAATTAGGGAAAGTTTAAAATACTCTATTAAGTATCTACCAGGAGGATTCGACAAGCAATGCATTTCATGTCATAGTCATATACAGAGCAACATCGGAGTGAACAGGCAGCTGTGGTGTGAGCTAAGATGAAACTTTTTTGGTAAAAAGAATGTCAACTTCAAAAAAAAAAATACTAAAATGAAAACTCTAGTACAGTTGTTAACAAATGTTCTACAAAATGTGTTCATTTGATATTATGTCAACCTAATTGTAAATTTTAATATTCATTAAAACTTAACTGTTTGAAAATGATTTGTGCGTTTAACTTTTCTCACTTTGTAAAATTTTCAGCTCCCCCTTTATGATTTCTGAGCGCTCATAACAAACTGTGAATCAAGCTAGTCACTCGGAACCAAATTATTTCAAAAGCAAATTTGCAAACATCATTTCAAAACTATACGGTAATATTAGGTTTCATGTGGGTAGTGTGTGTGTGATTTGAAATAGTATTGCTACCTTGAGGGGCAGTATAAGACGCTTTTACTGTGGATGTGGCAAAATCCTGTGAAAGAATCAACTGCTTTAACAAAGTACCTTCATTGAAGCTACTGATGTTTAAAGGAACGATTTCTGGAGGTTTTCTCTCAAGGTGATAAGCACTGAAGGCATCAAGCTGGTGGTGCTGTGTGATGAGCTGAGGACCGTGTAGCAGACCCACTCTCTCTGCTGCCTCCAAACAGCTGGACACCCTACACTCTCGAAACCCCATTATTTATGATAATGATATACTACTCTTGGTCGCACTTTGGCTTTCTAGACTCTTCATTGGGGGCTTTTACAACTTGCACTATTTTTTTGCATAAGGTCCTACGGATATTTCCTCTGGCCTGTCTTGATAAAAATGCCTCCCCTCCCTAACCTCCCTACCCCTCATCCCCACTGCTACCCGGCCCCACACCCTGACTCTTCCTTTGTACCCCTGTTCTTCATATCAGCCGAGCTGGGAAGATGCTCTCTAGAGCAGCACTACACCGTCTCCTGCAGTGGCCTTTTTCCTGGCAGGAGCCTTTCCTCTCATTTTGGGTTCCACCTTTCGTTTAGTAATCTAGGGTAAAATGAATGGCTGGGCTCATTATTTATGCCAGGTGAGTACAGAGAGAAAATGGTGATCCTGGACCACACCAAGAGACCCACTCTCATTCTGCGACCCAGGGCTTAGCTAAGCCAGCACTGTACTTTATATAGGAAGCGTTCATGTGTTTGAATACAGTCCCTAGATGGTGGTACTACTTAGGAAGATTGTGCAACCTTTAGGAGGTGTGGCCTCTAGAGAGGAAGTAGATCACTGCTGGGGTGGCCTCCTGGGCAGGGGTGGTGAAGCCCAACTGCAGTTCTTGTTCACTCGGCTGGCCAGCTGTAGCTGGAGTGTGAACAGCTGGCCTCAGGCTCCTGCTGAGCTCTCCCTCCCCCTAGTGAAAGGCTGTATCCTCTTGAATGCCAAGTCCACATTAGCCCCCTTCCTTCATGTTCCTGGTTGGTTAATTTAATCACAATAAGGACAAAAGAAAATAATCCAGGCAGGTAACTTTTCGAACACTTACTTGGGATAGCCACGCATTGGGTTACTCTTAAAACTTTTTTATTTTGAACTGTAGTGTGGTCTAGCCTGGACTGTTTTCTGACCCATCCGCACTAAGCTGATAATGTACGCCTTCTTTCAAGAGTATAGGACACTTAAAAAGAAACTTGTCTCACCTCCCTGGCTCCTCTCTTTTGTCTCCTGTATTTCTCTCTACTTTGACTTGCTTTGGGGCAAGCATCTAATAGAAATCCCTGTCTTTTTCTTGTTCTCAAGGTCTGCTTTCTTCTCGAAAAGACTCATTCTTTAAAAATCATGATAGTCTGACAAGCTGAGGGCAATTACCTGATCAATATCAGCCTGAATGGGAAGCCCATGATGGATGCCCCCTTGGATTGAAAGGAAAGCAGCAGAGACATATTAAATTAAGCTAGTCTCATTTGGACAATCACTGGAAGAGGCTGAAGCAAGGCAATTTGACCTTTAAAAAAAAATCAAGACTGGTTTGCATGATCTCAGTCAGTATGAAGGGAAGTCTGAGACTGGGTAATTACAGAATCTCAATAATCACAGGGTTTTGCAACAAAGGATTTTCCTTGTGTCATTTTGGATCTCAAACTACAAATTAAGAAAAAGTAGTGAGCCCATTTCTTCTGTTCCAGCAGTGTGGGTGGGGGTATTCCATGGACAAGGTGGGCAGGAGACAAAACGGAAAACCGGGTACTGCCAGCTCCTCACACAGAGCAAGTCTTAACCCACTTTTTTCAACTTGGCAGGTTAATAAACACTTTAATTATACTTTAACTTGAGAGTTCTTCTAAAGCCAAACAGTAAATCTCTTCAGATTATGTTGTCATTGGCTGTTACCACAGTCAATGAGGCAACAGCTCTAGGACATTTAGCCACCATTGCTTCTTCTCAGCCCAAATCATCAAAATCAACAGCATGCACATTCACAGGGCATCACATCCTTAATCTCCAACATAGCTGTAAACGGGGACGTCCTGTCTAGTGATTGTTTATAACATCTGATATTTGGGGAGCTATAGAAATGAGAAATGTATTTCAATGTTGTTTGAAGCACCTTCCCTTCACAGAGATAACATATTGAAGCATATTTCTCGACTCTACCTCTTGACCCTAAACCAAAGATCAGTAGCCTTTGTTGTGGTTTGAATGTGGAATGTCCCCCACAGGCTCATGTGTTATAACTGTTGGTCCCCCAGCTGCTGCAGATGATTTGGAAGGTTGTGGAACCTTTTGGAAATGGAGCCTTGCTGAAGACTCTGTACCTCTGGCCTCGTTCCACCCCCAGGGTCTTTCCTTTTGCTTTGAGACTGCTGAGTGATGCACCTACCAGTCACTTTCTCCGCCACTCTGCCAGTGTGTCTCTCCCACTAGGAGGGACTGTTCCTTCCCAACCAGGAGGAACAATAAGCATTTCACCCTTTAGGCTACTTTTTCAGGCACTCGGCCATAGCAATGGGGACAAACAAACGAAGCAAAACAAAACAGAATCCTAATACATCCCTGAAAACCCATAAGTGAAACATGGACACTGACAGTCTGCAAGTCCTGGCATGAAAACTGAAGGACCCTGAAGAAGTTGTCTTTCTGTTAAATATCCTTGGGTTTTAAGAGCATAGTTACCTGCTTGGCACAATCCAGTATGCCATGGTAGGGTTTGAGCATCTGTGTTTTCATGCTCTTCCTCACGTGATGCTATGCAGGTAGTCCAGGGACTCCATATTAAGTAACAGTTGCATCTGGTCCTCCTGTCCATCAACCTCTGGCAGTGTAGAGAGTACAGCAGCTTAAAGTGATGAGAATCAATCACTTTTTGCAAAGGCTACCGTGGAAATGGACTGAGACTCATTCAGTCAAGCAAAGGAGTCCCAGGTTTGATGTCCTGTCACTTGCTCTTTAAGAACTGCCACTTTTCTTTCTGTAGCTATGATACCTTTGTTGTCTTCCAGTCCATGTTGCTCAAACATATTTCACACGTGGAAGTGTTCATCAAGACAGCCAGGACTTTTTGCTTTCATCCTTTATGACCAAATATTGCCTCCTCCTCCCCTTACATAGAGCTGACTTGAATAACACAGTTTCCCCTTTCCCTCCTGAGCAAAGGGCACTTTATTGTCAGGGAGAAAAGACATTCATAAATCAACCCACTTCGTTCAGGATAAAAACAACCATTCTTGGGATATTATCATCTCCGTTCTGTTTCTTGCTTGCTCTGCCTCTGGGCCACCATGCTAGGTCTTCTCCCCGTTTCAGGATCTTTGGCTATAAAATATATGCCACTCTCCATGTATTCTACTACCTCCAAGCATACTATCTAATTTACTTTGATAATATTATTTTTGGCTGCCATTATGAAGATTGTAAACTTTGTACAAGTTAGAAATTACATTTTTTAGAGTCATGCATGTGATGAACTTACACTGACTGGCAGGTGGATGGAAGATTCTTGCATCGATAGTTCATTTTCCATGTGTTTACACCCACTTATACGTAAGGAAGGCTAGAGGAGTCAAAATTCATTATAGGTAGAAATTCAAATGAAATGTACAGTCACATATATACATATACGACTCAGAAAGTATATTTGGCTAACAATTATTCAAGATAGATCTTAAGTGATATGACTATGAAAACTACTTCTTGACTAGTTCTGCAGCCAGCAGTTTCAAATTCTCCCACGAATATTTGATTGTTGATATTAATGGGGCTAAAGTTAGGGTGACTAGAGAATATTCCTAATTGTAGAGAAAGAGTTGAGTGAGGGAGAGCCATGATTATCTTTATCCACCCTGCTTTGAACGTATACTGTTTGGTACATTCTGCTACCTTGGTACTGTGGGACACATCTAAATCAGTGTTTGTGTTTCCTAATTCATAGCAATAACTACTAACTTTATGAAAAAATATGATGTAATACATAGGTAAGTGCTTTACCCTCATGTCCCTATTTCTTCAAAATAGCCCTAATAAATGGTGTCAGGATTTACTGGCTTGCAAGTAACAAAAATTGCAAAGCAAACTGTTTGTAATATAATCAAATGGGGGAGATAAACCCTTAGAGAAGAAATGCATTTACCCTAATTGTTCAAGTAGTAAAGTCATCACAAGCAAAATAAAAATATACTATTAACAATCTCATCATTTAAAATAATGGATACCAAATATTATAATTATATTCACAAACTTTAATTATTTCTATTTTTACAATGTAAAAGGCTTTTCTTTTTGAAGAATAAGTCTTTTCAATATGAATTTTATTTTTGTTTTTGCTCATGAGCTTTCTTATATTCTCTATTCAAGTTGTATTTTAAGGACAAAAAAATTTTAAATATTTGACATTTTCATTCAAATTTTCTCTGCTTTCCATCTTAAAATATATTTGGGTTATCACAGAAAATTCAGGAAAACGTAGAAATAATATGATCCCTACAGTAATGGGTTTTTGTTATTCCATAGCTGGATTCTGGGGTCATTTCACATAAAGTATATGATTAAATTATAACTTCAGTTATACTAGTTATTTTTTAAAAAGCTAGGAGCATCATTGTTATCTTCAATTTCGTAAAAACACTTTTTGTTTTAAATATACACATGCACATATATATATGTAAACACGCACATATGTATACATAGATGTTAAGTAGAAGCATATCTGTACATACATACATATATCTAAATTTATATATTAAAATTATATATAGACTATAAAAAATTTTTTCTCTGCAAGCCATAACACTTAGGGTGGGGTATATTTTCTGTATAAGTATCGGGCATCAGCAACCTCAAAGCTTTTTCTGTAAAATCTAAGAAACAAATCCTCAAATCTACTTTATATTGAAATATGTAAATATTTTAGGCCAAATATTTTCACAGGTAGCATGTTCTAAAGTCTTTCTTTGACAAATATTTTCACTAGGTAAAAGTCTTCAAGTGAGTGTTCTCTGGTTGAATGCTTTGTAAGATATGGGCACTATAAAACCATCAATTTTCCCAACTTCATTGAATTACAGCATAATAATATAGGTTGATCAAGTTAAAATTGGAATTTTTTCATAAGATTCCCCTCATTTTTCTTCTAGAGTCCATTGTCAAATCTCAGAGTCAAATTTCTAGCCATGTTTGGTCTGTCATGCTCTTCTCTGAGCCTGCTCTCCTTTGCTTTGTAAGAATAAATGTCGCCATGCTATTCAGGTACTTTGAGTTCCTAATTGCAATTTCCAGAAAGATTCAAAAGCCAAATTCTGTTGGGACTCCATTTATTTTATAATTTAATTGAAGATTTTTAAGTAATTTGAAAAAGAGAGTCAAAAAAATTTGGTCATGTATAAAAATGCATAATATTATCATGGGACAAGAAGATGGATTTAAAAGCAGTCCTTTAGAGATTTAGATGTTTCTAAGAAATCTTTTGATGAAAAAAAAAAAAGCTTAAACCCCCATGTTGATTTCCCCCCTATATTCAACATCACTATTTTATATGATTTGTTTGATTGGTGTGTGTGTGTGTGTGTGTGTGTGTGTGTGTGTGTGTGTGTGTGTGTGTGTGTTTTACACATGTGGGGTGTGCATGTATGTATGTGTGTGTACTCAGTTTGTATGTGTGTGTAGTGTGTATGGTGTGGGATGTGTGTGGTTTGTGTGTAAGTGTGTGGATGTCTGTGTGTGTGTGTGTGTGTGTGTGTGTGTGTGTTTTACACATTGTACAACATGAGTGTACAGAGTTACAGCTTCTATTTTCCTTGATGGAAAATCCCAAGGACTTTGGACATCTTTACAACTTCTACATACATTCATTCCATTTACATGTTTATTTCATCAGTTTTATTTCAATAATAGTTATATTTTAACCCAGGATACTGTGTCCCTCTGAGTTTTTATAAACATAGCAAATAATCGTGGACTAATGTTTTACTCTTCCATTCACAATAGCATCTGCAATAATTTGAGATGTTTCATTTTTTAACAGTAAACTCTCAAAGCTTTCCTTTGAGTCAATGAATTGAGTATTCAAGCTGAACCATTGTGAGAGTTAAGCGATTTTCTACCTGGCACATACAAGAAAGTAGCATCTTTTGTTGATGAACTCAATATGTTGACATCTCAGCTTCACTTTTCATGCATGTATAAAACAAAAACAAAATAAAACTTGGAATGAAAGCAAAGACAGTTTAAACAATAGCCCTTTGATCTAAATGAAAAGTCATGGTTCCCAGAGTGATTTGTAAACATACATTTTGTAACTGTGTCAGTTAAATTAGCGGTTGGGGCACAGGCTTTAAAGTAACCATGAACTTTAGAAATAGACATGGGCGCCTTGTCAGCAGATTTACATCTTCTGATTTGCAGATGTCAATTACATCTTGTATGGCCTCCCACATTAAATGATGTTAAGCCTCATGGGAAAGTTAAACATAAGAGATGAAAAATGGGCATTTTCGTGTTTACGTAAAATGCATTTTGGCCTGTGTATATGTGTGACATGTACATTTGTATAGTTATGTTTCATGTTTTTCAGCATACATGTATATGTGTAGATACAAATACTCACATGTCTGTGTGGAAGCTTGAAGTTGACACTAAGTGTCTTTATCTGCTTTATTTATTGAGGCAGAGTCTCTTGCTTAACCCAGGGCTCAGCACTTCTGGTTAGTCTCGAGATACAGTTTGCTCCAAGTGAATACTCCCACGTACTGGTTTGCCACGACCAAGGCAACTCACAAAAGAAAGCCTCAGATTTCCGGCTTATAGCTTGATGCAGATATCTGTTTTAAGTGAAGTCATGCAGTGTTCTATTCAAAATCCCGGGCATACTGAGGACATTGGTATTCATTCCACCACAGACTTCCCTGGGAATAATGTGGACGTAGCACCAGAGAGGGCAGAAAACGCATGTTGTACTTGACTATCGTCAAAGGAGGTCATGGGCTTAACTTCAGCTTCTATCTTCACATACGTATCTTCTGTTGATGTAATACTCTTCATCTTTTCTATCCATGTAGCCCAAAAGGACTCAAACCTAGAGTGATCCTCCTGTCTTAATCCCCCCAAATATTGAGATTACAAGTGTGATTGCACACACACAAGAAAATGAAAATGAAAACTCAAGACATATATTGTTTTATCATAAATATTTAGATCAGATACTGGCATCCAAAGAGCAAGTCAGAAGTCTGTCGAAACCATTAGGATTAGGAAAAAGATGTCACGTGTGAGATCCTCTGATCATCTGATCCTGCAAACTATGGCCTTCAAAATAATCAAAGGATACGAAACAGTTGGCAACCCATATTATTTACCCATTGAGAAGTCAAATGGACTTACCACAATGGCCTTTCCTTTTTAAAAAAGTGAATTCTACAGTTCACTGTTCCTTAATATAGAGAAGTAGAGGTATCGTATAGCATTCTTTTGATGGTTTTATTTGAGGTGAGGTGCATATTCTTTTTCTAAACCAACTACTACTTTAAAACGTAAAATGTGGATGCTTTCATAAATTGTGCCTTATACATGTTAATTATATAATTTTGATCACCTGGAAGAATAGTTGAAGAGTTTTAACCTTAGTCGTCTACATACCTATGAAATCAGGAGATGATTCAAGAGAGAAAAAAAAAAAGAGAAACATTCCGGAGTAGACTCTCCTCTAAGAACTATGATTTGACCACTAGCCCTGGTAGTTGACTAGGATTCCAATACCAGTGATAATTTCCCTCCCCCTCCCTCCCTCCCTCCCTCCCTTCCTTTCTTTCTTGGCCCCTCCCTCCCTCTCTCTCTCCCACCCTCTCTCTTTCATTCCATCCTTCATTCTTCCCTCTTTATTTCAGTCTCTCCCTCCTCTGTTTTTCTTTCTTCCTAGCCTTCAAAACTCTGTGTGTTGCTGATGTTTCCACTTCACAATTTTAGTTGTGCTCAGAAAATGTACTGGTCTGTTTTACCTTAATTCAGTGAATATCAACCTGTGGGTCACCGCCCCTTTGGGAGTTGAACAACCCTTTCAAATTGCACATATTTATATTACAATTTATAGTAGTAGCAGAATTACATGTATGAAGTAGCAATGAAATAATTTTATGGTTGGGGGCTTATGACAACATGGAGAAATACACTAAAGGGTCACAACACTAGGAAAGTTGAGAACTACTGCCTTAATTTGTCATAGTCAGGCATCACAGCACAGGTGGCAGCTTGCTCCATTTTAAATAGTCCTCAGAGTCACCACCTTTTTTGCTGACCAGCTCTGGTGGTGGGTGGCCCACAACCTGTGTCACGGGAATAAGGGTTGAACCTATGATCCTCAGCAGAGAATTAGACAAATGACATGCATATAACAGGAACACAGCAAGAGGAGCAGTTGGCAGCATTTGGGTTATTTTTACATGTTACATTCGGCTTAAGCACCTTTGTATAAAACGTAGTCGGTTTTGAGACTGTAAGAGTTGTAAACTGAGTGAAGAAGCAATAAAAGCAGGAGATCGAAAGTGTGGAGGAAGTGTTTATAGGCACAGGAATGGATGGGGATGCTGAGAAGTGGGTATAGATGAAGAACACAGCTGCAGCATAAGTCCCAGATCTCTCCTGCACTTGTGTTCTGTGGATATATAACACCAAAAGATTGGTGGAGGAGTGCGCATGTACATGTGTGTGTATGTGTGTGCATTTGTGCATACATGCACATGTGTGGTGTGTGTGTGTGTGTGTGTGTGTGTGTGTGTGTGTGTGTTATGTGCATGTGCATGGATGTGCCCTGGGCAGATGCATTTAGAGGCAAGAGAAGTACATCCAGCATCTTCTGGGACCACACTCTTCTTCATTCATTTGAAGTAAGGTGTCTCACTGAGCTGGAGTCTGACTGTTTTGCCTCGGCTGGCTGCAGTGAGGTCCTAGGATCCTCTTCTCTGTCTTGCAATGCAATTCTGGTGCTGCAGGCATGCACAGCCATACTTAATTTTTTAACTTCATGTTTCAACTCAGATTCACATGTTTGCAGAGGAGGCACTCTTGTCCACTGAATATGAATATCCACAGTCCCCTAAAGATGATTTTTATGTATTAAATTTATTATAATAGATTAAATTTATAACATGCTGCCTAGAAAATAAAACAAAGCATCCCACATGCTCTACAGACTATTTTAGAAAATTACATTTTATAAAACAAACCTATTCAAGGAAGGGTTAGGGTAGATAGATTGTTCTTCGATTAGCCTTCTAAAATATTGTAAAATTATAGATCACTAACTTGCTGTCTTATTTTCATTTTTAATTCACTTATTTACTAGAAAAGACACAGGAAATTAAATGTTATAACATTCATGGTCTCAAATGGATAATGAGAAGAAATGTGTGTCTGCAGAAGCATTTTAATTTTATTGGAATTTTCCTATTAAAAAAGTAACATTTCCTCCTTTTTCTCATAGGCTCTGAAAAATGGTTTTCCCCGGATGTAGTAGTTATTGACACCTCCAATGCTTCACTTGCAGGGACCCTAACAAGTCATTAAGCACCTTGCTCTGATTTACTGTTGCCGCATGAGGACAGATTTGAGACAAAGGCCCAAGCCAACCAAAGATAGAAAAAAATTGAAGCCAATGATTGTAGAAAGTAATGTACAGAAATACTGGAGATGAAGGGCCTGAATTTGCTTCAAAATGGCATAGAGCTTGCTCATAGTGTGTGAGGAAGTAATTTGACTTCATGTAACTCATAGTCCAAAATAAGATCTTTTTCAAAACCAGCTGACTGTGTCTGGATAGAAGACAGACTAGCCAAAGGCAAGTCCACAAAGCATAAGAAGTGTGTCTAAGCTTTGGAAGGTTGTGGTCAGAGTTCATTATCAAGAAGTAACATCAGGAAGAAGCTGGGTGATGGCCCAGGTTAAGTGCTGGCCTTCCAGCTCCGATGCCCCAAGTTTCATCCATAACATCCACATATAATGCCAAGAGTGGTGCTTATAACCTGAGCGCTGTGGGGTGAAGGCCAGCCAACTTAGCCTAATTTGAGAGCCCAGGTATTAATAAGAGACCTTGTCTCAGAGCTGGAGAGACAGCTCAGCAGTTAAGTGTTCAATTCCCAGCACTCACACGGCAGCTCACAAGTGGAGTCTGTAACTCACTCCAGTTTTAGGGGATCTGATACCCTCACATAGACATATATGCAGGCAGAACACCAATGTACATAAGGTTAAAAGAAAACCAAGGTGGAGGAAGCTGATGTGTACTTAGTCACTGCTACTCTTGCAGAGGACCCAGGTTTGGTTGTCAGCACCCAAGTGGTGTTCTCAAGATCATCTGGAATTCCACATCCAGGAGAACCAATGCGTCTTTCTAAAGTCCAAAACATTTATACATATACAATCCCAACAAATAATTTTCAAAAATAATCATATCCAAGTTGTCCTCTGACTTCTGTTCAGATTCACAAACACTCCCTCTGTGTCAGCTCACCTGCCACACCCCCCAAAAACCCACAAAAGATTAAATACACTGTCTTCACAGCTTTGAGGATGCCCCAGGTCACATGGTTTCTTTAGAGAACTTCTGTCGTCACCCTTGTTATGTTTTCATTTATTGGTGTATTTATTTGTTTGTTTGTTTTTAAGTTCATGTTTCTATTTATTATTGGTCTTCACCTTTAAGAACTAGATATTCAGTCAGGCCTTTATTTTTCAAAGGAATTAGAGGTAAAAAGGTTACTGTTTACATAAAAACATGGGCATGCTCTTTTTGTCGAGAAATTAGACTCCAACTTTGATGACAGTTGAGCCATTATCACTGAGGACTAGAACTGTTCGCCCGGGTATCTGATGAAAGACTGTGTAAAGAGGTTCAACACTGCATCCTGTTATGAAAATTCACAATGATATCTTCACATGTCCTTGTCAATTAATTGACTAGATTGGATCTAGTTATGCCAAACAATACAAATATTATTATTTTAACAACACATTGTTTCTCAGCTTCATTAGTTATGTCATTACTATTTCTAAGCAGCACATTGGTAGCTACACAATACATCTGGCTTTCTACTTATTCTTTGTCCATTGCATAGAGTATTTTAATAGATTTTTGATTATCTTGTTTCTCTGGCCCTTTTTCTCATGAATTTTATTGAGACCTATGGAGATAAGAGAGAGAAAATTAACAAACCTATTTTTTCTACTTTTCTATACCTTTTACTAAATTCCAAAATGCTATTAACTGTATTGTTAAGTTTTTATGCTCTATGATTATAATTGTCTCCTCTACTTTCTCTGTAAGTTGTTACAAATCAGATATAAACAAACTCATGTAATATAATTTTACTAAACTATTCCATTTAGCAAAGTGATTGGAGGCACAAAGCAGCAGATATTAACCTACATCACTGAGTCGGCCCCTCTTAGAAGAGACTGTTACGTCCAAGCATTTTACAGGCATATGCAAACTTTTGTCATAGCAGCACAACATTGTCACCTGTGTAACCATCACTCAAGAACAGTATAATAGAGTTACACAAGCTCATGAACAACCTCATCTTGAAATGAGTTTACAGTTTTCTGTAGAGCTGCAGTCACATCTGTCCACAGCTGCAGTGGCCCGCAGGTCTTAGGTCAGACACACCTGATACTGAAGAGGTTTGTGGGCTGAGCTTGGCTTGGTGCTCATCTCCACAGTGTGTTTATTGGCAGTGTCCACTGCATGTCTTTATGCTGAATGCCTGTGTTTTCTTGTTGAACAAGATGACACTATATTAACACAGAGAACCTTCACTGTCATAATTGTGCAATTTTACAATACACTTACCTAGGCTATTAAAGACATTCTTTACATTGCACTCTTAATTTGACCTATTTTTAAATACTTTTTATTTTTAAATATGCATTTATGTTATCACACATATAAAATAAACTACATACAGCAAGAACCACAAAACAATCAGGAATTATATTAATGTTACATTCATAGTGTTTTGGCTATTTGTATTTGGCAACCTTGAAGAAAATATCTAAAAATCTGAATGTAAATCAATATCTACCATACTTCATCTCTATCTACTTAAAACATCTAGCTAGACCTAAAAACATCTTAACCCCTTAAGACCATCACACAATCACCTTCTTTTTGCATTGCCCTATGATACTACATTGTGTTTAAATTCTCTTAGATTTTTAAGGATTCTTGTTTCATGTTGCCGGAATTCATCCTGAAGTAATTTATTTGTTACTCTTTTCAAAGAATTCTTATGCAGAAGACCAGGTAGCCTGCTAGCAGACTCTCTCTGTTCTCTCTGTGTCCCCAGACTGGAACACCAGCTGCAGCCTCCCTACACCCTGCCCACATATCCCATGGGTCTCACAGACCACTCCTCCTAACTTTCCTCCCCTAACTCTTCCTAACCCCCAACTCCAGCATTTGCCCTTTGTGCAACTGCAGGTTATGCCCACCAGAAAACCAGGTGTGTTACATACAGACCTTCCCGACTCTCTCTGCTCCCCCAGACACAAACCATCAGTTTCATCCCTACAAGTGCAACATATCACCAGCTGCAGCTCTCTTCCTCACTGCCCATGTTTCCACTTCATCCCGAGGAGTATCCCCTCCTGACTTTCCTCCTCCACTTGTCCCTCTATCCCAGCCTCTAGCACCAGCAGGCATTCCTGTGAACATATCATGCTAGCAGGGCAGCAAAGCAGGCAGCACACAGCCATCATGATTGGAAAATCCAGAGAGGAAACAGAAACCAGGAACAATACACACCCCCAACAAAGACAAACCCAGAAATCAGTACCTAGAGCTATAATGACCACAAACACAAATGTCTTGACACCAACTTAAGAGCACAAGCAATAACAGCCAGGACAGTATGTCTCCACTACAGCCCTGCTATCCTCCTGTAGCAGGCTCTGAAATATGCAACATAACTTAAGCACAAGAAAAAGACCTTAAATACAACAAAAAGGCCTTAAAACTAACTGTATGAAGATGATAGTGGTCCTTAAAGAGAAAAATGAATAAATCCCTTAGAGAAATCTAGGAAAACACAAACAAACAATTGGAGAAAATGAATAAATCCCTTAAAGAAATCCAGGCACACACAAAACAAAACAAAACAAACAACAACAACAAAAGCAAAAAACAGTTGAAGAAAATGAATAACTGTTTAAGGCCTAAAAATGGAAATAGAAGCAATAAAGAAATCACAATTGAGGAACAAATTTAGGAATGTGAAGAGAAACAACAGGGGCAAGTTTCACCAATAGAATACAAGAGATGGAGAAGAGAATCTCAGGCATTGCAGATACAAGAAAAGAAATGGATATATCCATCAAAGAAAATGTCAAATCTAAACAATGCCTGTCACAAAATATCCAGAATATATGAGGCACTAGGGAAAAAAACAAATATAAGAATAATAGGAATAGAGAAAGGAGAAGAGTCCCAGCTCAAAAGCCCAGAAAAATATTTTCAACAAAATCATAGAAAAAAATTCCTAAGATAAAGAAGCAAATGTCTATAAAGGTACAAGAAGCTTACATAACACCAAATAGATTGAACCAGAAAAGAAGATCCCCTCACCAAATAATAATCAAACACTAAACATATAGAACAAAAAAAGACTATTAAATGCTTTGGGGGGAAAGGTCAAGTAACATATAAAGGCAGATCTACTAGACCCCAACTTCCCAATGGAGACTTTAAATGCCAGAAGAGCCTGGAGAAATAGCTGCAGATTCTAACCACAGATTCCATCCGAGACCCCTGTACTCAGCAAAACTTCCAACCACCATAAATGGAAAAAATAAGATATTCCATTAAAAAGTCAAATTTAAGTAATATTTACCTACACATACAGCCCTACAGAAGGTGCTAAAGGAAAACTCCAACCTAAGAAGGTTAATTAAAGCTATGAAATTACAGGAAATAAATAAAATCACACCAGCAAAACAAAAAGGGAAGGTCACATAGACACACACAAATATACTCTCCCACACAACCACCACTACTATCACTACAACCACCTATAACAACAACAAAATAAGAGGAACGAACAATCATTAGTCATTGGTATTTCTCAATATCAATGATCTCAATTCCCCAATAAAAAGTCACAGACTAATAGAATAGATGCAAAAAACAGGATCCATTCTTCTACTGTATTCAAGAAAAACACCTCAACATCAAGGATAGACATTATCTCAGGGTGAAAGGTTGGAAAAAGATATTCCAATAAAATGTAGCTGAGAATTAAGCTTATGTAGCCATTTTAAAATCTAACAAAGTAAACTTCAAACTGAAACTAATCAAAAGAAATAGGGAAAGATACTATATACTTCTCAAAGGAAAAATTCACCAAGATGATATTTCAACTCTTTAACATATATGTCCCAAATACAAGGGTACCCATTTTTGTAAAAGAAACACTACTACAGCTTAAATTATGTATTGAGTTTATGCATCTGTTTGGATCTGCTGCTGGGTGTAGCTTTTCAGAGGACAGCTAGGCTAGGTTCCTGTCTACAACCAGAGCAGAGTACTGTCAATAGTGTCAGAGGTTGGCTCTCTCCCATGGGGCGGGTCTCAGGTATAGCCAGGAATTGGTTGGACATTCCTGAAGTCTTAGCTTTATCATTCCTCTTATCTCTTGACAAGAAAAAAAAACTGCCAGCTGCACATCTATGAACACCAGAAAATATTATTTTAACTAAATACTTACCAGATTCAAATATTTTATACCAACAAATTATTTTTTTAATAGTCCAGTATAAGGAAACATCCCAACTGATCTTGGAGGCACAAATGAGATGTGTGTGAGTGGTGGGGGAGGGGGGACTTCTCCTTTCTGAGGAATGGAGGAGAGGGGATGGGGGAAGATGGTGGGAGAGTGGGACCTGAAGGAAAGGATGGAGGGGCCTACCATTGAAATGTAAAGTGAATAAATGAATAATTAATTTAAAACAAACAAAACAAAACAAAATAAGAGATGATATTCATTTTTGTACCTGCTATAAATAAAAAATTACCACTAGCCTGGTGGCTTGTCACAACAACAACAAAAAAAAATTGTGTATTGATCTCCACACACTGATATGGAAGGCCTTCATACCCTACCTCACAAATGGAAAAATCATCCAGAAAAACTAAACATAAATACTGGAGCTAACAGACATTATGAACCAATGACCTAACAGATATTATGGAACATTTCACCCAAATACAAAAGAATATACCTTTAAAATACACTTCATGAAACTTTCTCCAAAACTGACCACACACAAAGACACATTGCAAGACTCAACACATACAAAACAGTTGAAATGACTCCCTGTATCCTACCAGACCACCATGGATTAATGCTGGGTATCAACAACAAAAAGCTTAGACTCTGAACAAATCTCTATTGAATGAAAAATGGGTCAAGACAGAAATAAGGAAAGAAATGAAGAACTTTCTAGAATTCAATGAAAATGAATACACAGTATAGCTAAACTGATGGGACATGACACAATGAAAGAGGTGCTAAGAAGAAAGTTCATAGCAGTAGGTACCTACATTTTAAAAAATGGAGAGATCTTAAACTAACAAATTAAAAGTACACCTGAAAGCTCTAGACCAAAGAGGGGAATTATACCCAAAAGAAAATGATGGCAAGAAATAATTAAACTGAGGGCTAAATTAAATAATATGTAAACAAATAAAACAATATAAAAATCAATAAAACAGAGCTGGTTCTTGAGAAAAATCAACAAAATAAATTCTTTATTTTTTACATTTTTTAATTTTATTAATTTATTCACATTACAACTCAATTGTTATCCCATCACTTGTATCCTCCCATTCCTCCCTCCCTCCCACTTTCACCCTATTCCCCTCCCCTAGGTCTATGACTGAGGGAGACCTCCTCCCTCACTATATGGTCATAGGCTATCAAGTCTCATCTTGGTAGCCTGCTTATTCTTTCTTTGAGTGCCACCAGGCCTCCACACCAAGGGGAGGCGGTCAAATATGGAGCACCAGAACTCATGTCAAAGTTAGTCCCTGCTCTCTACCTAGCTGTGGAGAATGTCCTGTCCATTGGGTAAATCAGAGTAGGGGTTCGATGTTTACTATTGTATTGTCCTTGGTTAGTGCCATAGTTTGAGCAGACCCCCTGGGCCCCGATCCATCCATCATGATTTTCTTTTTGTAAGTTTCTAGGACCCTCTGGGTCCTTCTATTTCCCCATCTCCTATATTTCTCTTACCTAGAGTCTCAGTAAGATGTCCTCACATCTATCCCAATCTCCTGGTAAGTGAAGACTTCCGTGAGACATGCCTTTTGGGCTAGTGCCCAATTATAAGTAAGTATGTGCCATGTGAGTCTTTCTGTTTCTGGGTTAATTCACTCATTATGATCACCTCTAGTTCCATGCATTTGTCCACAAATTTTGGGATTTCCTTGTTTTTAATAGCTGAGTAATATTCCATAGTGTAAATGCACCACAGTTTCTTTATCCACTGTTCAACTGAGGGGCATTTAGGCTATTTCCAGGTTCTGGATATTATGAACATGGTTGAGCATATGTCCTTGTTGTGTGGTGGAGCATTTTCTGGGTATATTCCAAGGAGTGGAATAGCTAGGTCTTGAGGAAGCCTTATTCCCAGTTTTCTGAGAAAGCACAAGATATATTTCCAAAGTGGTTGTACAAGTTTGCATTCTCACCAGCAGTGAAGGAGTGTTCCCCTTTCTCCACATCCTCACCAGCATGTGGTGTCACTTGAGTTTTTGATCTTAGCCATTCTGATGGGTGTAAGATGGAATCTCAGAGTCATTTTGATTTGCATTTCTCTGATGACTAAAGACAATGAGCATTTCTTTAAGTGTTTCTCAGCCATTTGATATTCCTCCATTGAGAATTCTCTGTTTAGTTCTGAGCCCCATTTCTTAACTGGGTTATTTGGTTTGGTGATGTTTAATTTCTTGAGTTCTTTATATATTTTGGATATTAGACCTTTGTCAGATGTAAGGTTGGTGAAGATCTTTTCCCAGTCTGAAGGCTGTTGCTTTATTCTGTTGACAGTGTCTCCTGCCCTACAGAAGCTTCTCAACTTCATGAGGTTCCATTGATTAATTGTTGACTTTAAGGCTTGGGCAGTTGGTGTTCTGTTCAGGAAGTTGACTCCTGTGCCAATGTGTTCCAGACTCTTCCCCACTCCAAAACTGATCACATAGTAGGTCACAAAGCAAGCCTCAACAATCTTATACAAACTAACTAAAAGGTACACAGAAAAGACCCAAATTAACAAAACCAGAAACTGAAAGGAGGACATAGTAACGGACACTGTAGAACTCCAGAGAGTTTTAAAAAACCTATACATCACCAAACTGGAATATCTAAAACAAATGGATACTTTCTTGGTAGGTACCAGTTACCAATGTTAGGTTAAAATAAGAAAAACTAAATAGATCTAAAGAAACAGCCATTAAAAGTCTCTCAACCAACAAAAAGCCCAAGGCAAGATGTTCTAGCACAGAGTTTTAGAAAACGTTCAAAGAGTTAATACTAATACTCTTTAAATGATTCCACAAAATAGAAACAGAACATTGTCTAACTCATTTTATGAGAACACAGTTACTCTGATACACAGAGCACATGAAGAATCAACAATGAAAGAGAGTTACAGATTAATCTATCTTACTCATAAGGCTAATATCTATAATCTATGTTCCTTTATGAGCATAGATGCCAAAATACTCAACAAAATAATTGCAAACCAAATCTAAGAACACATCAAAAAGACCATCCACCATGAGCAAGTAGGTTTCATTCCAGAGGGGCAGGGATGGTTCAATATATGAAAACCAGTAAATGTAATTGACCATATAAACAAACTGAAAGCAATAAAAAAGATACTTGATCATCTCATGGAGATGCAGAAAAGGCCTTTGACAAAATCCAACATCCCTTCATGATGAAAGTACTGGAGAGATCAGGGATACAAGGCACATACCTAAGCACAATAAAGGCAATTTACAGCAAACCAATAGTCAACATCAAATTAAATAGAAACTCAAAGCTAATCTACTAAAATCCAGGACAAGACAAGGCTTGCCACCATCTCCATATCTATTCAACATAGAAAGTTTTTGCCAGAGAAATAGCACAGCTAAATGAGGTCAAGCGGATACCAATAGGAAAGGAAGAGTGACCTGAAAAATTCTACCAGGAGACTCCTACAGCAATAAACACTTTTTGCAAAGTGGCTACATACAAGATTAATGCAGTAGCCCTCCTATATACAAATGTCACTCAAACTGAGAAAGAAATCAGGGAAACTACACCCTTCACAATAGCCTCAAGCAATATAAAGTATCATGAGGTAACTATCCAAGCAAGTGAAATGCTTGTGTGATACAAACCTCATGTTTTTGAAGGAAGAAATTGAAGGAGATATCAGAAGATGCAAAAACTTCCATGCTCATGGATTCTTAAGATTAGCATAGTAAAAATAGCCTTCCTAGAAAAATCAATCTACAGATTCATGACATTCCCATAAAATTCCAACAAAATTCTTTGTAGGCCTTGAAAGGACAATTACCAACTTCAATATGGAAAAAAAACAGGATAGCTAAAAGAATCTGGAACAATAAAGGAACTGCAGGAGTCTCACCATTCCTGATTTCAAATGGTACTATAGAAAAATAAGAAAAATAAAAACCGAGCAATAAAAACTGCATGGTATTGGCATGAAGACAGACACACTGATCAATAGAATTGAATTAAAGACCCAGACATAAATCCACACACCTTTAGACATATATATATATATATATATATATATATATATATATATATATATATATAAAGAATTCAGAAATACGCACTGGAAAAAAGGTAGGAGAATACAAATAGATCCATATCTATCCCCCTGTATAAAAGTTAAGTCTATGTGGATCAAAGACTTGAACGTAAGACCAGACACACTAAACCTGATAGAGGAGAAAGTGGGGAATAGCCTTGAGTGCATTGCCACAGGATATAACTTTCTGAACAGAAACACTGATAGAGCAGGCACTAAAATAAATGAAGCTCATGGGACTGAAAAAGTCTGTGAGGCAAAGGACATCATTAATAGGACCAAAGGACACAGCCTACAGAATGGGAGAACATGTTCTAACTCCACACGTAAGGGCTAATAGTGAAATGGGATCGAAGGAGAAAGTGCAAAAAGAGGCACTTGTCAGGCAGTGTGGAAACATAATGCCATGGAAACTTCCTAGAATCTGAGGGATGGTCCTAGTAATGGGGGATAAGGAGTCTCAACTGGCCATCTTTTGTAGCCAGTTAAGGCTTCCAATGGTGAGACTGAATGAGGTGGGTCCAGTGGAGATCTTAAAGAACCCAAGCTGATGCCAGGACAGGCCCAGTTGCAGAGGACAATATCCACATAGCTCATTGAATGCAGAGAGGTTGATCTTGCACCAGATTAGAACCTTATCCCTGGGTTTTAGTCTCTTTGCTGTGGGAAGGTACTCTGCAGATGGCTGAAAGGGAAACCTGGACACCATGCCAGGTACAAAACCTTCAACCTGTGATCTGTCCTGCCTGCAAGATGCTCAAGGGCAATCAATGATGGCACAGAACTTGTGGAAGGGGACAACCAATGTCTGATCTAACTTGAGGCCCTCTCCATGGGAGGATGTCCATGGCCAATACTGCTTAAATGACTAGGAACAGAGACTGGATAGCCCAAAGGCCTAAGGTGGAACCAAATAGAACTGGACTTCAAAGAAACCCATAAAATGATTCCTGACGATATTCTTCTATGCTCATACATCAGTGCCTTGTCTAGTCATCACCAGAAAGGCTTCTTTCAGCAGCAGATGGGGACAGGTGTTGAGACCCGGAGCCAGACATTATGCTCAAAGTGGGTCTGAATTGCAAGTCCCTACTGGGTCCCTCCCCTCAGAGCTCAGGGAATCCCTCAGAATAGATCACAGAAGGATTCTAGGAGTCAGAGGTGATAGAAAACTAAGAGAAAATGGACCACTGAATCAATTAAGCAGAGTGCATGTGGGCTCACAGAGACTGAAGCAGAAAACACCCTGCCTGCAGAAGGCTGCACCAGTTCTTTGGATATACATTGTAACTGTTAGCTTGGTGTTTTGTGGGACTCTTAGGGGGAACTGATGGATCTCTGACTGTTTTGCCTGTTCTTGGAACTCCTTTCCTCCTATTAGGTTGCCTTTACAGTTTTAGTATGAGGGTTCATGACTTTTTGTTTTTATGTGTGTGTGTTTGGTTGTTGTCTCTTGGAGGACTGCTCTTTTCAGATGGGAGGGGGAGTGGACCATTGAAAGAAGAGAAGTAATGGGTAGCTGGGAGGAGTGGAGGGAGGGAAACTGTAGTTGGGATGTACTGTATGATAAAATAATCTATTTTCTTTTTTTTTTCTTTTTTTTATTAATTTATTCTTGTTACATCTCAATGGTTATCCCATCCCTTGTATCCTCCCATTCCTCCCCCCCCCCCATTTTCCCATTATTCCCCTCCCCTATGACTGTTCCTGAGGGTGATTACATCCCCCTGTGTATGCTCATAGGGTATCGAGTCTCTTCTTGGTAACCTGCTATCCTTCCTCTGAGTGCCACCGGGTCTCCCCCTCCAGGGGACATGGTCAAATGTGAGGCACCATAGTACGTGAGAAAGTCGTAGCATATGTAATTAATTATACAGATATAATTATATGTATTCATCTTTATCATCTCTGTCAGTCATCTATCTATCTATCTATCTATCTATCTATCTATAATCTCATCTATCTATCTGTCATCTATCTATCTATCTATCTATCTATCTATCTATCTCTCCATACAGAGATGGGGCAGGGTGGAGAGAATCCTTATGCAAGATCACCAGTAGAAATGATTGCTTGACTACAGGATTAACAGTGCCTGCTCTTTTCACTCCTGATTTTAAAACATGAAGCCACTCTGATTTTGATTCTTAGTAGGTGATTTCTTTTCAGGACTTCTGCTGTCTTTTGCTTCTAAATTGAAGATGTGTCTAGGCTATCAATTTCTACAATCAGTTCTGCTTTTGCATTGGATAAATGCTTTTGCTTTGGTTCTTTGGCCGTATTTCTCATTTTTCCCTAACGGACTGAAATGGGCTATAATGAAACAGTTTAGCAGGTTTTGGATGGTACTTTGATGAAGAATTGTCAGATCACTCAAGCTGGTTTGAGTTATGCTCATTTACACCTGAATTCTTTTCTTGGCCATGTTTTACCTTGCAGAAACTTTGATTACAGAAAATGTCTGCCTGGTTTTCTGATTACTCCTCTTTTAGAGAGATCTAGTTGTGTTGAGAGGTGTTACATATTATTTTTGAATATCTCCTGGGATAGCAGTTAAAGTTTAGGTACCCTTTGTTACATCATTAACTCCACCTTCCTGGGGGTCTGTTTATAGCTTTTCATGCTGCTAGCCAGGTAACAATTAACATAGATCAATGAGGACCATATGATCAGCGCCAGTTGGTAATATGGCTTCATAGTCTCCTGTACTTGACTTAGCACAGGACCCCTCTTTTCTGGGAGAACCTACTGGTAGGCTATGCTTCGGATACTCAGCCTTCCCTGTTCAGTGAGTAGGCAGGGAACAGGCAGGCTTAGAACTGCCAGCAGAGCCCATTACAGGAGCATTTACTGTACTGTCAGTGTCATGTGGCTTCATTGTTGTGCCAGCCTATGGTTGTCTGTTTCACCCACCTGAACACATTCCATGTCCAGACTCGTGTGAGTTTAGACTTATCTTTAGCTCTGGCCTCTTCCCCTTGGTCCTTGAGCCCCCTTAAGGACCTTCTGATATAAATATCAGGCTGTGTTGAGAAATCAGTTCTCAACAGTCTGATTAGGTTGTGTATCTTCTGACCTTTGAAACACTTTTCCCTAAGTTCAAGGTGCCTGTTCTCATATGTATAATTGCAACTCCTGAAAATCTAACTGATTATCAACAAAAAGTAGCACAAAGAGATAAAAAGTTGGGAGGAAGGTAGACATCTAAAAGGGAAAAAACATGAAGAAATTAAAGCAGTGCTAGAAACATTCTTTAATAAGTCAAGGCCTGGGGGGAAGATCAAGGTGAACATCCTTCTTAGACAAATCTGGTCCAGATACCGGAAACTCAGCATTTCACACATGTGATATTTTTCACATTGTAAATTATTAATTTTTTATTCCTTTTCTATATTCTGCCTCTTCTTGTGGAGTCATTTATTTCTGCACGCTGTTTAATGTCACTATATTATGGACTTATAAGAGCTGAAAGATAAAATACAAAACATCATGCTAAAAGGAGGATTAGATATGCTCATTTGATTGAGGTTTTTAAATTTTTTATTGTTTTTCAGTGTGTATGTGTGTGTGTGTGTGTGTGTGTGTGTGCGCGCATGCACGTGCATTTGGTAGTGGATGGGCATGTCTGGCTAGAGGTCAACTTTGGCTGTTCTTCTTCAGGTATCATACACCTCGTTTATTGTTTGTTTGCTTGTTTGTTTGTTTGTTTTTGATACAGAGTCTCTCACTGGCTTGGAACTCACCAGCTAGGCTACGCAAGCTAGAGTTGGAATTACAAGGACATGCCACCATGCCTGACTTTTTAACATAGACTCTGGAGACTGAATGTAGGCCCTTGTGCTTGTGTGTCAATCAGTTTATTGACTGAACTATAGATCTCACATGGTAAATACATTTGTAATAAATTATATTTTCTTTGCCTTTTTGTCTGATTGCTATCTTAGTTATTTTCTATTGTTATGGCAAGACACCATGACCAAGGCAACTCTTGTTTTAAAACAATTTAGTTGATCTTCATGGTGGGAAACAGACAGCATGGTTCTGAGAAGTAGGTGAGCCTTAAAGGTATATATCCTGATCCACAAGCAACCAGGAGGGAGGAGGAGGAGGAGGAGGAGGAGGAGGAGGAGGAGGAGGAGGAGGAGGAGGAGGAGAGAGAGAGAGAGAGAGAGAGAGAGAGAGAGAGAGAGAGAGAAGGAGCAGAAGAAGAAGAAGAAAAAGAAGGAGGAGGAGGAGGAAGAGGAAGAAGACAGAAAGACTAGGTCTGTTGGCCTGATGTGTTAAGGCCCACACCTAGTGATATACCTACTGGAGCAAGGCCACACCTCCTAATTCTTCCCAAACAATTCTGTGGACCAAGCATTCAATTATATAAGCCCATGGGGGCCATTCTTATTCAAACCAACATAGTAGTCATATCTTGCTCAAATCATGAAACCATATGATCACAAAAAAAGTAGTGAATGTTTATTGTTACCTACCATATTTTTTATGACTAGCCTGAATTAAAGCTGTAACTCCGAAGAGTATTTTGTGACAATAAATGCTGACAATAAATGACCAGACACATGCAAAAATAAGTATAGAAAAATCCTCCACCTAAATTGTTCTTGATCTAGCAGAAGTGGCAATGCAGATTATATCCTATGCAATACAGATCATATCCTGTCCTCTAAGATATTGGCCAGCCTTACCCTACAGAAGCTGTTGTAGATAGCTTTTTTTTTTTTTTTCAAGCTCTTCTGGATATTTTTTTTTTCTGTGAAAGGCATGGTCACTGTGAACACCAAAAGCTCCTACCACAGCCCCATAATTCGGAAAATGTACACAGTTCTTCAAGCACTCTGTGGGAATGGAGCTCAGAATTTCAGCATCAAGGATGGAGAAAGATGACCTAATAGAGCAGAGTAGCAGATGCTTGCTCTTGTCCTTTAATTGGAACGGAGCATGCATGGCTAATATATAATAACCATTTATCAGTGTGCTAACAGTGTTTGAAATTCTATTAGGTGACATGATGAGGAAGCTCAAGATGGATGGAGTTGTTATATATTTGGTTTCTTGACTGCTCCTGCCAGAGCCTTTAAAGTCAGTTTAGTATCCCATTAATGTGTCCATTACGAACCCAATTTCTTACCCTAGTCATTTTAAATCTCATCTGTCTATAACTTAGTATATGTTATTAGCCCAAATTCAAAATTTTTATATCAACTATAATTTGTAGTTGTTAAACTGGTTTTGACTTATTGGTCTCACATTAAAACCTTAATAGGTAGAGTAATTGGTACTGCTAACTGGAGGGGGGGTGAAAGGACACCGTGAGTGAGTACAGTTTCCAAATACCTGAAAAGCTATGAACTGAGCCCACTCTGCCCTCCCCTGTATCTCTCTGCCCCTGCAAATTCCACACATTGCCCGTTTGGTTTCCCAAGTTGCCATAGTTACACCCAAAAGGGAGCCTGGCATACCTCCGAGGAATCTCTTTCCCTTCTCAAGGGGGAGTGGCTCAACAGAAGCAGCCAACATGACTTTGAAATGTTCTTACATCATAGAGGCAAACCCAAGAACATGTGTAGAGAGAAAAGTGGGTTACCAAGATCTCTGAGCAACCTGAGGTCAAACTCTACCCGTATGAAAGGCATGGGCTTCCACCGCCACCACATCACTGTTTCCTTTTCCCACCTTAGCAGCCTCACGTGTGCTCACGCTCACTGAGCAAGGTCAGTCAGCTTCCTCCCCCCCCCCCAGGACAGGCTCCTAGGCACAGGTCTCCTTGATTTGTAATCTCCCAGGCTAGCATCAGCCAGGCCAACGCGTGGCTAAGTACTGTAGAATGAGATATCATGTTGCTGGGGCCATGAACCTGTTTATCCTCTCTGTCTACCTGCAAAGTCTCTGGTGTTTCCTGGAGGTCTTGGAGTGCTTCTCCCCTCTCTAATTGAGAGAAGCGAAACCTTCTGGGGTGCAATAAAACTGCTTTAGGAAGGCAAGAAACAGATGGAAAATAAATGGGCTCAGGTGCTCCAGGGAAACAAAGTACCACTGCTGAAGGCCAGCAGCAGGGCATCTCGGCAGCAAAGGAATGTTTGATTTAGTCTTTTAAAGTTTGCACCGGAGCAGAGAAGCTTTCAAGGTTTCAAGTCAGAGGCTTTGTCGTTGGCACAACTGACACATAGGCTGGATCCGGTTAAAGCCAGTTGCTCCCTGGTTTACTGGTGGCTCTAACCTATGTGCAGAGGGGGAAGCGGGCTGTACATGCAGTTCTTGGTAAAGCGTTATTCTCCTTCTTTTGAAGACCCTAGTAAAGCTGAATCTAATACTAATTGCTCTCTCATCCTGTGCTAGTCTCTGACAATCTCCCAGCCTCCACTTTCTGAATACCAACCAGGGCTAAGATAACCTTAGCAAAGTCTTTGGAAGTAGGCATGCATTCAAATTTGGGGCATCTACTAGAGAAGCTTCCTAAGCCCAAGATGTGCAGCTACCCAAACTAGGGTCTATCCTCCCGGCTGAGAAGGAAGGAGTGAATGAGCCACTTTGGGAAGATTCATTTTGCCATGGAGTTAAAAGGTACACCAACTGATGTTTCACCAGACGTGCTGTACCCAAGCCACCCTAGATGATAACCAGTGCCCACTAAGTACCCACTGTGTGCATTCTTCTAAGTGTTTCATTTGATCCCTCATTTAATTGTTCATCTCTCAAAAATGCTATGATGAAAAGTGTTATTTTTTTTACTTGCAGTTACAGAAGAGCAAAGCAAGATAGGAAGAGCTGTAAGTGACTCACCTAAGACTCTAACAGGGAGATGAGCACTGATGGGCTGCGCCAGGCTGATGTCCTGAGCCTTCACATCCTTGACTAGGACAGGCTGAATTTGGAACAAAGAAAGGACATTTGTTGTTGGCCTCTTGCTCTTGCTACCTAAGTATAAATCTACCCTCATGTGGAACAACAGGTCCAATATAGTTTTACTGATACACTCTTTGTGCTATAACTTATATACAATGGCTTGGGGCAACAGGGAACACATCCGCTGAGGTTTATTGCCTGGCAGTCTAAGATTTATAAGCTACATATGGTGGTGGTATGTTTTTCACAAGTCCCCCTCATGTGTATATTTTCTTAGTGAGATAGTGAGTTTCTCAAAGGTTGGTGTATGGCTTTTTTTTCCCCCACATCTCCTGCTTACAACTCTTTGGGGCTCAGTAAATGATTTTGATTGACTGCCTGAATTTCAGTGACTCTGCATGGTGGTTACAATGACTGAATTCGCAAAATGTAAAAGGGCTTGGGGGTCATGGTGTAGATGCTTTGAAATTTCACTTTAAGTCTTGGGACTCTGTTCCTTAACTCAGTTTTTTTTTTTTTTTAAACACAAAACTGACAGATACTTACTGCAGTGTGTGTGTGTGTGTGTGTGTGTGTGTGTGTGTGTGTGTGTGCATTTGAGTGTTCATTATCAGTCAAGACTAGTAATATCAGCTAGGTACTAGGAGGGCAAAGAGGAGACGGCTCTTCCCTTAAGGAACTCCCAGTTGATGGGAATTAAGTCACGTGATATAGAACCAGAAGAGCAACACTCCAAATGGAAGGCTGTGTGCTGATTCCTCGGAGGAGAACACATGACGATAGCCCAAGAATTCTTCACGTGCCAGTGAACAGCATCAAGCCTGAGTTGATCCAGCCACCTCAGGAAAAAGCACTAATGGGCAGTTCAGCCCTCCCTCCGCCCCAAAAAAACCCACTCTGTAGATTTTTTTTTTTTAATGAGAACAACGTTTTTATAATTTGAGATGGAGATTGAAAGACAGTTATTAACTGCATTGTGCATGCAAAAAGTATGGTTTGGGGTACTTTACATTGTATATGGAACCTGGTTGGGAGCTTTCATCTTCATTGCCAGCACTTGGGGATCAGGAAAGAAGATTGAAATTTCAGAAGCCAGCATGGGTGACACAGGGTGTCCTCTTTCAACATAAAAGCATTGTGTCCAGCAATCCTCATATCGACTACAAATGAGCCTTAAAGAAAAGTCACATATCCATCACCGTAAAGGTAGTAAGAGGCGGGGCAACAAAGTTAATGCTTTGTGTAAAATGTGTCTCATTTGAGAAATTATGCAAGCCTTATCCTACTGCAGGTTCGTGTTTATTCTCTGTGAATACTCAATTTATAGAAAAATTTAAAAACAACTCAACATTAGAAGTTTACTTTTATTCAATGTCTATCAAAGTTTTAAAGTAACTGCCTATTTTCTTTTTTACCCCAAAGTTTTCTTTTCTTTTTTTTAAAACTAGAACTTTTCAACCTTCTGTGATCTCTTTATAATTCCCCTCAGAATGCATAATTGTGCTCGATCAATTCGTTAGAGGCTTTTGAAGTGTTAAAAAAACTACATTAAAATTATTTTCTTTCAGGTTTTATGTTAATGAACATAGGCGCTATTCAGAGTAAAGTCAGCATGTCAAGGGAACTTTAGTTAAAGTTATTCATACATAAACTAAAAAAGGAAACATCTTTAGTGGAGGAAAAATACATTTAATGAGTAAGTACGGCACACAATTCCTCCTTTCAGAAATGTCAGCTCACATTGAGCCTCCATTCTAGATATCTTACAATTACTTTGTCAACAGAAGGTAGAGTTGTGATGGATGACACGCTGGTTCTCGAAACCAAACTTTCTGTGAGTTACTTAGGCTGAAACTAAGTGCTTTTACATCCCACTCTTATTGATGAGAGTGGTTTTATATTTATCACCCTGTCATTTCAGTTGACTGTATCAGGCTCTTCATGGGAAGAATATGGACACTAATGGAGGTGTGTCCTCGGTGCCCTGGAGGGTCACAGATTCAGTCCTGAACACAGCCAGGACACAAACCAGATTGCATGGAAGCTCGCACATAGCTTTACCCATTTCAAAAAAAAAAAAAAAAGATCGGCAAGGACCATCTTAAAAGGCCTTTGGAAATTGTGTTCTTATTGGCTGCCTGTTGACCATGACCCATCCTTGTAGCATTGTGCACAAGGGCTTTTTTGGCTCACGCTAATGGAGCGTTACTATTTTGAAGCTTCCTCTATAATAGGAAGAATTCTACCAGGACCTTGGCAAGTCCAGGGCCTGATTGCAACACTTTATTTATAAGAAATTCTGTCAAGAATCAATAATGGTCTTGGGTCTCAAGTTCTTTCTTTAATAATACTTTGATATGATTTGTCACAAGCTAGCCTAGAGTATCCACCAGATTTTATTACTTAGCTTGCAGCATAGTGTCTTATCTTTGAGTCATGAGATCAGCCACGGGGAGACCTTTAAAAAGCTATATTCTTTACTGTTTGGTTATTACAGAAAGTCTATATTACTCAATAATACCTTTTATAGGGTGTGCTGTCACATCTCCACATAGATGTTTAACCCCAGTGTAGATATACTGGATGCCTGGAGGCCATTTTAGTGACACGGACATTGTTTTTCATGATTGGACGCCTGATGTATCAATAGCAAGGAGAACAGAAAACAAACAGAACTATACGAGGAAATAAGAAGAAGAAAAAAAGCTACCAGAACAAAAAAATTGTTGACTTATTTTCCCAGGCTGATGTTTTTGACGAGATCCCAGGCTAACTGTCCATTTTGATAGAGATTTGCTGTGGAGTCCAGAGTGTTAGGTTTTTATTGCCTAAAAGCATTGAAAATTTGGAGAAGTCAATTTAGATGCCTCTCTCACCCACGATCAGCTCCTCGGGTTTCGCTGTGTACATCTCAATAAACATGACCCTGTGACATCAGTAGCATGCTGTAAAGCAATGCTGTAAATATGTTTTATACTGCTCGGCCACAGAATTCATATTGTTACAGCTAATGCCTGTTGGTAAATGCTTGTATCGTTCCATGTTGTATTTACAAAACTATATATTGTCAGCTGAGAGTTTTGTCTCTCCAATCTGTTGTCCTTTGGAGGGAAATAACAGAAATGCACTGATACACACTATAGGCAAAACACACTCAATTGCATATGTGCACACAGAGCAAGATTTTAAAATGGTAATCATTTTGAATTTTGAAATTAGAGGAAATGAGAAACGTTTCTTGGGAAGTTATTATTTTAGATCTTTCATCTGTCTCCAAATTGGTGCTAATTTTCCATGTAGATTTAAGAAAATTATTGGTGTGTGAGCAAACATTTTATTTAAAGTTTTTTGTTTTCTTGCAGCAACAACTGCTATTGCTGAATAGACTTATCCTTATGAAGGAAGCTCCTTTCCCTAGCAGGGCCCATCAAGGCTTTCTGAGGCTGTGCTCTCAGCATGAACTGGGTCACCACTGCTCAGAAAACATCCTAGCACCATGAACTGACCTTGTTCAGCATGAAGAGAGAAACAAAAGTAGGAGCCAGTGATGTCTCATTTGACAGCCTATTGAGAGCTTTCTCTCTCTCTTCTTGCAAGGCCAGGCATGGTTTCCAACCCAGAGCCTCTGCATGATTCCTTTCACCTTCCTAGCCAGGTGCTGTCTTTGCACTGGACCTTTGCTGTGACTGAGTACTGCAGTCTGTTATTCCAAGCTTCACCTTAATGCAGTGAGACTATGCAATAACACACTTTGAATTTGACCCAAGAACCTCTGGTTCTCTGTGGGACCATGCCCAAGGACAGAGGAAAAGAATTCCATTTGCTAAATGCCACCTGTCCTGATCTGAACCCAGGATTCTGTGTGGCTTTACTTACTCCTCTTATCTATGCCAGCAAAATGTCATGCCCTGTGACATTCTGAGGAAACTCGCATTTGGAGATTAGAGAGCTTACTGTGCACTGATGGGTGTGTAGGAATTCACTAGCAGAACAAGAGAGGTCAGACTCCAGAATTTACACAATTTGTTTAAAATCATGCCAACCAATTTCCAAAGCCATGCTGCCAGCTTCTTCCATGCTAAAATGAGTGGCTGTTCCTTTAAGATCACCAGAAGCCCACTCTCAAGCCCCTTGCTGACATACTATAGATTCAGCAGTGACACAAAGTGCCCAATGTCTCTATCACTTTTGTCACTGTTCTTATCCCTATGTATCGCTTATGCATATCTTATGTGCTGCTCTTCAGCTATGTTCTGTCTGTGCTCTCATTCAGGTAATACAATGGACACTGTCTGAAAACAGAGCCTCCTGTGCCCTTCTAATGTTTTCACAGAACTTCCACAACTCAGGTGGGCAGAGGCCACCAGCTGAGGTTGAATTAGTCACTTTTGCATCTTTGTGACTAAACACCTGACAGGAAAACTAAGGTGGAAAGGATTCATTTGAGCTCTGTCCGTCATGACAGGGAAGGCATGGTAGAGTTCATAGAGTGAGTGTGTGAGGATTCCTCAGTGGGGTGGTTGATCAGAAAGTAGAATTTGTGGCCTTCTGGCCCCTAGTACCCAACTTCCCTACCTCCTAAATATCCCATTATCTTCAAAATAGTTCCACAGTCTGGAGATTGAGGGCTAAGTAGCAAGTCGTATGATACTGAAGGGAAGAAGCCCCACAACTCTCTTAATACACAGGAAGGATCTTGCTCCAAATAGTAAGCTAGAGAAATCTAAACACCCCAGCTATTCCATCACCTCCAAAGAATGGAAAGTTAAAACCCTTTGAAGGATGCTATACTCAGCAACCTATGAGAGGAAACTTGTAGAAAGCCCAGGATATATAGATAATTGGGTTCAAAGTTGTCATTGTCATAGTAGCACACTCAGAAGAAGAATGCAGCTTTTGCCGCCTCCTCCACCACCTCCTCCTCCTCTTCCTCCACCTCCTCCTTCCCCCTCCTCCTCCTTCTCCACCTCCTCCTCCTTCTCCACCTCCTCCTCCTCCTTCTCCACCTCCTCCTCCTTCTCCACCACCTCCTCCTCCTCCTTCCCCCCTCCTCCTCCTTCTCCACCTCTTCCTCCTCCTTCTCTACTACCTCCTCCTCCTCCTTCTCCACCTCTTCCTCCTCCTTCTCCACCACCTCCTCCTCCTCCTCCCCCCCTCCTCCGCCTCCTCCATCTCCTCCTCCTTCTCTACCTCCACCACCTCCTCCTCCTCCTTCTCTAGATCTCTGACTTGGGACAATAGTCAGTCATTTATTGACTCCAAAATTACAGAACGAATCCTTGTATTCAGGGAGGAGTTGGGAAGACAAGAGCAGAAGTTTTCTGTGAATTCATGAGGATTCTTCTACTCAACATGACATCTATTCAAAGCAGAGAAACTCACAGACAAGCTGAAGCACATGGCCCTTTGTGGTGTTTTAACGATGAATCAGCTGACCTTGCTTGCCACCCAATGTGAAACTTTCTTAGATTTTGTATTTTAGGGACAGCAGCTTCATTGGCAAGTGAAGCATCCTATTGACAGTGAAAGATTTTTATGGCCACCGACGCTCACAGGGAGCTTCAGAAGACCAAATGGACTTAGCTCATGATTCATTTGGGCATAATTTCAAAGGAAACTCATTCCCAAACTGATGACTCTCTTTCTTATATATAACACATTTCACTCTCTGCCCATCATTCAGAGAAGAGAATACCAAACCCAACAGGAAATTGACTGCTCTACAGTATAAATAAACTCGGACTTTACAGGTTGTTTGGCTCTGCTCTCTTTGGTTGGGATTATGAAGGAATAAATCATCCCTAGCGTGACAGGGGTGATATGCCATTATGAATCAACACATTCGTATGTCATGCAGAAAACGTTGCTTTTAGAACAATGAAGGATTACAGCACATTAATGAATTAAGTGGTTCTTGTTGGTTCTAAAAAGATGCTAGGAAGTAAAAATTTCCAGGACAATAAGCAAAAATAAAGAATTACTTGAGGTTTTCCTAGCAGATTCTTTAATGTACTGTTTATTCACTTGCCATTTATTTAAAATAATCTGAATATAGCATTCCAGAAAAAAAATGATTAAAGACTTAGTAGGGAAAGCAAAACATTTTAAATCCTTGCGTTATTATAATTTTGCCTTAGAAAGGACTTAATGTGTCTGCCAAGCTCTACAGGGAAGGTACAAGAAGGCCAAAGGCATTTGTGCAAAAGCTGGGAAGTTGAGGAAAAGGGAGGCTAAACTCAGAAGAAAGACCTTAAATTTTAAGAGCCAAAGATTTGCTAGTGAAGATCTTGTTTGAATTGACAAGTTGATTGTTTTGATTCTATCAAATTGTGAGTCAAAATATGATACCAGGTTTTAGGTGAGTATCTTCTTCATGCTTTGTGACAAGCATCCTATATTTCCAGATTCCTTATTGAATTACTGGTTACGACTAACTGGACTGATTGGATTCTCTACTGAGGAAGGAAAGTTGCCGTGTTTTGTGTATATAAAGACTAGACATGCATTTCACCATTCTAGAATCTCAGACAAGTTGGCTTACTTTAATGAGGACATTTGAACTACAGTAAAATTGAATATCATAGGGGCTTAGTTCAAGTATATTCCTCCCTCCCTACTTCGAAATCCCAGAGTTTGAATAATACTATATTGCTCCAGCAATAGAAGAAAAATGTAAAGTTCTTTCTAGTCTCTGTCCTGCGACTACTCAAGTTAATTGTGGAAGAAAAGTAGAGCAAACAAATGAATTTGAAGTTGGGTGTAAAATGGCCTGGATCTCATTAAGGTTTGAGTGAAATGATAAGGTTAAATATATACTGAACAGGTCTAAAACAAATTTATGATCAGCAACTCTTTGATTTGTGTGTAAATCAAAACATAGGTAAAAATAGATATCACACACACACACACACACACACACACACACACACACATACACACCATCACACTAGACCTACAACTGGGTATACCTGACATAAAACAGTAACTGCACTTTATCTGTGCCAAAATCCATGTAAAAGAACACACATAATGAACTCCCAGGTACACTAGAAGCAGATGAGACTTGAAGAGAGCTGATACTGTATGTTTCAAAGGGAACTGTTGGAAATACAAAGATTGAGGCCACTTCATTCACCCCACACCAGCGTAATTCCTATGTGTAACTCCAGATGTTGGCAGCAGAGGGGAATTTGAAGGATCATTATTCATAGATTAAATAACTATAGTCCTGCAGATAGCAACAGTTGGATGGTATGGTGAATGTTCAACTGGTCACCTTTTATGCTACTGCGATAATTAGTTCAAGGTGACACAAACTCAGAATGGGGAACTGAGTTAGAGCGATAATTTGGAGTACAAATACTTTACATTTTCCCATGGATAATCCCTTTCGTTAAGATATATGTAATCTCTGTTTTTAAGTATATAATCTATATTTATCAAAGAGCTACTGATCATAAGCTTGTTTCAGAACTATCAGTATATATTTAATTTTAGCATTTATTAAAATTATAACAAAGCTTTATACTAATAGGATAGATGTGCTTGTGTATTTTAAATAAATAATTAAATCTTGACTTATTATTTAATATTTGTGGGCACAGAGTGCCTTCAACACATTTCAGAGTTGATTGATGTTTTGATTTTATAGCCATCAATGATGAGAATATCACTTGGCATAAATATATAGTACAAAATGGCCATTTCAGACTTGAAAATTCTATCATAATATAAACCAAAATTCAATTATAATTTATTTAATGAAACTTAAGAAGACATGTCAAACATTACAGTAATGTTTGACATGATCTCTATCTGACCTGAAACTTTCTGCATAGATCAGGCTGGGCTAGAACTCATAAAGATCCCGTGTCTCTGCTTCACAAGTACTGGAATTAAAGGCATGTACCCAATACCTGGCAATCATTAATAATAAAAACCAAAAATTCCAACACAATACAACCAAGAGATCAACTAATTTGATAATTTACATATTGAGGAATGATGTCTTTTTTTTTCCTGTAATAAAATCATTATGTTTCTTTTTAAAATTTTATTTACTCCTTTTACATCCTGAGTGTTGTCCCCCTCCTTCCAGCTCCCCCACTCCTCCCCCCCATTCTCTCCTCTCCTCCTCAGAGAAGAGGAAGGTCCCCCAATGGGTACCAACCTGCCCCAGCACATTACAGTTGCTGTAGAACTAGATGCCTCCTTTCCCACTGAGGTCAGACAAGGCAGCCCAGTTAGGGGAAAGGATCCAAATGGAGGCATCACAATCAGAGAGGGCCCTGCCCCCCTCCAATTTTTGGAGGATATGCATGAAGACCTAGCTGTGCAAAAGCTACATATGTGCAGGGGCCCAAGGACCAGTGAATGAATGCTCTTTGGTGCTTCGGCCTCTGTGAGTCCCCATGGGCTCAGGTTAGTCGAATGCATAAGTCATCTTGTGGAGTCCTTGACCTCTCTGTCTCCCTCAACTCTTCCATAAAACTCCTTGAGCTCTGTCTAATGTTTGGCTATGGGTCTCTGTGGGGGTCACCCTAGCTGAGACTCCTAGCAATAAGGGATATAGTACCTGAAATGGCTCCTGTAGCCAGGCAGGACTTCCAGTGGAGGGAAAAGGATACCAACCCACACACAACACCTTTGACCCTAAAATTTTCCTCCCTACAAGATGTACAGGGGCAATGATGGAGCAAAGATGGAGGGAATGGCCAACCAAAGATTTGCCTGACTTGAGACCCATCCCATGGGAGAAAACCAGTCCTGCACATTGTTACTCTTTGCTTGTAGACAGGAGCCTAGCGTAACTCTTATGAGAGGCTACACCCAGCAGCTGATGGAAACAGATGCATAGACTCACAGCCAAACATTATGTTTCTATAGGAGTCGATCTTTACATGTACAACAAACAAAAAAATTGTAAATTGTAACATACAATAGTCTCTAATGTGAATCAAGATGCTTCTAAACCAATCTGTGGCATAGCAGCAGACACAGTGCAAAGTGTCCTGTATGGTACAGTGCATGTGTAACCAAGGTTGTAGTGGACTCATGTGACACAACACAGGTGGGCACTTCCACAAATACCTCAGACTAATTCCTTGTTTGATTTTTAGGTAGCTTTTGGTTATTGTGATGTGAGAAAACTTAGTAAAACCAATGTTTTAAGGTTCTTCTCTCCTTCCCTTGTGGATCACGATCCAGAGCTGGAGAGGCTGTGCTTTATGGCAAATTCAGTGACCAGCTGCTAAAAGAAGCAAAAGAAACATGCGCTGTACAAAGGAAATGAGTTGTATAGGAAAAGATGTCAAAATTAAGGAGCTGGCTCGGTTACAGGTGATTAACACGTAGGCATAATGACCTGAATTTGGTCCTTAGCACCCACATGAAAAAGTGAGTTTGGTAACACACACAAGCAAGTCCAATGATGGGGAGGTGAAATAAGAAGGTCCCTGCAGCTGGCTTCCCAGGCAGTCTAGCAAATCTATGAGTGGTAGGTTGAGTAGGGGGTCCTGCCTCCAATAGTAAGTTGAAGAGAGACTGAGGAAGAAACATCAACCTCTGGCCTCCGTGTGTGTGTGTACACACACACACACACACACACACACACACACACACACACACACACAACGTATACATGTACACAATAAGGAATATGTATGCAAGCATTTAACACACGCATTTAACACACACAAACACACACACACAATTAAAAAAATAAATGTAAGCAGAGTCAGCTGGTTTACTCATGGAGAAAATATGCATGTCTAGCAACAACACCACGGACACGGACTTAATTCCAAATTGATAAACTGTGAAAGGTATAAAGACATTATGGGAAGGAAGAAGAAAGATTGTTTGCAGGCACCTATGTGTGTAAAAGGTAAACTTTTAGTCTACTGTTGTCAGAGACCAGTGGTGCTTAAAACCAGTAAGTCACAGTAGAGTTAGGCAGTAGCAGATCATTGGAGAATATTGGAAATGTGGGGGTTTTTTGCTCTGTAAACTGTCTGGAGAGCACAAAGCTTACTTCTTATTTTCACACGGAGTCATTTTACAAGTATTTAACTCCTTAAACTGTGTGGTCATGTTGCTTTGCATTTTTAAAGTTTTAAAAAAAAATTTTTTTCATTGGTGCTACTTGGCCACCCCTTTTTGTTAGGCTCCACCTCCAACTTGTGATTCCTCGGGGTTCTATACCAAAATTGTCCTTAAGTAATCCAGAATGGGCTAACTTGGTGTTGCACATACGCTCGAGCACGCTCACATGCGCGCATGCGCGCATGCACACCCCCCTTGCCCTCCAGACGTTACCCAGAAAGTTAAAAAAATGTATCTCCCTTGCGCTGCTGCCGTTTTCAATTCTGAGCCAGGGATGACATGTTACATAACTCGGGGTTTCAACAAACACCTGGAAATCAGGCTGTGTGTGTCGCTCAGATGAGACCAGACATGAAGAGATTGGTAGTGACAAGTGTTGTCACTTCTCCCTCTGACAGCAGGCAAGTGGCAAGCTGTATATACAAGGCCTGATACCACTCTCTCAGGATTGGGTGGAGAAAAAGAAAAGCTAGTGAAAAATAATGTTTCAACAAGAACTTTCTGGGAAAATAATGGCAAATTACACAGATTTAGCTTTGCTTTTTAGCTCTTATAAAGACTCAAGAACTATGAATGGAGCAGTCGAGCCCTAATTAAGTTTCCTCCTGATCATCTGAATGGCAAGGCCAGTTCTCAAGCTGCTTTTTATAAAGGCATCATATCAGACTTCAACTGCTCTTTTTCTTTTTTTCCAATTCTTCATTTTCTCCCCTTGAGTAAAAGAGAGGTTAATGTGAAACACTAAGATTTAGAAAACAATTCACAATGACAAGACAGTTCAGACAAACTTTAATTAGAGCACAGTGTAATAGAATTTGAACCCAGCACACCAAAAATACACACCAAGAACTTTATCCATTAAATCTCATGGCCTTTGATTAAACTCAATGGGAATTTAGAAAGATTATTTTGGCTGCCTGAAGATACCATGTTTTTTCCATTAATGTCAGAGAAATATATTGAGGGACTAAAATATTACTAATAAAAATAAATGCGAATGTTGTAAATTTCAAACAATGGAAGACACAGCCTATACCTGGATTTTTAAAGTGAGTATGTGACATTTCATTAAGATTAAAGTTGAAAACACACTGTATTGTGTGTGCTCTCTTTAGAAAATGAACCTAAATGATTCCAGGATTCGTCATCCTTTGGAGTACAAGGACAATAAGTCAGAGTCCATGAAGTGGACAGCTGTAGGCTGAGAGACAACCATGGAAGTATTCCAAACAGGGGTCAGATGTGAGGCATCACGTGGCATCCCATGGTGTGAGGCATCCAAGACCATTCCACTACTTCCCCGTGGTTTGCTTTACACCCATAAAATGGGGACAGTGGAATGTACCAGTTTGAATCGAGGACTGTGACTAAGCTGGTTAATTCAAATCAAGGCTCACATCAAACTTCCCCCCACAATAGTGAGGTGTGTTAAAAGTGAGGCTGAATTCCTGGAGGGATTTGACTCCAGGTTGAACCCCTAGGCCACATAGCCTTGAAAGACACCCCTGACTTTCATAAACGCTCTGTCAGCCACTGGAGGGAGCCAGCAGGACTCTCACAGTATAACTGGATATGATCATCCAGTAGGGAAAGATAATTTTAAAATGGCATATAAAGATGACAGAATTTGAACAAAATCCCTTTTATTTATTTATGCCAAAATCTGTGTGAATGTAAAATGCCATCTCTGTCATGCTTTATTTATGGTGTGGCTTTTTCTCTTTTAAAAAACAGGAGAGGGCGGATGGGAGAAAGAAAGAGGACTGTTGGCTAGATGCTGTCTTGGACCCAGCCTGCATCACATGGCAAGAAAAACAGAGTGGATGGCTCAAAAGAGAGCACAGGTCTCAGCACCCACCTAGCCCATGGCACCCTCCCGGCCTGATTTGTTTTGCCTGCCAAATCTGGGCATATTTTAGAACCCTTTGCCTGCCACTTCCTGCAGCTAGAAATCAAGCCAGTGCCCTCTCCATGAATAGAGGGATGTGCAACATGTAAAATTCCTAAAGACAATTTTTATTTATAGCTGTTGCAAACAATGTTTATACAAAGTTTATTAAATATGTCATCCACATTGATTTATCCCAACCAGTCTCTTCAATCACTAATATTTATGTGATGGGTTCAGTTGCAACAATTATTTTATATGCTGTAGAGTATGTTATAACTAGGGATTCACCCTGGCAATTATATCAAAGATGAAATGCTTCCTGAGGACCTTGGGGCAGGCCAGGAAGTATATTATTGGACACAAGGTAGTTTAAACTGAAAACCACAGCACTAAATTTAGGGCAAGGAATGTGGAGCATCCAATGCTTAAAAATTAAAACGGGCTTCTTGGGGCTTCAGCATCCCCTCATTTCTGGGAAGGTACCGATAGCACCTATGTTCATTTTCTTTCCTGAGACCTGGAAACGCTTCCTTGTCGGTTCTGAATTTCTGTGGGCTCTAGCTCTTAGCAACATTTACCTAGTGCCCAAAGTGGGCAGAAGAGCTCTTCTTGGCTCATACAAATACCGACAATGGGAAGCAGACACATGTTATTTGCAGCAAGGAATTGGCATCTGCTGAGTGGCAGAAGCATTGTTAGGAGAAAAAAAAAAAGAGTTGACTAAAAAGCCTGAGATAACCATTGAAACTGTAAGATGACAAAACCCAACAGGAAGGAAAAAAAAAGAAAGAAGAAAAGAAAGAAACTAACTTAAAACCCATAGTTGAATGCTACTTCTGTTTCCTAAGAAAGACTAAATAGTCTTTTGTTTGGCAAAATTAACTTGACAGACACACTGTGGTTCAGAGTGTAAGGCCTGGGGCAAGTTAGGAAGGGTGAACCGAAACAAAGAGGCAGTTACAGGGTTCTGTGAGGAAGGTGACTGCCTTGGGGGCTGGGTCTCTGGAGGAAGAAGAGGGAGAAAGTTCCGGATGTAGGAAGAGGAAAGAGGCAGCACTGAGGGAGAAGGTGGGCCATAAAGGTGCTGCATACCACAGGACTGGGGGGTGTGACCTTCAATTCCATGTCTGTGTTATGCTCATTTTAGAAAGTTCTGTCTTGAAAAGTCAACCTTTCTGTTATTTTCCAAGTGGTTTGCAAATTGGGAGTCTAAACTGAAAGAAACCTTTAAGAAAAGTAAACCGTAAGTGTCAACAAACTAAACTATTGCTGTTGAATCAGAAATACAGAGGCAACTGCTTGATTTGTGTTCACAACACAGTGGAACTGCTTGATCTGTGTTCACCCTGGACCTTAGGCTGTCGGAGAAGACCAGAAAGGATCTCCATAAGAGGCTGCGCTTTGCTAGGAAATAAGAGACAAATTTGAATGACCATGGCCCTGAGGAACACATATTTAGGTTACTACAAGTTCCATGTTCTGACATGGAAGTTTCATGGAATTTTTATTGTAGCAGAACAAAGTTCAAAATCAAAGCATTGAAAAAAAAAAAAAAAAAAGCGGGGGGTGGGGGCCAGTGGTGTTGCATGCCTGTAATCTCAGCGCTCAGGGAGGCAGAGGCAGGAGGACCTCTGTGAGTTCAAAGGCCAGCCCAGTCTATAAAGCAAGTCCAGAACAGCTAAGGCTCCACAGAGAAACCCTGTCTTGAAAAACCAGCAGTAGTAGTAATAATAGTAATGGTAGCAGTAATAGTAGTAGTAGTTGTTGTTGTTAGGATTTCATTGCTGTGAAGGGACACCATGACCATGATAACTCTTATAAAGGAAAACATTTAATTGGGGCTGGCTGAGGTTTAGTCCATTATCATTATGTCAGGAAGCAGACAGCATGCAGGCTGACATGATGCTGGTGGAGCCAAAGAGTTCTACATCTTGACCCACAGGTAGCAGCAAAGAGGCTGTATGCCACACTGGGCACAGCTTAAGCATACATGACATCAAAGCCCTCCTCCACAGTGGCATGCTTTCTTCAACAAGCCCACACCTCCTAATAGTGCCATTCCCTGTGGAGATGCATTCACACACGTGAGTCTATGGGGTCCATGCAGGCAGATTACAGCCAGGCAGAGGATTTTAGCTACAGGTCTTAGATGCTTCCTGGGAGCATATTTAGCCCTTTGATTTGTGGAGAGTAGGGTTCTGTTTAGTTGGTTTTGTATTTATCAGACAATGACGTCAGACTTAGAGGGGTCAAGGAATGCCTCTCTTAGGGGAATAAAGATAGACCCAAGAAACTGCAATTTCTCTGTACTTGTAACATTCCAGCCTCTCAACAGTCACTGATGTTTTAGTCAGTTAGCCTTGGTAGACACAACTTCCTTCCAGAAGTTCTCAGTCACAGCACCTCAGAGCCATGTGGCATTGCCACAGAATAAGCTAACTTCTTGTCATATCTGAGTTGTCTTCCCTCCAACCCTATCTTCTTTTCTATTTGTTTTCTTGTGACAGCACTTCTATCTCTGCCAACAGAGATCTAGAGATTGCTTCTTACACACACTCCATCTTCCTCATTGCATGTCTCTTGGGCTCAGTTTCAAGGCCAGCACATCTTACAGTTCCTTCTTGTGGTGAGCAATAGAGCCATGGACCATGAGCAGCTTGGGCTTCTCAATGCCAGTATTCTCTTAAGAGTGAATCATCTCCAAATACAACACTGGGAACCTATGACTCTTCCGTGGCCACTTCTGCTTAGGAAATCCATTGCCCCTGAGATCTGTGAACCATCTGTAGATTCAGTCTAGCCCTAGGCTTAGAGTTGGTTGCACAAACGCAGGGATGCACTGTTTGCATTTTCGTAAGAGGCACTGAAAGGGCAGCAGAGGGATGCATCTCCTTTCCGCTTACCCTGTCATCTGATGAGAGGCTGGACTTCCGTTTGCCCACTCATGTTTGAATTTCCCCTTATCCACTCAGAGAACAGAGCTCTTGGTGAGGAACATTTAACAGAACATTTAAAGGGTCCCATTATGTCTACAAAAGGAAGGTGTGGTTTGTGAACAAAGGTATCTTTCTACAGTCTTCCTGTCGGGGTCTTGGTTTGAAATGATTAACAAAGATTGGTCATTCACTGGAGCAGAGTGCTAAAGAGCTAAATGTACGATAATATTGCTAAACAGAGTAAGATTCCCAAAATGTCTGTGTCCTATAAGTCTATGATGACAGGGCATTTGGGGCCCCTTTATAAAGTGCCTCTAAATTTCAGGATCCATTTAGTCAACCGTCTGCATTGCTATTTAATTGCCATGAGTCCTTGATATGCTAAGTCTGGGTGGAATTTCCTTGGAATTATATATATTAAGCCATGATAGCACTCAATGACTTCCAGATGCTTTGATAATGATCGTCCACTACATCAGGACTCTCCACAGATTATCTCCTCTTTGATTTGTCATCATTTTGTAGGGAATTTATGACCAGTAGAAATATTAGCCAGCCTGTCTGCAGCAGCCTATGCATGAGTCCTTCACCACACACCCAAGAGGAACCATGTATTCCTTTTTATTGACACAGAGAAGCGTGCGTGACTTCTGCCAAGTGCCCTGAAAAATCAAATCAAGCGCGGTTCTGCTAATACGCATCTGGTCTGAAGCACAGAGTGAGTATTCCAGGCACTGGAGACTGCCTGCTCTTCCTATGGACATACAGACCAGGGAGAAGAGGTCACAGACTGGCCAGACCTCACTGCACCAAACTGAGCAGGGTTTCTCCTGTCCAAGTGTCCCTTGGCCTTTGTGCTGCAGCCTTGTATGTGATCTCAGATGCCGCACCCTAGACTGCCACAAAACTGATTGTTCATGTGATTTCCTTTCTGAGCTACTGCAGATGTCCCTTTCTGTAAACAATTTAATTAACACTTTAAAATAATGATGCATTAATTAATGCCAAATTACAATGAAAATCCCGGAGAATTACACTTTATATCAACATTAATGCAAAATGAGTTCCTCCTGGATAATTTTTCTTACAACGAATACAAAAAGAGATAATACTAATTAGGCCATCAATTTAAATTTACCATCATTTCAATCCGTGTCATTTATCTGTTCCCTTGCACAAAACATTTGTGGCCTACCATACATTTGCACATGCAACAGGGGTGTGTGCCTAGCAATCAGACCTGGGCCATCTTGAGGATATTATAACTTGAGCTTGAAGTTTGCATTTTGTTTCTAAGTTATGAGACATTGTGTGGCAACATGCATACGAGCTTGTGCATATGTGTGTGTGTTTGTGTGTGCACACAGGGGGGGTGTGTGCACGTACACAAGTGTGTGTGGGGGCGGGGGGGAGAGAGAGACTTCAGCCAAGTAAAATTCTTTGGCTTGAATAAAGTAGAGTATGCACTTCTGTAATGCACATGGCATAAGCATCAGGTTCTGCATATCAAAGCTGCATCTAATTTGGTTTATCTCTGCTCTCAGGGTCAGAACCCAGGACTCAGAAGACTTGTAACATCCATGGGGTCATTCCTTTCTGAGCAGACATAAATCACACCTTCTCATGTCCCAGAGTGACACAATTGGGACCTGTTGCAGGCTGGTTTTGCTGTTTCTAATAGGGGGTGCTCCTGTCATTAGCAGCTAGGGAGAAGGGCTTCAAAGGTTAATTTACAATGTTTCCTGAGGAAAGCTGACTGATGGCGACCTCTTTAGTGCAAATGTCTTCCTTCTGAAGTGGCCCTTCACATTTGCCTTTCAAATGGAGACACACGCACTCAGGATGCAGACACCCTGCATCTGAAAAAGTTGTTATTTCTAAATGACTAAATGCTTGCCTGAAATCTTAAAGATTTCAACCACCAGTAGCCTTTGAACTCCATGTTTGGGGGGAATCTATATTTCATTTATTCTCTTAAGACTATCTTTTTTTTTTTTTTTTTTTTTTTTTTGATAATATACTTCAAGATGATGGGATTTTTTACCTTTTGTGTCTAGTAATCCCAACATATGTTTTGCCAATGTGCCCTGAATGCAATGTATCTAACGAAGTGGATAATTACAGTGCATAATGGGGATGGAAATTTGTTGAGCAGATCAAGAATATTCCAAAGCGAGAGCCTCCAGTTGTAGGCAGGAGAGCACCAGCCGAGTATGCTCATGATGCCTGTACCTCCAGGACATTTTAGTGGACCGGTTTCTCCCCTTTGCCATTTGAGCTGTCAACATGTCCCCCTTCAGGATCTTTATTGTTTTACTTCCTATGTTCTGAATCTGCTCTGGAAGTTTCTGCTTGCCCAGGTGGTCTCAAAGTAAGTAGGCAACGGGCCTAAATGAAGTCTGGCAGAAAGAAATTAATTTTAAAAAATCAATAAACCCTGCCTTTGTTTTTATTCAGCTTTAGGGGAATACATATCAGTGACATTTACCTTGGACTGTGTCTCCATGCCTGTAAAAACAAGAGAGTGGCAAATCAGAGCAGGTGGCATAGGCCTTCCATTCCACCTCCTTGGTCTGCTTGACTGCCAGGCAGGAGATGATAGATACCATTGAAAACTTGACCTTGGAGTACTGTCTGGCATCTTCTAAGTATCTACCAGGACATCAGAATTAGGCAACTCAGCGTATGCTTTCAGGATATAGATATGACTTTTTTTTTTTCATGATCATAATATTTACTTAGATACTTGTTTAAGTAAAAAGTTTCTTCGGGCAGAGATTTAAGTGCACATATTTAGGACTTAACTTGTTACCTCAAGTGATGTTTTATTAAAATTATTTTTCTTTCAGCATCAGCTCTCCATTCTATCTCTTACAAGGAAATAGCAACAACAGAAAAAGCTATACAAGCTAAAGGACGATTGAATGTGGGACTGTTAAATGCTCACATGGTCACATGACATGTGAGAGAATGAGTGCTTTCAAGCCAGTTCTTTTATTGGCCTCTCAACAAGATTACTATAAAAAGGGGGCCACGTAAGTTATTTCTTGCAATGAGTATGATTTAATATTTTTTTTTATTTTAAGTTTCAGTGTTACTTTGAGATAGCTGGATGGTGATGACAGTGTTTCTCAAATACTGGAAATAGCAGCTTCCAAAGAAAAACACCAAAGTTTTTTATTTACAAAAATTCCCAAGTATGTCTACGCACAGAACCTGCAGGCACTATAGATCCTAGTAGCCAAATCTCAACCCTGGAACTGCACATATTCGGCTCGTAGCATTTCTCTGGGCAAGCTTCCTGCCCCTCTCTAGGGTACCAGCTGTCTCCTCTACAATGTAGAGGAGATAATCCGAGCAGTGTTGAGGGCTGAATGAAAGTTCTTAAAAGAGTTTTGCACACCTAGTCTTGGCTCTGTTGAGTGTTTGAAAATTCATTTGTTGGTTATGCCAACATGGATGGTCAGTCTCAAGGTCCTGGCAAGAAAAGATGACAGAGACAGAGTCTGTAATCATAAAATATAAGTGAAGAGTGACTGAGGAATTAGGAAAGCATCTGTAATATATAAGATATTGAAAGGGAGCCCAGCAAAGAAAAAAGGCAATGCCAGCCTAAACAGCAAGGGCAGAGATAAGAGAGAGATGGCAAGAGATGGCTTGTTATATGAGGAATTTCCAGAATGGTTGGATACGGCACACCCGATTTCCTAACAGTCTCTTTAGGAAGACATCAAATTGGACAAACAAGATTAGGTATAAAAGACTGATCAGTATCTTTATTTCAATACATAATCCTGGCCATTTGGCAAGCCCTAGTGACTTAGGCATGTTTCTCTACAGCCTTACTCTAGCTAAGGATTTATTTCAGAGAATCTGGCATAGATATGAATCAGTACTGCATTTTCAGCTTCCAGATTCTATCAGGATGGGAAACAGGATGGAGTGCTGGACATTCTGCCCCAAATCAGTCCTGGAGACAATAAGAAAAAGCTGGGAAGTAGGTTCCAGGGACAAACAGTATCACAATATTGTGGGAAAGCAGTGTGGGCACAGTGCAGGAGATCTGACTTTGACTGTTGGCACAAGCATTAGGTATCTGGATCTGAGATTTCAAATCAAGCTGAGATAGAAAAATTTCCCAAGAAATAAAGAATTATGGGGAAACAGATTTTCTGCAAAGCAGCATTCTTCACTCAGTCATGTGCATGGCATTTCCATCTGCCCTCATGGCTGGTGGACAATGATGCAGGACACTCCTGTTGGCTTTGCTGCTAAGTGAAGACTTTGCAAGAGGATTTTCTTGTTTGCATTGCAACAACATAGAGTGGGCCACAGTGGTTGCATGTTTACAGGTAGCTCTGCTTTCAGATCACACTTCCCTTTCTTCTTAGACTTGACTAGAGTAGGCAAAGGAGGACTTCAGTACTGCAGTTCTTTCACTGCACAGACAGCAGCACAGAGTGGCAGACACTCAGACAAGGACACAGACTTGCCATCTATAATAATGGGCCTAACTGTGTCATTTCATCAACTTCATGGAACGTACTAGAGTGAACAGCAAATATCTCTGTGAGTGCATGCTTAGAACAGACAGGTGAGTGATCTAACGTGGGTGTGGGTTAAGTTCATGTTATGAAGAACTAGTAGCAAGGACAATAATAAGGAAGAGTTTGACATGCACGGCCAAAGAAACAGTTAGTAAATTAATAGATCAGACTGAGAAATACTCCGTGAAGGCAGAAGAAAAGAATCAAGAGGTGGTACTCAAGAAAGCAAAGTGGTAAAGAGGATGGAAATGTCATTATTTAAAGTCCCAGAAGGAAAGAGAAATATATAAAGAACTATTTCAAAACACTGGAGAGAAATGTCCCCGCTGGTTTTTTGAAAGTAGAAGACTCAAGAATGAGTCATGATAGAACATCAAACAAGAGAGGTAAAGAAAACCTGACATGGGGAGTAAATGGTTCAGATAAAAAGTACATTCTACTCCCTGCCAGGTGGAAGGAGCTGCTCTCTGGTCAGCAGAAGAGATGGGGTGGACAGCAGGTCCCTCTATTGTTGTTTTGGCAGCAAACAAAAAGTAGTACTGGTAAATAGTGAAAGAAAAATAATTTTGAAAAAAAAATAATTATGAAGATATTTTCTTTGGCACTCCTTGTAATAACAAAATATTGCAAATGACCTACACAGCCATATCATGGCACACTGGCCCTCAAAATTCTTGGGAACAAATATATAAGACCATACATAGATGCATTTGCAGTAAATACATTGCCCTGCAAGCAGCAGAGATTTCTACACATAGGCAAAATGATTCCACGTTTATTCAAGTGCAAAGATAGAAAGGAAAATATAAAGAAATATTCCAGGTTTTCTTCCAAGGACTATGGATAATAATATTTTTGCATTTTCTATCACCCATATTTTCTCTATTCCCATTCTATTTGGTGGCAAACAATTGTATTTAGGGTGTATAATTGTTCTTTAATTCAAGGACAATCTATTAATTGGGAGTAATTTTAGAGCCTGGGAAGCCCCTGGGAGGTCTTGGTGGTGTGTTGTAACTCTGCCTGACTCATTGTTAAGAAGATGGACCCAGAAGGCTCTTGTTACATTGGCATACAAAAAAAAAAAGACCAAGAACCTGTAAGTAATCAGGCTAGGGGATGACTCTGAAGTTTCTACTTTCTCTGCCCTGTGAATTATCAATTCCTAAATTTAGTCTTGAAAGCACTGTTAGTTCTTCCCTTCTAGAGGGATGCTGTGGTACAAAAGCAGATATTTATACCATGCATCCAGCGGCTCAGGCTATGAAAGCACTTCTGAGCCGATTTGTAGATTTGTTCTTGCGCCCACATGGCGAGCCACAGATATTTTATTTTCAAGAAAAACATATTCTACAAATTCTTTCCCCACCTGTGCCATTAAGCAAAAGCAACTCTGCTTTATTCACCAGTAACCTCTGCCTGAGTTCTTTTAAATACAGGTTCAAAGGCACATTCCATGAATATAGCTTTTTCCCATGTGTGTTGGAACCTGCTGGCAAAATATGTGTTATTTCACAGTCCTGTGGAAAAATGGGCCAAGGCTAGACAATTCACAATAGAAACACAGAAGCAATATCCGTACAAAAAAGTGCTCAACTCATAACAAGTAAATCTAGCTCTAAAATGCCAAATACTCTTCTATAAAGATGGTGCGTGGTCCTGTAAGAATGATGGTGAAAAAAACCATCCTCCCATAGGGCCAGTACACTGTCCTGAAAACTCATCACCAAGCACACAAAAAACAAAAACTCTGCTCTTTTTTCCAGCCCAGATCAGTAGAACTCTACACTAAAGCAATGACTAGGGCTGTAGACAAGAATTAGTTGAAGTATATAGATAAACAATAAGAGAGCGACTAACTAAACTGTATATCTGCTAAAGTGCACTTAAAAAGCATTTAATGGGGCTGATGGGATGGATTGGCAGATAAAAGTGCTTCCTGACCACCCTGACTGCCTGTGTCTGACTCTTGCAAACTATGGGATGGACAGAAAGAACTTATTCCTTCAACTTATTCTCTAATTTCCAGGGGCATGCCATAGTATTCATACATATGTATACCTATACCTAATTAATTAGTGAATTAATACAAATTTTTAAAACTCATTTTATATTCGTGTCTGTGTGTGGATATGTGCACCTAGGTGCTTGTACCCAAAAGACCAGAAGAGGGCACTAGACCCCCTGTAGCTGGAGTTTAGGGTGGTTGTAACCTACTGAATCTTAGTCCTCTCAAGAACAGTATGTAGGGTCTGACTTTCATGGGAACTCTGGTGCCCCGTTTTTGACCACGTCCCTTGATGGGGAGGCCTGGTGGCACTTAGAGGAAGGATAGCAGGTTACCAAGAAGAGACTCTATACCCTATGAACATATACAGGGGGAGGAGATCCCCCTCAGTCACAGACATAGGGAAGAGGAGTAGGGGGAAAGCGGGAGGGAGGGGGCAATGGGAGGATACAAGGGATGGGCTAACAATTTTGATGTAATATGAGTAAATTAATAAAATATTTTTAAAACCTTTAAAAAAAAAGAACAGTATGTAAATTTAGCTGAGCCATTGCTCTAGCCCCTATGATTGTTGTTGTAAACTTATAATGATATGGGATAGTAAGGCTAAGTACTATGAAATAACAAGGACAAAACCAGAGCCATAACATCTTAATTTTTAAACTGTTTGGCATTTAGAATGAGGACTGAGAATAAATACCTGAACTATGAACAGTGATTGTCTCTGCACGGTGCTTCATGCTGTTGTCGTTCTGAAATTTTTCATATTCTCTAGTGTGAAAAATGAGCATTAAAGTGAGGTATATATTTTATTAAAAACAATTGATATATTCTTTCAGTGATATTGGACTTTCAGATACATCTGATATTAAAAACATAAAATAGCATTCATATATTAATAAGTATGTACACTGTACCATCACAATGCTATATGGCTATGTCAAACAAACACACACAGAATCAGAGAGCAAATGGTAACTGGTACACACATATGAAAGTCATAAATGAGTAATTAAAAACTTTAACACATGGCCAGAGATTTGCCTGTTTATTTCACTACAAAGTTGCCTAGGAATTGCACAGCAGTTGGTCAACATTTATGAGGAAGCACGAATCAGAGTTGAAAAAGACTGAGAAATGCTCAAGTCAGATCCTCACTTCACTGGTGGGCTCTGTGAGCATTTTCTCTCCCTGGGAGCCAAAGGGAAGCCATCATAGCTCTCAGAGTTAAGAGCAAGGAGAACTAGATAGTTCCAGTGTTAATGTCAGTGGTTGTTGGCAAGGTTATAATGGAGGGACCAGACATTCAGACAGGGCTCTATTTTAGTAATCTAGGGCGGGGAGAGGCCAACCCCTGAGTTGGGACTGTGGGGTTGGAATGCAGATGAGGTTTGGGAAGCTACTTAGGGAGAATTGATGAAGTAGAGTCAGATCAATTACAGTGAAAAGAAAGGCTTAAATTCATGTTAGTTTTCTAGATTAGGTAACTAGGAACAGTGATGGTAGTGCCAGAGATTAGCTACCCAGTGTTTTCCCAGGCTGGCCACACTGCGTTTTTCCTAAATGAGTTCATTGATGAATTGGTCTGTTTTCTCTTTCTGAGGATACAAATTTGGATTAATATGTTTATTTCATGCAGTTTGGGGAAATTTAACAGAAGCCACAGACCCATAACATGCAGCTAGTTTAAGCCTACATGTTCGGTGTCATTTTCATCTGGGCGTTCATGTTTAAACAAGAGCAGAAGAAATAACTCATAGAGTAATGGAAGAAATTTTAAGTTTTCTACTTTCTATCAGAGACTAATTCTAAGTGATTTAGTGAAAAGGTAGAAGATATTTCTGGTCCAGTCACCAGCTTTAATTAGCTGTTTTCCAACCAATATATTTTTTTCTTTTCTTTGGGCTCCATATGTTCTCCACTGAGATAGGAATTTATGCCTTCACCGAGACATAGTAACCAGGAACAAGCATAGAGCGTGCCTTTTGGTAGACATTGCATATGTGAGAGGGAGCTTGGGAAAAAGAACTTACAACAGCAGAGGACAGAAGACTGCATCTTTCTGTCACTGAAGTTCCCACAGAACTCCCACCTCAGCATTCAGCCATTCTTAAAAGGATGAGGCTCAACTCTCCACCTACTGCTACTAATGAACTGACTAGTGTGAAAGTGATATTGTAAAATATACTATAAATGCATATTATATAATTGTTTATATATTAATAATATGTTTATTTATTGGTTTATATTTGATTGTGATATTTAAAATATTTTATAGTAAATTAAACTTTGTCTTATGTAGCTTATAATTTTCAACCCAACTCTGCCTTAAGAAGTTAGATCTCCATTTTGTATATTAGTCCTTCAATTACTAAGACCTTGGTATTTTCTTCTTTTTCTTTGCTCTTAGAATGAACTAGTGCTCTTTTTAAAAATCCAGTTTTGTTTTTTGTATTTGTTTCTTTTCTGAATGTATGTTGGATTGCTTTATACCTCTGTTTCAAACATAAATGTATTTAATCTATAAACGTGAGAGCCTTCATAACAAATTTTAACCTCAATAACATGCTATTTAAATCATATCTTAGAGCTAGGGAAATGGCTCAGAGAGTGATGTAGCTGGACATAGGAATGGTGATCTGACCTCAGCTTCTTAGCACCATGCAGAAGTCAAGTGCTAAAGAGCGTGTATGTAGTTTGTAACCTCAGCACACTGATAGGGCCATAGAGACAGGCAGAGACTGGCACATTCCATGAGCTCTTTGGCCAGCCAGCTTAACTGAATCAATGACTCCAGATCAGTGAGAGACCTAACAAGAGACCTGCCTAACAAGATAAGATAGAGTGTAACTTGGGGAGACTCCTAATGAGGACCACTGGCCTTAACAGGCATGCCTTTATGCTCTCTCTCTCTCTCTCTCTCTCTCTCTCTCTCTCTCTCTCTCTCTCTCTTCTCTGTCTCTGTCTCTCTCTCTCTCTCTCTCTCTCTCTCTCTCTCTCTCTCTCTCTCTCTCTCTCACACACACACACACACACACACACACATATCCACACATCCACATACAAACATGAACATGTACATGCAACCAAAAACAGCACATTTTAGAAAAAGGTCCTATAAGTTATCTCCTTGCCTTCAGATGTATTTTCTGTTAAATTCTTCTAATCAGAGACTGGACTAATCTATCAAAATTGCACTCCCTACTGTGTTGGTTCAGGTTCTTCGATAAACAGATGCCAAAACAGAATTATGAGTGCACAAGATGTACGAAGGCTCTTGCCTCTGGGCATGGGTAGACAGGCGATGTTGTGTGCCTCAGAAGAGAAGGTGGAAATAGGTGCGGGTAGGCAAGTGTCAGCCTCCCCCATTTCACACAAATACACAAAATATATGAAATGTGATGTAATAAAAGACATGTTACTTTCTGGATTTTGTTCTCATAGGACCAAAAAAAAAAAAAAAAAAAAAAATCTGGAAATCCCTACAATGTTCTGAGGCAAAAAGGAGCAAAAAGTACTTTTTTTTGACCAAACATGTATATGTTAAAAATGAAGGCCAAGTTGGGAAAATAACTATTAAAAACTACTTCCAGCAGAGTTTTGTATGAAAAATTAATAGTTTGTTTCAGAAGCACTAGGGTGAAGTCTTATCCACTTGGATAGCTAGGATAATTTGCCATGATCTAGGTGACTTAAAACAAAAGAATTTACTCTTACAGTTTGAGTGGTTGGTCATCCAAAATCAAAGTTCCAGTAAGTACCATCCTTGTCTAGTGAGCACTCACTTTTCTGATGTGAAGATTGTGTCCCCTCTCTAAGTTCTCACATGGTGGGTGGGACAAGATGGCTCTCTGAAATCCCTTTCCTAAAGGGATTAGTTCCAAGAGGACACAGCCCTCACATTACCTAATCATGTCCTCATTGGCAATCAAGTTTCAGCATATGAATGTGAGCAGATGTGAAGAGCTGGAGAGGAACAGATGGGGAAAAGGAAAGGAAAGAGAAGAAAGAGATGGGAAAGGGTGATGCCAACAGATCCAAAGCTGGGTAGATGTGTGGACATCTACAATGAGTCTGACCTTTCTGTTGCATGCTGGAGTTGGCATAGCAGCTGGGAACAAATCTGTCAAAGGTGTGCTGCCTGGATCAAGGCAGGGGTCATGGGGACAGAGCCAATGCATCCATTCCACTGGAGACTGGCATCAATCCACATCCTCTCCTATTATAGCCACTCATGGTAAATGCATCAACTGCCATACTAAGGGATCCAGAAGTACGAAACTTGCTGGTACTACTGTCTCATCTCCTACCAGCACCTTGAAAAAGCTTCAAAGACTATTGAGAAACAATTGCAGACTTCTAGCCTTCTTTGACATATGGAAAGGACAGGAGAGTGAGAAGAGAAGCTTACACCAAACAGGCAAATGACTGCCGTAATATACATGCCAGTCAACTGAAAATTCAAGTGTACAGACTCTAAAAAGGAAATGAAAAGTCACATCACACACACATACATATACAAGCTATGCACAATATGTAAAGCATGTTGTGTGCATTTAAGTATGAATATGGGTAAAGGACACAATGGATCAGTGGGAAAAGACACTTGTCACCAAACTTAAGGACCTAAGCTCAATCCCAGGAACCCACATGGTGAAAGAGGAGAAGTAACATCTATGTTGACCTCTGACCTCCACATGCACACCATGGCATATGCACACACATACACATAAATGAATAAAGAAACATATATATTGGTAGCTGATAGAGGATAAGAAGATCATACATACATACATACACACATATAGTATAAATGCACACACATAATTTCCTCAGAGAGACCTCCAGAGGATACTGTCATTTTGGGGATCAAGTGTCAGCATATGAATCTGAGGAGCTATAATGAGTTGGACAACAGCAGATAGACTGATTTATGCAGTTCCCCTATTGAAATTACATAAACCTATAATAAACACAAGCAATATATTAGTAATTTAACAGGTGTACTATGTATAATATGTATGTGAATAATACCTCACTTATATTTTGCACTCTACAGTCAGAAACTATTAGATTTAAGAAACTAAAAATATAGAGCTAAAGTATAGGATATTATTATCATAAAAATTATAATTTCAGTAATTAATTCATAAACTTCAGTATATGTTTGTGTTTTGTATCTTTAATAACATGATTTTTTAATTTATATAATCTTTTAATTCATGTACTAGAAAAAAATCTCTCACCGTTATCAAAAGGAATTGGGCCAAATGGATTAGGAAAACGAATGGAATAAGTTTGCCATGGTTGTCTAACCTACAGACTTGGAAGTCTTCCATCAAAGAAACCAAAGACTTCTTATTCTGGGCAGTATACTTTTCCTCAGCCTCAACAGATCCAGGAGGCTTTCACAGACGGTGTCTTGCTCCATTGCAGACCTAGGGTGTGTATGTCTTCCCTTTCTGACTAGCTTCTCTCATTCACAGAAGCCTGAGAAACCTGAAAGTGACCAGGAGTTGATGCCGTCTGGCTTGTCTTCTCAGGAGTAGGGAGCAGGAGCTATGGAAGTCATGATTCTCAGAGATGATTCACTGTCACATTATCACATTATCCACTGTCCCTCAGAATGTTCCCGGTGGGACTGAGCCCAACATCTTCATCCATGAAGTCCTGTACAGTACCCCTTCTGTCATCTTCTCTCTTAAGTAAGTTGCCTAGATGCAGGCATCTGTTCCAGGCCTTGCACTGGAAGGGAATTTGTAAATCTGACTTTTATTCACCAGTTTCAATTGTCTTCTCTCAGAGGCTCACTGCCTCCTTCTGCTAACCTAGGCCTAGTCCTGGAAGCTTCCAGCCTCCGTACAATCTAACCTGGGCCTAGAACATTTTCAGCCTCTGCGTCTTACTGCTTTGTAAGCTCACCTTTTCTTGTTCTTCCTGAGATCTGGAATGGCTGGTTCAACTCAGCTGTTCTGACTCAAACTCCTCTCCCAGCTGACTTATTCAGTCTGGCTTTTCTCTCAGCCTCTGAATTGCTCTGGTTGGCCTAACTACAGCAATCTGCTCTAATCCTCTGGTTCCTTCTCATTCTCTGGCTCATTCTGTCTTCACCTGTGTTCTTTCTCTGCAACCCATTTCTCTTACTGTCCTGGTAAAAATACCTACTCTCTTTCTCTGCCTTGCCCCTTATGTAGCTTCCCTTTCCTCTCTGTTCTAGTGAGAGTTGGATGTATCCTATTCTGTCAAATCTCTGATTCATCACTTTCTTTTTCTGTCACACAATTAAGCATCACTCTCAAATTTAGTTGCTTCCTTCTACAAACTAAGTTTACCTTTATTTTGGGGGATTAAAGGCCTGTACCACCATTCCTGGACCTAAGCTTTTCTTTACCTGATACTTGCTCTATACCAGGATGGCCTTGAACTCAGATCCACTTGCCACTGTCTCCTGAATTAGAGGCATATCTGTATTCTAGCAGGATCACATAAACCTAGAAGGTCTTTGGGTGTGATCTATCAGAGCAGCTATGTTCTGAATTAAAATTCCTCTATAGGAACTTAAAAGTTAGACAACAGGCAAAGTTACCTGATATCTAATAAAACAGCATTTTTATTAATCTTGGGCAAAATGAAGAAGTGGTGCATAAGAAACTAGTGAGAACTCAAAAGGCATTAGTGAATTTGAAGTCGGGTGGAGGATTTGGAGTGTTATGGAGCTTTTCTTAGTTTTTCTTTAGGTTGGAAGCAAGAGAGATACTAGCCTTGTTTAGAAAATGCGGGCATTCTGCACCCCCAGCCTCATGTTTTCATCTCAAGTCAGTGCAACCTTGAGCTGATTATTCTGAAGTTCAGAATACTAAAGAAAACTCCTATTGATCCTTTTACTAATATTTTTTAACTATAGTGTGACTTTTTTAGTTTTTACAGTTCCAAAACGTAAAAACTGAATTTTGGTCATTTTCACCTTCTCTTCATTACTCTCCCTCCTTCTTTCTTTTCCACTAAAATCTTACTTCCAAAAAAAAAAAAAAAATCCCTCTTCAACATCTATTATGTATGTATACCTGCATGTATGTATAGGTGTCATGTGCATAAATGCCCAGAGAAGCCAGAAGACGGAGTTGAATTCCTGGAATTGAAGTTCCAGATGGGAATGAGCTATGAGGTGGCTGCTGGGAATGGAAGCTGGGTCCGACGCAGGAGAAGCAAATGCTTTGAACTGCTGGGCCACCTCTCCAGCTTCCCTTCTCCATGATGCCCCATCCTCTTAATCTCTTGAGATTCGTCACTAGTGTTGCTTTTTTAAAGCGTGAGTAGATCTTGCTTCATTTTTAACACAGGTATCTTAATAGTCACTACGCCCTAAAGAAAGCAGCATGCTCTCTCAAGGCATCCACTAACTTTGTAGTCCCTCAGACATGTGGAATCAGCCATATTACTGATGTGGTTGTTGTTCTTTTACTGACATTTGCAGCATCAGTTAGCAATTTTTTTTCAACCCTAACCTGGTGTGATATGTCTGTGTTTATGGAAATCCATTTACTCATTCAGAATGATACTTAAGTTTACTCTGTAGTAGTCTCTAGAGAACACAAATATGAAGATACAACGGTTAATATCTGCTTACACTGAGAATATGACATGAACATTGCACCTGTGCTTGTAGAGACATGGGCAGGTGTGCACACATTTGTGTGGAGGCCGGAGGTCAATCTCAGGTGGCTTTCTCAGTCACTCTTCTTTCCTTTGAGACAGTCTTTCAATGATCCTGCAGCTCACTGACTTGAGTAGGATGTGGCTAGTGAGCTTGGGGCATCTGCCTGCCTCTGCCTCTCTAGTGCTGGGATTACAGGTATAGCTAACAAATCTGACATTTGTTTTTTATTTTTGTTTTGTTTGTTTGTTTGTTGTTGCTTTTCTAAACAGATGCTTGGGATGCAAACTCAGGCCCTCGTGGTCACGCAGCATTTTACTGACTCAGCCATGTCTCCACACAAAACAAATAATTTTTTTTTTTTTGCAACAATTTTCAGTGCCATCCACATCTAGTCATTTGTAGAACCCAATTTTCCATACTCTGGGGTTTCTTTCTTACATGTTGACTTTTTCTGCTTCCTTATATTTGGATAAAAACATTTCTACATAACCTTCAAGTTTGAGGACCACCAGGATTAGACTACATCTGCACCACAGGCGTCATACCCTCCTGAGTCCCAAAGCTTTAGAAATCTAAAGGGCAAACTCAAAGGTTGAGTTGTGGCCTTGGGTAAATCATATTTATTTATTGCTTCCTTCATTCTCTTGAGCTGGGTACTTCTGTTTCTCCAGTGATTTTCTTTGCATGGAGTCAATTTGAAGAAAGAGAAGAAGATTATTAGCAGCTCACCCAGTTAAATGGGAACGCTAATGCTCATGACACAAGGGAACAACCAGAACCTTTTGGCAGAACATTTTTCTGGTGCATTTGCCTTTAAAAATGAGCATTTGCCCTTAAAAATGTGCATTTGCCCAGAGGAAATTTTGGATAATGGCATAGAAGTAAGAACAACCAGCGTCAATTGTTCAAATGGTCTATTTGTTGGGAGACTTAAGGGAGGAAACGAGGAAAGCAATGAACTTGGTTCCTTAGTCCTTACCCATTAGAGGGGCCTGGCACAATTCCTCCCACGGCTACAAAAGCGCTCTATCCATAATGGATGTTCAGAATGTAGCTTTTTCAGATAACTGCATTTGTGTGTGTGTGTGTGTGTGTGTGTGTGTAGGACTGTGTTAATTGTTGGTCACTCATAACCCAAAGTAGACATTTCCCTGAGTGCAAACTGTGGAAAGTCTAACTAATTTCCCATCATTTTTATCTGAAAAAGTAATAAATAGGGTAAAGTTGAAAAACTGGATAGTGAACTCTCTTGTGTATTTTAAAATGACATTTCATTGTACTTTAAAATTTCATCTGTGGCTGCTAATCCAGCCATACAAATATTCATCCTCTCATTTTACTCATGGAAAAGACTCGCATGCCTTTCTAAATATTCCAGTATATGTGGCATTGACAGAGGCTAATATTTTTGGCATCTTTTAATGTAAAATTAATGTAGATGGCAATTCCTGGATCATAAGTACAAAAACACTTCCTGGCTTTTTACGTTCTCTGTACAAGTCAAGCCCTTATTGAAACAGACCATCCCAAACTTCTGCAGATTATCACTTAATCCCAATGTTTGTGAGACAAGGAGTGAAGCTGCTTCTGGGATACCCATTGCATTTTCTTCCTTTGTTTTAAATACCCAAGTATGAGCATCTTCCAGGTTTGTCCTTGTGTGTCACATGTCTCTCTTGTAGTGTCTTTCAATATTCACCCATGTGGTGTGTCTCAGTAACGTGATGTCTACATTGCTAAGCAGTATTCTATGAACATACCACATTGGCTATATCCTACTTGTGGACACCTGGTTATTTTCAACAGTTGGCTATTCCAAATAAATATAAAAAATCCTGTAATATTTTGGTAAGCATTTTGCATATCTGCTCATGAGGGAAATTAACCTGCTACTGTCTTTTGTTTTATTATCTTTGTCAAATACTGGGGTTGCATTGGCCTTCCTACTTACTGAGTTAGTGATCATTCTGTTTCCGGATTCATTTTGTAATGTTTCTTCTAACATATTTGGTTGAGCATAATTGAAACCATCAAGACTTGGAGTTTCCTTTGGGGAAAGATTTTGATTGTTCTTGAGTTTATTTATCAAGCATAAAATGATACACATTTTCATTGTTGATTTATGGCAACTTGAGACAATGTACCCCATCTGCCACCCCTGTGACCCATGCTTCCAGCTTTTTTTTTTTCTTTATATATTTTCAAATCTGTTGGGTCAACTTATTTGTTTTATTGATTTCCCTTTTACATTGCTCTCCTTGTAAATTTTTAGTAAATGTTACATAGAAAAATATATAAAATTGCTTAATTTTTTACAGTGAAGTTAGGATTTATATTGAATCATTTCACATGGAATTCACAAAGCTTGCAACTGTTAAGGTTTGTATATTCTTTTTCTCTCTCTCTCCCTCTCTTTCTCTCCCTCCCTCCCTCCCTCCCTCACTCACTCCCTCCCTCCCTCCCCACTCTCTCTGTCTCTGTGTGTGCACAAATTCCTTTCCTACCTCATCTTAATGCTCTTGTCAACATCTATTTTGCTATAATTGTGCTTTGAGTAGTGACAAGAATTTTACAGAAATTCAGAGAAAGAGAGTTGCTTATCTTTACCACACTTTCCACCTTCAGTTGTCTTCTTCTTTGGAATGCAGCTTTTTCAATCATCCTCATCTCTTCTCAGTCTCGGAGCTTCCTTCCCTCACTCTTTTTTTTTTTTTTTTTTTTAATGTCCTCTGGCAACTGACTTTCTTGTATACTTTTCATCCAAGACTGTAGTTTTACTAATAAAAGACTTAGTTGATATGGTTTTTCTTTGCTTGATTTTTTTCTTTCAACACCTCTTTGATATTTAGCCAGAACTTTATGATTCCCTAGCTTTCCATAAGAAAATAATAAGGTGGTTTCTTTTACCATGTCCAAACAATGCTGAATTTGATCACTTTCAAGATATTTCTTTCCCTTTGGTTTTGTGTAGTTCTATTTGCCTACATCCTAGTCTCTTAATTCTTTTTGTTTGCTGATTTTAGAGGTTTTTATACCTTCAATTTGCTTCTTCTATCCATTTTGTAAGATTTGTATTGTCTTTGAAATCTGTCTGTTCCTTTCCCCTCTGCTTCTTCTGATTCCTTAGTTAAGTGTTCAAATCGCTTTCTTGAAATTATTGCTTGGGTCAGCAAAATACGATTTGGTTGTTGTCTGTTTGACTGGGACTTTTAGTCCAGGCTGGATTCAAACTCCCTATAAATCTGAGGATGTCGGATCCTCCTGGCTCCAGCTCCAGAGTCCTGGGATTACAGCAGCAAGACAGTGGCAGTGCTTATGTGGCATTGTTTTGTGTTCAGGCTGAGATGTCAGTTAGGGTTCTGCTGCTGTTGTTTTGTTTCTTTGCTTTTTAATGTTAAATCATATCTGTGCCCTCTGATCAACCTTAGGTATACCAGCTCAGGGGTCAGACATTATCTGAGCTGAGTTTGCTGCAGATGGGCTACCTTCCTGTCATGTTGCTCTCTCTGCTCTGCCTCTTCACTCTCCAGCAGCTTCAATTCCATGATACCCCAAACTCTACCCACCGCTGCAGGACAAAGCATTGTGTATAGAACTCAGCTTCAATACATCTTCAGCAAAAAAAAAAAAAAAATCTATACAATTCAAAACTCAACTCATGGAAGGCATATTTCCAAGTTTATTTTTTACTGAAATTCTGTGTACATTTTCTTTTCTCTTAATTTTGTCTTTTTAATCTTTATTATATATTTTTTAAATCTGTCTACTATTACTAACTTCTTTTGAAGTTGGCTTTTTTTTTTGTTTTCATATTTAACTAACATTTAAGCTGATATATTTTGGACTGTCTGTCTGAGAGAACTAAATTACCTCTTGGGAACCAGAATCCATTTCAAGGTCTTTTTATCTTACGTGCCAGTATTTTCTTAAGCTGCTATGAACTTCAACAACTTTCTAAGAGTTTTACTGAGATGTAATTATAGATCATAAAGTTACCCTTTAAGAGAGTATGATTCAGCATAATGACAAGTTGTAGAACAATCAGCTTTACTAGAAACTCTGTGATATTTATTTATTTACATTTTAATTATATTTCTTTTTACATATATATTTATATTATTACACATAAATAAAATAAACTACACATGGCAGGAAGAACCACAATACAATCAAGAATTATAAAAATTACATAAATAATACATTCATAGCATTTTGACTATTTGTATTTGGCAAACTACCTATCTTGGTGAGTCTAAAATTCTGAATATAAATCAGTATCTCTCATCTCTATCTGTTTAAAATATCTACCTAGACCTAAAAAACTCTTAACCCCTAATCAATTAAGCTTAATAGTAAGACGAAGTTATCTGATCTTCAGCCACATCAGACTTGAGAAGGAATAAAACTTAACTTACCTGAGTAAAACCAGAAGTGCAAGTTAGCAGCTTCCGAACTGAAGGAATGACTGAGACAGTTTACTGCCTGGACAGTCACCCAGAATGCTCAGTAACAGTGGAGCATCATCTTCAGCCTTCTGGCCCAGCATATCTTACAGACATATATATGTGGGGCAGGAATTATTGAGGTCTTAGTTACCCTTTCTTGTCAGAGTTTGGCCGTTGACTCTGCCTGTGTCCAAGCTTGCCCATTTTTAGGCAGAACTCTGTCTGTTGCAGAAAGGATGACATTTTGCCCAGTACCTGGTTTGCCTCATTTAAAGCCATCTCCATAAGGAGATTCTTTGATGCTCATCGTCTTCTTTGAGGTAGGTTGGGTGCCAGCAGTTAACTTGTCTTGCTGTCAAAGAATCTTTAAACTAATAAAAACATCTTTAAATGCCATAGTCTGTAGGTCTCTGAGGTTTTTGAAGACCTTCTCTAACTATCTTATCTATCTATAGAATCACATCTATCTATTAAACCTAGTATGTATATTCTTGTGATAAAAATAGAGTAGTAATTGACATGATTATGATTTGATCAACTAATTATTACCTTGTATTACTTAATTATCTTAAACAGCCACTTAAATACCACTTTCAAGGTATTGGAAGTAAACTTTGTATTATAATTGAGATCTATGGGTCCAATACCTCATATTAGAGTAGAAATATATATATATATATATATAATGTGTGTGAAGAATAATCTTAACTTTGAATTCTATGCTGATGTATCAAAATTAACTTATTTTGCATCAATATACAAAATTCTGTACCAGTGAATTAAAAATAAGTTTATTTGTGAGTAACAAGGCCTTAAGTTGAGCAGTAGATTCAATAATATGCTTTTTGTCCTCTCATCCCTATATATTTCTATATTATTACATTTTCATCCCCCTAAATGACAACTCTCTCCATTAGCAATCACTGCTCTAAGTTTCTGGAAATCTCTAACTAGTTTCTGGTTATATGGTGTTACCTGTCTCAAATATTTTATGAAGATGAAACAGTAGGCTATGTTCTTCTGTGAGAGGCACCTGCCATTTGCTACAATGTTTTCAAAGCTCATCTCCATTGTCTGTGTATCAGTACTTCACTCTTTTTTATCACTGAATAGCACTCCTTTGTGTAGATATACCATAGTTTATAGAGCTATTTCTTAGTTCATGATGAACATGTGGAATGATCTAGGTTCTTTTCTGATAGGATCTATGTCATTATAATATATATGATGTGGACATATATTTTCATGTCTCTTATTATATATAGCCAAGGACAGAGAAGTTGGGTCATATGTCAGCTCTATGTTCAACATTTTGCAGGTTTGCTAAACTTTCAAAAAGGGTTCATGATTTTACATCATCATCAGTAATGTAGCATAGTTTCACTTGTCCACGTTTTCAGAAGTATTTTTAAAAATTTTTGCCATTTAGTAAGAAAGAATATCTCATCGTGTTTTAATTTGCATTTCCTTTAAATAGGAGAAATAACAACATTTATACACCTCGTGGTCATTTGCATATCTTCTTTAATAAAGTTTGAAGGTCATTAGCTTATTTTTAAGTGTGGTTATTTTCACTTGATTATTAAATTGCAAGGGTTTGTTGTATAAACTAGATATACATTCTTATCATAGCTATCACTTGAACATTTTCTCACATCCTGTGTGCTGTCTTTGCACTATATTGCTGATATGGTTTATAGAACCAAAGTAATTTTAGAACATTTTGATGAAGTCCAATTTATCTTCTATATACCCACTTTTAGTGACTTGTTTAAAAGCATTCGCTGGTTCAAAGACATTAAAGCCTCAGTCTTTTTTCTTCCAAGGATTTTAAGGTTCAAATCGTATATTTTAGATGGCAACCCATTTTGATTTCATTTAGATATTTCGTGTAAGATTGGAAATTCAGTTGATTTTTTTACATGAAGATATCCAGTTGGTCCAATACAATTTCTTGATAATATCCCTCCTTGAGTTATCTTTAAATACTTGTGAAAGGATAACTACCTCCATTAGCTTACAACTGACTTCATCTCTGCCTTCTTGTTTACACAGGATCTCAGGTCTGTCCTGGCATGAATAAGAATAGACAAGACTTAAAGCATTTCTGTCTGTCTTTTTCTTTCTTTCTTTCTTTCTTTTTCCTTCCTTCCTTTCTTCCTTCCTTCCTTCCTTCCTTTTTGGCATTTACAGAGCCCTGTGAATGCAGGTGACTTTCTGAGTTCTCCAGGAATATGTTAGAACTGACAAACTCCCCTACAGAGAACCTAGTATTCTGATTTTCTTCTTATTTTGGGGCTTTGTGATTATTCCAAGTGACCTGGACACCCTAAACAGGTAAAGTGTTTATCAGTTCCCTTTGGTTCTTTTGTGGGGAGGTGTATATAGACACCCAAACATACAACTTTCTTTGCCCACTGACATTTAAGTCATCACGTAAAGTCCCTGAGAATAGAATTTTTCCAAGTGATTTCAAAGGCAGGCCTGATAACAGAGTTAGTTCTACAGGAATGGGGCTTTGGGGGAAATTCCAAACTCTCTCCATCACTGTGTTTATACTTAACAGCCACTTGAAACTTCTTGGTTTTCAGTGTCACTGTAGCAATGAGGAGGGGCCAGAGGAGGATTAAATGCCACGGAGCTGAATGACCCCATCAATGTCAACCACAATTCTAGAATAAACTCTCTCTGGATATTGCAAGAATTTGGTTAATTTCAAGGCCATTTTAAGAAATGATTTTGACAATTGCTTAGCAGTATTCTTGTTAATTTTAGGAAAAGATCGAGTTTTGGCAAACCTTATTTCACCAATCCCTCCTTCCAATAAGTTTAATGTTTATCTAATTTGTAAATATGCTCAATATTTATAATATAGATATTTGAAGCATATCATAAAATATTTGAAAATAGAAGCTTAAAGCAAATGTGCTGCAAAATAAATGTAAATAAAATTTCTCTTTTTCTTATTCTATCTCAATGGATCTCTTTCTAAGAACTTCCAATTTGGAAAATTTCTGTCAAATTTTACTTCCACCAGTGATAAGCTTTATTGATAATAAACTATAACAATGACTGTAACTGTTGGTGTATATTTAAAGCTTATGCAAATTATAAGGAACGCAAGTTGAAACTTTCAAACATCAGAGCCATTGAGGCAATCTCTAAATTAATGAGGGAAAACAAACACACTAATTCTCGGGTGTTTGGCTCTTACAAGGCAGAGTAGAAATCAGAAAAATAAAGTTTGTGCATGGAATCCAGCTTGCTGCAAGCCCAGTCTTGCTATAGCCACTTTTCCTGTTTAAAAGCTCCCTCTTAAAGATAGAGCTGTGAGTTGGACTGATGGAGGCCCAAGGGATAGTGGCCACTCCAGGCTTTCTCAGACCTTGAGATAACATCTGGATCATTACCTAGACTTGCAAATTGGGCGTGGATGCAAAGGTGAGGCTAGAGTGAAGATGCCCTTGGTGGCTCTCCCTATCCACTCTGCCGCTGCCGTGTTCCCTTCACAGTCAGTTCCTTCTCTCTCACCATCACCTGCAAAGGAAGGTCTCATCACTAGTACCTATTATTCCTCAGGCTATTTAATAATGTCCTTTGGAGTTTCCTTAACCCTTACCTTCCTCTTTGTAAATATCCATTCTTCAACTCTCTTAAATGATATTCATTTAGTATGTGAGCTTCCTTTCCATCAGAGAGCTAATCATTATCTCAATCTATTTTTTTTTTCCTGATATGGGATTACCACAGTGTTGCCTAGATATCTTAGGCATCCTTAAAGTGACGAGCTCCAGCAATCCTCCCATCTCCATTTCCTGAGTGGCCAGTACTATCTATCAGTATCTGCCCACCTTCACTTTCTACTCTTTTCTTAGATCAATATTTCCATGCATATTGAACTCTCATCTTCAAAAACATTCTCTCTCTCTCTCAGGTCATGAACTCTTATATAACTTAACAATTCTACTTTTTATTTTGAATCACAGTATTGATAAATTGTAAATAGTTCAGAGCTAAGAATAATACTTGCCGAGACTAACTGGAAGTCATCCTGGTTGACTGATATGTAATTATTATTTCAAGATAGTCTATTCTTTTTGACATGGGACTATCACAAGGTTTCCTAGGCTGTCTTAAAGTGATGGACTCCAGCAATCCTCCTGTCTCCGTTTCCTAGGTTGTATTTGTATGGGTCTGGGTAGTAGTCTCTGTAGACAGTTTTAGTCTCATACTCTTGGCTATTGTTTAATTGCTATACACTCTGAACACCTGCAAAGCTCAATGTTCACAGCAAGTTAGGACTTGAGTGATTGAAAATGTGTCATTTCTCTCTATGTAGCAACCTTAGCCTCTTGGTAGAAAGACGTTTTTAGATACATTTGCTAAATAACAGACTAATAGAGGATCTGGGATTTGGCAGCATCCTGTAGCACTCTTAGCTGCTCCTGTGAGTCTGGCCTCGGTCCACTTGTCCACACCTGTTGACACCAAGGTGCATTGATGTACTAAAAACATATCTTTCCAAACTTCTCTTTTAAATCACATTGCATCTCAGCCATCAATCTGGACTAGTGAACAAAGATCAACACGAAGCCATCGATAGAGTATGTCCCTTTGGCAGGACACTATGCTATATACACTGTTTGAACTGCTTAATACACACATTTCTTCTCTTTGCAGAGTTCTCTGCATCTTGATTAGGAACTAACACAAGTAGGCTTTTCAAAATTGTCCTATGGATAATTGGCTCATAATTACTTTTTATGGAATTGCTTGTCAGAAATCTGTCATTAAATCTTCTCCAGAGAGCACAATGCAAGCCATCAGAAATAAACTGCTGTTATTATTGTGTGCATATGAAGATATGTGCTTATTTGTATAATTACTTCAGCCCTAAGTGTGTTATTTTCTGAATCAAAGTCAACTTTAAATATAATATCTCTTTGTAGAAAGGACATTGATTGAAGAACAAAAAGAAAATAAATTGATAGATTTCCATTTTCAACTTAGGACATTAAATTTCTTGATTATATGGGGAATAGTTAAGAAATGGTGCATAACTTGCATTTCCTTAAAGGACTGGGGGCATATTAGTAAGCATGCTGGAGGAAAAGCTCTATAGACCCCAGGTAAATCTGGATCATTAGTACTCAGGAGTGATGTAATGATTCCTTAGTCCTTACTATCTGGGGAAAGTTATTATTCAAAAAATATAAATAGAGCTGGGGGAAAAACTCAATAGGGAAGGTGTAAACATGGTGACTTGAGTGTGGTTCTCATGAGTTCACATAAAATGCTGGGCACAGTGAAATAGACTTGTCACTATGGACCTAGGGAAGGGGAGACAGGATACTTTCTAGAGTTTGCTTGCCAGCCAGTCTATTCTAATCAGGGAGTTCCTGGCCAATGAGAGACTCTGTCTCAAAAACTAACGTGGGTGATACATGAGGAAAGAACCTGAGGTTTACCCACCTCTGCTCTGCACATCCATATATATAGGCACACCTATAAGTGTACAGAGAGAAAGAGAGAGAGCGAGGAGAGAGAGGGGGGCAGAGAGAGGGGGGAGAGAGGGAAAGAGAGGGAGAGAATAGTGAGTCTAGAACATTTTTTCTAAAATTAATCTGCCTTAAATTATGGAAAAACATACCTCATTATTGATAATACTTAGTAAACACCTATGACAGCTAAAGGATCTAGACTTTATGACCAGTTTGTATGCTATGGAATCTTCTAAGAACCTTTTGCTTTTATTCTCATAGCAAATCTATGCATGACCGTCTATCATTACTTCCATTTCACAAAGGAAGAAGTGGAGGAAAGGAAGATTAAACAGCTTTCTCAAGATCACAAGGCTGGTCAGGGTTTGATGGTCTTGTTCTTAGGAGAAGAGAATGAACTGCAAGTAGAGAAGTGAAGAAGCTGTGCTTCTGGGTAAAGAGCAAACATTTCACTGTGCATTTATAGAATATAGCTACATTATATTATATTAATTATAACATAATCTGTTAATGCAGCTATATTCTGGCTACATTAGCTATCAGCCTTTTTAAAAATACCACAGTGGCTTGCACGGAGGATTCCTGATACTTACAGTGCTCCAGGAAATGCTTTGTAGCCTTGACTGGATGTTTTTAGCATCTTCACATCTTCAAAAACAGAGTTGATTTTTAGCCATATACCAGGTGAGTTGCTCATCAAAATTTTGAGACTATATGGATATCTATTCTCATATTACATATAAATATATATCATATATAATAAATATAATATATAAATAAATATATCATATATATATATATATATATATATATATACAAATAATTTCCTTGAAGTAAAGCCTTACTATAAAAACAAATTTGGGATGTTATAATGACAAATGTGTGAGTGTACATTAATTTCCCCCTTATGTTCTTATTGCCAGCAGATGGAGGCTGAAATTGAATTGCTGCTGACTGTTGTCCCTTGTTATGGCCTGTGGAGATATGACAATTGTGGAAGAACTTAAAAGAATGCCAAGTAGCAGAGCATGAAGCAGTGGGTATGACTAGTGCCTTAGACATTTTATGGCTGATAGTATTTGGCAAGGAAAAAATACGCATCCTCAGCTGTACCCTTGCAAAATAGATTTCGCCGTCCACTGTGCCTCAATACCTGTAATTGATTTGTCCTATAATTTATGTTATTATAAAATATGTGATTTCCAAAATCACAGCATTCTTATGTTAGTCCTTTTCACATGACTCCTTACAAAAGACCTAAATAATTAAATCACCTTGGAAGAAATCTCTTGTTTCATAAGAAATTTGAGTACAGAATATTGAGTCCAGACATATTCAACTGTCATACTTTGATTCCTTCAGGGCTTTCTCTGGGTTGTATATGCTATTATCTCAAGTCTTCCCCTTAAGACAGGGTCTATGACCTTCTGCAAGATTCTTGAAGGAACTTAGGACTTCAAAATACTTACAAATTCCTGTTTTGGATCTTTGGTTTATGGGGCAGTGTAACTGTGCATGTTTACTTTATCGGTTGAGACAGAGCATTTTATGCAAATAAGAACAATGGAGTGGTAGAAAACAGCTTGGAGGACATTATTACCTTTTCCAATCCTCATTTCTTGTCATGAATTATTAATCATGACGTAGCACCTCAACTGATGTCTTGAAAGCTCTCCCCCTGGTAAGAACAGGCTAATTGAATTGGAGGAAGTGGAGCAGGAAGAACTAAACGTGGATGTTGATGGTTACACCAAAAGCAATTATCCACCCTCAAGCCTTCTCCACCTGTTGGAAAACCCAAGGCTCACTAATTCTTGTGCCAGGAGGGAAGGAATGGGAAAGTAGGGAAAACTGCTAAACTACTGCACTTCTGATGCATCTTTCTTGAGAGTAATTATGTGACTAAGAGGAGGAGGGGGGTATAAGAAGGAGCAGGGATGTGGGTGTGGGAAGAGGTCTGTCGTAGCAGAGATCAGAATACAAACCTGTCCAACCCCTAATCCCTCTGCAGTGCCACTTGACAATGTAACAAAAGCTTTAACTTAGGTAACAACTGTACCTAGTAACTCTACCTTGAGGATGTTTATTCTGGCAATTGATATATATGCAAGGATTTAAAATAATTCATATGCACAACATTAGAATATGATAAACATCATTTTATGAGAAACATTGTGATATATATTTATCGAAAGAAAACTTGTAAACCAATAGATATGCGTACAGAAGCTAAAATTCATAAGGAATTTACACATTCATTAGGAATGTAACATAAGGGCTTAGGAGACACATGCCTTAAGTCACATCTATATATAATATAAACATTTGTGGGGACCCATGACAAATTCTGCCATGTCAGAAATCCTGTGCTTAGGCTGTATGCTGTGACCTTCGAGTTGCTGACCTTTACCTCACCACGAGGTCTTGTGTTCTAGGCTATCCTTGGACTATTTACCTTTGAAAGAAGTAGAGAAGTCTCAACTTGGAACCACCCAGAGGATCTAGGAAGTTCTTACAAGGAACTACTCAGAGAACTAGGAAGTTCTACAGGGAGCGATTTAGGCTATTGCATTCTTGCCCCGGGGGGGGGGGGGGGCTAGGGTGAGTGAGATAAGAATAGATCCTATTGACCTTGCCCTATATATGATCCTGCTAGTTGGCAATAAAGTGAATCTTGATCAGAAATTTCCTGACTTGATTCGTTATTTCTCGCGTCTCTGTTTCCTACTTTCAATCCCCACTCCCTCTTTCAGGTGAACCCTGATTCAATTTTTCCCGTGGGCTGGGACACGACAAACATTGAAAAGCAACCTGGAGTGATATACATTGTGATAAAAATACCCACTGTAAATGGTATAATACTGTATTTCTTGTTTGTTTGTTTTTATTGATTTTTACTATTTTTTCCCAATACAAACCATATGATACTAACAAAACTTTTAACACATCTCTCTATTGAAATTCTACTTTCCAAGTCCACACAAGCAGTTATGTTAGCAAGTGGTTGATGCTTGCCAACCCCTGAAGCCCAGACTCCGGTAGACAGAGGCAGCAAAAGATTCCCTTCCACCACCACATAGCAAGCAGAGGTTCCTGTGGAATATTTTTATGGGACTGAACCTTATATTACCTACATCACAGGACAAATCAGGAGAGTTTGAGCTAAATTAAATTGAATATGCGCAGACTTTTAAGAAAAAATAAAGTAGATCAGACCGCAGTAGCAGAACATCCTACTTCCTGCCCCTTACATCCTATACCTTCCTAAAGCTTGTAAGGTTATATGCATTGAGAATGAATACACTACTTGACTTGGAGGCATGCAAACTCATGGGGTCTTGGGTCTTATTGCATCTTTGCACTCAGCACAGCACTTCCTCTCCAGCTGTTGAATGAATGCTTCAAGAAAGGCAGAAAAGGAGAACACGGAGGAAAGACCAACTCAGCCGTCTGCCTCTCCTCCCGAACATATACCAAGTGAAATCTAGACTAGGAGACAGATATTTCTCCAAAAGCAACCAGATGGGAACAAGCAATCCTGGGATGAGGATACTTAAAATCAGACATGTAGGGGTTTGGAAGGGCTGAGATCACTGAAGGGCTTCAGGAAAAATGCCTGGAATGAGAGAGCAAAGACAGCATCTTTGCAGTGCCATCTCTGACTATCTGTTATCACAGTGCTGTGGGGAAGGAGGAAGAAAGGCTGTTTAGTTTGCAGAGAAGTGGATCCGCGAATGAGTGAAAATTAAATCTGCCAGAGGCCTGGAAGGAGACAAGGCATTCAGGACGATTTTAGCCACATAAACAAGAAGGGTCGTTTGCCATGATTTCTATTCAATACCCCCTGGCTTCCTGGACTAAGCTGATTATTATTAAGCATTTATGTGGCATTTCATATGTACAAGTACTTTACAATCATTTATTATTTATTCCTCACAACGTGAGAAAGCCACAAATCAAGGGCAGGGATAAAGTTAATACAATTTTATTAAACAAGAGGGGCGTGCCTATCAGCAGGCTTAGCCACAGCCAGAGAGTATGACCTCACAGGAGAGAAACAACATGACAATTACTTTTTCACCCTTTTGTGTTGCAATTTAGACTTTTAATCAGTTATAAGTCAGGTGACCCTGCACACCTGGGAGAGTTCCTTGGAGCTTTGCAACCTGGTGTGCCAACTCAAGGGAAAAGCTGCCTCAGAATCTGTCATTTCTGTCACCAGTGCCTCCCTCCCTCCCTCCCTCCCTCTGTCCCTTATTTCCTTCTCCCTGCCTTCTCACATCTGTTTTCTGTTCCTTCTCTCCATTCTGCTTCTTCTCTTAATGTATCCCATGTCCCTTTTTCTTTTTATCTCTTTCCCCCTCACTCCTGTTTTATTTCTTTCCTGAGCCCCATTTCACTTTATTTTCACTTTCTTCTCTTCCTGCCTTTCGGTTTCTGTTTCTGTTTCTCAAATAAACATACAGTCAGACAGGTATACCCACATGCATGTGAACACACACACAAACATGCATGTACATGTGTTTACACACACACTCACATGCATACACACAACACAGGCATGTACACGTACACACAAAAATACACACTCACATAAACACAGCTCTGCACACACATAAGCCCACAAACATGAGCATACACACATATACGTACTGTACCCACACAGACATATCAAAACACTAACACCCACACACACTCGTGCACACACACGTGCATACAAGGAAAAAAGCAGAATTTAATTACTAGAACAGGCAGAAGGTCACTTCCTCTGTGAGGCAGCCCCTCTTCATAGCCTTCTTCTGAGACCTGACGCATGGAAATTTTTAACTTGGTTTGTACAGGGAGAATAATGTCTGTGTTAATCTAAGCTGCCTGGAAGGTCATTTAAAAACCATTCCAGGCTCTTTTACTCCCACTGCTAGTGTTCTTCAGGCACTTCTCATAAATGCTAATGAATTATTCACCTTGATAGTGTAGACAAACACAGACTGGTATTGTTATTTGGAAATCATTCAAATTGACTAATTAGTCATTTTCTTTAGATTTCATTTAACAAAGAGAAAGGGTCTGAGATATTTGGTGAGGTGAATCATACATCATTACATTCCTAAAAACATAATAGTTCATACTAACCTGTGGAGGTGCTAACCTAATTTACCAAAAAAAAAAAAAAAAAAAATCCTGAGATAATTTACAATGCTTAAAAGTATGTATAAGCTTTCATTCCAGGCATGATTTCACTAAACAGTGGGCAAAATTATCTTGGCTGAAGGTTTCACTCTTTCGTTTTGAGGACTGGCTAGGTGTTATTTGTTAGTAGCAAGGAAGGCAGAAACAAATCACAACACTCTGATCCTGCACCTCCCAGATCATTTTAATGTTTATATTTGTTCATGACCAGCTCCTGTATGGTAGGTACACCATTGTGCCTGCTGAGTAGAGAACTGACGGAAAGATCCATACTTCTTCGAAATTCTAGTGGAGATATTTTATATACTAGAGAAAAGCAATTGTTATAGGATAGAGGATAGATAGATGACGTGATAGATATAAATTACAGGAGGTAAATATAGTTTAAAATTATATATATGTGCCTGTCTTCGGAGCAAATAACTTGAGATGTACATCCTATTAGCTGAATTAATTATAATTCTCAGTGACTGATAATATCAGCATTAGTTTGTCAAAGTCTGATTAATGTATCTCTTTTTGGTGCTAATTTGATTTTGACCCCAATCCTCTTATTCAAGTCATAAACATGTCTCCATGATACCAATGACAACAAAATTCAGAGACCAAAGAATCCGTGTTCTTGGCTCCTCAACTCAGTAAACAGCAAAGAATAACTAAAAATAATGTATAGCAAACACAATCTTTGATTTCCTGCCCTGGGATGGTAATGCAATCCTCTTAGCTGGGTAAGTAGAATATTCTGCACCTACTTAACTAGAAAGGGGCAAGGGAGCTGACACAACTGTTGATGTCTTTGGCACTGTGGTCACTTGGCAGCTTTCTTTTTCTTACTGCTTCCTTAAGAGGAAAGAGTCTGGCTAGGTCCAGTTTTCCCCATATCAGCTTGTTCCGTCACATTGACTGACTTTTCTTTCTTTTTTTTTTTTTTTTTTTTTTTTTTTTTTTTTTTTTTATGAGTATTTTACAGATTTATTTGTTATTTTTTTATGTGAAATTTTATTTTTTATTTTTTTTTAGAGAGATTTTTTTTTATTAATTTATTCTTGTTACATCTCATTTATCCCATCCCTTGTATCCTCCCATTCCTCCCCCCCTCCCATTTTCCCATTATTCCCTTCCCCTATGACTGTTCCTGAGGGGGATTACCTCCCCCTGTATATTCTCATAGGGTATCAAGTCTCTTCTTGGCTACCTGCTGTCCTTCCTCTGAGTGCCACCAGGTCTCCCCCTCCAGGAGACATGGTCAAATGTGAGGCACCAGAGTACGTGAGAAAGTCATATCACACTCTCCACTCAACTGTGGAGAATATTCTGACCATTGGCTAGATCTGGGAAGGGGTTTAAAGTTTACCTCCTGTATTGTCTTTGGCTGGTGCCTTAGTTTGAGCGGGACCCCTGGGCCCAAATCTGCCTATCATATTGTTCTACTTGTAGATTTCTAGGACCCTCTGTATCCTTTTAGAGCTAGAAATGATCATAATGAGTGAGTTAACCCAGAAGCAGAAAGACTCAAATGGTATATACTCACTTATATCTGCATACTAGCCCAAGGGGCATGTCCCACGAAAGCCTTCACTTACCAGGAAACTGGGACAGAGGGGAGGGCATCCTATTGGGACTCTAAATGAGAGACACATGGGAGAATAGCAAAATAAAAGGATACAGACTGACTTTTCTTAAGAGAGTGGTACAAACATCTCAGCACCTCAGATAGGTCATCAAAGACAGACCAAAGAAACTCACTCAAGTCTAGCTTGCCGAATCACTGAACTTACCGGGCTACTTACAAGAATATAGATGAGGGGCTCCTTACATCAATATGGATGACCCTAAAGCAGAGACATCACAAAAAATTGTGCATCCTTGGAACTCCTTGACAGCATTCTGTCAGGTCTTCCTGAGACTTGTGAATCCTTGTAAGTTTTGAGAGCTTCCTGAGTCTTGTAAATTGTGTTGTGTCGGCTTCATTGATTTCATGAAATTTTCTCTTTCCTTCATGGAAGAAATGTTCCAATTTTGAAGAAATAGCAACAAAATGTGGGATCACTCACCAAGTTGTTCATGTTAGGGTTATTGTGTTGTTTTATTGGTTGGTTTTGTTTGGTTTGCTTTGTTTGTCAACTTGACCCAAGCCAGAGTTACCTTCAAAGAGAAAACTCAGTTGAGAAAATGCCTCCTTCTGATTGAACCCTGGGCAAGTCTGTAGGGCATTTTCTTGATTAACCATTGATGTGAGAGGTGCCAGCCCAATCAAGAAAGTATTACTTTCTGGAAGATGGCCCTGGGCTACGTACAAAAACAAGCTGAGCAAGCTTTGGAAGCAAAGCCAGTAAGCAACATCCACCCCTGGCCTCTGCTTCAGTTTCTGCCTCCAGGTTCTTGCTTTGAGTTCAATCCCTGAATTCCTGTCATGTTGAATTATCAGCTGTAAGACAAAATAAACTCTTCCCTCCTCGGGCTGCTTTTGGTCAGAAAACAACCGTGCAATAGAAAACAAACTGTGATAGTAGGCAACCACATGAGATTATAGCACATAGACTTAGTGAGAGATATTTTGCCGTGGTATGAGAATGGATCTTGAAAACAATGCTGGATGATGTATTAAGGCTTTGATTTTAAGAAATATCCTAAAATATCAGAGATTAAACTAGGGATGGGAACAGGCATATAGCTCCTTTGCCCTCTTCATTTCTCTCCTTCTGACTCTTCCTTCTTTTCCTTCTTTTTCAATTGAAGTCTAAGTTCAGGTTATAATGAAATATCAAAACCATGAGAGAAAAAAAAAAATCCATCTGGGTCACATTTTCTAGTCTCAGTGTCTAGCGTCCCTGGATCACTTTGTTCAAGTCTCACTAGAACTGGAATTTTCAGCATTATTATTATTTTTTTATACTACTGGAATTGGAGGTCAGGGGCCCTCTTTCTTGTAGGTCACTGTTTCTGCTACATTCTCACTAAGTTCTTTGCAGCTAATCACCTGGACAAGTGTCGGTTTTGCATGCCACATCACACTGCTGAACGAGCACTAGGATAACTTCTTAAAACATCACATAGCGACAGTTATGTATTAGGAAGAATTTACGAAGGCGCCTGAGTCACAGATAGCTGGTTGAGAGGTAGATAAGTCACAGTGCATTATGGTCCACATATAAAGGAAATGGTGGTGTCTTTGTTCTTACACGCATTCATAGCAACATTAGAAAGTGTCCCCCTGTCCTTAGTCTAGCTTCACCTGTGAGCTGGTGATGATATCCTTCCCTGAGGATTTACATCCTTCTCCAGTCCTGCTTTTCATTTGATTTCATGAGCAGATTGCTTCCCTATTTCCTATGCCCCACACCCAATCCAACAGAGAGTTTTACAGATGATGTCAGTGTAAGACTCACCCTTACCAGGGAGAAGACCAGCACCATAAATTGGGGCTAAATTAAAGCAAGCTTTGTTCTGGGTGTACCAAAGCTGGCCAGTGGGGCTGTACACTGGTGACACAACTGTCCCTATCCTCATTCAAAGTCTATCACAGCTATGTCAACAGGATATGCCGAACATGGGAATTTCACCTTTATAAATTCCCTGATCACTAGCTCAAGGCTGCCTCTAGACTTGTAGTCACAAGAGTGTATGCCCAGGTCAGGTCTGTGCAACCCAATAAAAACTAAAAATTTATAAAGAGATCATCCTAGTCTCCTCTTGAGTGAGAACAACCTGGTTACAGCACCTCTCTTTCCTATGAGTCTCCTTAACTAAGCTTTCTGTTTTCTTTTGCTGACAGTAAGTTCCGTATTAATGACCAGCTCTTCCAAATTCTCTTTCTCTCTCCCTCCCTCTCTCTCTTGCTCTTTCTTACCCTCTCTCATTCTTTCTCACTCTCATTCTCTCTCTCACTGTTCTTACTCTTGCTCTGCTCTGTCTCTTTCTGTCTGTCTGTCTGTGTGTCTGTGTGTGTGTGTCTGTCTGTCTCTCTCTCTCTCTCTCTCTCTCTCTCTCTCTCTCTCTCTCTCTCTCTCTCTCTCTGTCCTCTGCTCTCTCTGTCTCTTTCCCTTGAAAACACATCATGAACCAGAGAGTCAAAGCCTATGTGCATAAGAATGTATGTACTTGTACACATAGAGCCAAGACAAGTCTCTCCCTGGGTGATTTGGTGGAAAGGAATCTTAGAAAAAGTGTTTGTCAATCTGAATAGCCAGAGTTTTAAAATACTACGGCATGTAATTCATTGATCATTTCTCTTTTTTTCTTTTTTAAAGCTATTTTTTACACATAAATACAATATATTACACACAGCAAGAAGAACCACAAAGCAATCAGGAATTATATAAATGTTAATTCATAGTGCTTTGATTATCTGTATTTGGCAACCTTGAAGAAACATCTTTCCTATCTTGGTGAGTCTAAAATTCTAAATGTAAACCAATATCAATCATATCTCATTTCTATCTACTTCAAAGGTCTGTCTAGACCTAAAATCTTCTTACCCCCTAAACAACTAAGCTTAATTGTAAAACTAAACTATCTGGTTTTCAACTTCATCAGAGACTTTAGAAGGAATAAAAAACTTAATTACCTGAGAAAACCACATGTGCAGGTTAGGAGCTTCCAAAATGAAAGGATAACAGAAACAGTTTGTTGCCTAACAGTCACCCAAAACTCTCTGTAATGGTGGAGCATCATCTTCAGCCTTTTGGCCTAACAAATATGTCTGTCATTTCTACTTTTTAATGTGAGAATCTCTCAAGCAACATGGAGAGGACATTAGTGTCACCTTCTTCCTGCTCTTGTCCTACTCCTCCAAAGGGAAGTTCTATGTGATAACTCCGAATAATTGTTTTCCCAGTCTTCCTTGAAACACAGGAAGATTTTGCACGGTAAATGAAGTTAGTTGGGTACATGTCAAAGACTGAGAAAATATGATTAAGGCTAGTGTGGACCTTTGGGTTGCCTTTAACACTACCGTATTAGGATAAAGAATTTATGAGGGATAAAGAGCAGACAAGTCAAAACACATATCTTCATAGAAAACTTTCAAGTGTGAAATGTCAAAGCATTAGCAACTTCCCTGTATTCCAGACAGCAGGGTGTCAAAGCAGAAGCCGAGTCTCACAGCCAAACTTATGGAAGAGTTGGGGGACAGAAACAGAGGGACCCAAGGGGGCCAGAGCTCCAAATGACCAACTGAGCCAACAAATATGGGCCCGGGGTGGTGATAGTGGTGGTGGAGACTGATGTCCCAAACAAGGAACATGCATCAAGATGACCTAAGCCCCTTGTTCAGATGTGCCATATAGGCAGCTCAGTCTCTATACGGGTCCCCTAATAAGGGAAGCAAGAACTGTCATTGCCATGGACTCTGTTGCCTGCTCTTTGATCACTTCCCCCTGGAGAGAAAGTGATCTTACCAGGCCACAGAGGAAGAGGATGCAGGCAGTCCTGATGAGACTTGGTAGGTTGAGGTCAGTTGATAAGAAAGAGAGGCTCCCCCTGTCTGAGGACTAGGGGAGGAGCATGGGAGGAAAGACGGAGGGAGGGTGGGACCAGGATAGGACAAGGGAGAGGACAAGGTTTGGGATGTAAAGTGAATAAATGTTTTAAAAATAAATTTAAATTTAAAAAAGTAAGAAAGAAAATTATCTGTAATCCTAGAGAACTCACAGGATCTCTGTGAGTTCAAGGACGGACTGGTCTACAAAGCGAGTAGAGAACAGCAAAGGCTGCACAGAGAAACCCTGTCTCAGAAAAAAAAACAAAAAACAAAAAAAGAAAGAAAGAAAATGATATGTGCTCTACTCATACTGGATCTCATGGTTTCTGCTGCATGCAAACTTGCTGATGCAAGGTAGACAGAAGCGTAGCCTGGAGATTCTTTGGCCCTGATCTTCGGGATCTGAAGCTTCTACTTATTTACAATTCTCTATGATTATTACTAGAAATAGATGTGATTAAATCACATGCATGTGTTTATAAACAGACACTATATCTACACTTTGATACAGATGTGTACATATGTACGCACACACACATATGCACAACAATTTGAGTTTGTAAACTGGTGTATACATTAACTTCATTTTGTAACACAAACACACATATAAAATGCAGCTAAGGAGCTTATGTTGCCAAAGTAGAAGAAGGTATTTCACGGACTCTAAAAGAGAAAAATAGAACCTTCTTTGGCCTGCATCTTCCCTCTTGTGCCAGATCTTTGCAAATGTCTTGCAAACTATCAAGGCAAAGAAAGTTGTGCCTGTATCTATACAGAATCGACAACCTACAAAGGCTTTATGAATAACTGTGTACTGCAATCATCAAAATGTACTTCTATATCTGCTTTGAGATTTCATTCACTGTAATAAACTTAGGAAGGACAACGGGTTCCTAAAGTGGCCCACAACATACACCTACACACACACACCTACACACACACCCACACACCCACACCCACACACACACACCTACACACACACACCTACACACACACAAACACACACCCACACACACACGCACACACCTACACACACTCACTCACACACTATTCTTCACCTCCATGTGACAGCCATACTCCAGTTTATGACATGTGGACTTCTTGAGGCTAGCATATTGTTGGTCTTTCGGTCTAAGACTATGATCCAGTTCCAGCATCAGAGCTGTCTCACAAAGACACACACATGTCTCAGTGTTTAGCATGAATGTTAAATGAAAGATGCCAGGCTAACCTATACAGCAAAGAACAGAAGGCTTTTCTTTAGGAGCCCGATAATGTGCTATTTCTCCTCTTCAAATTCATTTTGATAACTGGTATGTTATCAAATTAAATATAATGTTCTTCATTTATTTAATAAATTAAAATTATTTTTTCTTAGTGCTTAAAATTGTAGGTGCTTCATTGACATAACTAAGATGATTGAAAGATTGGGATCCTAGACCTGTCAAATAATTATTATTAAAATTATTGAAAATTTTTTATTATTTTAATATGTTTCAAATTAGAAATTAAAGAGAAAATGTGGCTATGAAGAAGTAATGAGATTAAAACAATCTTGTAATCAAAATTGCAGCTTCTTTATTCTGCCATCTATATTAAGTAATGGAGAAAATGTGAAGATAATTATAAGAACAAGAGGTTTAATAGATTCTAAAATCACGGGGTTGAAAATTGCCTCCCAAGATCCCCCCTTGTGAGTAATTTGAATGAAATATGGCTCAGTTAGCTTTTGAATAAAGAAGATACAAAACAACCAAGTTTCTGGCTATTTGGAGGAAGATCCTGGGCAAGCCCCTCGGTCACGGATACCATCAGATAACCATTTCTAATGTGCTTTGAAAATTCTCATTGCGTTCATCTAAGAGTTTTGTAAGAGCACGAAAGTATTTGGCAAGAGAGCAGCCGTGTGTTGGGTTAAGAAAGGCTGTTGGTGTTTTGCTTAAGGAGACAGTGTTCTGTGGCGTTGTTATACATGCTAGAAGCTTCCATTTGGTGAACGGGAATGCGTTGTCCAGACTACAACATACCAGGCTGCTCTCGCTTTACCGGTGTTAAGTAACCAACCAGACAAGTACTTCTTGAGCATCTTTGAAGCAATCACAAGGAGACTCTGAAATCTCAGCAAGGTGGAGATGATCACTTGTGCTTCCTTTACTACTTTTTCTGGTCCTATGCCATGGAATGGAAGAAAGACAATGCACAGGCTTCAGTAGACTACGTGAATGTTTGGTTTTTGTTCTCTACAAATGTGAAACCAGAACTATCCTGAGAGCCGACATTCTAAAATGCATGGTGGCGTGCAAATTCAAAGAAGCTTTGTGGCAGACCTGACACAACTATCAGATGTAGACAAAATTTTAGAAAAGATTTAAACTCAGGCTTGATTAGTGTAGAAGGGGTAGCTTTTAGTCAAGCTACCCTTGACGTGGAGGATGAGCCTTGACTCATCCTCGATGTGTGTGTGGGAGGCAGGGAGAGCAGGACTGCCTCTGACATGACCTCTTTTGCCTGAGATTTGATCACTGCCCTTTGGTGGGGTGGCCTTGTGAGCACACAGAAGAAGGGGTGCAGGCTACCCTGATGAGGCTTCATAGGCTGTGATCAAATGGAGGGGGACAGGCTTCTTCCCCTAGTCAAAGGTCTAGGGGAGGGGGATAGGGTAGAAGAGGGAAGGAGGGTGGGAACTGGAAGGTAAGCGTGAAAGGATAACAATTGGGATGCCATGTGAATAACTTATAATCATTTCTTTTAAAGAGTAGAATAAAGTCAGGAGCAGTAGTGCAGGCTGAAATTCCAGCACTCAAGGTGGATCTCTGTGAGTTCGAGGCCAGCCTGGTCTACAAAGTGAGTCCAGCAAGGCTACACAGAAAAACCCTGTCTCAAAACAAACAAACAAACAAACAAACAAACAAAACAGTAGAAATTTCCTGAGAAGGATGAACTTGTATATATCTCTGTCTCCAAAATAAATCTTTCCTTAAATGTATGTGCCTCAGTGCTTTTCATTTGAGTTAAATAAATTTTTGTTAAACATATTAATTCACGCTAATTTTGGTATCATCCGTAACATATCTGTATGCATGTGTGTGTGAATGGACATGAACTTGCACACACACACAATCTTTGTCTGTTGTGCTTTGGGACCATGGTTAAGTACCATTATTATGTGAAAACTCAAGTAGTGAAAGTATATATAAGAGAGGAAGTTTCTTCAATGTCAGATTCACCCGTGGGTGTAGAGAGAGATGAGTCTTGGAGTCAGGCAGAAAAACTGGAAGGGTAGGGCTAGAGAGAAGCCCTCCAACATTAGATACGAAGTAAGGGGATTTGGAGTTTGCCCTGCTGGGTTTCTTTATTGACTGGTCCAGTGTTTCGTCACTATGCCCCCTTTCCTCCCATTTGGGATGGTAATGTATATTGTGTGTCATTTTATGTTAGAAGCAGTAAATTGCTTTGATTTTTACTTCAGATATAATTAAGAGATTGTCTGAAGTCTCAAAAAAAAAATGTTGGACTCTGGGCTATAAAATGATGTTGAGATAATAAAAGACTATGAGGACTTTTGAAGTTGGACTAAATGTGTTTTGCATTATGCTATGACCATGAGTGTACAGGCTGGGGAATGGAATGTGGTGGCTTGAATGACAATGGCCACCATAGGTTTAAAGTTCGAATACTTGGTCTCCATTTGATAGTTGTTTGGAAAGGTCAGGAGGTGTGGCCTTGCTGAAGGATGTGTGGCCCTAGGGTCAGGCTTTGGAACTTGAAGATTAGTGCTATTTTGATTCAAGATGTGGCCTCTTGGTTCTTCCTGATGCCATGCCTTTGCTTTGGTTCTGTGGAATCGAACCCTCTGAAATCATAAGCTCAGTTAAACCCAGCTTATTTCCTTTAGTCTGGACAGTCCATTAGTTCTTGTCTATCAATAGAGAATAAGCGTTCAGGGGACAGGAACCACACACACTTTCACTCGCCTTTATACATGTGCACAGCAGCTGGTAAGGGACTGACATACAAGTCGATGAATGAATTAAATAAACACAATAGCTCAATTTACATGATGAGGAGGGCAGAGAATGCAAATGACAATTTGCCTAATTTTTCTATTATCTCAGAAAATAGAACTGGAGCCACTTTATAAACTGCAGAGCAATTTAAATGTCATTATTGCTCTTTTAGTGAAAATAATGAAAGTAAGTATCTACTATATGCCACTCATTAGTCTCCAAATAAGGGATATGATGATGATGAGTGAGGCACACCACATGTAACTGGAATCAGTGCATGGGATTTCACCCTGGGTGTTCCCCACAAAATGACCAGCTATACTGGAAAGCCTTGGGATCTTTACATTGTGATGCTACTGCTAATGTCTTGATTTTGATCTATCACTCAGAAGATATTGGCACAGCCATAGCAGGAGTATAGACCAGTCCTTAAGGTGAATTTACTCTGGAACCAAAACCATAATAAGAGTTTAACGTGTAATAACCCAGTCCACTTTCTGTCTAATTAAAGAAGTAATAACTGTCTATTGTACAAAACTTAAAATTAAAAGACAATTTCTGATTGTTAATGACTTTTCCACTTTAATATGTGTAGAATTATTTTGTTATGTGGAAATGGAATTAACTTCTAAAACTATCGTTCTCAGAGGTCTTTTTTTAGTAGGAAGCATAATGTGCTCACATCTTGCGTTAGTTACTTGTTGAAATAAAACGCCTGATGATAGCAGTTTATAAAGGAAGGGTTTATTTTAGCTCACAGTTCAAAGGTACAGTCTATTATGGAAAGGAAATCGTGGTGGCATCACACTTGGTTGGCATAGCAGTTTGTGCATGTCCCCCCGGGTCCAGATTCACCTGTCTTGATGGTTTTATGGAGTTCCTGGGCCCTCTGGATCCTTCTATCCCCTCACTCTTCCATACCACTCTCACCTGGAGTCCAACAGCAAGTCCCAGCATCTGTCTAGATTCCCCACTGAGGAGAGACTCTCAGAGGGCATCCATGTTGGACTAATGTCCACTTATGAGTGACTGTATACCACGTGTGTCTTTCTGGGTCTGAGTTAACTCACTCAGGATGATCTAGTTCCATCCATTTACCTGAAAATTTCAAAATAACCTTGTTTTTGACAACTGCATAGTGTTCCATTGTGTATATGTACCACAGGTTCTTTATCCATTCTTCAATTGGGGGACATCTATGTTGTTTTCAGATTCTGATTATTATGAATAAGGCTGCTATGATGTTTTCTTTTTTTTTCCCCTGAGATTGATATATTTTTTAAGTTTCTTTGTTAACTAACTATGGCTGTAATTTCAATATATTATTACTTTTTTGCTCAATGAATGATTCCATTTGTTATTTTTGAGGTTACTGCTGAAATTCATGACTACTATAAAATCATTTCTTACCTTGACCTGTGAGTCTATTTTACTATTACTTAATATTTATATACTGACAGTGCTGAGACTATATATATATATATATATATATAAAATGGCCATATATACAAAATATAGTACTACATATAAGTTATTATAAAAATCATTATATTTTTGAATAAATATCTATTTTAATCTCTATTTTTCATAGAGAAGGACCTGAAATTCAAATAGAATAGGTAGTTTTTTTTTTTTCCCCCCTGGGAGCCAAGCAAACTATGATTTTATTTTATTTTCTTTTTTTCTTTTTTTTTTATTAATTTATTCTTGTTACATCTCAATGTTTATCCCATCCCTTGTATCCTCCCATTCCTCCCCCCCCCCATTTTCCCATTATTCCCCTCCCCTATGACTGTTCCTGAGGGGGATTACGTCCCCCTATATTAGAATAGGTAGTTTACACAGGTCAGTAAATTAAACTATTTAAGTGTTCATGCTGAAACCTGAATTGAGTACTTTCAGTGCAAGAAAGCCTGAATGTTAAACCAGACTCTATCATCATATAAATGTCTTATTTACCTACTTGCTTTAGTGACACATTTCATTTTTTACACATAGTTATGAAATACGTAGGATTAGACTGTGTCCTCCTTACCCAAAAGCGGATGTTGATGGGAGTCAGAGAAATCAGGATGTTCAAGTGTCATAACTATTAGGAGGTTTGTGAAGGGCTAGGCAGCGTCTAAACTGGTCCTACGTGGGGCACGATGGAGGGCTTTGTCAAGAGAGGGGGTGTTTTGGTGACACCTTAAAGGGCAGTCCATTGGCTGCTAGGCGGTGGAAAGAAGTGAATGTGACCGGAGATATAGATTGTTTGTCATTTTGATAAGAAAGATGCAAATTAGTGTTTGAGGTAAAGGGAGGATGAGGTTATGTGAGTGACTGTATGCTCAGGGTTACTGAGTGCTTAGATTAGACCTGATGTCCTTTTAATCAAAAGTTTAATTGTCTAAGTTTGTAGAGGTGTTGTGGGCTTGTATTTTTATATTTTCCATCAGTTTTAACCCATGATGTTTAGAACAGATTCAATGGACACTGGAAATCTGCTGTTATGCTTTGTGAAATTTACAATGAAAACTTAACTTCCAAAATTATTTACTGTATTAAGAAGGCAATTCCAAGATGGCAGTTCTGATTTACATTGGTTGACCAACTGGAAATAGTAAGAAGCTTGGTAGAGTTTGAATATTTCTCAGATTATTAGCATGTTCCTGTTGGTTTTTGAGAGATAGTCTCTGAAAAAGCCATTGGAATATAAATGTAAGTTTTATGATGAGATAGAGGCCATACAACCAGAACAGAAAACATGCATTAACCAAAAATAATGGTCAAGTACAATTTCCATGGCTACTAAAATATTATTGTGGTTTCCATTAAGCTGAAACATGAAATGTATATCTTGTAAAGAGGTAAATGGAGTTGAGCCCAGTTACATTGGTTTAGAAGAAGTACAAATCTCTCTTTCTTCATTTTCTACCATCAAAATTCGAGAAGTGAACTTAAAATCTATGACATTAAACACTTTACTTAAAAGTGTTTGTACCACAAATATTATATAAGAGAAAATGATCAATATAGTACAAATAGAACTTAAGGTATAAAAATAATTTATAAATAAAATGATTTAACAAGGGTAGAAATGGGAGATCCGGACAGTTTTAGATATTCAAATATAGTAAAGGTAATGGGTAGAATGGCATGTCTCCCTTATAGACACAAGTCATGAAAGCTTTACCAGAGAAGTGATGTAAACAGTAAGGAAATGCATGCCATATCATAATGAAAACCATAGCCATGCTTGCATTATAACTGTATTTTACCCTATCAAAACCTAAACCCAAAGCACCCCTACTCCTCAGGAAACAGGAAAAGGGTTCTTGTAGAGAGGATGGGAATGGAGGTGCACAATTCAACTCATATCTACAGGAGATTTACAGGAGGCACTAGATGAAATATTTTTCTGAGAGATAGCATAAGGATTTGTGAAAGATTTACAACTTTTTTCCTTAGAATATTAATATGTACCCTCAGGGAGGGGTGCTTTAAATAAAATAAAATTTGTATTACTGAGAGTGCACCAGGCATAAGAAAGTCACTAAATCAAAGGTGGGGAGGTGATTGCGATTAGGATCGTGGGCTCTTGGATTAAGCACCCTGTGGTCCCGGCTCTGCCATCTGCTAGTGAGCTTTTTACCTTCACATTTCAGTTTTCTCATGTGCTGAGACAGAACTGAAATAAGTAGCTCTTGGATGGTTGCCACAGCGAGAACCAGTATGTATGTACAGATGTTGGTTCAGTGTCTCCTGGAGATGCTACCAGAAAGGATTTTATAAGGAAGACTGCAACAATGCCTGTATAATATGGTTTAAGAAGAAAGCATCAAGTAAGTGAGGATAGCTAATCATCTCTTCTCTTGAAATGGTTGTTTAGTATTATTCTTTGGTTGGAAATAAGTATGTACTACAAGTTGTCACCCTGGGGGAACAGTAAAGGAGCCACACAGTAAAGGAGTCCCAGAAAGGAGTCACCCACAGCCAGGCAGCTGTATACTGAGTCTCGGGATGCCAAACAGTAAAAAAATGCAGACCTTCTCATAATGAGTCTGGGATGTCACCTTTCTTCCCACCTGATCTCTATTTAGCTGGTTTTCAATCCTTCTTCCTCCAGACCTCCAGGTTACACTGCCTGGTTTTCCTCCAGTCTTGCTGTCACCTGGTTTGTAGTCATTGTCACACTCCCAACCTCCAAGTGAAATAAAACCTTAAAATTCCCGCCAATTCTTCACTTTCTCTCTATTATTTTTAACCTTGTCAGGTGTTGTAATAAGTGCTAGACCTGAGAGCTTCCATGGCTACAGCTTAGCCTTAATTTGTTCCCTGACTCCAGATCCCTGCATCCAGGGATCCATTTCTCCACTGTGTGAGTACAACCTAGGAATGAATAATTAGGAGCCCACTTTTCACACAGGAAGCCGAGTTCCACCTTAGACACCCCACCCCTGCCTTCTTTTCCTGGGTTATTGAATTCCAAATCCTTCCTTCACTCAGGTTCCCAAACCAAGATTCATCCTTGATTTGAATTTCGTTTTCTTGTGCCGTACAACATTGAACAAATCAGTTCTATCCACTGTGTCCAAACAGAACCACAACCTCTTCCACCTCCCACCCCAGTACAGGAGCCCAGGCCACCACCTCCTCAATGCAGCATTATTACCATAGTATCTGAGCGGTTTCCTGGCTGCAGTCTGTTTCCCATTATCACCTACTCTCAAATTGCAACTTGAGATTGTGTAGCTCAGGCTCTCTTTCAATTCCATAGTCTCCATGCCCTCTCCATCTCCTGGATGCTGGGATTACATGGGTGTACCACCACTCCTGGGTTTAAGTATCTATTAAAAAATGAACTGTAGTTGTGGGGACTGTGAAGAGATGGCTTGGTGGTTAAGAGTGAGCACTTAATGTGTACACAAGAGAATATGAGTTTAGGTCCTAGCAGACACATATTAAAACACTACACTTCGTCACTAGTACCTGTAACCGCAGTGCTGTGAGACTAGCAGACTGGACAATCTCTGAGGCTGGCCATCAGCCTAGCTCAGGTTTAGCAAAAGACCTTGTCTCAAGAGAATGAGGTGGAGGGTGATGGAACATGACACCCAGCATCCTCCTCTGACCTCTGAGTGCACAAATGTACATACTCCTACACAGATGTGCACCCTACTTAGGTCTACATACACCATATACACACAGAGCACACTCACAGATTCATAAATAAATATGAATATAATTAATTAATACTCATGAATAAATATTACTACAGTTAAGTGTTTAATAATGTTCATAAATCAATATTAATAAATGAAACTTTTAAGAGAAGCTGAGGGGCTGGAGTGATGGCTCGGCCTGTAAAATGCTTGGCATGAGAGCACGAGGGCACAACTTTGGACCTCCAGCATCTGTGTGGAAAGCGAGGTACAGTGGTGCACACCTGTAACACCAGCGCTGGGGACACATACAGAAGGACCACCTTTCAGGCTAGTCAGTCTAGTCAAATCAGCAAGCTCCAGTTTCAGTGAGAGACCCTGACTCAAAAGATAAGGGAGAGAGAGATTGGTAAAGACATTCATGTTAACCTCTGCATTACACACACACACACACACACACACACACACACACACACACACACACACACACACACACACAAACACACGCAGAAACAAATGAGTAAAGCAGATGAGTCCACTTCTCTGTAAGGCTTGCGATGTGCTTGGGATCAAATCAACCCACATTTTCCTGCTCCCCACTTCCTCCACTCCTGTTACTTCCTTCTGGTTACTGTTTGGCAGCCACACAAGCCTTCTTTGTTGCTCACTCTAGGTCAGATCAAACCCTCTGAATATATCCTTTTCCCCACCCAATCTGCCATTGTGCCCATATCGACCAGGCACGCCTGTCACTTCATTCTAGTCAAGGCGACTCAAACCATCCACTGTCCTCCAGAATCATCCTGGCCAATTCACTCAAACGTGCCCTCCTTATTTCTTTACCCCATCATCTGGGGGGTACTCTGCCTCACGAAACTGTAGGCTGCATAGCACTCATCTCATTTGGCTCACAGCTCTGTTCTTTATACCTAGAAATGTGCTTCATTCACAGTGCAGAAAACTAAATATTCATCTCATGATACATGTAAGCAAAACTGAAGGACAGGAGAGAAGATAGTATCATGCGGGCTTCGGTTGAAATCTCTGGAACCAACACTGGGTTTGGCAGCAAGAGCTATGCTTCAAAAGGATCCAACCACACCTAAACAAATAGCATGCCGTGTGATTTACACCACATCCTTTCTCTTTGACTCATTTCCTCCCCAGAATACTCATTCTTCTTAGTGAAAGGGAGTTCTTATGATCATTTTTTAGGACAATAACCTTTCCTAAAGGGTTGGTGTATTTTTCTTCAAAAATGTATCCCTATTCCTTGGAGAAATAGAAAGCAATTCATCATTTCATTAAATGAAGACTTCTCAACTGGGCCTGGTGGCGCTGGCCTGTTAACTCCAACTACTTGAGGTAAGAGGAAGAATTGCTCAATGTTTGTCTGAGCTCCAGAGTGAGGTAAAGGCCAGCCTTGACAACTTGGCCAAACTAGTGAAATGCTGAATGGAAGTTAAAGAAAGTTGCCCATTATGGGACATCATGGTGAACACTTGCCTAACATGTGTGAAGCCCTGGGTTCAACCCTCAGAGGTGACAAGAGCAACAATGACAATAGCGGGAAGCATTTGGAGTCCAGGGATCTTATTCCACCCTCCCTCTGCTGGCCTGTGCTCTCCATGAAGTATCCAGCTTTAAGTGTTGCTTAACAAAGTTAACTGCAGAGACATTCGTGGGAAAATAGCTGTGACAAGAGTGATCCTGGCAGCTCCTATTCAACCAATGTGTGCAGTCTCTGGAGACAAAGAGCTCCTCTGTTCAACTTTGCATGGTAACATTTACACATTCATAAAGTGGGCAGGTGAAGGCACATCAGAGCAAGAATTAAAACACTTCAGAGAAAATCCAATTCAAGTCAGCCACATGACAAGGAACAGTAAGAGAACCAAGACCTCAAGGACTCTCTGTGAAGCAATTCTGTTAGTCTCATTTTTTTATTCTAACAAGTAATATGGGGCCAGCTTACCTTGTACAGAAACTCTGTGTTCAGATTCCCTGGCAGGGACCCTCTGCCACCTTGGATGATCCTAGTCTTGTTTCCTTTCTCTCTGTCTCTGGCATCTCTCTCGATCCTTTTATTTCAAATGTGCCTGATTGTATTTCCAAGGTGTATCATTCTGGCCTTCTCTGGAATCCATGCCATTGGCACGCTGCCGTTGCATTCTGGTTACACATTTCTGGGCTAAGATGTGGTGTGTATGTGTTGGGGAAGTTCTGTGTGTGGAGGGGAGCTATGTAAGTGCCTGTGTGTTGTGTGTGAATGTGTGTGTGGTGTGGGCTATGTGTGTGTATGGTTTGTGGTGTGTGTGTGTGTGTGTGTGTGTGTGTGTGTGTGTGTGTGTGTAGTATGTATGGTACTTGATGTATAGGTGTGCATTGTATACGGTGTGGGTGGGTATATATTTATGTAGATGGGTAGGTTCAAGTGTTCTGTCTCCCTTGATTAATTTGTACCTTGAAAACAGAGGTAGGGTGTGTTTATTGTGTCCTCTTTATAAAATTAATCATGAACAGTGTCTATAAAAGCTCCCTGAGGAATTGGGTGACTATAAGAGTGGACTCAGATTATGGTGGGAGGAATACCCCAGGCTTCCCAATAAGGGACTTCTGCATGCTTACTCATGAGATATTTTTTGTCAAGTTTCTACATAGTGAAAAATAGATATATGTCTTCCTTGGGAATGAGTGAAGGGATTGAAAGAAAGCAAGCTCTCATTAATAGTGCCTGGAAAGTGAGTGATAAAACCAACAATAGTGATAAGCTTAGATGTCGTTTTCATAAAACAAGATAGGGCAGATGACATGTTCAAGGAATCATTTTTACTTTGTTCTATACACTGGAAAATGAGATTATCCATTAAATAAGATACATCTGAATTCAACTTCCCCATTTTGCTACCAGTCTGATGTAAAGACATTTAAAAATACTTTTAGAGTTGTATTCTCCTCATGGGACATTAAGACCTATCAGGCAGGTGTTATGAGGATTGTGGAGTCTATGTAAGAGCCCCCTGAAGAGTTGGCAAATGCAACTGGTGAATGTACTTCATGGGATGACCATTCATTAAACTGCAGAGAAAGGATCCCATGATTCCTTGGAAACTTGACTCTTCAGCTCTTGTTATGGAGAATGCCAGACAACTGTACAATTCTGTTTTCCCTTCCTTTGAGCACACAGCTAGACAATATTTCTCAGGCTACCTTGCATTTGGTATGGTCAAACAACCATCATCTCTCTAACGATGACAGACTTGGAATGATGATCGGACCCAAGCTGCTTCATCAACTGATGCCTAAAAGATTCCATAAGAAATGAGCAAACTTCTCCTCAATGTCCACTGAAGGATTGGGTCTATGCTGCTGCAGAATAGCCAGTTCCATTTTAATGTATTCACCGTGTCCTGTCCTTCAAATCCTTGTGCCTAAAGCCTTAACACATGGTTTACTCTTTTAAATACTAGTAGCAAAGACAGTTCAATAACAGAGTTAAACCAATGCCCCATTATCTGATTATCCAGTCTTCAAAACCCTTCCAGGCAACTCTCCATATACATGACATACATCCCATGTTTGCCTGAAAGTTACACATGAAGCAGCAGAGAGAGACCTTGCAATGCTGACTGATCAGGAGCAAGTGAGAGCAAGTGTTAGGAGAACTGCCGATTTTCAAGGTCATAGATGATATTAGATTATGTTTGCATTTTCCATCTTTTAAAGAATAGTATGACTGAACATGCACCATTATACCCCTGTTTAAGTTCTGGGATGCCATATCTCCTTGCCTTCCAGTGTAATTAACATGAGCCTTAACATCCTTTTAAGATCTGACAACTTTATCTTACTCACGTTCCTTTTCTTTCTAATTAAGCATTTGGGATCTAAGTGATCTGAAGAATATTTTTCTCTCTAATATTCTAACTTTTATTTTGTCAGCATATCTCTCATATCTCTTGAAGTTCTTTGTTTAATTTATTAATGTTCTTACCAATGCTTTGAAGATTTCCTTAACATGCTGTTTACCCCTTTAGATACTATTAGCGAAGACAGTTCAATAACAGAGTTAAACTGATTCCCCATTATCTGATTATCCAGTCTTCACATCCCAAATAGACACCTCCCCATATCATATTCATCCCATGTTTCCTGTATTCAAATATTTAAGATCTGCATATTCAGCCAATTTAAATTAATTTAGCTATCAAGATTTCACAAGTTGCTGCACCCAGCAGTTTACTATGCGCACTATCGAGATGCAAGATCAAATAGTCACTGAACAATCTAGCCTTTGGCTAATATCATCTTTGTGATTTCATCCAAAAGTTTCTGGTTTGTCTAATCTGTTTTATTTTTGCGAATCTAGGCTGTTTTCTCAAAGTTGGGTCCTCTCCTAGGAAAAGTATGGATGAATTTTCTTCAATATAAAGCTAAGAATGTATTATCAGGATGGCCAGGAATATATCAGGGACAACCATAGCCAGGCAGTCATGTAAATCCAATAATATCAATCCATCAATCAATCAATCAAGTTATATTGAATAAGCTCTGTTGTCCACAGTCTTTAGTGTGAGAATATGTATGGATGCTTAAAATGGGCTTCCATAATAAGATTCTTTGGTTTTCAAGGCACAAAAACACATCTCAGTCTAGTTAAAGCACCAAAAAAGAATGTATTGGAAAATTCTGGGTTAGTTCACAGAATGGTAGGAAATAATACTGCAAACATAGAGATCGACAGTGGAATAAAATCACAATATGTTAAAGTCATGTGTCTCTTTCTCTCTGCCTCATTAGGTGTCAGTTTTATTCATGCTCCATTTCTTTATTTGGTGAAGGGTCCCATGACTGTGAGACTGTGGAGGCTTTCCAACTCCTATGATCTCTTCAGACAGTCAGATAGCTGAGACCAGGGAGAGAATGGTGCTCGTCTCATTCTGAACTGATGCAGTTCCAGGAGGAAGCCTGGCAGGATCAAGACCAAGGAGGAGCTGGTATCTCAGTCTCACTAAGGGTAGGAAACACAGCAATCGTTTGAGCCCAGAAGTAGTCAGGCAGAGGAATTTCTCAAGGGAGAATAAGTCTCTCTGTTCTCTTCAGAACTTTATTTTTATGTTAACCATTCAAATTTTGGAGGGCAGTTGTTTCATTCAACTTACGAACTAAATGAAAATCTAACAGAAAAGAATCTTACAGAAGCATTCATTAAAACTGGGTATGATGGCACTCACTTGCAAAACCAGCACTGCGGAATAAAAGCCAGGCAGATCCCTAGGTTCACCTGCTAGTGGCCCAGGATCTTTAGTAAGGCCTAGCCCAAAGAATCTACAAACTATTTAACTTAGAAGACCCGTCTTGGAAAAAAAATCAAGGTAAACTACCTTTGCAGAACAACTGATGTTGTCTGCTTGTTTTACATGCATGTGCTGACACACCCGGAACTCACACATGCATGCATATCTGCATACCCAGAACACACACAATGTTTGACCTATCTGTGTGCTCTGTGGCCTACTCAAATCGACACATAGAGTTCACCACCAGAGAATACACCTACCGTCAACTAAGAAGTTCCATCCTAAAGACAGAAACCAAACGGAAAGTCTTTCCTTCCTTCCCATTCTCCATTCAGCTAACTCTAGATGTGGACCCGTGTTACTCATTCTGTGGACAAACCACCATGGTAGGTGGTTTAATAATTGAGATCTGGCTAACCAGTTACCTCTTTGTGAGAAGGGATGGGGTGACTATTTTAACTAGCAACCTCAATTTCCAACAGAAACATATAGCTACAGTTGGCAAGAGGCCCTCCTTCAAAGCATAAGGGTGAGGCAATGAATTGAAGCCAACATAATAGCCACCATACAGCTCATGCTCTCAAAGAGTTTGCAAGCTATTTAGAGGCGCAAAGTCAACACGGTGATTCATGGATGGCTTATAATGATGTACCCCACATTGACACGTTCCAAAAGTGCACAGTGGTGCATTGAATAGAATAGTCCAGAAAGCTGGTTATAATCAGGGACTGTTTCATAATAGAGCTATGATTCAAACTGGGCCTTGAAAGATTTAGACACAGGTAGAAATATTAGCTGAGGCTTTAGAGATGAGATCAATGAGGTCAGGGTAAGCATGCCATGGATTGGGGGGGGGGGGGTAGTTTACAGAGCAAACACAAAGGACCTAGTGTCATACGGTCACCATGGAGGCACTTGAGGAATCACGTGTCCAAACATATTCTCAGAACAAGTCTTAGTCAAATAGCTCCCTATTTGTGCTTTGAAACGACCTGCTTAGCTTATTTTGTTTGTATTTGCGGGTGTCTACATGTATGTAGCAAATGCAAGCCCAGTGGCCATGGAGACCAGAAGAGGGTTTTAGATTCCCTGGAAGTGGAGTTACAGGCAGTTGTGAGTCATGGTATGGGTGCTGGGGACTGAGTAGAGAGCCTCTCTAAGAGCAGAAAGTGCTCAGAACTGCTGAGTCATGCTCCAGTCCCACTGCCTCTTAAGTCTATGCATAAAATCCAGCCTCCATCTCCTTTATTAGCTGAAACATAAGTGAGTCTTAAAAATTAGCTTTCCACTTCACAAGGACGACTTTGCGTTTGATATATTTCCTGGGCTGCGATGCTTCTGAATTAAATTTGGAATAGGCTCTGTGTTCTCAGTTTTCATGTATCTTGTAAATATTCCTATTTCCTCCAGTAGATTCCCCAGTTTGGGGTCCTGACTATAACTGTCTTTTACAAGAACTTCTCCTTAGGTCATGATCACTAGGAAATTGGAATGGTCCCTTTAGTCATTTCTTTTTTCCACAAAATTCGGGCATAATATGAGATTATGTGCAGCACTCATGAAAATATTCAGAAGTCACTGTAGTTATTCCTGTGACAACTTTCTCTTTTCCTGGTCATGGGTAGTCATTTTCAGGGCTCTTGTTCTTTAAATTTTGAGAAACCTCAGTCTTTGAATGTCTTATTTATTCATCTGCTAGACCCTTTCTTATATAGTCCAAGACTCTTTATACTTGTCCAAGGGTGTTTCTGCCCATAGTGGACTGGGTCCTCCTGCATCAATTAATAGCAACAGTACGCCCCCTTAAGACATGCCCAGAAGCCAGTCTGGTCTACACAATTCCTCAACTGAGGCTTTCCTCTCTGATAACTTTAGAATGCATCTGGTTGATAATTAAAGCTAATTAGGGCAGTTGCCTTTGCCCAGAACTAACACAATAACCTTCTAATTGGATTCTTAGTTTTCATTTTATCCACAGCTCACCATCAAACTTATCTTTCATGTTGTAACCAAAGATATTTATCTAAAATCCCGTATGTTGTCACCTCCTCACTTTCCTTTGTAATATCTTAGCAGGCTTTCTCAGTGTTGTCATGTATTGGAACTTCCTTTACCTTAGAGCTAATACAAATATTCCCTCTCTCATCTCCATAGCAGGAGACAGTATTACTCATTTATCTCCCCAAATGCGTTTTTAAAAATAATCTCAGCAGGCAGAAGTGAACAGAGATAGCTGTCACTCTTTCCCTTGTACCCGTGCTTTTCATGACACTATAAACTCTGTCCGAGCACATTCCCCTCTCTTTCTTCCAGTTCACTTATTCTGACCCTTCCTTCAGACAGGACAGATGTCCCATATCACAAGAAGACCCTCCTACTCATCCTCCAGTTAGGTTGAGAATCTATATCAGTTCTATTAGTGAAGAAATTAGAAGCTACTCTAAGGGCTTCAAGCAAGAATACATTTAATATCAGAAGTATAACAGCACGTGTCTGCCAGTGTTGTCAGTAGTGAAAAGCCAGCCTCTGTTGCAGAAAGCAATCACCACAAAGTCTTCATGTCAGCATAACAGCCCGTTGCCTGATTTTTTTTTTTTCATGATGATGCCCAGGTAGGATCAATAGTAGGGACTTTACTTTGTCTCACAGTCACTCAGCTGACATTGGCTTACTTGGTCTGTTGAAGTGTGAAGTCTTTTCACCACTGTAGCCCACGAAGAGAAATTCTAGAGAATCTCAATTGTCAAATCCCAGAAGTAATGCTGTTCTTGGATGTTCACTTCATTGGCCAAGTCTCGTCCCATGGCCCCACCCAACTGTGTGTGCAGTTTTCTATGTGACTAGACAAAGAGGAGGTTGGGTAGAGAGCTTTATGGCTGCTAAAGATGGAGATTGAAACTCAAGGTGCTACGAGAATTTCTCCATCATTTCACAATTAATCCTGGACACAGCTGAAGTTCTGTTTTTGTTTTGTTCAATATCTGCTGGCCCTATCTGTGTCACCTCCATGTCCAGATCTGGCTCGCAGCAACTATGACACCTTTCTTTGAGTCAAGGAAGGTGAGAGGAAACAGCATGCACTGCTCCCAAAATTTACAGGCCCTAGTATGGTTGCTCCCTAGCACTGTTCTATTTGCTGCTGGTGTGACAAGTTCCCAAAGAGAAACTGCTTCTTCACCATAGAGTGAAAAGTGTATGGAGTGTCAGGCAATCTCCATGTGACATTTAACATGAGCAAGATGCACCTTCTGCCATGTAAGCCAGGCAGGCTTTGGGGCTGTTGATTATAGTAATGTGACCTGGTACTAAGGGGTAGAGTGAAATGCTGAGGAACCCCCAAATCGACTGAACCACTGAGCATCCTGGAATCTGGGGCACTGTAAGAAATCTGAAGGTTACAGACAAGCTCAACATGGTCTTGATATGTTAATAATTTATATGAAGCCTTTTCTTTTTCTATGTCTCTCTGACCAGATCCAAGGTCCTTGGCGGAAGAATGGACGCTTGGTAGGTAGAGAAGAGCCTTGATTCTGGTTCAAATAGTCAGAACCCTGTCAAGCCCTCGACCACAGAGGGAGGGCAGTGTTACTGCTGGAAGGCAGACTTATGCAGCTGACAATCCCACTGGAACCATAGATAAGGTAAATAGTATTTCCCTGAAGCCAAAGAAGATGTTGATGTCAAGAGGAAGAGAAAAAAGTGGCATCCTTAACAGCATCCCATTGAAATGACAGTAATTATTCATCAAGAGTATTCCTGTTCTATCCTTTCCCTTCATAAACACAAAACCATCTTATCTCTGCTTTTCAAATTGAGCATCTTTAATAGAAGTCTGTTTCACTCGGCAGTGCTCAGCTTCCCCATCCCCTCTGCTCAAATCAATAGGAAAAAAAAAAAAATAAAGATAATCTACATTAATTTGGTTGCAGTTGTTTTAACATCCCCTGAAACCTTGAAGTTCAGCAGTACTGGACCAGCTTGAAGAAAACCTTTCTGACAGGAAAGCGAGTTTCAAAAAAAAAAAAAAAATGTTCCCCACTTTGCTAGGCTTATAAGCCTAGGGCAAGTTTAATTAAACTCAATGGAGCATTTTAAAGTGAAGAAAAAATTAGGACAGCAAGAAAAACGTGTTGATTGTTTCCTAATTATGCTGTGGACTTTCTCTCTAATGCAACCCCTCCTTTCTCTCCTTAAATAAAACAACTGGCACGTTAAGTTTGAACACAGAAGACTATATCTCAACCACGTGTCCTGCACCAGCCAGGCACAGTGCTTCCCCTCTCCTGCTGGGCTGAGGTTTTAGAGGCTTTCCTAGTTTGGAGTTTTTTGTTTTGCTTTGTTTAATAGAGTTATTTAAGAAAATACATAGAAAAAGAAAATGCCAGCAACATTACCCTCCAACAGTTGATGACCTTTGGTCAGAGAGAGAGAGAGAGAGAGAGAGAGAGAGAGAGAGAGAGAGAGAGAGAGAGAGAGAGAGAGAGAGACTGACAGACAGATAGACAGACAGACAGACACAGAGACAGAGACAGAGACAGAGAGAGGGAGAGCCCCTTTGATTAGCCCATTCTCTAACACTGGCTCCATCTATGAAAGATGGAGTCCACAGAGCAATCTATATTTTGATGACAGGATTATTACATTCTATCTTTACTCACAGACAAGATGCATTAACACAAAGTAGTCTTATCTATGGAATAGTGTCACCACACAGCTGATGTATTCTACACACACCCCAAAAGTGAAGAAACAGACGAACAATTATAACACACTTACTTAAAGGCTGTCTATTAAACGTCTGGTGCTAAAGGGGTAACCTTGTTATAAGGCAGTAGGTGATTCACGTGGGGAGTTGAGAAGTAAACTGATGGACACTGAGGAAGTTTATATACCTGATTGGAAGCCCATGTCCCAGAGTGGGTATGTGAACCTTAAATGTGCCTAAGACTTTAGGACCATTCCACAGAAGGCCAGGCATAGAGGGAAAGGATGTCTATATGTAAAATTCTTAAGTCAGATGGATCATCTGTAAAGGTCAGTATATCTCTAAGAGTGTCATCAAATTCCACTAAAAACCACAATAGTTAGTTCCTGAATATACTTATTAGGCACCAGCTACTAAGCAGTTTATTAGCCTATTACCTACTTTTATCATCTCAGCACTCCTGTAAGGCACAGACAAATTACCCAGTGGGCTCTGTTATTCAGCGTCATTTCACACATAGAAGACTGTTAATTAAGTGTGGGCAAATAGAAGAAGCCACTGGAAGCCCATGAGAGGAGAGGTAGGTATTCCTAACCTCTTCACCATCAAGAACCTCCCTGTTTCTTTTTGTTTACCTGAACTTCAGTACTTTGAAAGGTCTGGAGGCATTGTGTCTGAGAAGGTGGTAAGAGGGAACTAAAATTAATTTCATTTAACTTCATGTAGGCATGAATACATGGCACACAATTTTGGAACACTCTGAAAGAACCTATGTCAAGAATTCAGGTAAACACTAACACACAGATAAAGCTACCCTGAAACCTGAGGATTCCAGAGAAGTCATTACAGAATCTGTTGTGTGTATTGCAGCCAACATGACTTCTCTCAACTGTGTTTTCCCTCAGTGGCCACTGGCAAAAGTAATGATTGGCAAACACTTCCAGATGGACATCTTGGAAGCTCTTCAGGCCATGCGTCAGCATCTCTAAATGGGAGTGCTGAATTTGAAGAACATCCTTAGACAATTCTGAAAAGCTCATGGATGACTAGAGATGCTGCTACTCGCCTCACACCAACCTCCATACCACACCTAAGGAATTAGTGGTGAACGCCTGAAGTCGCCTCCCCAGGTACTGCCAACTGACTTTCTATCTAACTTATGCAGATTCCTACATTGAGTATTGATCATGGCCAAACAAGATAACAGAGAGTATTCAACAGGTTGATGGTAGTATCTTCCAGAATCGACAAGAACATCAGAGAAACAACACCTGCTGCCCAATGGCTTAGGTGTGAATCGCCTGCAAACTTCCCATTTGGTAGGCTTCATACCCAGCTGGTGGCACTATTAGGAAGGAAGAAGATGGAGAGCATCTAACCTCTTTAGCATATTCATCTATGGATCATTTCATGACTTGATGCTATTGTGTGGAAGAATTAAAAAGTGGGAGGGGATGTGTAGTTGGAGGAAGCAGGCCAGCCCTTCCTTGTGTCTGTCTTCTGGATGCCACAAAGTAAGCAGTTTTCAGGTCCCCCGCTTTGCTTTCCACAGATCTAAAAGCAATGGAGTCAGCTGAACATGGGCTGTACCCTGGTGACAAAATATACGGTTCTTCTTTAAGTTGGTTTGCTCACATTTTTAAAAATAATTTAATTAATTTATTCAGATTACAACTCAATTGCTATGCTGTCACTTGTATCCTCCCATTGCCCCCTCCCTCCCGCTTTCACCCTATTCCCCTCCCCTAGGTCTATGACCGAGGGGCCCTCCTCCCCCACTATATGGTCCTAGCCTATCAAGTCTCATCTTGGTAGCCTGCCTACTCTTTCTCTGAATGCTACCCAGCCTCCCCATCAAGGGGAAGTGGTCAAATATGAGTTCATGTCTGAGTCCATGCCTGCTCCCCACACAACTGTGGAGAATGTCCTGTCCATTGGCTAGATCTGAGTAGACGTTCGGTGTTTATTGCTTGTATTGTCCTTGGTTGGTGCAGTAGTTTGAGCAAAACTCCCTGGACCCAGATCCACCTGTCATGATGTTCTTCTTGTAGGTTTCTAGGACCCTCTGGATCCTTCTATTTCCCCATTCTCCTACATTTCTCTCACCTAGAGTCCCAATAGGATGTCTCTACCCCACGTCTCTCCCAATCTCCTGCTAAGCAACAGCCTACAGATTGGGAAAAGATTTTCACCAACCCTACATCTGACAAAAGCCTAATATCAAAAATATATAAAGAATTCAAAAAATTAAACACCACCAAACCAAATAACCCAATTAAGAAATGGGGCTCAGAACTAAACAGAATTATCAACAGAGGACTATTGAATGGCTGAGAAACACTTAAAGAAATGCTCAATGTCTTTAGTCGTCAGAGAAATGCAGATAAAAACGACTCTGAGATTCCATCTTATACCCATCAGAATGGGTAAGATAAAAAACTCAGGTGACACCACATACTGGCAAGGATATAGAAAAAGAGGAACACTCCTTCATTGCTGGTGGGAATGCAAACTTGTACAACCACTTTGGAAATCTATCTGGTGCTATCTCAGAAAACTGGGAATAGGGCTTCCTCAAGACCCAGCTATTCTACTCCTTGGAATATACCCAGAAGATGCTCCATCACACAAGGACATAAGCTCAGCCATGTTCATAGCAGCCTTATTCATACTAGCCAGAACCTGCAAACAGCCTAAATGCCCCTCAGTAGAAGAATGGATAAAGAAACTGTGATATGTTTACACCATGGAATACTACTCAGCTATTAAAAACAAGGAAATCCCGAAATTTGTGGACAAATGGATGGAACTAGAAATGATCATACTGAGTGAGATAACCCAGAAGCAGAAAGACTCACATGGTATATACTCACTTATAATTAGACACTAGTCCAAAAGGCATGTCCCATGGAAGTCTCCTCACATTTTTTATCACAGCAATGAACATTGAATAACATAGGCTGAGAGAAAAGAGTAATCCTAAATCTTTCACAACAGGCTCTATCTGTATGGCTGGTTCTCAAACCTTGCCTGACTTCAACATCCTCACCTGTCACATACAATTTCCACCATTCACTTTCAAATATGAGGTTAGTTTGTCATCTAAGAGTATTAGTTAATTAGGCTTTTGCCAGAGTGATGGGTCAAATGAACAGTCTCTGACAAGGCAAGGCTAACTTTTTCAGCCTGGATCTGAGTCCTGGAAAATTGGATTTCTTCTTCTACCTGCTTTTCCATCTTGCTCCTCAAATGTTGTTTTGTTTTGTTTACTGTTGGAGCTGCCCTAGACCAAAACATGTTTTAAAAACTTCACATTTTCTTCCTTTTACTAGACATTTATTCTATACTTCCTATAACTCTGTATCCATCTTTCACAAGCTCATCCACATTCCAAGGTGTAGTTAAATGCTACTTTCCTCTTTAGACCTTTTCAGATTAGATTCGACCTCTGAACAGAGTTAGTTTCCCACTCCTCCCATTTTTTTTTCCTTTCACCCTCTCATATCAAATGCAGCTTGTAATACCTAACAATTCAAGCTGTTCAGCCTTAGTAGTACAAGGCTAAATAGGGCTAAATAGCCCTTTGTTGTGTGAGCCTGTCCTCTGGATTTAGAAGACAGTCTATAGTAGGGTACTGAGAGAAAGGATATAAGCTTTAACATACACGACAGATTCCAACGTGAATTTTTCTGGAATCTTTAAGTGAGGATGGCTTTATCTCCATATTATTGTGAACATGCTATCCTGACAGATTCTTCCAGAGTCTTTTACATTTCTATGTAGTATATTCATGTGCAAAGGAAGTCAAATTAAATTAATTTTGATTTTCTTCTTCCTACTTTCTCTAATGCACTATCTCCACACATATCCAAGTGCTGGAGGAGTTCAAGCAGACAAAAAGAAATGGGTGGTCTTGGTGTTGAAGAGCTTGGGACCCTCCAACTCTCACAGGGTTTCCACCTCCTCTAAGATATTTAATGAATGCTTTTACTTCCTACATGCCAGTCACACCCACCAACCAGCTATAACAACCAAAACTTTCTCTGCCCTTTGCAAAACACCTTGTGGATACAAAACTGCACCTTGGTTAGAACCATGTATCTGAGCATCTATTTTAGCTTCTCTTTTGTCTTATGGGACCCAGCACAGTACCTACTGGTATAAATATTTGCAGAAGGAATGAATTAATAAATCACTGTTGAATAATTATTTGTATAATGAATGAATTTCTGTCAAATCATTACAATTCTGCTATCTGTTCTATTAAGTTCTGAGTTAAGGGAAGAGGCAAACATTTGTGGCAGTCAGCCTGAAAGGGGACATGGAAGGCTGATATTTACCTACAATTTCTCTCAAACTTGCACTCACCTGAACTTCATGCCAAGGAATAAGCAGCTTGAATGTGTTCTGTGTTTTCCCTTTATGTCCCCACTAACTTGTCGCTTCTAGTTGTTCAAATAGTGAGGAAAGTTGGCCATGTCACCACAAGTCTGTTTACAGTGCTGGTCAGAGCTGAGAACACCACGAGGAAGTAACAGCTATGGCAGAGTGGAGAGACAGAGAGCAGAAGGCCAGGACTTGTAATTGGAGATTTACAAGAAAGTCCACATTTAAGCCATGGGTGCTCGTCTCATGACAAACTAGTCTGGAAATATGCATTGAATAAATAATACTACATCCTGAGTAGGACCTACAGGGAAAATAGAATTATGTTTTTACTAGGAAGATCTAGTTATGATACTTGCTAGTGGAGAGTCATTTATCTCTGTGTAGGTTAGACATTTTAAGATATAATGAGATATTTAAAAGTAAGGCTTGCCTTCAGATGAGTAGGCTTTCCAGCCCTAAAATAATGTGTCAGGCAACTGTAAAGGGTAGTGGTTTGAGTGAGAGAATAGCTGAACACTGAGCATGGGGTTGAGTCTCAATAATGCCTTCACACAACTGACACCTAAGTGGGTATGTGACAGTGGTGTGGATATTTTCAGGTAGCTTAAGTTCTCAGAGACAGAGATGAGTTCCAGGCACATGCCAGGAACCAGGGCCCGGAGCAGAGGCAAGATACGGAAGGAGAATCTGACAGGTTGTGCATCTGTGTCTCTCATGAGATTTCAATTAGAAACAAACACAGCTTGTTGAGTCAGCTGTTGTGTTAGGTGGTTCTTTTCCCTTCCATTAGCAATGATAACTGAGAGCTGACTTAATCGTCTTTGCAGCAAGATTGATGACTGTTCCAATCCATCACCTTTTCGCTTCCAGCACATTCACTACTCACCTCTTCTATCAATTTTCAACCCAAAATTGTTTGGGTCAGTCTTAGTTATCTTCAGTATTTACGTGCCTGACTCTTCTGTATGAAAAACTGTATAATAACAATAAAAGCTATCGCCACTGCATGGAAAGCAATAAGTGAAATGCACAGAGAACTTCTTACGTGAAAAAGCATTAAGCTCAATACTTCCTTGTGTTACTAATGCCCATGATGATCCTCAAACCATTATGAGCCTTTTGGTTTCATTTATTTTGTGGGAGTACGCATATGCCATAGCAGGTGTGTGAAGGTCAGAGAATAGGCAGTGGAAATCGCTTCTCTCTTCCGACCACGTGGATTGTGGACCTCAAACTCAGCACATCAACTCGTGTGTCCAGTGCCTTTACTGCTGAGCTAGCTCAACTAGTACACCCATCCAGAGGATAAAGGAGTAAAGGCTTAAAGAGTTTAATCAATGTCTGATACAGTGCAGCTGATTAGGATTGTGTAGAATGCGAAAGTCAATCTAACCGGTTCTAGGAACTATCCCTCATAAGGTCATGACGTCTCTCTCCATCATTGTTGACTCAACATCTCTGACCAGTAATGATTCCTCGGAAGAACCTAAGCACAGAAAGCAGTTGGTGGTAGTGCACTACAGTTGGTCTCAGAAACCTTTATCAGGATTATACTCTACGCGCAGTAGGGGCTGTTCGATCTTGTTTCAGAGTAGAGGAGGGGGAGGGGAGGTTCATCATTCGAGCTGACATCCATGCACTAAATCCTTGAACTTTTTAAAAAAGACTTATTTATTTATTATTATGTATAGTGTTCTGCCTGCATGTACACCTACAGGCCAGAAGAGGGCATCACATTACATTACAGATGGCTGTGTGCCACCATGTGGTTGCTGGGGATTGAACTCAGGACCTTTGGAAGAGCAGGCGGCACTCTTACCCACTGAGCCATTTCTCCATCCTTGAACTTCTGAAATGCAAGAGAACTTGTAAGATACTTTGCCACATCAGTTCTTTTGTTGAAGTTTCAGATACTGCTAATTGCCCCCAAAACAAAAATAAGCACTATGGATGTCTTGAGGCTGTTTGGCTTCTGAAGGGGAAAGAGAGACCCTGAGAGAGTCAGAGTTCCGGTAGACAGTGAAGGGTAGGAGCCTTCGTAAAGCACACTTGTCTCAAATCTAACCTTTGTCCCAGTCATGGAATCAACATCCATGGCGCCCTTCCTTGATTCCTGCTTTGAATCTGGCCTGGGTCAATAGCCAGTAAAAAGGAAATTGTGCTGAATTATCACAAATTTTATTTGTGCTGACTTATTGGAAATCAGGCAAGACGGATGAGTCTGAGCATCTGCACACTTGATTGCCCACTTCCCTGATTTTTTTTCTCCCCAGGCTTCATTTCGGATCTCTTTGCTACAGCGCTTCAGCTCTAACTTTGGGCACTGAATCATGCTCCACTGTCCCATCAAGCATGCCGGTAATGTGATAAATCCATCCAAAGTCTCGCCGACGCCGCTGTACCAGTCCTGAGCGTGACAAGGCAGAGGCACGGACAGGCTCGGGATGGTACCCGGCTTAGGCAGATACTCCCTCTGCTGACGGCAGGTGTTTCTTCGCTATCTGAAAATAATTCACTGAATAGATAATTGGTGAATCCCCAGTGGGAACAAAACTTGATTCTGTCTGAGCAGAGGTTACCAAGTGTGCCACTATAAAATAATTGATTTTGTGATGTGTTAAGTGGGGACATGTTCAAGCCTTCTGAACTTTTCACTTAGGGCCTCCGGGTGAAGTTGAACTAGGATCCCAGAGGTGAGGAACCCACGCACGACACAGGCAGGGCTTCACGCTCCAACAGCCAATTTAACTTTCATTTTCTTTATTAATCTAATGTGTTCTACCTTTTACCAGGACGTGATGTGCGGGGAGTTTCATTAAAATGGTTCAGTTGTTATTGGAGATAATCACCGAAGGATCACGCCGCAAAAGTCAGGAAATTTTTGAATTTTATTTTATTTTTTTTAATGCTTGTTTTAGGGAAGAGATTTCAGATGCGATAGGGAAGTCAGTCTAGCTACAGGGCAAATTTAATTGCATTTTTAGAAACTTCTTTTAATCCTATAATAACAAAAAAAATTAAATCAGTGCTGACATTTTTTTGTTGCCAGAAGAAGGTAGTAAAAGGGTAAAGAAATAATTGTTAGTTCTGAGAATATAATTAGCAACTTTAATGCTTTAATCTGAAAAATGCATATTTTGAGCCTGGGTGAGTGATTAAAGAAAAGATATTGAAAGTCTTTGAAATCTCTAACTGTGTTTGTTTTTAATTGTGACTTGTGATCACTATAATTAACTCATTTAGTGATTTTATAGTGTAAACAAATAGAGATTTCACAAGTTCAGGGGTATTTGGGGGCAAATAAGTTGGACCCCTGACCCCTGGCTTGCTGCTGAGCGCTTCTCTTAAGGTTGGCAGGAGTTTATTCTTTGCTTTGGAGGGAAGGCTATAGGTTAAGGATTCCAACTGAACCCCCTTGGGAGCCTGCTGCCAAGGTGTGTGTGTGTGTGTGTGTGTGTGTGAGAGAGAGAGAGAGAGAGAGAGAGAGAGAGAGAGAGAGAGAGAGAGAGAGAGAGAGAGAGAGAGAGAGAGAGAGAGAGAGAGCGCTTGCTCTCTAGGTGTGGTGATGGAACTGTGCTCTCTTGAAGGTCCCAGCCACAGCCTCCTTGCAGGCATCTGACAGAGTCCACGACAAGTGTGGGAGAAAGCATGGGTCACAGATAAAGGAAGCTCTCTGGTACAGAGCCTTTGCCTCCACAGACCTCATTATTATGCACCAGAAAAGGGGGAAAGGAGGGGAAAACCCAGGGGAACCTGGGGGATGAACTTTTGGGGGGGTCTTATTTCTCTCAGAGGTGCACATTAAAATTCTCTCTTTCATTCATTAATGTGAGCACAAGCTTCCTGAGAAAATAGCTGGTGGGACCTCCCTTAATGAATAGCGGGCTTTGCTATGCTCTGGAGGCTTAAAATTGGGTTGCATCCCACGGAGGATGCCTGGCTTTGCCTTCTGCTTCACTGTTCGCAACACTGCATTTCTGGTTATATTTCTAGGGCTCACCTAGGCTGTGACCTGCCACATTCAGTTTTAATCACTCATATGCTTAGCTCAGGCCACCCACAGGTAGGCAGGAGGGGCTCTTGTCAAGAGGTTCCCAGAAGTTCAGGGATTTTTTTTTTTCTCCCTGAACATTATTTGAAAGTTTCGACTCTGTCAATCACATGAAATCAAACTTACTTTTATAAAGTCCCTTACTCTGTTTGGTTTCTAATAGGCTAGTTAAAAAATAAAAATCGTTTTTTCCTTCTTCCAGGGATTTTACGTGGGCTTGTGAGGATTGACTTTCTTCCTCTGTTTCCTTGTTTTCTTCTTCGTCTCTCTCCACCTCTTTTCCTCTTCCTTCTCTTTCTTCTTGGAGTTTCATAGTTTTTTCCCTTTGGAATTCTAGTTTCACCGGGTGTGGTGGTGCACACCTTTAATCCCAGCACTCAGGAGGCAGAGGCAGGTGGATCCCTGTGAGTTCGAGGCCATCTGGTCTATAATGTGAGTCCAGGACAGCCAAGGCTACACAGAGAAACCCTGTCTTGAAAACAACAACAACAAAAAAGAGTTCTAGTTTCCTTAAGCTTCTTGAGTATCACTGATGCTGTTTCACCATCCTGTTGCATCTCCTTCATGCCTCCTTGCAATCTCAGCATTGGGGCCTACGTCATCATTTGGGCTGTGCTCGTGAGCTAAGTATTTTATGTTGCTGGTTTTCTTCTTGTGCTCATTGCTAGATTTTCTAAGAAAACAAGAGAACATATTGTGCTTTCTACTTGTATATAATACCTCTAGGGACAGACAGTATTAAATATTTAATTTGTGTGTGTGTGTGTGTATGTGTGGGTGTGTGTGTGTAGGGGGAACAAGAGAGACAGAGAGAGAGAGAGAGAGAGAGAGAGAGAGAGAGAGAGAGAGAGAGAAGAAAGCCATAATTCATGCCAGTATGTATATGTGTATCCACATATGTATGGATGGATGCATGTGTGTGTGAAACGTGTATGCATGTGTGTGTGTGGGGGGGGGTGCCTGTGTACAAGTTCATGTGAAGCATGGAAGTTGATGTCCACCTTATTTATTGAAGGAAAGGCTCTTAGTTGGACCCAGAGCTCCATGATAAAAGCTGTGGCTGGCCACTTTGCTGTGGGGATCCAGTCTCCAGCTCAGGAACACTAGGACTATAATACTGTTGCTATAGCCAGTAGGCACTAATATGGCTTCTGGCAGCAACTCTTTAACCATTAACAATCTCCCTAGGCCATCAGTGTAATTTTTCAAGACCTCATATGCAGGAAAGTTATGTCTTGATGCGTTTGTTTCTTTCTACCATCAGGGAAGCTAAGATCACCTTGTCCCTTTGTCATAATTCCATAACTATAGCCAAGCTTGTTTAGAGCTGATGGAGAAGACAGCTATGGACTGTGGTAGAGACAGTGACCGAGGGCAATATCTGTGCAGAAAAAGGTGAGCAGCACCCCAAGAAAATTTTGTCAGAATAGGAAAATAGACATGCTCAACAGGGTATGTTCACCCAGTTTCACCCAAGTTTAAGAACCACAGAACTCTGATTCTGATGGGGAAGGCATGTGAAAATCAACTCTAAAGGATACTGGCATTCTGTTGGGGGTTTTTTCTTGAGAATTCTTTTAACTTGTGGTATTTAATTTACTTTTATGGCTCCTCATATATTTTAAGTACAAACAAATAAAAAACCCCAGTGTATCATATTATGTAGGGCAGGATTAATTAGCAAGGTGTAAATAGAGAAAGGCAGAAAGGTATTTAGAGTTAGAAAAAAAGTGAGGGGGAAGGTTTGTAAACCATGAAAAAACATGCTACAATTAACTGAGGCTCCAGAACGAGGCCCGGAGCAGGCACAGTTCATTTATTCAGTATTTATTGAGTGTCTACTATGTCCCATGTTAGGTTGGACAGTTTTATTCATTCATTGTTTAAAACTGTAAAGGCACTACAAATTCTCATGAATTTATGCAATTTATTGTCTCAAATACTGACCTATGTGTTGGGCCATTTAAAACTTCTATGATATACTCATAATCATGAAATTCTGGACTTTAAACTATTGGTAGAGTGCTACTTTGTAATTGTCTACCATTTGCTGGCAGGATTTTAAAAGCCAGGGAAGAGCACACCACTTGATACCCTATACTAATTGGTTAGCTCTGACAACACACAGGTAACATTACACAGACTGAGTTGGTTGTATTTATGTATTTAGGAACGCCCAAAACAACAACAAAAGAAAAGAAAAAGAGGCTCTGAATTTAAAAGAGAGCAAAGGCTGAGGGGAACACAGGGAGGCTTGGAGTGCATTAGGGACAGAGAGAGAGAGAGGATGTAAATATAATCTCAAAAAATTATTTTTTATATAAACCAGATACTTTTCTTTCTGGGAACTAAGAAGAATTTGGAGACCAGAACACCAAGATAGTTACTTGTTTTAATTAGCTGTGAAAGGCCTCCTTGGAGCACCATGTGCTTGCTCTCTTTCTGATTCAAACACTGGGCTATTGGCATAGAACCCACGTGGTGTGAGTGGTTAACACGGTGCAGCCCAAGTCAACAAACTAATAAAGAAAATGTGGTGCCTGCTCTATAGGGCCAGATCTGTTGCCTGTTATTTGCTTCTGCTTGTGAAGGAGGAAAATACGTTTTAGATATTACAGCTGTCACCATGACATCTGTTGTTTCAGGATCTGTGGTGGCTTCACTCACCGCCTGACCCAGGTCCTCACCATGACATTCTGTGCACTATTAAACTGTGAAAGGCATGCTCCCTCCAGGTGGGACTTCAAGGTTGATGTACCCAGGTGTTTGTCTCTGTCCCCCTGACTGCCTCTCAATTGAAAAACACAGCTTCACTTGGTGCAGAATTGATGGCAACCCAGGTCCCCCAGGGGTCAAGGGGATCAGCTGAGTGCAAGAGTTCTTGAGGCATGGCCCTGTTCTGCTTTTAATCACTTGTCACAGCATTGCAGGGCCTCCTCCTCCGCCCTTTCAGAGGTGTCGCCTTTTGTTCTTGGCTGGTGCTGGTGGTGGCTATTGTCTTCCTTCAGACAGATGAGTTCAGGTAATAAAGCAGCAGTACACACACACACACACACACACACACACACACACACACAAGCCTCAACTTACAGAACAGATGCTGGAGGGGTCATTTGTCTTCCCCAAACACATGGCGAATGTGTGCTTTTTAGAAAGGCCCTCTCCACCCAACTCCCACTCTTCTTGCCTGTGTTAATGCGGTAACAGAATGCTTACTCCAAGCTGTGAAGTTACAGGGTAGAAGAGGACCCTTCGGGTTAAGGATGAGGTAAGCCTCTCCTACCCACTTACTGGAACAAACTGTGTATGTAAATCGAGGATCTTCGCTGCTGAGAAGAACTTTGCTTCCCAGAATTCACCCTTACTCTTTCCACCTGTCTATTCTTTTGTTCACAATCTATTCGTTTCCAAGTTGTGCCCTAGGTCTGGTGCTGAGAATGAGGGAGAGAGGAAGAACCAGACATAATTTCTTTTCTCCTGAAGTTGAGGTCAGCAGCAAAAGGCAAGACCCACAATTGTGTTTGAGCATAAAGGTTTCCATGTAATTGGAACAATACATAAACAAACAAACAAACAAATAGAACAACTACACCTGGACTCCTAGGCATTTCATAGCCAACCAGGGACAGTTTACTTCCAGTGTATTTTGAAGTCACAGGACCCTCTAATTCAGAAACCACCAGGACCATCGAGCTGCTGTTCATTGGATATGCCCCCATTTTTTCTTTCCTTTCTTTCCTTTTATCTTTTATTAATTTTAAGCAGAGTCTCAGTACTCAGACCAAAGTGGCCCCAAATGCATGATCATCCAGCCCAAGCCCACCAGCTGATACTGTTGCACCTTTGCACTCAGCTTCTATTGTCTTCTTAATTGCCATGTCACTGAGACAGTGTAGCCATGTTCTGTCCCTAGCTAAGCACTTGATTGTAAGTAAGTCACTTAACATAAAACTGAATTTCCTGGATTTTCCCCTCCCTCTCTCCCTCCCTCCCTCCCTCCCTCCCTCCCTCTCTCCCAGCCTCCTTCCTTTCCTCTTTTTCCTCTCCTTCCTTTCTCCTTCCGTCTGACCCTCCCTTCCTGCTGTTTTAATTAAAAATCCCTGGTCTTTCTATTTTACCAGTAAAGACCAGGAGCCAGATGCTGTGGTGAAAAATCTACTACAGCAGAGAGGCAGAGAAAGCACCCAGCTGAACTTCCTACTCAGCTCACATCCTAATGGAGAAGACCCAAAAAGGCTCAGTATTTCAGCTGGCAGCCCAGGAGGAGAAGGAAGAAAAAAACAAATAACCCAAGGCCAAAAGCTTGCTGGCTCAAAGCCCCAAAAGCCAAGGAACACCATGAGCCAAGCTAAAATCCCAAGAATGGTCAAAGACCCACCCCTTCTACTTCTACACACTGTCTTAAATACCCCTCAACTCAAAGTCTCTCCTACTCTTTAATCACTGTCAGCTGGTTTCTTGCTCTGCCTCTTGACCTAGGGTTAACTTCACTAAATCCTGTGTACAGATAGCTCTTGGATTATAGGTAAGGCTGGCTGAACCACACCTTAATCATTTGTTTACAATAAACAGAAAGTTCTTGGATTGAAGGATTAAGCCACAAGAAACAGAGTTTTACAGTTCACAATCCCAGGGATCACAATGGGAGCACAGACACATTTTTACAGTTCACAATCTCTGGGATCAAATTGTGATCAAAGGCAAGTTTTTACGATTCACAATTTCAGGGATCACAATGTGATCAAAGATCCTGTGACACCTTCCTTTTTCTGATTTGTTTGTTTTGACATTGACTGTTGTTGTGTGGGTGGTGTGGCTTGCCTCCTGGTACTCTGGTGGAAGAGTGTCCACAACTCTGTGAGCTGGGAAGTTATCCCAGCCCTGAGGTAAGACAGTGACCCAAGGGTATTCTGAGGCATGGGAGCCCAGGAACGTCACAGCTCTGAAAGGAGGCCTCCTCAACAGAGACAATGATGCTGTTGGGGAAGGGATGCCCCTAAACCCTGAGGAGCTCAGGAGCCTTGAAACCTAAACTCTGCTCCTTCTTCTATCCTCCTCCTCCTCTTCCTCCTCCCCCTTCCTCCTCCTCTTCTTCTTCTTCTTCTTCTTCTTCTTCTTCTTCTTCTTCTTCTTCTTTTTCTTCTTTTTCTTTTTCTTCTGACAAGAGAGTCACAGCAGGCAGTAAATCTCTTAAGAGAGATTTATTGGAGGGAGGAAGCCAGGAGAGGAAAGATGATTCTAGGAGTGGCTGTCTCTCCCTCAGGGTTTCTTAGGGGGCTAAGTTTTCTGGGGTAGGGATTTCGGGAGTGTTGATTGGTGGGATTTTAACCTTAAACTGAGGGAAGCCCATGGATTAGTAGGTTTTGTCAAGACTTCTCATCCCAAATTAGCATAATCTGGGATGAGTCCTACTAAGGAGCTGGAGATGGCAGTTACAGCAGTAGGAACTTTCTCAGGCAGAGATCCAACCACTTTTCTGCCATGAGGGGTAATAAAGTTTATAATGTGTCCAAAATTTACAAAGAGTCCACTGTGAAGGTGGTATGCCCAGATTGCAAGGACTCCCAAAACTACCAGGAGTCAAAAGTCATAAGTAAAAGCAAAGAGCTGTTATTCCAGCATGTTAGAATTGACCACTCAAACAAAATGGTGATGACTCTGAAGAGAACGCCAAGGGGAATCCTAAGGGGAGTGTGCAGGCCTTTTTTAGACGCCAGAGAGGGGAGTTCCAAGGTGGGTTAGATAATCTTTACTTCTATAGGCACAGAACAGGGACAGGAGTATGAGTACATCTGAAATTGGTTAGGGGTCTGGTCCAGGGCTATGGGCTCTCTGTACAGGGTCAAACTGGCCCAAACTGGTAGGTGTTCGTGAGGCTAAGTGACTCTGGTCAGGAGTTAGGGAGTCTTCAAACTGGTAGCTAAGCAACCCTATCTTTCTCAGGCCCGGCATCCTGGCTGCCCCATTGGCTGTCTGTTGCTAGGAGTGTTGGTCAAACATTATCTGATGTTGAGTTGATCAAAGCACATTCTCGGGTCTTTCTGAAACTGGAATTCATTCCCAGGCCACTTTCCCTTAAAACTGGACTTTCCTTTTTCATAAATGGGCTTACACAGGCCTCACAAAGGCAGTAGGCTGAAGCAGGAAAGGTTGTTTTCATCGTGGACAGCTTCCATGGTAGCAGCAGCATTCTTTCTGAGGCAGGAAAGGTGTCTAGTTTTCATCAAGCAGTGGGCTGAAGCAGGAACAGTCACCATGGACAGTTCCCACTGAGGCATTGACAGGAGGAGCTGCCATTTTGTCTTCCATCTCCCCAGCTCCAGGGTGGGAAGGAGGGGCTGACTGCCCTGAGTTGGGAAGGAAGACTTGCAGCAAGTCACTTTAAATTATAGTGGTCCCCTGCCCAAGGACTAGACATACTCATGAGTGTGGTGATAGAGTGAGCAGAAGGACTGGGGTGCAGGTCGGGGTGTCAGTGGGCTCTCTGAAGCTTGGGGAAGATTTCCTGTCACAGGGGGCTGGGCAGCGCAGTGGGTAGCAGTAGGCCACCACAGTTTGGAGGTTGGAGGTGGGCTGCTGCAGCTTGGGGATGGATTGCTACAGCTGTAGCGCAGACTACTATTGCTTCCCCAGGCTGAGGGTTGATCCAGGGCACCATGGCTTTTACCTTAGCAGGAGGGTGGTGGTGGTGTTAGGCTTAGCAACACAGAGTACAGAGGCTCTAGGTGGCAGAGGCATGGAGTTCTGAGGCTCCTGGCCTTAATGTGGCCATGGCCACAGGGAGGTGGCTTTGATCTCACTGCAGCGATGGCGGCGGCGGCAGCAGCAGCAGCAGCAGAGAATTTCTATGTTTACTCCAAAGGCTTGTGCATGCTAGACAAACACTTTACCAGCGAGTGATATACCAGCTTGGCAAAATTTCTTTAGCTAATGGGTAAGATCTCTTTCTTTCTTTCTTTTTTTTTATTCTTTATTTTATTTTATTTTATTAATTTATTCTTGTTACATCTCAATGTTTATCCCATCCCTTGTATCCTCCCATTCCTCCCCCTCCCCATTTTCCCATTATTCCCCTCCCCTATGACTGTTCCTGAGGGGGATTACGTCCCCCTATATATTCTCATAGGCTATCAAGTCTCTTCTTGGCTACCTGCTGTCCTTCCTCTGAGTGCCACCAGGTCTCCCCCTCCAGGGGACATGGTCAAATTTGAGGCACCATAGTACGTGAGAAAGTCATATCACACTCTCCACTCAACTGTGGAGAATATTCTGACCATTGGCTAGATCTGGGAAGGGGTTTAAAGTTTACCTCCTGTATTGTCCTTGGCTGGTGCCTTAGTTTGAGCGGGACCCCTGGGCCCAAATCTTTCTTTCTTAAAAAACAAGCAAACATAGAAAAATCCCTACCACGTTATTCTTTTAGAAAGGGTTGGCGCAGCAAAATTAATAGGCAGTTAAAGAGATTCTTCGTCTATCTCTTGCACATGTGCAGCCTCCCTCATGGTGTATGTGCCTCCCGTAAAGGCACATTTGTATGACTGATGAAATTCCACTGACATGTCGCCATCACTTCCAGTCTACAGTTTACACCAAGGTTCACTTTTGGTAATGTGCATGCTGTGGTTTTAAACAAATGTCTAGCCAGCTGTATCCACCATGACACAGCTGAATCACAGAAGACCTTCCCTATCCTCAAAGCATTCTATGTTCTGCCTGTTCTCCCTTGAAATCATGTTGTCCATGACAATCACAGATCTTTCACTGGACTCCATAGGCTTGCAGCTTTACCAGTATCTTAGCTGGGCTAACACAGCAGCTCTGGAGGTTGGCATCTCTCACTTAGTAACACGCATCTAAGTTTATGCAACGTCTTTTCATAAAATCTTGTTGAGCGTGAAAAGCATATTTTCTTTCCTCATAACTCATTTTTGACACTATTTTATTCAGTACATAAGGGGTTTTGTTCTGACTTTTAATACACATCTGTCATTGCACTTTACTTATAATGCCCCTTTTAACACATTGTCTTCAAAGTACCTCAGGCCTTTGTCATGATACAATCTGGGTGTCATGGTACAAACTCAGGATCAGAGAGCACAGGGTCTGTGCCATCGAAGCAGCAGCAGAGCCATGAATTTCCCTCTCATCCGGAAAGTCCTGTAGGCTACGTCTAAATAAAGACCTAGCAAGAATGACATTACTCAATGCCAGCCTTTAATCCCATCACTTGGGAGGCAGAGGCAGGTGGATCTCTGTGAGTTTGAGGCCAGCCTGGTTTATAGAGACAGTTTTAGGACATTCAGGGCTACACAGAGAAACCCTGTCTCAGAAAAAAGAGGAAGAGGAAGAGGAAGGAGAAGGAGGAGGAGAAGAAGAAGAAAAAGAAGATAAAGAAAGAAAAAGAAAGAAAGAAAGAAAGAAAGAAAGAAAGAAAGAAAGAAAGACACAGCTCACATGGCAGCAGAAGTCTAAGAAAGACCTCCGCTAGGTGGCCTAGCCTCTGTTGTGTGAGTTTGTTAGCAGGTGGGCATTGGCATCATGTATCAGGGTTGTGTTGGTTTAACCAGCATGTACCCAAATTTGGCTAACTAGAAGGGTAGAAGAAAAGGCTAGAAATTAAATCTTTTAATTTCCACCTTTTCTGTAATAAACAGAAGTCTAATTAATCAGTAAACAGGAACAATTATATAACAACTGGAAAGAAAATAAAATTAAAGTTGAAAGAAACAATGTAAGTATGCATCTCTTAACTTTGCCTCTAAATGTAAGATTTTTGACTCCAGCGTTCATCCCTCTTGGCCCTTTCTTTGCATTAACAGTTAACATTCCGAGGCCTTTGCTGTGTTTCAGACAACATGGGATCAAAAGACAATCTTTAGGAACATGGGCTCCTGAAGTAGTAGGGCAGAGTTTCAGGGGGGTTGGGTCATAAGTCAGAACACATTTTCAACATGCTCTCTGAGAACAGAAATTGGGAAAGGTGCTGACCTCAGTTTTATTTGCTCACTACTGAGCTGGACAGCCACTTTGTGTGGCTACTTTCATAGTTGAATCTTTCAGGCAGTTTGACTCTGTGAAAATTGGAGGACATTCCTTCATACCGATAAGACACTAAAGATGAGATTCATGGGCCATATTATTTCTCCTAGGGAAACAAAGGGATGATTCCAGGCTTTGTGATGTGGGCTGTGCAGGAAAACAGACGAGGGAGGTGGGTGGGGGAAGGAATCAAATGTTTTGAGAATTTAAGTTTGTACTTAAAAGCTACCCACAGCGTTCTTGATTATCTCACAGTGAGAACAGGCTTGAGACGTTTGCTGTGACAGCCTGTCAGGTTGAACATGTAGCAGAAGGGCCCAGAGAGGAACCTCAGTCCAAAGACAAACTCTGCGAAGCTGTGGCTTTGAAAAAGCCCTGGAAGGAGGAGACAGAGTCCAGAACTGGAAACTATTGTCAGGCCTCAATAAAACATGGTCAGAGAACACGATAGGACGGTTTGCTTTTTTGCCTCCCACAGCAAGAGCCCTTTCTTCTTGTTTGTGCTGATTGGTTAGTTTCATGGACCCACAGGAAGAAAACAGGCATCTTAAATGAAGAGGACTCTGTGTTCTTAGAGTAAACACTGGGAGATATCAGGTTTACCTCACTGGAGCCCACAAGGGCCTGTTGATACACGATAGGTCCCTGGCTTTCCTCAGACCTTGAAGGGCACGTGGAGTTTTGAAGCTGATAGGAAAAGTGGTAGCTCTGATAGACGCCAAAGCTAATAAAGCCAAAAGTGAAATCAGCTAAACCCCTTAAAGAAATCAGAAAAGCCTGAGAATGTACAGAGCTGTACTGCTTTGCCGCAATCACAGGGACCAGTGAGCCCTTTAAGTATCCCCGGTCCCAACGGGATGGGAAATCTATACAAAATACAAACACAAAGCCAACTTCTAAGATTCCTACTTAAAAGAAAAACATATCAGTAAAAATTGAATTCAATTCTATGTTAAGGAGACTTAGGATATGTTCAGAGAACGTACCGTTAAAGTTAATTTCACCTGCATCTTTTAATGTTTTTAGGCCACAGCAAACATAAGGTTGCATGTGAGGCTTGCCCTTGTGGTGTGAGGTGTGAGTCCCGTTTCTGTTGGTGTTCGCTGGACTACAAAACGTTTGCCATCAGAAGGTGGAATGTGGGAGGAGAGAAGATGGGTACTGATAGAAGTGACTTCAAAACATGTTTCCCAAGTGTCCCTTATTGCCACAGATCTAGCAATGCCACGGTCCAGTTGCTTGTCCCAAACTGTAGTAAGGTTTCCAGTAAAGCCACCTTCACCACATTGGCTTTCAATAGAAGAAGCGTTGTGTACCTGACAACCTGAGAACATGAAAGGAAAGGCATAGAGCAGTGGGGTGAACACTGGGGAATACAGACAATTCGCTCAATATATAAAAGTACTTTCCAGCAACTCCTACAATTAGAGAAATTCAGAACAATTAAAGGGTTAGGAAGTCCCCGAGGATTCCCTTTAAGAAAGCCTATTGTCTTCCAGAAACTCTCAAGAGACTCAAGGGCATGTGCTGCTTTAATGGGATTCTGGTGTGCAAGGACCCGGTTCTAGGTTGTTTCCAGTAAACTGAACTGTTGTCTCCATTTCATCCTACAAGGGCACTGTGTGCAAACAGGACCATCAAAGAGGACAATCTCCGCTTCCATCTGAAACCACATCAGACACAAAGGACATCTTCGAAGACTTGTCAGAATCACTCCAACCTCACTGCTCTTTGCTCCCCCAAGATGTTTTTCAATCCCAGTGTAATTACCCCCATCATGGAGGAGGCTCCCGGTGCATTTATTCACCTTTCCCTGTGACTGAGAAATGTATTCCATATTCAGAAGTCAGTAATTAAAACCAGCTAATCTGCATTCAGCTCTGAAAGCTCAGGCTATGCCTCTGCCTCCCCCGCCTCAACCAGGGAGGTAGGAGCAGTGAGGGTCTTAACCCTCCGTACATAGTTCTGATTGGCTGGTGGGCAGTTAGGACAGGTGCAATAATCTAATCTGGAATATTGCTCTCCTCACCCTTTTTAATAAACACTTTGCCTCTGCACAGACCTTAATATAACAGCAGTAAAAGGCAACGGAGGAAATTGGAAACACGGCCAGGAGGGTGCCTTATGGTTCATAACAACCCTAAATTGTGACTGTTTATTAAAACTAACACCCTTTTGTGAGGGTGTGGATCAAAATAGCCACTGATTTCTCTTCTTTGATATTATTTCCCTTTTTTTTTTTTTTTTTTTTTTGAAAAAAATAGTGCTGAGTTTACATTTCAGTTTTAGGATTTAATTAAGTTTCCAAAATTGCTTCTGACTTAAACGTTGACCTAAAAACGCCACTTGCTCTCTCTAATTTAGACCCTATCAAATCTTTCCATCATTTATTTTTCAGTCTGTGGGAGATGTTTGTGAGTGAACTGCCTCTTGAACCACGGGGATGGGAAAGAGTTAAGTCAGGTAAAGGAAGGGAAAGAAGGGTGGCCAGGGAACTGCCTCACAAAATACAATTAAGGGCCTTTCCCAGGCCTGGAGCTCTTTGGAGCTGCCAAGGACAGAGGACAGAGCACAAAGTCCTCCTTGTCCTCAAGCCTCCCTTTTGTTTCAGCAGCACTTTGGCTCCCACACATGCAGAAGTTTGAATTTCCTGTTGGCTCTGAGGTGAGATTTATAACGTTTATTAAGGTTGCTATTCATTGCAAGTTTACTGGGCAATAAGCCTAAGAGCTTTTAGGGGCTTAATTGCCTATGTTTATGGGGGGTTGCAAAGCTCCCCACAGTGTCACTGTCAGCCAGGTTGGCCAAATGTGAACTTCTTGATGTGTCCAGGGAGCACATCCTGGTCTAAAGGGGAGGTCAAATGGAGGCCGGAAGCCTGAATGGGAGGTCCCTACCTTCAGGACTCTAGCTATTTTGAACTTTTTCCCACGGACTATTTCTACCCCATTCTGGCTATCTTTGAAGCCATATTTGTTTTTTGTTTTGATTTGTTTGTTTTTTAAAATATATTTTATTAATTTGTTCATATTACATCTCAATTGTTATCTCATCCCTTGTATCCTCCCATTCCTCTCTCCCTCCCATTTTCTCCTTACTCTCCTCCCCTATGGCTGTGACTGAGGGGGACCTCCTTCCTCTGTATATGCTCATAGGGTATTAAGTTTCTTCTTGGTAGCCTGCCATCCTTCCTCTGAGTGCTACCAGGCCTCCCCATCCAGGGGACGTGGTCAAATATGGGGCTATTCCACTCCTTGGAATATACTCAGAAGATGCTCCAGCACACAACAAGATTTGCTCAACCATGTTCATAGCAGCCTTATTCATAATAGCCAGAACATGGAAGGTATATTTGAATGTTCCAATTCCTCCAAAAACAAAAAGGGGAAATAGTTTGAAATAATATGGGTGGAAATGGGGTGGCAGTCTTGGATGAAGGTAAACATGTGCAGCTAAACAATGTGGATTAGACAGGTGATTCCCATGTACTGTCATGTGCAGTTGTGTCTAGAGGCACATACTGCTACCCTCATCTGATCAGTGAGGAAGCTGAGACTTAAGCAAATTCAGTAGGTTGCTGAAATCAAAACAGCTAACTAATGGAGGATGAAGATGTTTTTCCTTTTGTTTTTAGTGTGTGTGTGTGTGTGTGTGTGTGTGTGTGTGTGTGTGTGTGTGTGTATGTATGTATGCATGCATGTATATGACTCACCTGTGCATGCATCAGTGGAAGCTAGAAGTTGTCAGTCTCTTTGTTATCCACTTTATTTTTTGAGACAGGGTCTTTCAGTGACCTTGGAGCTCATTGATGACCAGAAAATCCCAGAGACCTTCCTGCCTTTGCTCAGCCCCAACCTCAGCATGAGAGTTATAGGTACACGTCATCATTGTCAACTTTTACATGGGTATTGGGGACTTAGATGCGGGTCCTCACTTTACCCACTGACTTCTATCAAGCAGACTTATAGCTTTTATCTGGTTGATCTGCTTTATGTTACCTGGGCCACAGGTGAAGATCAAGAAGTTTACATGGAATGAATTTGCTTCTTCTTTACAGGGGACAAAGGATGCTGGGAGAAGCATCCTGAACTCTGGATCAAGTGTCTTCTATCCTTTCATTCGGTCCCTTCTTAGTGGCTGTTTGGTGAGTGGCTGTGTGTAGCGGAGATACATGGAAAATGCTATGCCTTGCTATTCTATGCATTTCTTTCTGCTGTGTGGAGGTAGGCCAGATGCTCTGTCTCTCAGCTCTCTCAAGATTCCCTGAGGTCGGCCACAGTGACCAATTCCCCAAATTCCTTCCGAAGACAGTTTAAGCACAGAAAAGAAACAAAACAAAACAATAAAATGGGAGGAAAGTTAAAGAGCTGATGAGGAGGCTGTGTATTTTTCTTATGAAATAAATAAATTTAATAATGCTACACATTTATACACACATATGGATCGCATGTGTATGTATGCATATATCACTTTGACAGTCTTGTCTAAATTGTCTTTATGGATTTACAACTGAATTTCTAACAGCAGACAGCCTACTGGTATAGAGAACTGAGCATTTGAGCCATCATTGTTAGAAATGTATTGTTCAGGACACTTGCTAATTTATTGATGCAGCAGCAGAGGTGGAATCAGATTCAGTTGAAGAATAAATTGGAATATTTTTGTGCATTTCTTTCTTTCTTTTTTTTTTTTTAAAAAAAGCCACTTTAAAACCTATGTATTAAAATGACAAAATCTTAAATAGGGGTTCTCTTTTTCTAAACAAAAGATATGCAAATTACAATTCAAGATTTATATTATGATAAAAACTGAAATACAAAAGAGTCATTATCCTGTAAAATGTAAAAGTGCAGTTGCTTCATGAGTCAGTAATGATATAATGGGGTGTCGATGTACTAAGAGGCGTCAGGAGAGAGACAATGACCTCAAAATTTTAAGTCAGAAATGGCAGAATTGAACAGTAAGTATCTACCTACCCACCTAACTATCCATCCAGCTATTGAATACTGCAATTCTGAGAATTTGAGATGAAGAACAGACTATTTTTACCTCTCGGTAGTGTAGCCATAATAAGGAATGGAGGGAGGGTTAGGGAATTAATTTTCATATAACCACCCCAACTCTGAAACAGGATAAAGATTTACCTTGAATTATAGTTTTATAGGCCTGTTTCTCATTTTTAAAAAATCAGTGATATGCAGTTAGGGGATTTGGAAAGCATTCCAAGCTTAGGCACAAGACCAGAGCCCTAACCCCAAAGTCAAAGACTCCAGGGCTCCTCACATGAGACAGATTTGCAGCTACTTTATAAGGTATCCCTCCCATTTGTTTAAGCTTTCTAAAGGGACTCTCTTGAAGTCCCAGGAAGCAATCTTCCTGCCTCCCGATTCCTGAGTGCTGGCATTACAGGTGTGTCCCACCATGCCTGGTCATAGGATAATAGAAGCAGTTTCCATCTAGGCCATTCTGCATCCTTGAAGCAAGAAGGCCATGTCAGAGCAGAACAGATTCCGTCAAACCACATCACAGGCAAATTGGTGCAAACTGATACTTAAGTTTGAGATTATTCCAGTGGCTTATTTTTAAAACATAGTAGAGTCCTTCTCTCTCTCTCTCTCTCTCTCTCTCTCTCTCTCTCTCTCTCTCTCTCTCCCCCCCCCAATTCCCTCTCTCTGGTGGGGGGGGGGGCAAGCACATGTGCCTGCACGTGCACACATGTGTGTTTCCAATGGAGCCATGGTTTAAGTAATCAAGTGATGGGCCACATGTGAAGCAGATGTACGACATGTTCCTACTCCTAAACAGAGCAGAAGGCCTGCGTTAGCTTTATTTGGCAGGAATTTATATACTTGTTTCACCATTTGATCTGAATTTAAACAAAAGACGTTAGTTTTAGCCACCACTGATTTCAGGACCACAGCTCTGTCTTATTTCTACAGGCAACTGGAGTTGTGGCACTTGGACAATCAGATGGCTGCACAGTGTGGAAGGATCTTCAATGTTTATTTATTGTTTTAGTGAGCCACCCCTTGTTTTCTAGTCTTTTGGGTGTGTAATTGATTGCACCCACAAGCTGCAGGCAGAAGGACCATACTTTCATACAGATGTCAGAATCTTGGCAAAGTCTTCCCAAATTGTGGGACAAATCCTATATACAAGCTGTGGACTACAACTGAGGCCTAAGGAAATATTCTCCTACCAGATCCTGGTTGGTTCCTAGTTCAGAAAGTTACCGAGGGTCTTCTGTCATGGGGAGCACATGGTTTATGGTTTTTGAGCCTGCGTGACGCTCCTTTCTATTTCATCTTGACTTAATGCCGTTCGTCTTCCTTCGGAGAAAGCAGAGTGCTCACTTTCTAATCTATCTAGATGATACGCTGACAGCATTTCCCCTGATCCAGACTTTACCATTGATGTCTCTGCCTCTGTTAATCATTTTCAGAAATGAGATTTATGGTAGAAAAAGGATTAAATCAATTCTGACTACCTCCAAATTCCTAGGATTTTGAGGCTTCTTGATGAACACGGAAACTATAGCCCTTGGAGAAGCTTTGCTGAGGAAGTCTTTCTCGCCTTTGTCTGCTCTCTGTGGATCACAGCAACTCAACTGCTCTATGGTTTGTTTGACAACCACACCATGGGGGCTGCCCTCCAAGCAGCTTGAGATGGTTTTGATCGGAAATAGATGAGTGAGATATCAATCTTTCTCTGCTTCATTTTCCATCCTTCCTTCCTTGCCTTCAACCCCATCCTGAAATGACTACCCTTAGGAAAGTTGTCAACCTATTTCAATTAAGTGTTTGTCTTTTGAGCTTCTCATCACAGGGTAAATTATGATGTTTTTATCAGCCAGAGCCTAAGAGAAAAATTGCACTGGTCCAAATTAAACCACAGCTTATTTTCTTTCTAATTCCTCTAATCTTCAATTGGCTTCAAATAATTTCACTAGCATGTATAGGGCCTTGTGCACTCAAAAGGCTTTCACAGAAATACCAGTTTTCTTTGTCTTCCATCTTTATTCCATCCATATTTTTTCTCACCATTTGCTCCATTGAACAGATTTTCACCTTTATCCTTAGTGACCCACGATCAGGGCCTCTTTTACTCACTGGAGGATTAGGGCATAAGTTGCACTATGTGGATTCTCTTTGCCACATGAGGGGCAATGTTTCCTCAAAAGGACAATGGTTGTACTGTATTATCCTTCATCCTGTGACCAGACCGGGTGACTAAATTCTGTACCTTTAAATTTCATGAAACTCACCAGTATTTGGCCTAAACTCCTTGCAATGTGTCTGTCTGTGTGCAGTCTGCTATAGTCTCAAGCATGCATGCAGCATAATCTGGGCTCCAGTTCCAAAGAGAAGCTGGTCTTCTTGGTCTAGGAAGGCCTTTTGACTTTGCAAGCATTTCCCTTGTTGCTACGCAAGGCCTAGAACCTGAGATACAACTTGCAAATCCACTGGATTTATTACCAGCATATGCTCCCAGAATCTTTCCCCATAACATCCGACCTAGTTAGCACAGTGCGTGGTGGGAGCTTCTGGGTTTAGAGCAAAGAGGAATAGAGCCAGCAGTGTAGTAAGCATTGTTGTCTCATTTGTGAATCTCTGCTGTTATCAGGGTGTGCTGGCCTGGGTTGTATATTCACAAATCACTGTAGTATCTCTCTGTTTTGCTAATGAGTGCTAAGCATTCACATATGTAAGAATTGCATCGTGTACACAGAAAATGTTCGGCGTCTACAATTCATGGCTCTAGATTCTGGAAAGCATCTTTGTGGCAGTGTAAAAGAGGTGGGAGAAGCATCTTTTACTTCCTTGGTTTCAGATAATATGGAAGAACCAGAAGTTTCATTCACATTAAAAAAGCAAAGCTTTAAGATGTGAAATTCCTCTTAAGAGAATCAGAAATACCAGCCAGGGTACCTTGTTCCTTTGGTAGTTGATAATAATAAGGGGTTTGTCTACTAGGAGTGGGCTAATCAATATTGCTTACTCATAATTTAAGGGATTCCATTATCATATCATTGTGGTAAATAAGGTTATCGCTAAGACCTGAACCCTCAAAAGTTACTTGCTGTGTATGCAAGATACTGGCTAATCCACTGAAGATGAAAATATGAAGTAAAATGTTATAAAAGATAGACTTCCTGGCTTGGAATGAATCATATAACACTGTTTAGGTCATGAGTACTGATGGTGTAGGTCATGAGTACTGATGGTGTTCTAAAAGGAGCTCACTGGTTTACAACCGAGACAACCACAGTGGAACTTGACCGAGAGTCATTGGTGGCTTCCTGTATGGGAGACCTGTATAGTAGCAGAAGACCTCATATCTGTTATGGCACTTGATGCTGCCATATTGAAATTCTGAATAGTGTAATAATTGAAATGGTGTGCTCTAGTGTTCTAAAGGGTCAAAACTTGTGCTTGTGCAGAGGAGACTTGTATAAGACACAATAGCTGAAGTGTCTATTTTTTCTGGCATAACACTTTAACATGCAACATGCATGATACCCAAGGTGCCTAATTCTGCAGCAAATCAAATGTGTGAGATAAGGGGAAATTTTAAGAGAATGCAAGGCAAGGGTGGTGCCTGCAGGGCTGAGCTATTTGGTGAGAAAAGCATATGGGGAATGGGGCATTGGGATCATGATGATGTCATACTTTCTACTTTAGCAAGATGGCATTTGGGGCCTGGAGAGATGGTTTCACGATTAAGAGCACTTTCTGTTCTTAGAGGACCTGAGTTCCATTCCCAGAGCCCATGTCAGGCTCACAACTACCTGTATCTCCAGCACCAGTGCATCTGACACTTTCTTCTCGCCTCCTCAGACACCTACACACATGTACACACACACCACAACACACACACACACACACCACACATACTCACAAACACACACACACACAGGGAAAGAGAGAGAGAGAAATAATAATTTGGATCCTATGCAGATCACAAAAGGAAGGCGTGGAATCACAAGAAGTGTAAATAATCAATGAACTCTGTCACATCCAGTTGTACTACTATACAACTAATTCTGGCAATGTTGGCTAAATATAGAAGAAATGATAAAAGAATTCATAATTCATTTTTCTTGAGTTCCTAATTTATAAAAAAAAAAAATCTCAAAACAGAGGGCTAGTAGAAAGTGCTGGTAATGTTCATCACAGCCTTATTCATAATAGCCAGAACATAGAAACAGCCCAAGTGTCCCTCTGTAGAAGATTGTATAAAGAAACTGTGGTACATTTACACTATGGAATACTACTCAGCTATTAAAAACAAGGAATTTCCAAAATGTGTGGGCAAATGGATTGAACTAGAAATGATCATAATGAGGGAGTTAACCCAGAAGCAGAAAGAGTCAAATGGTGTATACTCACTTATATCTGGACACTAGCCCAAGGGGCATGTCCCATGAATGTCTTCACTTATCAGGAAAGTGGGACAGAGGTGAGGACATCCTATTGGGACTCTAGGTGAGAGAAGTATGGAAGAATGGGGAAATAGAAGGATTCAGAGGGTCCTAGAAACCTACAAGAAGAACATTATGATGGGCAGATCTGGGCCTAGGGTTTCTGCTCAAACTATGGCACCAGCCAAAGATTATACATGCAGTAAACATCGAACCCCTACACAGATCTAGCCAATGGACAGGACATTCTCCACAGTTGAGTGGAGAGTGGGGTCTGACTTTCACATGAACTCTGGTGCCTCATATTTGACCACATCCCCTGGATGGGGGAGGGGGACACCTGGTGGCACTCAGAGGAAGGATGGCAGGCTACCAAGAAGAGACTTGATACCCTATGAGCATATACAGGGGGAGGAGGTCCCCCTCAGTCACAGCCATAGGGGAGGGGAGTAGGGGGAAGCACGAGGGAGGGAGGAATGGGAGGATACAAGGGATGGGATATGAATGAATTAATAAAAAAATAAAAGTTAAAAAAAAAGAAAATGCTGATAAATAATGACAGTTGGGTCTCTACCATTGTTTTGGTGATAAAATACACATGCAGAATTACAATTGCACATTTTCATAAATTCCACATACAATTTAAATGCTCTAATAGTAACATTTAAAGCTGGAGTTATAGGATATAAAGATGGATAGGAGAACTCATGCTAATGATTAAAACTGCTAGTTTGCCTTTACTTATTAACAATGGCATTAAATACAAAGTTAACAACCTCATGGCGATATACTTTAGAGATGCCACAGAAGAAGGAAATGAGCACATTTAACAAGACTTTTTCCTGCACTTTGAACAAGTACTTTCAACTTTTCTCTTTACAGTGGGCTCCACAAATTATACAGCATATCAGTGTCTTGAAGGACCCAGAGAAACAAAGAGTCTCTATTGGAAGTAATATCTATGTGACTTGAAATCAATTTCTTGATTTGGCTCAAAGGCATCAAAATGAAATGTGAATACTCAAACATATTTGTTCAATGCCATTATATATTAATATCCTCCTACTCAGTGTAGGCTTAGAAAAGTAAACTTGCCCCAAATGCTTGATAAATTCTCAATTTTCTCCTGGTTACACTGTGCTCGTTAATTTTCTATGTATTCAGCTCTTAAATATTCACCTGCAATTGACTTTGGGGTAAAATGCAAAAGTTAATCTTTTCCCAGTCTGTTGCATGTTGCTTCATATAGCTGTCTCCTACATCACGCCAAGACCCTGGGCTCTGATTATAAGCTCCATGAAATCATTTTGATTGATACCATCCATTTCTGTCTCTTGGTGGTCTATACCTATACACTTGTTCTATTGGAAATGAACAACACGGTTATGTCCACTTCATTTCTGCCTGGAGTCTCAGCTCACTTTAAGATCTCTATGGAAGTTGTCTCATCTACCTCCTTAATTATGACACCAACATTTCAATTTAATCTGTGTGTGTGTGTGTGTGTGCCTGTGTGAGTGTGTGCATGCATGCCACATGCACGCACATGTTGGCATGTCTATGTGTGTGGGTATGCATCTAGAGGCCAGAGGTCAATCAATAACCGGTGATGTTCCTTGGGTGATCTCATATTGTCTTTTGAGAACTCATCAGCTAGGCTAGATTTTGTCCAGAAGTTCCCAAGAAACCCACCTGTCTCCACCTCCCATGTCACCGTCTGTGTGACTACATGCCCAGGCCATGACACCTGGCTTTTTTATGTGAGTTCTGGAGCACACTTGCATGGCAAACACGTTACAGACAGTTTTCTTTCTAGACCTCTTTCTATGTAATCATGTAGCCACACACAGAGACAGCTATTTAAATTATATACTTGCTTAGAGCTTAGTTTATGCCTGGTACTATTCTAAACTAACTAACTAAATTAAACTAAACTAAGTAACTAACTAATTATATGTGCGCACTTGTGTGTGTGTGTGTGTGTGTGTGTGTGTGTTAAATTATAATCTCTCATCCAGTCATTGAAGGAGTTGCAAGACCAAGCACCATCTATTTACAGATGACAAAACACAGGCACAAAGAAGTCAAGTAATTTGTCAAAGAGCTGCTAGGCACAGTTTAAGTCCAACCCAATGCTGGGCACTTGATAGCATCACACTTTAGTGTGATATAATACCAGTGAATTAACATGCATTTAAATAGGCTGTACTTCAATACAGCCAGGATACCATGGAAACAGCACCTGATGTAATTGCACATTCACATCTGTCTGGCAGAATGGTTTTGCCTTTTGTTTGGTTACTGTTTTGGTTTTTGTTTTTAATTTTGAGGAATCAGATTTCTCTGGGAAATTTGACTTTGGTTTTCCACCAAAGATCAAAACATGGAAAGCTTACATGCCTTTGCTCGCTGTCATAGATGCTGGTCCTGTCGGTGTGACCACCAGCCCATGAGACTATATTGTGATCTACTGGGAATTTCCTACCACGACCACCCTGAAGCCACATCCAGTGCAAAGTGCTGGACAGCTGTTTATATGAGCTTGGGAGCCTGCACACATGGACAGTACCTGTTTCCTGCTACCAACTGAGCCTAAATCCCCCTTGAAAATGCCAAGCATACAATCTAGACATGCTTTAGGTCTCGTGGCCTTAACTATTTTCCATATGGAAGGTTTTTTTTCTTCCCAGAACTAGGGCAGGAGAAGTTTCTGTCTAAGAGGAGCTGGGTGCTGTCAGCTGCTTCTGGTCTAGCAAAGCCAGCTGTAATTATGGAAACATGGATGGTCAGCCAGACTCCAAATGTGCTGATTCTCAGATAGCCCGTATTCAAAGAGCAGCTCTCTCTTACAGAGGCTTTCCATTGAATCATATCCTGTGGACTATCTCTGGCTTCTTGAAGAGGAATGCAAACAACATGTCCTTAAGACCCTTGCCAATATCTTTTGTGGACACTCAAGTTCATGTTTTGATGCCACCCCAAGAGAGCATTTGGCAATAGTTGTAATTGAAAGTCTTCCTTACCAGGTAAATTACAGTGTCCAGAAGAGTTTGTGGGTGAGGGGGGCTCTGGAAGCAAAGATGTAACTACAGGGGACACAGTTCAATGAGCAGGTTATCTTACCCCTATGCTTTCATAAGTCACATCTCTTCCTCCTGTTATTTTGAAACTTTGTAGAGAGCTCACAATTTAAGAAATATCTAAAATGGATCACTTTGTAAGGTAATGGGAGTGATCATGCCTTAGGACATCTGCCTCACAGTAAGTTCAGACTGTCAAAGACTAAGTTGCTCTAAATTAAGGGCAGACTGTTGAAATAGCTTTGTCATTTTAACTAGGCCACCCACGCCCTCTGTTGCATGCTGCCCATAAGATCACGGAATAGAAAAAAGGTCAAGCCTAGAGTCAATGTCAACAGGAGCTGAGGTTAGCCCCTCACTTTTAGCCAGAGATCATAGCATCTTTTGAGATACAGCCTTGGGTGGGAAAGCAAGCCTATTATATTGGTGCCATATGGCAAACATTTCACCCATGTCAAACCTAGCAGGGAGGAAGGGCATGAAAATCAATGAAGGAATTATCCTTAATGGGCTTAGAGCTGCCCCATTTTGCAAGTAAAAATATATATTAACCAGTTAAATGTGAATTTCAGACAAACCGTATTTTAGATGTAAGTTTGTTCATATTTAACTAGGCAGCCTATATTTTAATCTAGAAACACATAATTGTAAAGAATTGTTATTTTTAATTCAACATTGAGAAAAAAACTCAACATTAAAAATTTGCTCTTGATAGTAACTCATGACACAGTGTGAATAGCAGACTGGTTCTATTTTATTGTAAATCGTGTGTGTGTGTGTGTGTGTGTGTGTGTGTGTGATGTATGTGTCCCTATATGAGTGAGTGCTCATGTACTTGAGGAAAGATAAATGTGAAAACCACCGGTTGACATCAAAGATCTTTCTCTGTTGCTCACTATCATATTTTTGAGACACTTAACCTGGATTTCACTGCTATGGCTAGTTTGGCTGACCAGGGAGCCCCAAGAATCTGCCTGTCACCACCTCCCCAGTTCTGGGATTCCAGGTACACATTGTCACACCTGGGCTTTTACATGGGTGCTGAGAATCTGAACCCAGAGTGTCCTGCTTGCCAAACAACCGCTCCACTGACTGAGCCATTTCCCCAGGCACTAGTTATAAACCTTATATATCGGCATCTTAAGCCATACAGTCCCTCATCTTAGTTACTATGTAGAAACAGCTATTGCTTAAACTTTTACTTAGCTAAGTAAGCTGCCTCAAGAGTAAAAAGTTAATTTCAGTTTTAATACAAAATAGTTATTAAACAGGCACCAGATACAAATCCCTTATTAAGACCAAAGAAACGGAAGAGCGCATTTCCAAGCTTATGTGAGGAAGGAGACAGAGCTAGGGAGAGGGTGTAGAGGTGATTTTGATGATAGCCAGAAAGGGCAAACACCCTCAGAGTCTCTACAGAGGATAACTTCCTGTAGACCCCATACACCGCTCTGGTGTCTCCAGCACCTTCATTTATGCTGTCTCCTGATCTACCAGTCTATGGCTCCAGGTCATCTATGACCTTTTGGTTTCTGGAGTGGTTTAAGCCATCGCGTAACTTGTTTCATTAATGATGACAATGACCTTGGCCAATGTGTCCAGGAATGAAGCTGCCCTACCTTTTCTTAGCCACTTGTGGCTGCAGTGTGTGTAATAAAGGCTATTTTGGAAATAAAATAATGGTAGAACATAAGATCATAAGTATTAGACTATTTAAAAAATGTGAAAATCAAACAAAACACAAAGCGAACAAGAGCAACATAATGTCACATTCCTACTTGGCACCAAGCAGGACAGCAGAGGCTTGAGGAACTCCTGACATCACAAGGAAATGGTATACTTAGAACCATCACCTATCAGACAGACAGGAGTGGTGAGGCCCCGGCACACAGGAGACGGGCTGAAGGCTGCTGTATAACAGTTACCTGCTCTGAAACCTGCTCTCTATAGCACCGCGTTCCTTCTCTAAAACAAAGAGAACGGCCTCTTCTCCCTCCTAAACAGTCAGAGAGCCTCCCCACCTCACGGCAAGTAAAAACAGAGCCTGTTTCGGGCCTTCATGCAAAAAGGCAGGGCAGAATCAGATACTGTTCTCTTATCTCTTAATTGAAGCCAGGCGTTGTCCACAGGCCCACTTTTTGTAGCTAACGTCAAAAACAGAAATAGGCACAGAACTAATGTATATCTAATACTTGAAGCAAACTGCTGTCTGATTCCTGCTCCTGTAACATACGAAATGGAAAAGACTGGGGAAGAGAAGCAGAAATGGATATACACTTGAAGCTTAGATTTTGATCATGAGGCCCTTTCATGAGTTGAAGTTCTGCTTTTGAAAGGGGGCCCTTTTAAGAATGCTTTTTATATAGCGCCATATATGTGAATTTAAAGTCTGCTCTTTCCTCGGCTCTTCTGCGCCTATGACACAATGCCAAGTTTCCTTTGAGATCTTCCAACCTCAACATTCTGCTTCTGAAAATTACCCATTAAAATTTTATCAATTTTGTGTTTCGGTGAGACTGTATGAGGAAATGCCATCGTGAAATTACATTTTCCCTTTGACATCAGGCGCCCAGTCAGCAATCCAATCCCATGTATTTCTATTGAGACATTAGGGTTTGATATAATTTTGGGCAGAAAACATTTTAAAAATGAAACAATTGAATTTTCTAGATGGTCTTGGGGACCACTTAGCTTAAGAGAATACACTTCCAAATCAAAAGCCTTTCAATCATTTTAAATATTATTTGGATGATATTTGCTGTATGTAGTAGCAGTTTGAATTTGTATTGAATGTTTGACTGGCTCATGCACACATAGATGATGTATGAAATTATTATTTCATATTTTTCTTGTGTTTGCATTGCAAGTGACATCTGGCTGACAGGAACTTGGAGAAATGGAATCCAAAGTGAATGCTGCAGTTACCACAAGCCTCGTATTTATCAAAAGGTTTAAGGTTGGTCTGTCTTTGTTTAACATATGAAACTTGGAAGCCTGACTGGGAGGCTCTGAATTTTCTTAGCTGATTTGTTTAGTAAAAGAGTAGGCAAGGAATGAACACTAATTGTATCATTTGTTCTTCTTATGAAACTAAATATTTTACATCCTAATTTTAAGAAAGCACACCTAATTAGTTCGGATGTGATTTCCATACATTTTCCTTGTATTCAGAAAGTTTACAGATTTTGTGTTAGACCAACACACATATTGAGAACTATTCATCCTTATTCAGAAAAGGCAATGTGGGAGGAAAAACAGCTCACTACACTTAACATTTTATTTTCTCATTTGTACATGTGCAAAATTGAAGTAAGACATGAAAACATGTCACACAGTATTTGCAAGCTCTGACTCAGTTGCTACACATACACATAAATATGTGCATTTTCTCCTTTCTTCACTTTCCTTGGAGACCATGAGGTGGCTCTTAATTCTGTAGTGAGAATATTGTGCACTTAGCAAAGATTTATGGAGTCACAGCAGACTGTGGACGAGTCAGGTTCCAGGGAGATTCTAGAGTGTGACAATTAGTACATGTAGTAAGTGTATACCCAAGTAGTGAGTAAGACCAATATGAAATAGATAATTATAGTCTAGGATGATAGGTACTATGATAAATTTAAAGAAACATTGATAAAGTTGAATCCCAATAGTGACTGCGTCTATTTCCTGCAACAGATGCAGAAACAGAGACAGAAACATGGAGGCCACTGTGAAACCTTGGGTATATATGGGTGACCCTTGCTCATTTCCTGGAATTTGAAATTTCAGTAAAATAGAAAGATGAAAAACATTATCCTGCTGTCTTATCTTGAAGACAAATGCCATGGATATTTATTTCCAGTAGTTTGAATGTTTTTTTTTTTTCATTTTAAAGCATTGTATTAATGATTCTGCAAATATACAATTATATCTAAAATACCACATGATCTATTTCAAATTTTAAAGAATGCAATGTCACTACTGGATGCATTCTATGGTATTTAAACTACTTCTATGATGTACAAGTTACTATTAGCTGATCATATCATGGTCATGTTAATTGCTGGTCTACTTTCATCATAAGAATATACATCTTAGGTGCAGCAGATAGATATGCTTCTATAGAAAGATAAGGCAGGATAGTTAGATAAGGTCTTCAAACACCTCAGAGACATGCAGAATATGGCATTTGAAAATGATTTTATTCCTTTAAAGATTCACTGACAATAAGATACATTAACTCCTAGCAACACCCAGCCTACCTCATAGAGGATGATGAGCATCATAGAACCTCCTTATGGAGATGGCTTCAAATCTAGCAAACAAGCCACTGAGCAAAATGTCCTCTTTTTACCACAGACAGAATTCTGCCTAAAAAGGCCAAGATTAGATGTAGGCAAAGTTAACAACCAAACTCTGCTAAGACAGAGTAAACAAGTCGTCAATAGTTCCTGCCTCACAAATATGTCTGTCAGATATATTGGGCCAGAAGGCTGAAGAAGATGCTCCAACATTATAGAAATATTTGGGTGACTATTCAGGTAGAAAGCTGTCTCTGTCATCTTCTTGTTTGGGAAGCTACTAATCTGCACTCCCGGCATACTCAGGTAGTCAAGTTTATTCCTTCTCAAGTCTCTGATGGAGTTGAAGACCAGGTAGCTTAGCTTTACAATGAAGCTTAGTTGCTTAGGGGTAAAGATGTTTTTAGGTCTAGATAGATGTTTTAAGTTGAAAATGAGAAGATGTGATGGAGATTGATTTACACTGAGAATTTTAGGTACACCACGATAGGAAAGATGTTTTCTTCAAGGCTGTCAAACACAAATAACCAAAACACAAGAATGTAGTGTTTATATAATTCTTGATTGTGTCATGGTTCTTCTTGCTATAGGTAGTTTATTGTATTTATGTGTAATAATATAAATGTGTCTGTAAAAATGTTTAGAAAACTATTCCTATCAATAGTTACTAATGACTGTACAACAATCTGATTAATTTTAATACCATAAGTTAGCTCTTATTCAATAGGGATATTTACTTTCTTGTCCATTATCTCTTGGTCAATGCTGTTTTAGTGTCTTCCAAGAAAACACCATTCAGGAGAAAAAAGATGACAGTCAAGGAGTGAGCTTCCTTGCCATCAGAATAAGATATAAAGAAGACAAGCAGCATTTATTTGGAGTCTTTCACCACGCTACATTCTTTACATAAGCTTTTTTTGTTTGATAGCACAATACCCTCACTCCAGTGTGATATGAGGAAGTAGGCTGTGGACTTACCACAGCTGAGTTCTCATTTAATTCTCAGTTTTGTCCAGGTGGGTGCTTCTTAAAAATTAGTTCACCCTGCTGATTCTCAGCATCCTTACTTATGAATTGGGTGATACTATGCTAAAATGTAACTTGCAGACTTCAATTCCAAAACAAAACAGTTTCCTACTGCTTTCTGTGGTAAACATATAGTGTATCAGTTAGCTATTGCTATAGAACTGCTGCCTAACAAATATGTAGTAGTTTGAAACAATCGTTTACTTAGCTTTTAAATACTGACTTAACTGGGATCGGACTACACTAGACTGGCCATGGCTAATGTTCAGCCTCACAGGAACACAGCTAGTGCTCCTCTTGAAGCCTATACGCTGGTTTACTTACCTCTTTCTCTGAACTTTTAGGGCTATCTGGAGGCAGTCAGAGGCAAAAGCCAACTCTGGTCCTTTGATTCTGGGTTTGATATATTTTATTTCCAGTATGGAATTAAGCTTTGACACTTTCCCTTATAAAATTTACAAACAAGAAGGGCAATACTCATCATATCTATTCTTATTTTGTAAATGAAACTTATCCAAAGAAGGGTGATTTTCCCTGTTATTATCATGCTAATTATGAAATTAGAGACATAAAAAAATAAAATAAAATTAGAGACATTATAACAAGGGTTTTTTGAACCTTCATTTCTGCTTATGCTGTATATTTTAGTCATCGGGTGTCCATTCATTGAATATCTGATTTGTGCCAGACACTACGTGAGTCTAAGTCTTTGATGCCAAAGCACTAAGCAGACTACTAAAAGAAGAGAAATAGAAGGGCATATGAATACTTATAATAGGACTCCAAGGATGCCTAGCCTAAAAATTTACAAAAACAAAAACAAAACAAAACAAAAACAAAACCCATGAGATTCTGACTCCTGTAGCTATCTATTTCTATCCATATAGAAGACAGGTTTTCTCTTTGGCATTGACCACATTGCTCATTTCTGGGAGACTGGGTTGGCCCAGGAGGTTGCATGGCAGCTATGCAGGCAGCTGGAGTCACACTCCTGAAGGGAAGGTGGGCATCGAGCATGGTTTGGCAGCTGTGTAATGATGCTGAAATCACATCGCTGCCAGATACCAACTGTATTAGAGCTGACCTTAAGATGGATTTTGAAAAACATTCAAATAGATCTCTCCTTCTGGAAAGTTTTCAGAATAAAAAGAGAGAAAACAATGAACCGCCTGCAATTTGCACCCCTACCCTCCAGATAAGCTGCATGTAACCTCCACACCCTCCCCAGCACTGAGTCCCTATCCCCAGGAGGTCCTGCAAGCCCAAGACTGATGGGAAAGGAGGAAAACATAGCCTTGAGTTGTTTGCATGGCAACAAAACTGGTTTCTGCATGGTGCCAGCCTCATTGGGAGGAGGCAGAGGCTTGTCAAGGAGAGTTAGAGTCAACCTTGAGTAGGCACAAGAGGTGACTGTCACAAGTCGCACACCAGGCACTTCCCTCTCAACACAAAAGAACAAAGTAGACTAAGGCCCAACACAAAGGCAATGCGCCATAAATATGTATTGCGTGACTGGGGATTGAAGCAGTCTCTTAGTTATTATTGTCTAATATGGTTTCCCTTGATCCTGGAGAAAAATTATTTGCTCAGGACCTGGCATCATATTAATAGTGAAGCTTTAGTCTCTGTATTCAACTCTTTACTCAGTATGTTTGAGTGTTCACTATACAAAAGCATTAAGGATATGGTTACAAATCCTGTGTAATTATTATTTTTCTAAGGCTTGCAGTCCAGTGATAGAAGCCAGACTCTATTTTGAATCTAGATTCTGTCCCTAGTAACTCCTTGACTGTGGGCAGAATGTATCTTTTTTCCTCAGTTCTCTCCTGTGTGAAAGAGGTAAAATGATAGCATTTGATATGTGGGAAACGCTTGGAATATTATCTTCCACTTAACAAGCAGGACATAAGCATCTGTGAGGTTCACAGTGCTGAGGAGTAAGTATAAAAAGGCTCGTACACAACTGATTATGAGCCTGGTGAGCCTGCTCGGTTAGGTGAAAGTGTAAAGACTGGAGTCAGCCCCGAGAATGTACAGAAGTGACACATATACATGGCAGCCCCCCTAGAATCCCAGGAATGGCCAGGTGGAAACAGGAGTTCCCTAGGGCAAGATGAGTAGTTAGAGGACTCCAGTCCACAAATTCTGGATTCAAATGAGTGACTTCGCCTCAATATATGAGGTGGAAAGTAATCTAGAAAGACACTTGCTATCTTCTTCTGGCTTCCACAGACACCAGCAGACCCTGGCCACTTACATGTACATACACATACGACCCCCCCCCACCCCCCCCCACACACATGACCCTTACATGAACATACACATACACCCTCCCACCCTACCCCCCCCACATGACCCTGGACTTTTGAAATTAAAATTTTTTTTTTATTCTCAGGCATATATTTTCATTCTCACACACACACACACACACACACACACACGCGCGCGCGCATGCAGTGCACGCAAGAGCATGTGCACATGCATACTTTACAAAACTTTTGTGGGAATATTTGGAAGGAGAGGTGCCTTGACCCTGCTGGTGGCTTGCATGAGAAATGTCCCACACAGGCCCATGCATTTGAACACTTGGTCCTGCCAGTTGGTGGCACTCTTTGAGAAGGCTATGGGGCCTTTAGTTGATAGAGGAAGTATGCACTGAATGCTGGCTCTGAGGTTGTAAAGCCTGCCCTGAAGTCCCACTCTCTTCGTTTGCTTCCTGGGTGAGGATGAAATCATGAGCGGCCAGCTTGATTTCACGCAGCCATGCTTTTCCTGTCTATTGGCAGGCCAGGACCACCATGATGGACTCCATCGCTCTCCATCTGGAAACCAAAGACACACCTTTCTCCTCTAAGTAGCTTTTGGTCATGTAATTCTATTATAGCAACAGAAAGGGGAGCTAGTACAGCCCCTTAACTTAGTTTCCCTAAAAGCTGGTACCTATTGCTGTGGATTCACATCCCGTCTTAAAACAATAGTCATTCAGTAGAAACAGCCCTATCAAAATGCACCTGGAGGGCTTTACCCCAAAGGCCAGGGAAGATGCCATGACAGCCAGGAGGCCTTCAGCACAGCGTTTCTTCCCTTCCTCAGAAGCTGTGGCCATCTGCGGAGCGGTACATTTCCTTTGCAGCTTTACTCTTTTTCTTTATCAAGTGGCTCTTACTCAGCTTGTCCGCTCCTTCGGATGTGGCGGAGCCACTGGGGAGCTTCCATTAGTCATTCTTAATTTGATCCCCTTCTTTGGTTCCCACTGGACTTGTGTTCGGGCTTCTCCTGCTCAACATAATCACTCCGACCCGCTATCCCTCCTGCTCTGCTCTCTGAGCGTCTCCCCCCATTTAAATAGCTCGCTCATAAACAGCATCGTTGAGACGGAAGGTAAGTAGATGTACGAGTGCCTGTGCACTTGAGGCCTCCCATCAGGCAGATCCTCGTCTTCTCCCTGGCGCATGCCGAGCGCTGAAGTTTCCCCCAGCGCTCTTCATCACAAGAGGAGTGGCTCTGCTCTCTTTCTCCTCTGCTTGCGGAGCCCTAAATGTGGCTCACAGGGACTCACAGGCCATGCCTGTGACAGCAGAGAGGGAGAGTGTGACTGGGGGGAGGGCTAAGAGAGAAAGTGATGCTAAGGACACTAGAACGCACATCTCGAGGGCCACAGTTTCTGAGCGACAGAAGGAAGAGTTGGTATAAATAAGAAGTACCGCAGCTGACATCCAAAGTGTTGCTTTCTTTCACAAAATTCAGAAGAGAATGAAAGTGCTTATGCTACAGAAGGGGACCGTTCTACTAAATATACCGAAGCACTTGACAGCAGTGGAGGTATCAACCCAGGGTCAAGTGACCAAGCTAGTTCCTGAAGATGCTGTACAAAATGAAAGACAGAAATTGGAGTAGCAACACACCTTCTCAGAGTGGTGGTCTGAAGTAGAGACGACATGGACGTTATGTAGCAAATATGTATCATCTTGCAACTGGGAAGGAGGTGAGAGGTCCATACTCTGTGCTCCACAGACGAGACTTAGCATAAATTCAGCCAAAGTCACAAGCATGTACAAGGTTATAAGTTGTGAGTACAAGGCTAATGAGAGCTTGATCTTTCTAACTGCAAGTCCAGCCTCCCATCCTGTCCCACTTTGAGATTTTCCTCTCTAGAGGGAGGAGAAGACAAGGGTAAAACAAACGTTAAGTGAAGTCTGGTTGGTTCAGGATGATTGATCTGGGGAGTTCAGGATGAGTCAGTGGACAGAAGAAATAGCTAACTGGCACCATTATCCCTGAAATGCCTAGGAGTTTGCAGTGCTTTCTTCATTTTGTTGTTTAACTGACTGGGTTCTTCAGGCAGGGAAGAAGAGCTATGTTGAAGAGAGACACTTACCATTTGCTCCTCCAAACACATTCTGTAGGAAGGCGTGGGATTTCACAGCAGTGAGAGCAAAACTATTCACAGCGGTACCATATGCTCCCCACCGTCAGGAGCGGCCTCACTGGTCACTGCGTTTGGCAGGCGAAATCAACTGAGTTGAAGTTCTGAAGATCACAGTAGAGGTAGAGTAAAATCTTCGGTCTGTTCTACAGGCAGAAAGCAAAGTGAAAAATAATTCCACACAAATCCTCTGTGTGTAATACACACACACACACACACACACACACACACACACACACACACAGGGCAAGCATACATATGCCTTCCTTCTAGAACAGTTAAGGAGAAACAAAGGCAGGGTGTTTACCTTGTGGACTGTCCCATCGAGACACAAGGTCACACTCAGACTGCCAAGAGAAAAGTCTTAGACCATACAGTGTGGAAAAGGGTTATTATTGGATTAAACTCAGTGTTTTCCATGGCTTTTCCCCCTTCTGAGAAAAAAAAAAAGTAAGATTGAGAAGAATTTCGCAAATGCCAAGACCATTTAATAGCAGAATTACAACTGACGATAAATGCAGCACTCTTAAAGCTTGTCCTTTCTCTGTTATTAACTTTGTTCTTTTGGTTGTGCCAGAGAAAGCACAAGAGATAGAAATTGGCAGAAATATGGATCTGAAGAACAGAAATTCAACTCAAATGAAAATACCGTGAAAACCTCTAGTTAAAATAATGCCTTTTGTTTAATGGCACAACTTTCGCCATCAAGAAAAGGGTTATTTGAATCAAAAGTAAAATTTAGGACAGTCTGTTATCTAATCATTATTAATTCTGCACGCACATGGGGAGTTTTCTATTTCCAGAGTGGTTCACGATCATTAGTTAATCCACTCAGCATGCTTGGTCTCAATTGTTATATGCACTTAACAGATAAGAAGGCTTGCATCTGATAGACACACAGCAGGACGAGACTGGGTGGTGGACTGCTAACTCAGGGTGGGCCTTCCTCATCTTAGCCACTTGGTTGGTTACTCCACCCTGGGCACCAGGCCTGTACCCACAGGACTTTGAGACAAGGACTCCATTTGTTTGAAAAAAAAAAAAAAAAAAAAGAAGAAGAAGAAGCACATATGTTACATAAAACCCCCAACAATCGCTTAAAGGTTCCAACATTTGATTTTTCCAGTGATTCTTTTTTAACATCATGTAGTCTCAGTTTCCCTTATAGGTAAAGTAATTCTTTTAGAGGGCTAATCTTCCTATAAATATGGGTATAAAAAGTCAGCGTCATAGTAAAGGCGGGTGTAGATGTCCTCCACTGTGTAAGTTAGTGTGAGGGAACTGTCCAGAGAGTTTCAATGCCTTGGGATGAATCAATGACAGTTCCATGTTCCACTCCCCTCTTTCTCCTCCCCTCCTCTCTATCCCTTCCTCCCCCTCCCCTCCTCTCCTACTCCCTCCCCCTCCCTTCTTCCCTGTCTCTTTCCTCCCTTCTCTGCTGTGTTGCATTTCAGTTCCTTTTCCTTTCTGTCACTTGGCCATCAGCTACACTCGTCTGTACTGTTATGTGAAGTTTGCCAGTCCCAGCTTTCCCTTTCCTGCCTGAAAAGGAAACTCCTCTAAGCAAGATGCTACTTGTAAGTGTTCCGATGTGAGCTGCTCAAACATGAACCAAATGCCAGAGCCGGGCAGAGCTGTCCACATCCTGCCTGAATTAAAACTGTGTAGCTTTCCTATATTTTCATTTGTTTGTGCCCACTCTAGCCCAACAAATTAATGTGTGGTTCAGATAATATATGCCATATGTTTAATTAGCCATTACATGAAGTATAAAGAGGCCACGTTTTGAACTGGATGCTACTTTTCTTCTCGTTTCTTGACTTTTAAAACTCACATTTGGGGATTGTGTTTATTTGTTTGTTTAATTCTCTTAACAATAAAATTATCTAGCTGTTTCGATTTTTAGATTTTTCTTTTAATACCAAAGAATTAATTTCTTCTGCAGATAGATCAATTAAACTCAGCCCAGGGTGTATAATATACTCATTATTCAATAAACAGAAACTTAAATGAGCTAGCATTAAGGATTTTCCTTTTATTTTTCAATTGCATTTAAGTGTTAATAAATTCCCAGTGTCTTCCTGAATAGCTTGCTTGGTGAGATTTCAATGGCTTGAAAGACATCTTATTTGTCTATACTATGTTGTGTTGCTGTCAAAAAAAAAAAAAAAAATCAGTACTGGAAAATTTTCAGGAAAATTTTGCATGATTGACTCCCAGAAACAGCATCCTCCAAAATGCCTCTACAGAGGACATGGTGATTCACGGTGGCGTCATGAAAATACATGATGAAGCCCAGGCCTCTGGTGGTGCCAGTGCGGGCCTCTGCGGTGAGAAAGTGTTCAGGTTACAAGGAAAGCTAATCTGGTGGAGGATGGGGCTCGGCCTGCAACTTCTGGCTGCCAGCAGCCCGAGAGAGCCCTTTTTTCACCTTGGATCTGCCAGGCTAAGGATGCGCTCATGGTAATTTTCCGATGTCTTCCTTGATCAGTAGACTGCAGCGTTTTATCATTTTGCAGATTTTGTTTTCTTCATGGGTTATTACTTCCACTGAACTGCACTTAACATCTATTAGCTTAGGTCTCCAGAAGATCAAAGTCCCTCTGTATCTGATTATTCTGCTCTTTGCAATTTGTGTCTCTCCCTCACCCTGCCCCTCCCCACCAATCCAGGGGCCTTGCACGTTCAGAGATTAGGTTTCAGTGACTTCCCCTAAACAATTTACGGACATAAAAGCATCATGAAGAAGACACCGCGCCTGTAGGAAGAAAATAAGACAGGGGAAAAAAATGTGAACATAGCAACGGGGATGCTTGTAACGTTTCTGTCTCAATGTGACTCTTTTAAAACTGAGGCTTCAATATACGGTTTGAAATGGGATGGGCAAGGGAGACAGAAAGAAGTGCATTTCCCATATAGCTTCCTTTCTTTTACTAAAACACTCATTCCGCTTCCTCTTTTTCTTGCAAAACCCTGTCCGGTCTCCCCACATTTCAGCTGACCCCGTTTGTATTATGTGTTTGGGGGGGCCCATTCATAGGGTCAGCGCTCCATTCATCTTCGGGGTTACTGCTGACCTTAATGACTCGGTTCTGATGAAGGATTGGTTTTCATCTGAGCCCTTAGTAAAAATAACAATCATTGTTGAAATTTGCTCCCACAGCTCTGATGTACCAAAGATCCTCTGTCAAAGGTTGACCCCACCTCCACAGCAGACCTGAGCCTGCCATGAAAGGGCTTTTGCACCAGCCCTATAAGGAAGACTTTTAGACACTATATAAGAGGCCCACTGTAGTCTGTCAACACACATGAAGAGGGTGCTTGTGAGTTGAGACAGGCATTAGAAATCTAAACTAAGGCGGGGAGCTGGAAAAAATGACGTTCAAAGAGATTGCACTCTGAAGGTATTATTGAAATAAAGACCTAGAGCCCTGTTTTTTTTTTTTTCCAGCATATAGTCTTGTCAGATATATCCAAGGAACTATTTGTAGCAAATTGAACCAAAGACACCATAGCAAGAAGAAGGAGAAAAAGGAGGAAAGAGAGAAGGAGGGAGACTCTCAAACTGGAATCTGTTCTGATCACATGGAGATCTTCTTCAAATAAAGACTGTGACCTAGCAGGTCTGAGGAGTATCCAAGAGTCTTGACCCCTCCGCTGATTCAGGTGCTGCGGTCTCAGGAATACACACAGAACGTGAGGTATCTCCCTGTGACCCACAGCTGCTCTAAGGCCGCAGCACGCTGCTCCTTCCACATGGCTCTTTTCTTCCTCTGGAGACTTTGGATTCTGATGGGTGGTAAAGACCTTGAACAGTTCACTTAAACCTGGCTGTAGGTGATAATTCTCTACCCAGGTTGAATAATTCTCAAGCCATGGGTGATGATAACTAAATCCTCAGGTGTGGGCCACGGGAATCGGTAGCTTTAAAAATTCTTTTCATAATTCCAATATTCCCATCCAGTATACCCGGGACTAAAAACAAAGGCTTTTTAAAAAACCATTTATTTATTATTATATATACAATGTTTTACCTGCATACCAGAAGAGGGCATCAGATTATGTTATAGATGGTTGTGAGCCATCATGTGGTTGCTGGGAGTTGAACTCAGGACCTCTGAAAGAACAAGACAGTGCTCTTAACCTCTGAGCCACGTCTCCAGCCACCAACAAAGGCTTTTAAAGAAGAGTAGCATTGGTGAGACTCAAAAATAACAAAACAATCATCTGCTTCTCTGGTATTGAGACCTGGCATTGTCATCGGTCTCAATGTTTTTTCATACATAATAGATTCAACTTTCAGAGCTGAAACACAAAGCACACGTTATATAACTTTCCCTTGGGTTAAGCTGCTGGGATGACACTAGAACACTGCAAGAGCAGTGTCTCCTGAAGCATGCAAAGGATGGAAGGGACACAGACCTCTCTAGGTGTCACTTCTGTATAAGTACAAATCCTGTTGCTGCAGGTCTGTTTGATTTTACCCAATAGTTTGGTGGCGTCACTGTGAAAATCCAACCTCTCTGTCTTGTTCCATTCCCACCACCAAACAGAAAATGGAGGCCTGCATGAATTTTTCATTGTTTTGCTTTATCCTCCAGAGCTGATACTATTGATGGCTCCTGGAGAAGGCCTCTCTTGCCGTTAACTAGGCAGCAGGGGGAGCTACAGCTACCATGAAAAGCACTCTGTGTGACCTGCCCCTACAGAAACGTTTTCACACTCTCTTCCTTAACTGTTTCTCCTAACAGCTCTTCAAATCAAGACTAACGCTTACTGCTCCAACTCGACACTGGACCATCTCAGCATGCTGTACCCCAAAAGGAATCAGAAATCATCAGGTTCTTGTTGGGTCCACAGAGGAACTGGCAGGGGTGACAAAGGATGACATGGTTCATAGAGCCAAATTCACTTCAGAGAGGCACAATAAGCTGGGCGTGGTGGCACATGCCTGTAATCCCAGCACCCAGGGAGGTGAATCTCTGTGAGTTCAATGCCAGCCTGGTCTACAAAGTGATTCCAGGACAGCCAAACCAGGACAGAGAAACCCTGTCTCAAAACAAAAACAAAACAAAAATAAAACAAAACCAAAAGTACCACACACACACATATAGACACATAGACACACAAAAACAAAACAAAACAGGAGAGGCACCATACATAGTACATTGCACCTTCTTGTATGATACTCTTCATTCAAAAGGACTGAGCTACTATAGCAAAATGCACCAAAAATAAACTGAGTTAGCTGCATTGACTCTGAGCAATGACAAGGACAAGATGTTTTAATTAGTCCTCAGTTTTCCTGTGTCAATTGGGTATCTATGAGATGAACAAACATTCCTATAACTTAGGTTGCAACTGTATTGAAGAACATTGGTTGAGTGAGGACTAGAGTATCACCATGGTCATGTGACCAGGGCCTAAGAGTTTAAGAGAAAATTAAATACTCTTGGAAAGGAGAAAATTCACTCTACCTTAAAACACAAATTCAGAGTGGTTCTTTCTCAAATCTGAGAAGATTTTTCAAAACTGTTATGATTGAGTTCCTTAGGTAGAATGCTATCCACAGAAATCAAGTCCTATTTTTATAACCTCCTTAAGGTATCCCAATGTGACTCATTCCAAAACAAGCCCTGATATTTCCCTTTACTCTTAGTGGCACCTCCAGTCTTGGCACTGACAAAGAAAAGGTAGAAGACTAGAGACTGTTTAGCACCTTTTTCCATTCCCAGTAGGCACGTCTTTAGAATTCTTGTTCTAAGATTATCTATCTATATGTCATTTCTGGCAGGAATCAAAGAGTGATGGAACCAATACATTTCCCTGTAGACAAGTTTGGCCACCGTGATGCTAAAGGACTTTAATTTGTTGCTATTACTGATAAAACTCTGGGAAAAATAATATGGGAACTTCATGAGACATCAAGGTTTCTCTGATGGATTTTCAAACTAAAAGTTATGTGCCTTTGAGTCACTGGAGCAAGGGCTAGGAATATAATGTGAAAATAGATTTGGTCCGTATTAACCTTAATTTCTCTTATTGTGTTGTTCACGAATGTATCCTAATTATCAGTGGGCTTGCTTTTGCTTCTCCTGAATGCACTCAATCCAAAAAAGGAGCTGGGCTATTGCATTACAAAGCGACAGATTGGTAGTGGCACAAATGCATGCAAAAATACACAGACAAGGCTCTGCTCTGTAGTTCAGATCCTGTCTGGTAATTCTCCTGTGTACTTGAAATTGAGTTGCCAGTTCACTTAGACCAGTTCAGGAGTCTGTTTCTCCTCACGGAGCCCTGCCTGTAGCCGATGTGCTCTGTGTAGCTCTAGCTGGGATCTTGGACCAGACTGCGATATTTGTAAACAGACACAAGTGTCTCTCCAGAAAAACAAGTCATTGAAGAGAAGAGGAAGTGGCAGTCTTCCTAAGGAAGTTGACTTTTAAAAAATGGATTCTCCTCTCTCTCTCTCTCTCTCTCTCTCTCTCTCTCTCTCTCTCTCTCTCTCTCCCTCTTCTTCTCTCTTCTTCTTCTTCCTTCCTTCCTTCCTTCCTTCCCTCCCTCCCTCCCTTCCTCTTCTCTCTTGAATCTTGATAGAAGCTTACATAACAGAATAAGCACAGGGAGAGATATTTGGAAAGTCTCTCCTACCAAGCCTAGTACAAAAGGGTCAGGAGGAAAAAGAGTAAGTCAGACTTGGAGCTATTCTGCTGTTTTAAGAATACAATTCTACATGTTTTAGTTCCAGTTTTTTTAAAAGGCAGTGGGCATTTCCCTTACTATCCTAATGTGCTTGTAGAGGTACAGAGAATGAGGAATGAACTTGTTAACTGAGCATCTGAATGAAGAACTTGTGACCTGACTGAGATTTGATGAGGAAATTATATTATTCAACCATTGCTCTTGTGTTATAGGCAGAAGCAAGATCCATTCGGGATTCTTCATAGGACTCCTGAACACTGAAGGGGACCACCCAACAAGAAAACTGGGAATTCTTGTTAATTGCTGGCCAGCTTTGAGTCTTGAGGCACAAAATGCTGGGCCAGTACCTTTACAAGGATACCACACAGCATAAAGTTTGATCCTGGTTTCCTGGATTTATTCTTTTATTATAACATGTGATAGGAAATAAGTCAAAGGGGTAACAGACTAGCTACGCTTTGTCACGAATTGGCTTGCCTTTTACTTTTACAAGCACAACTTTCTTTCTTGTCCCATTAAGTCCCATTCTGTTCAAAGTCAAGTCCTCTAGCTAGATAAAGAAATGAAATTTTCTTATATCTGTAGGGGTGACCAGATTTTCACAAATGTAAACAAAAGAAATGGCAGACCATGTCTCAAACGAAACAACAACAACAACAACAACAACAAAAACCACCCAACCAACAACAAGGCTAGGAATACAGCTCAGTGGTAGAGTATTTGGCTAGCATGTATTAGGCCTGATGTTCAATTCTCAACACCAAAACCAAACAAAAGGCTTCCACTGAACAAGCAAGTTCCAAAGTGAAAGATAACCCAGTCCTAGCATCAGATTCATCTTTGACAATCTAGTCCTCAAAAGTGATTCACTCCCCCAATCTTGTTTGGAAACCACTATGTCCCTCTCAGCCTCTACTCCAGCCCTCTTCTGCTTTGGAGTCAGAAAGAACTCTATGCCCATGGGATGGCCATCGCTGTCCACTACAGTCATGCCCCTACCTCTGAGAACACACTTTCATTCTTGACAAATGTGGAAAATGCAGCTAGCACCAACTCTCTCTGCTTCCCTCTTGCCTTATGTGGAAATGCCTAAAACATCTCTCTAGCCATGAGGAAATCAGAGTGGAGAACTCAAGAAAGCCTGGAACCTTAGTAGGTTGTCTCAGCTCCATGAATGCTGGCGGGGGTGGGAAGATCAGGAGGCAAGTGGGTCCTTCTTTGCTTGTGTGACATACACAGAAAACACACACACACACACACACACACACACACACACACACACACACACACACACTTTCAAATTACACCTACCTGCAATAATATAATCACCAGAACCATCAACTTCATGGGAGGCTAGTATCCCTCTAAATAGAATACATCACAGAAAAACAAAACAAACAAAACCCAACAACAACAAAATCAAACCTACTACCACTCCCTCCCAAAAAAAATCACTCAAAAAACAAGTAACTGAGTTTCCAGAATTGTGCAAGATCATCTAGTTATATGATCATGGTTGTTTTCATCTTCTCCTTGTTCTTGTTCTTTTATTTTTTATTTTATTTTATTTTATTTTATTTTTGCCATTTTACAGATAGGACAACTAAAAGTTGAGAGATGACGGCAATGCTACCAAGGTCATACAGTAAGCTGCCCATGCTGGGTAGGAGAGTAAAAAAACTCCCTAATCCCTAGGCAAGGCCTTCTCAGCTCTGTCTCTCCCATTCAGTTGGCAAAATGTCAAAGGATTTATCAAAATAGCCTGAAGCAAGATTAGGCATTTTAATACCCAAAGCACTTAATTACTAATACAGTTTAAGGTACATTAACCTAATTGGAGGTTTCTGCATATGGCATAGGGTTTTTTCTTCCTTTTGAAAAAAATTAATATTAGTGTTTTTATACTTTTTTGTGTGAGTCGGCTTCATCTGTATGTGCTATTACTGGTCTCCACTTAAAAAAAAAAGGCCACTGCCAACAGCTGTTAATGATATTTTCTCATATAAAAGAAAGATAAATAGAATAAATATAATAAAATAACAAGGGGAAATGAACAATCAAATTTTACCTGATAATTGCATGTCATACCACTTGGCTGGCTAGGTGGTTGGCGACATGCCATCATCAGAACCCAAGGGACATTGCTAGCTTTTATGGTTGCCACACATTCCACCTTTCTCACTATGCAACATTCTCTGGGTCACTAACATAGCTACATAGCTAGTCTCGCTACTGTTCCAATCTATTTCTCAGGCTTCACCTGGAAAGACCTTTATAAAATGCAAATCAGACATGGCAGTCCCACTTACACCCCTCAGGGGTTTCCCATGGACCTCAGAAGAAAGCTGAGACTCCTTGGCATGACTCAAGATGCTCATCCATCACTGGTCTTGGTCTGTTTTTCTAGACTCACACCAATACCTCATCCATACTGAACAAATTGCAATCCCCCAGCCTGGCACTGGCCTTCCTCCATTCTAAGCCTTTGCAGAAACTTCCAGAAACCTCCCCTGGCTTCCTTCCTCATTCTCTCCCTCCCTCACATTCCCAGTTTAATGTTTTATCATCATCTCTTACTGTCCAAGCTCCATTTCTTTCTGAATCCTGCACTGTCCATGTCCACCCTAGGCTGAGTTAAGTGCCTCTTTTGTGAGTTCCCATAGCAACTTGGCATAGACCATACCAGGATAATGTGTAAAGTATTTTGCTTTAGGTGTCTGTTTTCCCAGGAGCAACTCGAGAGCAAGAAATATATTCTCTTACTTTTGCATCATCACCACCCAGCATAGTGATGCTTACAAAATAGACACTAAATAAAAACAATTGTTGAATGAACAAAAGAACCAGTGGACTAACTGTGTTTGAAGCACCATGCCAGGGAGGAACAGGTGTGAGGGGTCTAGAACTGCAAGGTCATGTAGTAAGGCTGGAAGGAGGAGGAGTTCAAAGCGAAGGGGCACAGAGGGCTTTGTTCACAGCTTACACTGGCTCTTGGCAAGGAAATCACAGGTCTGACACTGACTTCCAGGTTGGCCTATAGGCCCTGCTTCATTAGCAAAATTCAAAAGGAGAGACATGGCAGAGTTGTAAGCTGCCCCCATGCTGTATGGGAAGGAATGGAATTCAACAAACCTCAAAGATCCTTAGCCTACCTCCTGGATACTGGATGAACCTAGGGAGGCATTTCTAGAATCCGGTTCTGTGTTGTTCTTTCCTGTTGTCCTTTTTTCTTCCATGCCATCATTCTTTACAAATGTTATTACTCTGATGATTTTAGGACAGAGGCACCTAAAGAACAAAAATTTTCTTTTTATAAGGAGATAACTCCATAGATTATCCACATGGAGACAACCCAGAGAGGCCAGGGAGGGTATTTCATTCTAGAACACTCTGCATGAAAAAGCAGTAAATGGAGAACTGAGACACCTTCCCCCGCAGCCTTTCCTAATGTTCCTTGTTGCCTCTAAGTCACAAAGTCCTTGGCATAGACTGAGCTGATGTCCCCTTTACTCAGTGTTGTCTTACACACAAATGGGTACTCTGGTTTCTCTTCAGCATGTGTAAATTTTCTGCCTCTTTAAAACACAAATGGAAGATCTGGTTGAAATCCCACACTACTGGCACCCTTGGTCTCTTCCTTCTTCATTCCAGGAGCTCAGGAGGCCACTCTGCCATTATCAATGTGGGTGGGTGTGGCAGCTTGCGTTCACAGTGGCCCAGTTTGTAGAGGATCGCCTCAGTGTCAGGAAAGCTGTGTTCCTCCTAAAGAAACAAACTGCTTACATCTGAGATCCGGTGCCTGGAATTAGACTCCATATTCATCTCTGAATGAGAAGAGGCGTCTTCTCTGTGTGTTTAAATTCTCCACCATGATCACCGCCAACTTGGGACAAAGTTGGAGTGTGGGGAGGTGGTCTCCAACAAATATCCCAAAAGGCTGAGATGTAATCCAAACAAGTGATTAGAAGGCTCTTAAAAGCAATATAAAAGGAAGAAGAAAAGCAGTGGATGTGGAGCTGCAGGGGTACACAAAGTCTCTGTGTCGAGAACTTGTCTCTCAGTCACTCAATAAACATTTATGGAAGAACAAAGGGAACATAATATTCCAGGCTCTATGTATCCCACAAAGCCACTTTCCCAGTCTCTGCCTTCCAAGGGCTTTCACCTTGTTGTAGGTGATAAGAAAATTAAAATAAAATTTCAAATAGAGTAAAATTGCATAAATAAAGGAAAGAAATAGAGAGGAAGCCGGGGTAATGGGAAAACCACTTCTACCAAGAATCACCCAAGATCTCTGAAGTAGAATCCAGGCCATCAAACTTCATGGACCAGGCTCCATGCTCTTGAGGTCCACTGAACTCACACTTAGGACCAACATCGAAACAGAATCATTCTCATATCAGCCACTTCAGATATGTGGAAACAATGGCAAACTCTTGATGACCTCAATGAAATGTTATGGTTCTGGGTACTCCTTTATGTTCCAGTCAGATCAAATAATTCTTACCTGAGGCAACGCGTCAGTCCAGTCTCACAAAAGGTCAGCAGGCTTTTCGTTCCCCCTTAAAACATATCTGACAATGATGCCTAGGCAAATTCATGCCTTTTCCAAGGTCACTATGAAATGGTTTTCCTTACAAAAGATAGATGTTATTTGTACTGTGAGCCTAATGTTAGTGATTGTTCCTGTTAGGCCTGGGCTGCTTTTCTCTTGTCTGCCTTTTTTACTTGCTATGCAAGATGTTTAATCATTTTGGCCAACCTTGGAAGCCCTTTGCATTCACCTTAAAACGCTTTGGTCTTTATCCTTCAGTTGTAACAGAGCTTCATACAAACCTGCTAAGCATGTACACCTTTTCTCCAAATCTCCTCTCCCTTTTCTTCTACTACCAGCTCACGGAATGAAAAAGCTTGGTCTTATACAGATAATTTCTTTGGAAATCTTACTTATCTTTTTGAGAGAGAAGAGGGGGGGTGAGGAGGAGAGGAGAGGCGAGGAGAGGAGGAGTAATTGTAACTTGGCTCATATTCTCATGACTATTATGCTATTTTTAAGCCAGATGTGCAGGGGTACAAAGCATCAGAGTAAAAGTTGGGAGTCATTGCATTTGGCATTTTACTACAAATGGCCTTTATCTTAGGCTTATGTTGGCGTGTTTTATATGAGTTGCTTCTTCTGACACTTCTGCCCATGACTAGTGCAAACATACAGAACACACACACACACACACACACACACACACACACACACACACACACACACACACACACACTTCATGGCAAGGCATTCATCCACATGGCAGTTCAGTGTCTAAACTCAATGTCATAGTTTCTTCTTCTTCAGAGTGGAGCTAAGAATAGTACATGCCTGCCTCATAAGTACAAGAGTAAACATGTGTAAAGCACCATGAACAAGGCCTGGCACATCGGGGAGGCCACTCTGGTGTTTGGAAAATGAATAAAAATATCAAGGCAATGGAGAGCCCAACATCCCATCTGTATGTCTGAGAACGCCCGCCCTACTCTTTGCCATTGCTCTGAAAATCCTTTGCCCCTTTTAAGAAGCCATTCCCTCAGAGTTCCTTCAGCAGGCAGCTTATAATTTCTTCTGGCACCCAACTCATACCCTTTACATGTGGTAGTGCTTTTAGAAATGCTCGGGGAGTAATTAAATTAAAGCAGGCACTGCCTGCATCAAGCATATATGGTATTTGCCTATGCTAAAGCTAGACAGTAGTTTGAATAAAGCCGTCTTATGACAGCGTGAAGACATCAGTATTGTTCCTGAATGTGCAACTTCAGTTAGATACAAACTTCTTTCTACATTAAATAATAATAATAATAATAATAATAATAATAATAATAATAATAATAATAACAATTGTGTTTTTTATTGTAATCCAGGACATGAGGACATGCATTTGTGACTGAAGACAGCCTCCCAAAGCAATAACCTACCTACATTCAAGCTACTTAGATTTTTTCTTCCTGTCTTCTAGTTCATGTTTTAAATATAGCTTATAACCATTAAATTGATTTCATAGCCTGCCAATGGGTCATGATTTGTAGTTTGACCAACACGGAGTCAGACCAAAAGTATCTTTAGGAATTGGCTACTAACAAGAAATGGGATCCTATAAAAGACCCTAAAAGTTCTTTAATGGAAGAAAGATGACTATTGATTTGGTCTGTGTACCCATGTTTCATTCTCCTTGAGAATTTAAATTGCAAAGATAAATTCTCTGCTTCAGGTGTGGTGAAGAAAGATGCCATTGCCTCGTAAAAACAGGAGTCCCGATAATGACATATTGGGCAGCACTCTGGGGCATATAGGTTCCTGTAGAACAAGTAATTATTGTAGAGATTATCCAATTGAACTCAAAATAGGCATAACTGTGTACAGAGCATGATGGAAACAGGGATCCAATTGCTTCTTTTTGGTTTTAATCCTGACTCAACAAGAATCTTAGAAATATACAGACATGTTACATTCTTTGAGCTCTTTTGGCAACTCATAGGAACACTCGGGACTGAGGCCCACTCCTACTGAACAAGTTGCTATGGCACTCTGATTTCCTGTATAAGAAACACCAGTGATGCCTTACTGCTGTAGAGCACTTGGCAATTTATGAAGTGTTTTAATGCATGTTATCTCAAGTTCATAACAATCCTGTGAAATATACTGGACAGGTATTTTCATATATTGTATTTATGACCCTAATGTATTTAAGACTTGAATGTTTCCATCATAAAAAGGGATCATTCGGAAGCATGCTGTTGGCTCATAGCAAAAGGTCAGAGTGTGGAAAGAATTCGAGGTTGTACTACAGAGCATGAGCTAAGAGCTGCAGTGTGCTTAATTACCAGGTGTACGCCCTTGAGACTATCTCCCAGACTCCCCCATCATGGTCATTTTTCTCCGTGGGGATATGAAAGTTATTATATTAGTAGAAGTTGATGCTTTTGAAAGTATCATGACCTTGAGTGCCAGAGAGAACTGGATTCAAATCTTGGTTTTGCTCTTGGAGCCTAAGCCATCTATTTCTCCTGTCTGATGCTGTTTCCCCATTGCAGTCCCACTGGTACACATGCTTGTTCAATTTGTCCCTGGTCCTTTAAAGCAAATCAAGGTTTCAGTTATGCATAACTGAGGGAGCCTCTTCTTGGTCTTTAGAGCCACTATCACAGACATTAAGTATTTATATGAATAACTATTTAGATCTTTAAATTTTCTTTATACTTGAGTATTTCATACATGTAAAAAGTAAATTATATGCTCCCACATTTCCTACCTCCAACTCCCACTCAATTTCATATCACTGTTGATGAGCTCCTTCCAGTAGACCTTAAGCTCCAAGGTGATAGGAGCTGTAACCATTTTGTTCATGACTGTACCTGAGGGCCTGGTCTCAGGGGTCAGGCTCTTTTCCTCCCATCCTCTGGAGACAGGTTAACTCTCCTCTCCCATGCGCCACTCCTTCTCAGCAAAGTGAGGACAGTGAAATTGTCTGCCCTACAAAATAATGTGAAGAAAGATGGAAAGATACATAGTGAAGTGTTATAGTCCAGAATTTATGATGGACAATAGATACCAGCTGTGGGCAATGTGACTAGAAATAATAGATAAGCTCGCTAATTAAAAGATGCAAAACTCATACTGCATTCAAGGTTTGGAGCAGTAAAGGAGAATAAATATTGATTCTATTCTTCTTTCATTCTTGAAAGGATCCTCTAAGAAGGCTTCACCAAAGAAGAGAAAAGGCACATTAAGTTTACACAGTCACGAGGTGAAAATTGCTGTCCTAGGGGATGATTTAATAAGCTGCTAGTTGGCCATCTCTGAGGGACACAGTACTCTGGACTCTAATTACTGTGAAAAATCTCAGCAATGGATTGGGAGAGAGAAAGGAACCTGAGGTAGACTGAGGTACTGGGGAGCAAGTTTGTGTATTGCTAGTGCATAGGAGGATGTGTGAGGTGCCTAGGGACCTAGTGACTGATAAAAATGAAAACTTGAAAAAGAAATAGTAGAAAGAGCTGGGGTCCCCCGAAGATCTTTAAAGATTGGAATAGGGAGAAAACAAGTTCCTAAGGGAGTTTTAGGAACAGGCCATAAAGGTAATGGAGAGTCTTCATCTCTGGCTGGCAGTTCCCATAAAAGAAAGAAGTTTCTTAGCACCAGAAAGAAAAACAGAACCAGGAAAGCAACCCGTGCAGACTGAGCTACCAGAGACATTCATTTTGCAACAGGAGATAACAAGACACAGTGTAGAATTTTTTTTTAATTGCATGAATTTCCAAGCTGTTCAAATGCCTGTACACTGATATGGATAAGGTCTGACAGCAGGAGTCACTGGGGGCCTCCATGGAAGATCATGAAGATCATAGTTCATTAAGGCCGGCTAGGGACATGGAGGTGGAACTGAAGAATCTCCAGTTGAGATGAAATACAACTACAAGAGGCAAGTGATGCATAAATAAAGAATAATAGGCATCTGTCAAGAATGTAAGAGCTAAAAGAAGGATCTTTAATATTCTATTCAAGATTCAAAGAGACCGCTCACCTGTCACCTCAGCCCAGGACCATGGCATGCACCTAGTAAATTTGGAGCTGGTAACATCTGCATTCCTTTCTCAGATTTCCCTACCTGGTCACAAACTCCTTATCTTTACCCAATCCCACTACTAGGATTTGACAGCTCCAGTGAGGTAGTATTTGGCAGCTGGGAATGAAGGAGTTAAAGAAACGTCCTTTGTGGCACAGCTGGGAGCCATTAACAATTAGGTTCTTGGGCAGAAACCCAGCAGGAAACTGAGTAGGCTTGTGGCCTCTAAAAGCAAAGCTTGATTCACAGTGAATGAGCTGCCTTTACTAGTGAGCCCTCTGCAGAAGCCAGATCCCTCACTAAGAGTGAATAGCAGATACTAGTGAAAAGCCTGCACCCGCCACGCCTAGCTATACATCAGGCCTCTTAATAAGGGAGGCTATGAGAATGGTAGTAATTTCTAGAAATAGATTGTTAACACTGCATAAGTTAAGGGAGTCATGGCGACCTCGTTTAAAAATCCTACAAAATGAGGCAACAGACCCACCTACCTCAGGATTGTTAGCCAAGAATGTTGAAGTTGAAGACATCCTTGTCAATACAGCACTAGAAGCGAGTTCATTGCAGACAGTTGTGAGGGCCTCTGTTATTTACTCCCTAGCATCCATAGACCATCTTCCAGCATATTTCACGGTCTCTTAATACTCTGTGACAAAACTCAGTTAATGTCAAGTCTGAAGAAATCTCTGGGCTGCTTTACATACTTTTAGAAATATTCTCTGGGAAATTTTGGGAAGATCTGAGATACTCATTCCTACAGCCTATGGTTCTCATGTATGTTTCCCGTCTTTACCATCCCTCCAGATGGAAACTGCATTCATTTTAGCATCTTGTTTCATGTTGTTGTTTTGTTGTTGTTGTTGTTGTTGTTGTTCTGATATCTAAATATAAAGTATCATTTTCTGCAAAAGATTAAAAATCATTTGATCTCAGGGGCATAGATCACAGTTCACTGCAATTCTCTATATTGTTGTGCCTAGTGTTATTTATACCACAGGTATACCTTATACCTTTAAGGCCAATATGTTTATATGAAAAAGAGCTGAGAACCATCCCCGTCCCCGTGTGCGGGGGGGGCGGGGGGGGCCTCCCCCCTCTCGCTCCTGCTTCTGAGAAAACTGCCTAGGCGGCCTGCCTCAGAAGGTAGCAGGCAGAAGGAGTAAGAAGCAAGACTGTGTTGATATATAAAACAAGAGATGTAGTCAAGACGTGGATATGAATAGGAGCCTCAAAAAGACACACTGAATAAACAGACAATACAAGGAAATATGTGCATCTGTGCATCTGTGCAACCCGTGGGATTTGTAATTTTTTATGGGACAACACTAAATGAATACATGACTGGGAATAATTTTCTAACTTGATTACAATCACTACTGACTAGCACAAGGCTTCACACAGTAGAGGAACTCAGTCTTGTCTTCAATAAATAAATAAATGAGAAGGATTTTTTTCAAAGATCCATGATAATGCTAATAATCATCTAGATTATTCAGGGACTATATCCTGGATGAACTGAGGAAGTATTAGTTGAACAATAAAATACCTCTCATGTACTTTTAAGCAAAAGTTATGATCTAACTCACCTTGAGGAAGGAACAAAAACTGGAAATATTTTCTTGTTCTAAAAGTCAAGGTTAATAGTGCAGTGGACCTCCCTGGAATCCTAGTAATGGGAGATTCGGAGCCATATTCTATAACCAGGCAAAGCTTTCTGCAGTAGGCCTAGGGACATCAACACAGCCATAAAACCTTCCACCTACAATCTGTCCTACTTGTAAGATGTGCTAGGGTAATAATGGTAGCACAAATCTTGTGGGAGTGGCCAACCAATGACTGGTCCAACTTGAGGCCCATATCACAAGAGTGAGTCCATGCCTGACAATGCCTAGATGGCAAAAACTAGAGGCAGAACATCCCAGAGACTTACATGACTTGCAAAAAAGAAAAGTGTAAATGAAATGATTCCTAGTGATATTCTGCTCATAGATTGATGCCTAACTCAATTGTCATCAGAGAGACCTCACCCAGCAACTGATGGGAACAAATGCAGAGACTCACACCAAACACTGGGCAGAACCAAGGGAACCAAGTAGATAAGGGGAAGAAAAGGTTGTAGGAGCCACAGGGTTCAAGAGCACCATAAGAACATGACCCACAGAATCAACTAAGCAGGGCTCATAGGGGCTCACAGAAATGACAAACACAGACCCTTTATGGGCCTAAGCAAGGACCTCAGTGTATACTTTATGTTTGTATAGCTTTGTGTTCTTACGGGACTCCCAACAGTGGGAGCAGGGGGTGTCTCTAACTCTTTTGCCTATACTGGGGACCCTTTTCCTTTTACTGGGTTGCCTCATCCAGACTTGACTTGAGGCTTTGTGCCTAGTCTTACTGTAACTTATAAGTCAACGTTCATTGATATCCCTGGGAGGTCTTTTCTTTTTTGAATGGAAACAGAGGAGGAATGGATCTAGGGAAGGCAGGAGGTATGGGAAGGGACTGGGAGGAGTGGAAGGAGAGGAATCCAGGATTGGGATATAATGAATGAAAGAAGAATTTTACAAAAAGAGTCAAGGTTAAGAGTTCATGAGAGAAGAGTGGTCATGAGTTCATCATCAAAGACACTGGTGACCTTTGCAAGAGTAAATAAAAAATAAGCTTAGGATGTGGAATAATCTAAATTGATGCAGTCAGACTTTTGAGAGGCCATCAGAAATAAGAGCAGTGAAAGGCGAACCAAACATGGATTATTTGGATAGGCCTAGAGAAATAAGCAGGTATGAAAAACAAGGTTCATTATAGCTAAATATTGTTAGATTGTATTAGGTGGTGGGGCGTAGTCACACAGCTTTCTGTTATGGTAAACTGAGACTGAAAAGGTGAAACCATTGACCTCAAAGGCTAGAGAGGGATTACTTTGTTCTCTTTAATGGTAAGGAATGCTCCAAAAGCTAAGAATGTACAAATGCAAGCTGCTTAGACTGAATTGGATGAGTTTTACATAATGATGACTGAGCCTTGGACAACTGTGCTAAAAAGTCCAGCCCCTAGCTAGTCAAGCATAGTGTTCTGACCATTTTTTCCTCTGACCGAATGAAGAAGAGTTTAAAAGTTCTGGAAAAGGGTCTCCCTATGCTTAGGCTATGTCAGGAGTGAAACTGTAGCTAAGGAGTCACATTTCACTAGGACCAAGAATCACCTCTACCCCATTATCTCTACAGATTATACAGTAGAATTGTGTGAGGTCTATGGATGCTGCTGCATCAATTAACAGGGACTACCAGTTCATCAAAAATAGTCATGATATTCTATAAAAGGTGTAAGCAGGGCAAGCAGTGTAGAAATGAAGGGTTTATATAAAGATGAAAACCTCAACAGGGCCCTTAGCTGGCAGAAAAAAGATGAAGACCCTATCTCTATCAATTATGAGTCATATTAATTTTCTTTATGAAATTGACATACATTTTCAAGTGGAAATATTTCACAGAAACATTTCTTAATGCTGTAGGTAGGAATTAACAGTTCTTTCTAATTAGACCCTATAAAAAGCCATTTCCCACATGCAGGAATGTTCCCTTGAGTTACCAATAGCAGGCCCCATAGGAATGCTGGGAAACTCAGGCAGTTTCGATGAGGCTAATCTCATGCCATCTGCTCAGCATCCTCAAGAATTCTATTCCAGGAGGCAGATCTTCAAGTTCTTAAACATCTTTTTGACTTGACTCAATGTGGCCGATAAAAATAAACTTTATATTTTGAATCACAATCCCTTGCACACTCTCTTAAGCAAACAACAAAAAGAAAGTTAGACCGAAAATTGTCAGCGCTGTAGTCTCAGTTGTTATCTCCCAAAGAGTAGTTTACTCTGAGACTCAATTCCCCTTTTCTAAAGGTTGTGATTTTAACAGATATTATCATCTTGTTAAGAAGTGAGCTAAGTGGGTGTCTCTCTTTGGTCACTTCTTTTCTGTGTCTGTGGGTTTAACAGAAAAGCATCCCAACCATGTCTGTGGTGCACAGAATTCTGGGTACCTGAGAGAGAGAGTCTTTAACTATTCAATACTTGCTCATAGTAATCGCACTTCAAGTGAAGAAAGGGGCAAGCAAAATCCAAAGAAATGTCTTGTGAAGATTCATAGCATTTTCTCTGAAGAGAACACACTCTTTTTCAAGGCCTGGGAAAGTGTTCTTTTCTTTTATTCCATTTGCATATAAAATATTTACTTGTTAGGCCGCCTTTGAAATAGCCACTTTCTATAGTGCTATAGCGACCAGGTCCATCAGTGTGCTGGTTAATTAAGTGTGGCCTAAACCAACTTGACTTGAGCTCTGCATTAAATGCACAAAACCCATTTGAGCTGACCAGCAGCAGAAGCGGTACTCAGAGAAATTGGAAAGGATTTCTCCCAAATGCTTTCTACTTACTTATAGCACTCAAGTAATGGTTGAAGATTAGCATATGACATGACAGATTACATTAAGTCATGTCTTCCCAGTGCTTTATGACAGCACTATCACATTAGCTTCTTAGCGCGGGCACGTTGAGGCATGCAAATGTTTTCAGACCCTCTTATTCAAATCTACAAGCTGACATGGCAGCCCTGATATGATTATTAGTCATTTGAGAGACTTTAATTCACGTCATCAGATAACAGGCTCTGCTAAAAGGTTAGAGGAACTGTCTGCTTTTAATGAAGCTCTCAAAAAAAAAAAGACCCTCAAAACCCTGCTACACACCACGATACTGATTTGACTTTATTGACAAGATCCCTTTAAGAACAAACTTGAGTGGAATAATTAAATAGACCCCGAGACATCAGAAATATGGTCTACTTTTAGAGAAAGCCAGGTTGAAGAGTTTTTTCTGCTTCCCTTCCTTCTTTACCAATTTTAACTTGACTGTGGCCTCTAGTAAAAGTGTGAGAAACTCTCAGACACTTTTAGAATCTAATAACTAGTACTGGTTTAACTGGCAGGATGGTCATTCTTCCTAGAACACTCACTATTGTTTGGGCACACTCACTGTCATAGTTTACAATAACAGATCAATGGCCAAGCATCTTTTGGCTAAGGGGGCTACAGGATTGGAAACCCTCAATGCTTATAATCAGGAGTTTGCTGTGATTCTGCTTTGTAGTCAAATGTTTTGTTTTATGATGTAGTGATCTGGACTTGTAGTGCTCTGGATCTTTGTGAGAAGTTTCTCCACAGATCTCCACAGATGGTCTCCATTCATGAAAGCCTGGTGAGAATGAAGAAAGACGGCACAAGAAATGAAGTTGCCAGGTTAGCAGATAGCCAAAAGGCCTCTATAGGTGGCAAAGGAGTTAGATGATGGAGCTAAGAGGAAAAAAATGCAAATCTTTCCCTCTCCTCCACACCTCCATTTCCTCCCTTCTCTTCTCTTCCCTACCGCCTCTGTCTCTGTCTGTCTTTGTCTCTCTGTCTCTCTCTGTCTCTGTCTGTCTGTCTGTCTATCTGTCTGCCTCTGTCTCTCTCTGTGTGTCTGTCTTTCTGTTTCTCTGTTTCTCTGTCTCTCTGTCTCTCTGTCTCTGTCCGTCTCTGTCTCTGTCTCTCTCTGTCTCTCTGTCTCTGTCTCTGTCTGTCTGTCTGTCTGTCTGTCTGTCTGTCTCTCTCTGTCTGTCTCTCTCTCTCTGTCTCTCTCTCTCTCTCTCTCATTAAGGTGTAAACAGTGTCCACTGTAAATCTACTGCTAGGAAGTGTCTAAAGATCAAAGAGTAGGGACGAGAGACCCTGCTCAGAGGTGGATCAGACTGCCTGCACCTCCAGCTTCCAGGGACTTGACACTCTGACCTCTCTGGGCACCTGCATTCCTCTTGTGTATATTTCCTTTCCCCCTTTCAAGCACAGAATTAAAACGATAATAATAAAAATCTCCTTAAATAAAGAGAAGACAGTGAAAACACAGAGCTGGCCCCCAAGTCAGTTTGCTGTTGTTGTCTGTCAAATAACTCATATTGACATGGAAAGAAAACTACATTTAGAGTTTAGGGCATATTATTTTTTCTGATAACTCTACGATCTATGAAAACATTCAAAATTGTTAGTCTCTGTTGGTTTCATTTCTTTCTCTGCACTGATGAGTGCTACCTTTAGCCTATCTGAATTAAATATGAATTTAATGTAAGCCTTGTTTCTATCCCTCTAACTTTATTTTCCTAGTTTGCCTTCAGCCTGTCAGCTATTCTTGTAATCTTGTGTATGCTCTATTTCTGTTCCTGTAGCCTTTCTTCTAGTCAATTATGAAGTTCGAACATAGTCCTGGCTGAAAGAGAGAATAAACTACTGGATGTAAGAAGTTTAAGGGACCTGGGTAATGATATAATAGACAAGCTCTTATTCAACTAACAGCTGTGTAAAAAAATTAAAGTGATCTGGAAAAGAGGTTCACAACAAATGAAAGTATTGCACTGTAGGCCTCGTTTTTCACTAGCCCTTCCCTGTTAGACTTGATCACAGACCCTGGTACTTCTAGACAGAGTAGATTCACACCACACATCTGAAAGAAGCTGGAACTCTAGTGGATGCAAGTGGGCATCAGGGAAATTCAGCAAACTGTTTCATCCTAAATTATGATTCCCAGGCATGTCTGGGAAGGTCTGAGTGGGCATCTCTGTTCTGCAGTGCAGGGAGCAAGTCTGTAGTGAATTAGCTGCACACTCAGTGCTGAGAACTCAAGCCACCTCAGTGTTTGTTCGCCAAAGCCCTCTGCATGTAGCCTGCAAGGTGAGAATGATGGGCAACACTTTTGCAGACTGATTGGCTTTATATCTTGAAAGAAATAGCACGTCCACCCATAGCATCCCTGAGAACACCTTCTATGATTGGTCAGCATCTCTTCCTGCATTTAAATGCTTTTCATCTCTTAATTAGATCTCCCCAAAGGATTCTTCTTTTTAGTTTGTTTTTCCCCCCTCTCTCAGAAAATAACACTGTGGGATTCTAAGCAACACGAGGTTAGTGGCAGGGCTTGTTTATCTTTCTTTGTCCACTTTGTGTACATAGTGCTTCATGTGTGTATGGCATGTGTTCAATAACAGTTAGTGACTGAATGAATGAGTAAATTGAAAAATAGATTCAGAAATTATCAAAAGACTACAGAAGGGTAGATTGCTGTTCTTGTTGCTTTTGTTCTACAGATCACTATGGTTATTTCTGCACTGTGGAGCTTCTTGATGCCCCATGGTCTTCACTTATCTGCTCTGTCTTCATGAATACATGGATTATAAATATACATGTGGTACATGGAGTTCAGTTCTGATTCTTCTCCATCAAACATTAAGAGCTTAATATGTTTCCAATTTTAGATTACAGGCCCTTGCCACATGGACTGAAGGAAATGATAAACACCACTCAACCAGCTCCTGTTGGTACTGTAATCTCTTCTACCTCCTCAATATAGTAGCCACCACTGAGCCTGGCGCTGTCCTCCCCACAAACTCTCCTCACGTACACATACTTCGAGGGTTCTGAAATAAAGATCTCACAAATTTTCTGGGAATGTCCTTGGCTCACTTGCTTCATCTGTGGGCCCCAGAGACCAAATTCATGGATCTTTGGGATCCAAAGTGTACACAGAGTACACAATATTTAAAAATAACACTTGGATGCCAACATTTAACATCCCATAAAATTTGCACGGGCTTAAGCTAATTTCCCAGCACAATGTTCTGCCATTTCTGTTTCTCTCCAACCCTAGGCTTGAAAAGAAAACAAATATTTCCATGCATAGATGAGAGCCGTCCCATACACACATGTTCCTATCAAAACCAATCAAAGCGGACAAAAGAAAGAACAGGGTCCTGCACATTTCTCCTTAGATCTGATGTCTGATTTTCATTAGGTTTAGCCTTATTTCTTTTAGATCTTAGGCATTGACCCATTATTTCTTTTCCTGGCTGGACCTTGTTCTTGCCAATATTTCACTCTGGCTCCTGGAGCCTTTACAGAAGGTGCTCAAGGCTCTCAGTCTCTCTTCTCTTGTGTTGCCCATCGGAGACACACATTTGTTACCGAAGCTTTCCTTCCATTCCAGAGTGAATTCTGAGTGCTTTATTCTTCCATTCACCACTTCTTAATTTCTTCCCTTCTGATTTGATTCACGACTGAATAATTTATTCATTACATCATGTCTTTCTAACTCAGGTTTTTGTAGTAATTTACACAGGACCATATGCTTGCTGCCACTGCCTCTCATTATGTGGATCTGTAAAACTTACGGGGCAACTATTAGCATGAAAAAAGTGCTGAACATGAAATTTGTATTGTACCCTCTTTGCTCTTTTTGAACAAAATGTAGCTCAGCATCCTCCACATGATATAAGACAGTTCTTTAATTTTGTATGATTTCATATATACTTGTATGCACTTCTTTTTCCTTGAAACTGAAAACATTTTTAATGTGAGCAATGAATTGACATTAACATGGCCTTCAGATTCGGTGTGCTGGTTTCATTGCAGCCAAATAATTCTTGAGATTAAAATAATCACAAAAGGAGTTTGAACCACATAGCAATTAGCTCATTTTCAGAGGGCATTCTGGGCTAAACCTGTCAAATCTGTTGGTATAGCTCACGCAAAATAAAACATAAGGTTAAACCTACGGGCCAGAAAAAAAAATCTCACTGGAAACTGTACTCAAAAGATTGGCTTGACTTTCTGAATCCAGATTTTCTTGACTAGAAAGCAAAGATGATGTCGATATCTAAATTTACCCATGCTGTGAAGAACAAAAGAGAAGTTCATGTTTCATGACTGGAAAATAAGTGAGCAAAATGTTGACACATATTACTTAAAAGGAAAACCATCATACAGCCATAATTCTTTGTTCTGGTTTCAAGGACATTTGTGTATGCTCAGTTAAATTCCATAAAATTTGGGGTAGACTCTTCATATCAACAAATAATATGTCCTGTCAACTTAAAGATACCAATGAACTGGCAACCAGCTAGTGCTACCATTTCCAAAGAAGGTCTTGAAACAATATCTGTGGCTTTCTGTATCCAACAAAATTGTAGAGCAGATAAATATTTCAGTCACTCATAGACTATGACTGCCGGAATGCAGTGGGTTTGCTTCTTCGGGTCATGTGGGGCTAATACTTCACAACAGGTACTTTCCTTATAACTCTGAGCATATTTGACAGAAGGCAGCTTAAGACAAGAGTGACCATTTTTGCTCATGGGACAACAATCTATCATGACAAGATGACATGCTTGACTGGGAGAGAATGAAGCAGCTCATGTCACTGTGTCACTGTGACCACAGTGAAAAAGCAGAGAAAAGTCACTGCAGGTGTCTCTCATATCCTCCTTTGTATTTAGTCCAGGGCTATGTGATGACAATCAGGGTCAGTGGTACCTTCTGTTAATGCTTTCTGTAAACACTCTCATAGACATACCCAGAAATGTGGCTTTTAGGTGAGAATAAGTACGGTCAAACAGATAATAAAGTGTAACCATCACATCCTTAAAATTGACTAACTTCCTGAAGTTAGGAGGGAGGATGGAAAGAAAAGTCCAGCAAAAAAAGCTGACACAGCAGTGTAACTGGGTCTCCACCAGCAGCTCTCAGCAAGACTTTTGGCTGATTTTCTCTGATTTGGTGGGGAAAAAAATGAATTGAATCATGGCTTCCTAAATTCCTCCTTCTTAGAAGAAGTGAATCACATACAACTTACATGAGAACCTGTTGCATAAAACAGATTTTAACTCTTTGGTTGAGATTGGGTTGAACATCCAAAACCTGATACTGAATAAACACTGCCCACCTCAGCCATGGAAGACCCCTAGGAAATGTTTGGGCTTTGTCATGTTCCTTCAAGCTTCTTTCTGGATCGTCCAGTGCCGAGCCTTCAGTTCTCATCTTCCAGCCTAAGAGTTCCTTTTCCATCCTTCTGGAGAAATGTAAGAATTGAAAAACAACAAACGTTCATGTTATACTATTACAAACACCTTTCTTGTTCGTTATCAATGCTGATAGCAAGCATATTTTTGTATGTGTTTGTATGTATATGTTCCTGTGGGTGCATGCATGCATGCATGTGGATAAGGGGCAGAGGAAAATGTCACATGCCATTCCTCAGACATTAGCTACCTTGTTTTCTGAGACAAGCTTGCTAACTGGCCTGAGCTCTCCAAATAGGCTAAGTTTGGTGGCCAGCGAGCCCAGGCTCTTGGCTGTCTCTGACAGCTACAAATATGTTCCATTTTGCCTGGCTGTTGGTTCTAGGGATTGAATTCAGGTCCTCCTGCTTGTGTGAAAGCATTTTACTGGGTGAACTATCTCTTTGATCCTTTCTGTTAGTATTCTTCAGAAATAATACTTTACATATAACATAAATTATATAAAATATATACTTACACACCTACTACATAAATTAACTTTTAAATAGTTATGTTTCTCTCCAGAATCAATCATTACCATTAGTTTTCTGTTACTTTCCACCATATTTTCATTAAAAAGCAAAGTGAAACATATATGCTTCCACAAATGATAAATTGAAATATTTGCTATTATTTTAGAATGGATGAAATGTTCTGTTTCTTGTTTTCCTTCTGCTCAGGGGATGAATAATATGCAAATGAGACATAGACAGGTTGATTACTTTCTGAAAAAATTGTAGGATTTGTCCTATGAATATTTTACATGTGTTTAATTATATATTTCTCTGAGGTTCAGGTGATTATTCCTCTCCTTTGAAATAACCTTAACATGGACTGTGATACCTGTTTACTATCTCTCCCACTGAGAGTCTCTTTCCACCTTATGCACATAAAGGGTATTATTGAACACTATGGTGTGAACTTTTACAAATGCCTATGGATCTGTAATTAATTGAAAATGAAATTCTATCTTATTACGTATTTTTGGAGATTCTTAATTGCATTCGTCAAATGTTTTCTAAAAACATGGCTTCTGTCCTTCTGTCATTGGTTTCACTTTGCTGTTTTTGGTGGGGAAAGGACTGCTTGTGTTCTATTACCCAGTTAGTTAATTCTTTCTTTAACTATATCCTTTCACCCATCTCTTTAGAATATTTTAAGCTGACTTCATTATTTCTAGTTATTTTGGTTTTTTTTTTAATGTCTACATCATTTATTCCTGTTTTGTACCTTCTTTGTTACATGTTATCTCGTATCTCAAATTCCCTAGGAGTTGAATTTTCCCATTGATATACATCCTCTTATTAATAGGAGAATTCCTCCTATCTTAGGAGTGTTTTCTCCTTGGTGCACCCTAGATAATGGTGGTCCAGTATGGGTGAACTACTTTTGCCACTGCTGCATAATCAATTTTACAATGTTCTAATTAATGTATCTGCTCTGTATATCTCCAAACCATATGACTCAAATTCAGCCTAATTCCCAAATGTGGATTTCCATCTGTTATAGACTATTTATATTTCATATTCAGGGCCCAAGTGGGCAGCTAACTTTAGGTGTGAACCAAAGTAGAAGGTAGACATGTCCAAGTTCCTCTTTCAGGATCAGCCTTTTCTCAGCTCTAAAAATGAGACACCAGATCCTTGTTTTGCCTCCTTTCATTTACTGGCTGTGGTTTGAGCTATTATCAGTGTGTACATATTAAAACCACACACCTAACTATTCTTTTACAAATTAGTTGATTTTAAATGACTACTAAGATTTCTTAAATCTTCTTTGCATTCAACTTCAGATACAAACACATGTCTATATGTGAAATATTGTTTTACTCTGTATTTTTAAGTACCAGGAACAGAAAATTGGGGTATTTTTATGAGTCTTTAACATTCCTTGTTTCTCCCAGAATCTTTTTTATGTATTACCTTCTATTATCAAATCCTGGATTTATTTGAGTTCTTTTTCATTTTTAAGGCAGAAACCTTAGCTCATTAAACTTTGAATCCCTCATGACACCCATAATAGCCTTGGACCCCAGAGTAGATTGAAAGGTTATATGACTGAATAAGCATTTTTCTTACCACATCCTACTGTTGATAAATATCTCTATTTAGACATATAATTCATGCAAGATTTATTATCTCTAGATGTCTGAGATTCTGTTAATCACCTTGTCTAGTACCCAAGATGGATAGTGGTGAACACAAACACAACAGCACATTTAATAAGCTATTAATTCCATCCACTTCCCCATCCACACCACAGTTCAGAATGTCTCCTCATTTTCTGAGAGCAACCTGGAGAGAACATTGCTCATGTTAATGGTAGATACTGCACTTCATGGCTGCAAAAGAAAGTCTCTGCAAACCTAGAGGATGAGCCTCTGAGAACGTGGATGAGGCATGAAGAGCAACAAAATAAAGGCACATTCTGTTTCTTCTAATGGCTGAGACATTTAACTTGATTCGGTGTACTATATGTCCTGAAGTCTCTGTCTTGGTCTGTCTCTGTCTCTCTGTCTCTCCGTTTCTGTTTCTCTCTCTCTCTCTCTCTCTCTCTCTCTCTCTCTCTCTCTCTCTCTCTCTCTCTCTCCTCGCTCTCTCTCTCTCTCTCTCTCTCTCTCTCTCTCTCTCTCTCTCTCTCTCTCTCCCCCCTCTCTTCTCCTCTCCTCCCCCCCCCCACCTCATTTTCATTTTCAGGAACTTCACTGAAACTTCGGATTTAACCCCATCTGTTTTCAGTCATTTTGCCTCCTATAATCATCCTTAGGATTGTTCTGGACAAGGCAAGACCTTCCTCCCCTGACTCAGATCAACAGGGTTACCCACCATTCATCAAAACTACTCTGTTCTTAGATACATGTCTTAGAACTGGCTGAGTAAGTGAGACATCTTCATCTTATGTATCCCACACTAGAAAAAGCAATGGTCTTGCCACATCCAACTGGCAAATATCTTCCAAATTACAAAGCCAGAATCCAGGCCTATTCCCTTTTACTCTGTGTCTAGGAAAGGTTAAGTATTTCTCAGAGGTTCTCCCATTCACTTTTATTAAGACCCCAAATTTAACAACTACAAGGTAAAGTAAAATTGGCAATTACAAGTTCAGACAAATCCGTGCATCTTCCTTGAACAGTAGACAAAATAATTCAAAGGCGAGCTCCGAGTGGAGGTGCAAATTTGGTCCCTTAGCAGATGCCTCAAACATTTGATGAGCTAGAACTAGTCTAGAAGCATATTCATTACTGTTACTGTTGGGACATACATTCCACTATGGCCTGCAAGATATATCATTGAGAATGTATAGCTACTGGTTACACTGGGTATTATAGTACTTTAATTTATTGTTTTTCTTTTTCTTTTTTAAATTCAGTCTGAGAGCCCTGGATTGTGGATATAATGCCACCCATATTCAGGGTGGGCAATATTTCCTTTAGTTAGCCCTCTGTGTAAATACCCTCACAGGGATAGGTGCACCTGCAAACATGCCAAATTAGTGCCTTAGAAAGACTGAATCCAATCAGAAGAACAATCACAATTAACTACTACGTGTATAACACAAGGGTATTTATCCATTATCTGACCTTCTAGTGAATAGGAGATTGACTTAGGGGAGACCTGATCATTCAATCCCCTCAGTACTGACACAGTCTCTGCCCCTTTCAGTGGGATTGCATTGCCCGACGCCTGCGGCTGCTCTTTCCTGCCTTGGCTGACAAGTGGCTATTTGTGCTATTACTAGAATGGCTGCACCATCTATCACAGAACTAATAATTATGCCAACAGGTATAAACTGGAATTGTCCTGAGCAAACTGGGATGTATGACTACTCTAGCTATTGACTCCTTTACCTAGTATTTTTGCCTGATATTTATAGCCCAGTATTTTTCTACCTGAAGGTCATATTCTTTAGTAATAACCACCACTTACAGTGCACCCATTATGGAGTAGACTCTGTAATAAACTACTTTTGACAGATGAGGAAATCAAGGCTGATAAATTAAATGGCTTAGCCAAGACCACCCAGCTTTAACTCAGTAGCTTCGAGATGCGGATGTTAGTCTTTCTGGCCACAGTACAACTTTGCTCTTTGGTCTTGCAGTTCTCACTCCACACCCAAATGTTAATACAAAGTCCACTTCTGCAAGCCATTTTGACACTGTGAAGTCTACCTTAACACAAGGGAGGCACCTGCTAGGGTTTGGAGATGTTTAGAGGAATGGAACATATTCCTGGTATTGTGACATTTTACTTGGGTGAAATCACTAGGCATTTTCTAGGCACTGCACATCCCTTTCATTATAGAGGGTGTCTCTATGTGACACTGTCACCTCGCTTATCCTTTTGTACCCACTGCTCCCCTCTCTGTTAAGAGCCCTTTGCGTGTCTTAGTTAGAGGTGTCAGTGAGGTGTTGATTCAGCTTTTCGGTATGTTAATGTACAGTGCTCACAGCAATTTGACACTCCACACCTGATGAATTCTGAGGTTCTTTGAATTGCACTTGTTATGTTTCCCCAGGTTGTTGTAAGGTTTAGCACTTACAGACAAGGGTGTAGCTCCAGGGATCAGTCAAGTTTTTCTAGGGGTTAGAGGACCTCCAGGCTTGCTTTAGATTAATCGTTCCTGTTAGCAGCACTTATTACCCTTACAAGCAGGGCAGCCTCCAGCACCAGGGCTGCCCACCAACAGGGAAAAGCTCAGGGGCCCGACTCAGGTGACTGCAAATTCCAGGTGCAATATGGGAGTGTGTCCAAGATAACAGACAATGAATGGGTAGGAACTGTGAGAAATCTATTGTACAGGAGGTGAGAGGGGAGAGATTGACTCAGTAAGCTGTCAGCTCATTTTCTTACTGCACTATCATGAGCTTTAACTAAAAAAAAAAATCTGTTTGATCTCCTGTGTTGGAGATGTATTTCAAGGCCCGTATCTGTCATTGGAATCTACAAAGTGTGTTTCAGCTATAAATCTCCGCCTTGAATGTACACATGCAATTATCTCAGAGAGATCTGGCTTCCATAAAAATGACAATTGTCACTCCTGATCTTGCTTTCCTTCTTATAAATATAATGTTTATGTTTAAAAATAACTTTCGAGTGATAAGTAACAGAGAAATTTATGCCATTATCACATTAAATGTCACACCCTTAACTGCCAGTTAGCAGTCAGGAAAGAACCTTCTTTTCACACCAAGTTTGTGTCTTCCAGGAGCAATTCTCAGAAGATCACTGGTGGAATTCCTTTGTTAGTTACAGGTACCAGGAGTCCATGGGTTAGAAGCATTGTGGATTTGCATGCACCATCAGTCATGTGATATCAATGCTCAGTTATTAGACAAGTCTTCCCTCCAATTTAACATGCTCTGGGCCAAGAATTGTGTCAGACAGCCACTGCCAGAGTGGGTTTTCCACATCACCCCAAGTTCTCATTTACTACCTATCTCTGTGGTGGAGAACTGGGTATGACTTTCAAATGTAAAAATCCATACCAAACATCAACTTTACCAGTACTGTATTGGCTAGTTGTAGGTATTTCTCTCAGAGGTGATTCCATTCCTGTAAGTCTGACCATGTCTGGAGGTGCAGAGCCATGTCTTGTTCTGTGGCTCATTGTAGATGCCTAATAAATGTTCACTTGTGAAATTGCTACTTACCATGTTAATAATAATAATAATAATAATAATAATAATAATAATAATAATAATAATCTACAAAGAATACTCAGGAAGCCAAGACTCTTCTCAGGTACGCATATGCACCACTTTATATTTTTCTCATTATATTCTGAAGATAGATGTTACAAATGAGAATACTCAAGTCTGTAAATCTATAGTAAGAAGCTGATCCTTGAGATGAGGTAGGTGGTGGAGCAAGCCATGAAAATGGTGACCATTCAAAGCCTATTCTTTCAATTGCTACTGTAGACAGTCAATGAATGTGCTCAGGGTTTTAGGTTAATGTACTCACAGGGTTGTAGCAGTTGCAGTGTTGGTTACAGTATATTTTGGACTTGCTATTCCGAGTCAAGCTTGACTCAGGACCCTTGTCATATTCTTCTCATCTTTTCCCTGACCAGAATTGTTACTCTTCTGGTGATGGTTATTAGGCACTAAACCACCAAAGAAGGAAAGAGCTCCAGGTCACCAGCTGTGCCAACTGGAGGGTTTGGAGCCAGGTCTGTCATGTAAATGAACCCATGGTAGAATTGAATATTTGTTATTTCTTGTCAAAGGTGTGTGTGTGTGTGTGTGTGTGTGTGTGTGTGTGTGTGTGTGTGTATGTGTGTACATGTACATGCATGTGCATGTATTGCTGTACAAGTCCATGGGCCCTCAGAGGCCATCTGAGAACTTGTGTGTGTGTGTGTGTATGTATGTGTGTATACATGCATGTACACACATGTGTATGTACTGGTGTGTAAGCTCATGCATCGTCAGAGGCCACAGTAGGACTTCGGTTATCCTTCTCTGTAGTTTTCCACCTTATGCCCTTGAGACACTAAGCCTGGAGCTCACTGTTTTCTCAGCTAGGGTGACTGACCAGCAAGTGTTAGTGATTTCCCTGTCATTTCCTGCACCTCAGCATTGGCACAGAGACACACCGTACTTTGTCACCCATCAAGGAACTAATTACCAAGAATGAGAAGGCTTTCAGATGTCCACAGAAACAATGCTACCCAGTCAGTCACCGGCATTTATGATATTGGTCCTTGGAAAGATTTTAGAAGGATTTGACCAAACTTTCCTGATTTTTAATCATGAGAAAACTGAGGCACCCAGGAGGGCTGAAGAAGGCCTGAGCCCTGCTGCTGCTCCTTGTCATCTTGGTCCTGATGGCCTAGCTCTGGCTGATCCTTGCGAACACAGTTAGGATGGCCAGGAAGAGTTGCTATGTTGTCTTAAGCATTACCCAGCATGCCTTTTCAGGTTCTTCCTGATATTCTTGGCTTCTTGGTCCTAAGTAATCTCCTTTTTGCATTAATCCTTCTTGAGATGTGGGCAATCTGCAATGGCCGCAAGGGGCAATCATTTAAAGAGAATATAAACCATATGGTGCTAGTTCCAAGGGCAGCAATATTTTTTTTATCATTAAAAAAAAAAAAAAAAAGCATTTCATGAACAACCTAGGGAGGCAGGCTCTGTGTAAACTGCTGTACAAATGGAATCTTAAGAGCAGTAATCTTGCCTACTAGTTGTCCTGGATTTTTATTCTTCACCCATGAAAGTACTGATCTCCCTGCAAAGCTTCGAAGACCCCGTGCTGCCATAGAAAGGAAGATGATCTTTAGTTTCTTCCCTGGGAGACCAGTGACTCAGCATCCATCCTACTGGAAAGACCACACTTTCACACCCACTGCTAGTCTCCATCTCCCCCAGGGCAGGCTTTCTTGTGGGCCCTATGTTAGCCATCATCTCCTGTACTCTCTCACTTCTCCCTTTCATACTTTTTAACTCCCCACTCCTCCTCACCACGCCCAGATTGCATCTACTTCCTGAAAGACTCTGTGCCCCCTTCTTACCCTGACCTCTGTTACAGTCTTCTCATCCCATGGTCCAAGAGTTCAGTTTCACACCTGCAGGGTGGGGACTGAGCGAACATGGTTGTGTGTGTGTGTGTGTGTGTGTGTGTGTGTGTGTGTGTGTGTGTATCATCACCATGACTTCCTTGGCCTGTGGTGTTAGTGATACAGTCCTCTTGGTGTGTGCTTTCAGACAAAGGGCAACTCCATGGCATTATGAACTCTATAGTGTTCATCCAAGAAGGATGGTGGAGGAAAAATGGACATGGCAGCATCTCTAAGTGCACCATCTCTGTGTCACAACATACACTTCTATATAGGAAACCTTGATACAAGTTTATTGAGTTCAAGGTACTGTACCACTATGCACTCCGATGTAAGGGTCTAATTATGTGTTAGAAAGCGAACTGCTGATAGTGATGACTCTCTGAGATTCTAAGACCTAACAAAATGAGAAGAACAACTAAAAGGTATAATTTTGTTATATAAGGAGAATACCCATTATGCCAATTACAGTGTGTTTTGTTTCTTACTAAAATAATTATGTATTTGTTCATGAGTAGTTTATGTTAAATTTTTATATTTAATATGATTAGACTCTAATTTTTTAGTTTGTTTTTAGAATGTGCTACTCATTTTTTAAAACATAGAATGATTAATTGCCCTGTATGCTTAAAGACCTTGAATATAGTCTATGTGTTGGTGGCAGTTCTCTATATTCATGCCATCACTTTATATGTAGTATATAGTCTACATATAATATATATATGTTCATATATATGTATGTGTGTATATTTAATTCCATGATGTTTGGCCTAAATATATTACACTCTATATAATATGTTAAAGTAATTCCTCAGATACCATGAATTCTCTCTGAACTTGTAATTGGATTAAAGACGTGTTGAGGGGGATCATAAGGAATGGTAAATAAGACCAACATAATGATTCAGCAGATAAAGGTATCTATCTGCCACCAAGCTAGTGACTGAAGTTTGATCCCCAGAACCCACGTAGTGGAAAGAGAGAAATGACTCCTACAAGTTATTCTGACCTTAACAAGCATGTCATGGCACTTATATACACGCACACACGCCACACATACACACACATATATATGCACATATACATTTTAAAAAATATTTTAAAAGAATGGCAAATAATTGGATTTTACCATAACTTTCAAAATATTAAAAAAAAAAACCAACAAAAAAACAAACGGGTGCTTTCCTTATGGAGAATGAAGTGGCCAGTTGGAGAAGTTTCAGGTGTATTGTTCAAAAACACTGACTCTGAACCTTCTAAGTTCAAACCTCTCTTTTTGTTGTTTACTGAACAAATTTCACAATCACTTTGTGCTTCAGTGTCTGCTACTATATAAGGAAATGCTAATGCTGGAACTGATGTCAACAGGCATTCTAATGACTAAACTTCTTTTTTGCCTATTATATTTCTTAGTCCAGTTTTTGTTTTTCCTGAAGTAAGGGGTAGAACCATAGAGATACGCAGAGCAAGAAAGCAGTTTGATGGTTCTGTCAAGAGAATGTCATATCGTGTTTATGATGAGTCATAAACTAAGATAGGTGGAATCCCAAAGGTTTAGAGTTAGACTAAACAGGTATCTCTATACCCACGAGGGTTCCAAGTTTAAGTACAAATTTATTGCAAAACTGTTTTCTATTTGAGCAGAAGGCCAAGATTAGGCTCCTATTTTAATTCATTTTGTCACTTTTACAGATATCTGCAACTAGATGATTTACAATGAACAGAAATTCATTTAGCTCATGGTGCATGAATGAGACCAAGAACACCAAGATCAGGGGGTCATATTTGGTAAGGTTTTCTTTCTGAGTTCTCCCATGACAGGAAAGGAGAAGGCAGAGGGAAATCAGGAAATGGAAGGGGAGGGAGAGGAAGAGGAGAGGAAGAGAAAGGAAGAAAAGGGGGACAGAACTAACTTATCCTTTTATGTCTGGGATGTGCCCAGGTTATGACTCACCCAGGCTTGCAGCAATGGTGTTAGTTCATTCTTGCAGGCAGAGCTCTTGTGACCTAGTCATCTCTCAAAAGTCCCACCTTCCAGTGCTGTGACAGTGTACATGTTAGTCTCCGACATGTACTTTGGGGGACATCCTCAAACAATATCAGATGGTGAGCACTAGAATTACCTACAAAGAAGCATTACATTTCTTTAAGTTGTAAGTACACGTTATATATGCTTAATAAACAAAAAGAGTACATATAAATGTGAGCTGATGAAACATAAATGACAAAGATATATACATGCATGCTCAGGGAGAGAGAGAGAGAGAGAGAGAGAGAGAGAGAGAGAGAGAGAGAGAGAGAGAGAGAGAGAGGGAACAAAGACTGGATAGTCCATTTGAGAAACTTTTTCATTTACACAGAAGATCATACTGTAGCTTAGACACTGTCATTCACCTGGTGACAAGTACCCAAGCTGCAGGTGTGGCATCTAAAAGGAAAAGAAGCATCCTCACCTATGCAAACCTCACAAACAAAGCCTGACCATGATGGCAGTTGTCACCTTCCCTGCAGCATCCACCAGGCTCTCCCACTGCTCTGAGTTAAACAAGAAGAACAGCCGACTCCCAGGCACAGACACTGCTGTGGCCAGGAGACAGTTTCTCAGGACAATGACTGTTAAGTCACTTTCTCTAAGACTACGTGACCAAGTTCTGTCTGTGTGAGGAGTTTGAAGGAAAATGGTAACAAATCAATATGGGCAGAAACTAGAACTTTTATATAACTCTAATAATGCCAGGATAAAATAAAAATAATAAAATTTCATACGAAATCATTTAAAATTTTATTGTTTTAACTTTTTTTCTCGAAAGCTATTGTTTTAAAATTATCTGTATTATTATCTGTAGGCCCGGCTAGCGATCAATTAAGACACAGACACTTGTTATATTTTACAATAGCCTTAGTTAACCTGGGACAGGGCAGATAGCAATCCTCTAAACTACTTCCCATAGTGGGGCAGGCATGGGATCTCTATCTCAATCCCACGCCATCTGTTTGCAACAACTTCTATCAAGCTACCTCCCATCCATAATCCCAAATACTTGCTAATGTTCTTCACCTGGGCTGTATTCTCCATCCACGCCAGCCATGTGCTTCTCCTCCATCTAACCCATGGTGGTCTCCTACTCCTTGGGTCTTTCTCCTTCCTCCTAGTGGCAGTCTTCCTCTTTCTTCCAGGATGCCCTGCCCAGGTGAGATGGCTTTTTATTAATCAAAAGGTGGGTCATAGAGACAGCAAGCAGTAATTAGCATCAAAATACATCAGACCATCCCCCAACAGAAAGCTGTGTTCTTCCATCCAGTAATTCCCAGTTTTGTGTATATATTTTCCAGTAATATATGAACAATATAAAGACCCTTATTAAACAGGAGCAATTGTTATTTTTCACATAACATTGACTGCCTCACTTTACTTTTTAAAATTTTTTTTCTTTTTTTGGGGGGGGGGATATAAAGTGAAAATAAAGGAACTTTGGTTTTTTCAATGCCATAGTCTGATAGCAAAAATCAAAGGAAAATTTAAAGCTTGGTTAATCTTTAAACCTGATATTTGCTGTTAGGGCACTTTATATTTCTGGAGTTTTAATGGTTTTATAAATCTGCTTCTTGTTAAACAATCCAAATACTGGAGTTTCACATTCAAAGATGGTTTACGGTTGCCTAAGTGAAACAGAAATTATCCGAATTATTGTGATGCTGTGTGTGCCAGACATTATACAAGGCAGCTTGTTTGAATTGCTTCATCTCTTAAAAAAAAAAAAAAAAAAACACCACCCCTAACCTAGGAGGGACTATAAACCCATTTTAGAGATGGGGAGAGTAGGCCATACAAATTTCAGTCACAAGGGTTATAAATGGTGACATGGAATTTGAAGCCTTTGTCTTCAGTTTAACTCTCAAATATATTCAATTCCTTTCTTTTTCCATAATATTTTAACTATTTGAAATTATTTTAATTATGTGTATCTGTGTGTTATGGAGTTTGTGTTCATGAGTCCATGTGCCCTGAGAATCCAGACAAGGGTTTTGTGTTTGTTGGAGCTGGAGTCATAAGCAATTGGGAGTCTGAGTTGGGCTCTGAAAACTGAACTTAAGTCTTCGGCTAGAACAGTTAAGCCCCTATCTAATTTCTTTAAAAATCATTGACAAGACTCTGCCTGCTCATTTTCCAATACTTTATTTTATTTGAATATTTACCATGGTATTAGAATACTTCAGAGTTAATGGTTTCATTCTTTTGTTCACTTTGTATATTCTCTGTGGCTATGGTGCTTTTGAATCTGATGAGAGAATGACAACTTCTATTCAATGACCAACATCCCAAGAGTATTTTACTTAACAGATACCTAAAGACTCCTTTTATGTGCCAGACACTAAACTCTTTATAGACAAAATTCACTTCATCCCCGTAAAAAGAATGGTTACTACCACTGCCTCCAACTTTACAGAAGAGGAAATCAAAGCACAAGAAGGTTTTTGATAATTACTCAACATCTTCTACCAAGGAAGTGCCTATCCAGTCCAGCACCTCAGATTTTAACTACTGCATTGCAAATGAGTTTTGCGAGGGAGAGGGGGTTGTTTATCTGTTTTGTTTGCTTGTTTGTTAATTCTCAATACTACCTTTCTACTTTACACCAACAAAGCCTTGAGACTAGATTGATTGCTCTGGTAACTGACATCTGTTTCCCATCCCTCTCAGGAATCTATAGTGAGGTCCCAATGGAACAATCCAGTTTCGAGGCTTGCTGCATACTAGTGGCTGTAAAAATATGCTGCAAATACAAGTTAGAAGAAAAAGTAAATATAGGGAATGCGGTACTTTTAATTGCACTGTATTACCTTTATTGTGCATATAGGGTGTGTGTGTGTGTGTGTGTGTGTGTGTGTGTGTGTGTGTGTGTGTGTGTGTGTGTGTGTGTTCTCTTGGCAGTGCTGCTGTGAAAAGAATCCTACGAATTAAAGCAGCAAGAACAGGGCTCAATTTTGAAGTTGGTCCACGTTAGTTATTAACAGGGACTTCTGACCAATCTGGAACATCAGTCTTTCCATGCATGGCAATGTTCATCAAAGAAGTACATTTGAATGTGAAGGCCATGGCTCTCATCAGTAGATGAGCTCCTGATTTTAGAAAGCTCAGCAAAGACAAAGGCCACTGTTGGGTTGAGGCAGTCCTGAAAGGTGGGGGATTTTGGCAATATGCCTATTCCACCAGTTATATACCCTCACTTTCCCTACCTCCTACCTTCTCTACTCCCCACAGGGTGCCTAAGAAAACAATCACATTATATTAACTTCGCTTTATGGAAAAATTCAGCTACCATATTTAACACACTGGTTATGGGTTCATTAAAAACTGCCTTAAAAAGTTGGCCCCGATGCTAAGCAATATGAAGAGGAAGAAGCAAATTGCATTGAAAACTCAGGAATTTCCAGCTGTTAGAATGAAACCCCCCAAGGGCTGCAGAGATGTAATGTCTCAAGAATAGAAAGAAAGTGCTGACAGCGACCATTTCTGACTGCACCCACAGTTAGTAGACATGCAGGTGATCTTGATGAGCTAAAGCTTCCTTCTCTGTTGGGGGACAGATGCTGCAACTGTAGTAATAATGGGTGCCAAAGGAGACCCCAGCAAGAGTGTAAGTGAAAGGGTTGGAGCTTTCCTAAAGACATGAATATCAAAGGTAGATGCAGGCATAGGACACAGTCAATCAGCTTAGCTGGTGATGGCGAGCTCCTGCTGTGATAAAAAATATGAGGCAAAATAGGAGACAAATCTGATAAAAACGCATACTCTCAAACTGCTGTGCTTGGGACAGCACGGTTTTGAGTTGGGGCTCTTGCCACAGCTCAGCTTCAAACATCTATGGCCCTTGGTGCCTCTCCCTGCTCTGGAAGGCTGCTCCTCAAAGACAGGGCGGACATTTTTGGCATGGTAGCGTGCAGAAGTTTGCCTTGGCACCTTTGCCTTGAAACGGGACTCTGGATAAATAAAGTTCAGCCATTCCCAGTCCTGCCAGACCTTCAAGCTCCATAAATGCGAGTATTCAACCGCCCCCCCACCCTCCTCAGTGAAAAGGAAAAGAAAAAGCAACTGCCTTAAGATTGTTTGCCTTAAATAAACATCAAACATGCTCTAAAATAAAACCAAAGCTGCTCACCATTTTGATATTAAACCTAGTAATTGCTCTGGGAGCCTCTGCCTATAAATTCTCATTTGGGATGGTAAAAATGTGTAGAGAGAAACTCTGTTTAAAAAAAAAAAAAAAAAAGTAAAAATGTGTTGTCTCCATCCATGGATAGAGTTATTCTGTTTTAAGTGTTCTTTAGCACAATACAAAGCTTACCCCGCTGCAGGGAAAATCATTACACCCCACTGTTTCTACAAGGTACCCCCCTCTCATACTCAGAATGCCTGACTGAAAGTAGAAGCATTCAAGGTAGAAGGAAATCGATGCCTTCCAATGTGTTAGAGTTTATTTTTTGTATCTGCGAATGTGTGTTTCCCCAAGATTTCTGAGCTGATGAAATCTTGGAAAGTAGGTGCCAGGGCTGCGGTATCCTGTTGGACAAACAGCCCCATTCACCAGGAGGTGAGGTGTCTATGGAAAACGTGTTGCTTTCAGAACAGACACAGTTTCTGGTGATCTGCTCAGGTGGCCTCTGTCCCCTTAACTAAAATAACATCGTTCAACTCTCGTCCTGTGGTCACTCAGGGTGAAACGAGGTTAGCAGAAACTTAGAGTTTATGAGAAAACATTGGGAAGAAAGCGTGTGCGTGCGTGTTTGTGTGTGTGTGTGTCTGTGTGTTCATACTTTCACATGACTGTAAACATGCATGTACATGCATGGGCCAGCAATCAACTCTAGATGTCATTCCCCAGCACACAGTGCTCTGGGATCTCTTACTGGCCCGGAACTCTGGTTCAGCTAGGCTGGTGTGCCGGGGGGACTTCAGATAGCTGCACCTTTCCATACCCTCAGCTCTGAGATTAGCGGTGCATGCCATCACACCCAGCTAAGTTTCCCATGCATTCTAGGACTCACACTCAGGTCCTCAGGCTTGCGCAGCAACACAGTAAGCAGGAAATGTGTCAGCCATCTCCTCAGCCCTGGGGAAAGGGGAGGGGCTTTTTGTTTGTTTGTTTTATTCACCTTTGTATCTTGACTTTGCCTCTTTCTGCAAGCACCATTGATTCATTACTAACAAAAGCAAACCCTGAGTCTCCATGTACAGTTATTTCATTTAATGTTTTAGTATTTTAAAAAAAATGGTTCAGAATAGTTTAAGCTGCTAAAAAAATTACACTCTTTCTAAATTAAAAATCTTACGCTCTCAATAAAATCATACCTCATTCTATGTAATGGATTGCCTTTTATACAGAGAGGAAAAAGACAATGTAGCAACAGGATAAATGAACTTGTCTCCTACTTGGCCAAATTTTTCCTGCAGTACTGGCTTTTCTCAAGTTCGTATTTAATGGAAACTTGTCTACTCTTCCGTGTAGTTCTTTGTACTTTTGTCCTTTCCCCCAATCTATTCTATTAACAATATCTTTTTCTCTCTCTTTCCAGAAAGATGCGATTAGGTTCTTATCTTGCTTTTTTTAAATGTCTTTCTGCTTCCTTAATTTAGGTCACAACTACAGCTGTGCCAACAGGGCTTTGTCCTGGGCCATCTTGCCACATCTGTGAGTGCGGCTGCTTGCTCGACCACAAGGTCAATGCCTCCGAGCTCTATGTGGGGCATTCCCTTTGACTGACCCAAATTGGAAACAATTTAGACTTTGCTTGTGGCCTTTCCACCACCACCCCCATTCTATTTCTGTGTATTCTCAAGCCCTCTTTCCCTCAGGCAAAGATAGATGAGAGTTACCATTTTTTATTGTCATGGTGCCAGGGGGTACTTTATTCTGCAGATGATAGTCTTTCACACACCTGTGAACACACAGATAAGCAGGGCAGTGCATAAAACCTCCTTTCTTAGGCTGAGGTATTGCAGAGACCCAGCCATGTGGGGCTGTGGGCTCCCATCCCAGGACAGCTTCCTTCACTCTTCCCTCCAACTGCCTGTGGAGCAAGGTGTCATTTTAATGTTTGACTTTTACAGTTGTTTACTAAATTCTGTGCGAATGTGACATACTACAGAATCCATCTTGAGAGCCAATGCAGAGCACAATAACCAGCCCATATTGACATAAGCCAAGTTCTGAGGTTGAATCACAAAATCGAGTGGTAACTCTCAGACAGGCCCATATTCATCCAGTGACAAAATACACTGTAGCAAGCACTCTAGTCATGTGAGAAGGGAAGAGTAGAAATGGCAGGTGTAATTTTTGAGACTTATGTTAGCCAAATGACAATTTTACACTGAATGATGGAAAAGGAGGCAGGTGATCATGGAGAACAGAACTTGGGCAACACAGAAGAATAAATTAAAAAAAAAAAGACATAAGAGATAAATGAGAAGATTTACTCAACCATGTTCATAGCAGCCTTATTCATAATAGCCAGAACATGGAAACAGCCTAAGTGTCCATCAGTGGAAGAATGGATAAAGAAACTGTGGTACATTCACACTATGGAATACTACTCAGCTATTAAAAACAAGGAATTCCCGAAGTTTGTGGACAAATGGATTGAACTAGAAATGATCATAATGAGTGAGTTAACCCAGAAACAGAAAGAGTCAAATGGTATATACTCACTTATATCTGGACACTAGCTCAAGGGGCATGTCCCACGAAAGCCTTCACTTATCAGGAAAGTGGGACAGAGGGGAGGACATCCTATTGGGACTCTAGGTGAGAGAAGCATGGGAGAATGGGGAAATAGAAGGATCCAGAGGGTCCTAGAAACCTACAAGAAGAACATTATGACGGGCAGATCTGGGTCCAGCGGTCCTGCTCAAACTATGGCACCAGCCAAGTACAATACATGCAGAAAACTTCGAATCCCTACCCAGATTTAGCAAATGGACAGGACATTCTTCACAGTTGAGTGGAAAGTGGGGTCTGACTTTCACATGTACTCTGGTGTCCCATATTTGACCACATCCCCTGGATGGGGAGGCCTGGTGGCACTCAGAGAAAGGATAACAGGCTACGAAGCAGAGATTTGATACCCTATGAGCCTATACAGGGGGAAGAGGTCCCCCTCAGTCACAGTCATAGGGGAAGAGAGTAAGGAGAAAATGGGAGGGAGGGAGGAATGGGAGGATACAAGGGATGGGATAACAATTGAGATGTAATATGAATAAATTAATAAAATATATTTTTAAAAAAAGAGATAAATGATTGGGAAAACCCCCTGGTTAGCTCAGGTTTTGAGACACTCTGGTCATGACATGCTTACTCGATACATTTCCACTAAATCACCAAGTGTTTATTTCATAGAGTGAATATGTTTAAAACATCTAGTATTTGGAGACACTCTAGGGATCTTGGGGTATCTGAGAGTCCCCGGAGCCCTTCCTGGGTACAGTAGCCATGATGTCACTTGTGCATGGATAGTATCCTGGTAGCTAAGCTGAAGAACTTTGCTAGCAAGCCTCAAGTCACTTCTTGAACTCCTTTTCCAGATCCTTCCCCGAGCCTCCCAAAGCACTTTGTATGTTGTAAGTGAAGTACTCAGCTTATCCTATGATTCTAATTGTATCACTCGTTTTTAGTTACTGACTAGTAGGGAACTATTTCTTCAATAATGAATCATATAAAAGACAACAAACTTAACATCCATTTTAACTGTCTGACAAATATATGCATATCAAAGAAATGAAGCAAGGTTGATGGCCTCTTACTTCCAACAGGAAGAAGAATAGAAAAATGTACAATTGAGAAATGTAGCTTAGTACTCAAGTACTTGACTACCGTGCACAAGCCCTAGGTTCAATCCCTGATACTGGAATAAATGCAACAGAATCAGAGAGATGGTTTGATGGGCAAGGATTGCTCTCCCAGAGGTCCCAGGTTTGACTTTTAGCACTCACACAGCAGCTTACAACCACTTGTAACTTCAGTCTAAGGGGATCTGATGACATCTCCTGGCCTTCATGTCCAATGCACATACTCCTACACACTTTTTAATGGAAACAAAAAGCAATGCTTTAGGGATGGCAAGATAGGTCAGTGGGGAAGAGGGCTTGCTGCCAAGCCTGATGACTGAAGTTTGATGCCTGAGACTCACACGATGAACAGGAAGACCACTGTTTGACCATGCATGTGCTATGGCATATACAAGCATACATACACATACACATGCACACACACACACACACACACACACACAGAGAGAGAGAGAGAGAGAGAGAGAGAGAGAGAGAGAGAGAGAGAATAGATAGATTGATAGATGATAGATAATAGATGGTTGATGATAGACAGATGATAGAGAGATGATGGATAGATAGATGATAGATTATAGAGTAAAAACAGAAGAGGCCACTGTGAGAGAATTAAGCCTGTGCAAATAAAAGATGGTCAGAAAGTTCTCAGAAAGAATGAAAGAATATGTCAAAAGAAATAGAAGAGGAGAGAGGATAACATAATTTCAAAACTTATATCTTATCAAGAAGTGTCTACAAGGAGATACAAACTATAAAATTAACCAGTAGAAACTATGAAATTGAATGTAGAATTATTCAAATTAAAATCCTCAATGTTCAACACCAGGACTGAAATAACAGAAGAAAGCACAATGAACTTGAAAATAAATAAGAGGAAATGTTTTCAAAGTCTTTTGGGGGAAATGTTGTCTTAATACAAAACTGAAAAATAAAGACATAAAGCTACAGATCAACGCCGGTTATAAATATTATAAAAATCCTCAATAAAATAATAACCACATCCAACAGTTTTCAAAAGGAAAAAAAAGTTGGAATCATGGTGTTGGCTCTGAGAGCTTGTGACTGATAATTCTCATATCTTGGTAGGAAGCAGAGAGCTCAGTTCCAAAACAAAAAATAGATATCTTCCTTAAGGCCAGCCTCCAATGAGCCATCTCTGCCAGCCATGCTCCTAAGGCTCTACAACTTCCATGACCAAGAAATTTTATCCTGGAAATTTTTAATGTTTCAACATAAAAAAAAATCAATCAATGCAATATAACATAGGAAGAGGATACTCTCAGTAGCTAGAAATAAAATGGAACTCTATCAACCTGTGAAAGTCTGTGTGCTAGAGAGAAAGGCAGAGATTGTGGATTAAATGTAATACTTTTCCTACAGGCCTGTCTACTTAACACTTGATTCCCAGATGGCGTTGTTATAAGGGTTTATGGACTCTTTAGAAAAGACATCGTGGATGGCATAGATGGGTCACTTGAAGCTGGGTTTGAAAGAAATATCTATTTTTATTTCTGGACTGAGTATTTGGCTTGCATCAGGATATGAGAGGCATCTATTATAAGCTCTCAAAGACAAGAATCACCGTCGTCTAGTCTCTGCCTTGCTTACTGTGAAGGACTGTTTCCTGTAAATGGAGCCAAAAGCATCAAAATAGGCTGCTCCTTCTTTAAGCTGCCCATGGCAGTGTTTACTACATCAATGACAGAAGCAACTAGTACTATATAGTTTCAGTTGTTAATATTATGTACGTAGAATATATACTATTGTACATATAAATTTATTATATAATCACATACATTCATACATAGAAAATCACATACATACATATGTGCACACACATGTTTAAAAACCTGAAAATGGACACTTAGGCTGTTTCCATGTTCTGGCTATTATGAATAAGGCTGCTATGAACATGGTTGAGCAAAGTTTCTTGTTGTGTGCTGGAGCATCTTCTGGGTATATTCCAAGGAGTGGAATAGCTGGGTCTTGAGGAAGCCCTATTCCCATTTTTCTGAGATAGCACCAGATAGATTTCCAAAGTGGCTGTACTAGTTTGCATTCCCACCAGCAATGAAGGAGTGTTCCTCTCTCCCCACATCCTCGCCAGCATGTGGTGTCACTTGAATTTTTGATCTTAGCCATTCTGATGGGTGTAAGATGGAATCTCAGAGTTGTTTTGATTTGCATTTCTGTGATGACTAAGGAGATTGAGCATTTCTTTAAGTGTTTCTCAGCCATTTGATATTCCTCTGTTGAGAATTCTCTGTTTAGTTCTAAGCCCCATTTCTCAATTGGGCTATTTGGCTTGGTGGTGTTTAATTGCTTGAGTTCTTTATATATTTTTGGATATTAGACCTTTGTCAGATGTAGGGTTGGTGAAGATCTTTTCCCAGTCTGTGGGCTGTCACTTTGTTCTCTTGACAGTGTCTCCTGCCATACAGAAGCTTCTCAGCCTCATGAGGTCCCATTTATTAACGGTTGACATTAAGGCCTGGGCTGTTGGTGTTCTGTTAAGGAAGTTGTCTCCTGTGCCAATACGTTCCAGGCTCTTCCCCACTTTTTCTTCTAAGTGACTTAGTGTCTCTGGTTTTATGTTGTCCAGCAGTAGAAGAATGGATAAAGAAACTGTGGTACATATACACTATGGAATACTACTCAGCTACTAAAAACAAGGAGTTCCTGAAATTTGTGGATAAATGGATTGAGCTAGAAATGATCATAGTGAGTGAGTTAACCCAGAAGCAGAAAGACTCAAATGGTATATACTCACTTATATCTGCATACTAGCCCAAGGGGCATGTCCCACAAAAGCCTTCACTTACCAGGAAACTGGGACAGAGGGGAGGACATCCTATTGGGACTCTAGATGAGAGAAGCATGGGAGAATAGCAAAGTAGAAGGATCCAGAGGGTCCTAGAAACCTACAAGTAGAACATTATGATAGGCAGATTTGGGCCCAGGGGTCCTGCTCAAACTAAGGCACCAGCCAAGGGCAATACAGGAGGTAAACTTAAACCCCTACCCAGATCTAGCCTATGGGCAGAACATTCTCCACAGTGGAGTCGAGAGTGGGATATGTCTTTCTCACGTACTCTGGTGCCTCACATTTGACCATATCCCCTGGAGGGGGAGACCTGGTGGCACTCAGAGGAAGGACAGCAGCTTACCAAGAAGAGACTTGATACCCTATAAGCATATACAGGGGGAGGTAATCCCCCTCAGGAACAATCATAGAGGAGGGGAATAAGGGGAAAATGGGAGGGAGGGAAGAATGGGAGGATACAACAAGGGATGGGATAACCATTGAGATGTAACAAGAATAAATTAATTTAAAAAAAACTTTTAAAAAAAACCTGAAAATGTCTTTTCCTAAAATCAAGAAATCAGTAACAGGACAAGTATGTCCACATTCTTCACTTCTGTTCAAAATCATATTAAGAGTCCACATCAGAAGTAAAGCAATGAAAAAAACCAGAAGACGCCCACTTTCAAGAGTCTTATAAAATAATAAATTTATATTCAATATATTTACAATAGTTTCATATGCAGAAATTACAAGAAACTTCAGAACCACAATTCAAAACAGTTAAGTTGCCAGAAACAAATTAAATATACAAAAATAATATCAATTTTTTTATTTACAGAGATTAGCAATGATCTAGCTAAAATATGCATCTAGAAAGGTATTCATTTTCAATAGTATCCAAGAGAAGAAATATATGCCTAAATAAATTTAACAAAACAAATAAAAGACATTAAAGAAGGCAAATAAATCATATAACATCTCAAATTCATTGATTAGAAGGCTTAATACTTTTAAGATAACAATCTTTCCAAAACTTCCCTTCATAATAAAAATAATCTATTGACTCATGGTTGTACTCTTGGAAGCTGATTAAAAATTCGTACAGATATAAAAAATACAAAATAGGTGAAATAACTTTGAAAATGATAAATACAGTTCAAATACTAACATTTCCTAATCTCAAAATGTATTACACTGTTAAATCAATCAAGACTTTATGATATCAGTATGGGAATAGACATGCAGATCAGTGGTGTGGGAATAAAAGTCCAGAAAGCATCTTCCCCTTATGGCCAGTTGATTTTCAACAATGGTGCCAAACAATTCGCTAAAGGAAGGAAGAGTCTCTTCAACAAAGGGATCTGGGACAAGTAATTATTGGCGTCTGGAAAAGCAAAGTTGATCCTTACCTAACATCACATACAAAACATAACTCAACATGGACCACAGACCACCATCTAATTGCTAAGCTCTAAGAGGTTGTGAAGAGCACCTAGGTGCACAGTGGGATTAAACAGTGTTTTTGTTTTGTTTTTGTTTTTTGTATTGAAGTAATTCACTCCCTATCTCTTGTTCTTAGTGCTGTGTTTGTCAAGTAGTAGGAGCTTATCAGTCACTTCTAGAGAACCAATAGAGACGATGTCACCGTTTAAGTGTGTGTATTCTCACATCTTTCTACTGATGAATACATTAGAATATAACCCATGTCCCATGATATTAATTTTTTTAAGTACATACTTCAGTGAGTTTTACTACGTGTACAAAGCTATGCAACCACCATCTCAACCTCAGAACATCCCATTTTCCCTTTAAAGCTATCCTAAACCCATACATGCATTTTCACTCCATATTGATGCCAGTCCTTGATGGCTGCTCATCTTCTCTACAGCCAGTTCTTGGTGGTTACTCATTTACTTTCTATCTTTATTGATTTATTATTCTACTACTTTTGTCTCTGACTTCTTCCTACCACTGAGTGCCTTCGACACCAAAAGCACATGCTTCAAAAGAAACAATACTTAGAATGGATTCCAAAAGCAAAACTAAGTGATTTTAAGACAAAAATAAGAAAAATGTGCTCCTTGCTAAGAAAATGGGAGACATTACAAAATGGATTTTATTTAGAACACATAAAGAACTTTTATAAAAATCCAAATACTCCACTTGGCAAAGGGCAGAAGACATGAGCAGACATTTGCAAATGCTTGGCCTGACTATTGTACTATGATGTTTAATGTTGTGTCAGCTTGACCGGACTTAGAATCATCTATGATAGACACACTTGGGTGTACCTGTGAGGACTGTGTGTATTAGGTTAAAGACCTACCACAAATGTGGTGGCACCTCCATTCTGAACAGAGAGAAAAGGACAAAACTGAGCATCAGCCTTCATTGCTCTCTCCACCCTGACTGTGAGTATGATGTGACCAGCCACCTTACATTCCGGCCACAAGGACAAAACCAGAGAGATGAGTGGCTGGCTTCAACTCCAGTACAGATGACAAATGAAAACCAATAGAGAGATGGTGGCTGAGGAAACAGTAGCATAGAATGAGACACTTCATGCATCTGGGGAAAACATGTTTCTTTGTTCTTCCTTCTCCACCCAGGATCTATGCAAACTTACCTATAAATGTCAGGATTATTGCTCTGTGAAAATACTGCTATAGGCAATTGTGTAAAGAATGTCTTCCTGGGGTAGGGGCACAGGTTATCACGGATAGCTATACAGAGGGGTTGAAACAAACTGATAGATAAGAACTGTGAATTTATGTGAGATAATTGCCAATGGGGAAGGATGTAGGCATTACCACGACAAGTTCAAAAAGAAGTACTGCAAAGGATACTAGGCCAAAGGCCAACAACTGTGTTCATCATTTAATAAGCATTTTCCAGTGTCTTTCAATTCTCATAACAATTCTCAGAGTTATATATTAGTGTTAATTTTCATTTTACTTATGATACAGACAAATTACGTGATTTGGATATGGTCAAATAGTCCACCTGTAAGTGGTAGAGAGCTGGGATTTGGACCAAGCTAACCCAGTGTCCCTGTTTTAAATCACTTCACTAAGGGGCTTCTGGTATATGGCGTTGGAGGCTGGAGTACTACACTACTCAGTCATAGCATGCCTTTTGTATAAGGCTGATGAGATGAGAAACAAGTTACAAAAATAACAACTGTGATAATTCTATTAATGCTTCTGTGTAGGTCAAGCTACAGTGATGTTATCTCCAGTATCCCCCTCCAGCCACCCTGTTGATTTTGGCATGTCTTTCAACTCTAACTCAGAATTTTGCAAAAATATCTATGTCTTCTAAACGAATGCACATTGTTCATCCTGACATTATTCTAAACAACAAACTATCAGGCCAATGTCAGTTTTTCTGATTCACTGAACATTTACTAGTTTCTTTGACTCTAACCATAGTTTTCACACATTACTTTTATGAGTGAATACATTCAACCAGTTAAGAACTTGTGGGCCAGAAACAAAATAATATATAAGGAAAGTACTCTAGTACAAATTAAGAATGTTCTGGGCAATCATGGCTGAGAGGCAAGGAAGGGGTTGACATAGGCTCACTGGCACCATCAGGGCTTTAGCCATGCCAGCCATGAGTTAATAGTAGGATCAATTTATTCATAGGTTTTCCCCATTTACAACTATTCATTGGCCCTCACAACCCTTCACTTTAATAATGATGAGAATATCTGAGGCAAATAGCCTTTCAGATATTTAAATATATCTCCTTTCGAAATGATATGCTGAGGCAGGATATAGAAATAAATAGATCCTCTACCCGGTGACTATACCGCCTGGTTTGTTGCCAGAGTAAGCAAATTATTTGGTGAATAATACAGACTGTTTGGCTTTGGAAGCTGTAATTTTCAAGTAGTCTTTGGATATTAACCACATTCCTCCCACCCACCCAAGTTGTCACTTACTTTATCAGATACATATGCAGTTGTTCCAATCTGTCCCCATAAGTCAGTCCCTTCGGACAAATGATCAATTGCCTGCACATCTTCGAACACTTACTAATATGTCTTTATCAGGTGTTTGGGAATAAAGGCAAAACCCAAGTTGTGGTGTCACCCATGCTGTTAGTCTCAATCATATCCTGCAATGACACTTACAGTGTGATGAGAAGGGCTTTGAACGAAAGAGGGGGAACAGTGACTCTTTGATGGACTAAGTTCACCCTCATTTACATGTTCTAATTAAAACCAGTGTGAAAATTCTCTGTGATACCCAGTGTGCTAAACACCTGCCCAAGTTCTACCAATAAAAGAGGCAAACAATTTGTTCTAATGTAGCCTGCCTTTGCGTGTGTGTTTGTGCATGTGTGCATTTGTATGTGCGCGGCAGAGGTCAATATTAGGTAACTTTTCCAGTTTCTACTCTATGTTTTGATGCAGGGTCTCCTACTGAACCTGAGTCTCACCACTGTAGCTAGGCTGCTGGGACAGTAGGCCTCAGGACCTCCTAGTCTGCTTGTCTAGTACTGGGATCAAAGACACAAGCTACCATATCCATTACCTTTTTAAGTGGGTGCAGGGAATCTGTACTTGGGTCTTCATACTTGTTCAGCAAGTACTTTACATCTGAGTTGCCTTCTTGTCCCTATCATCTGTTTTGTTTTTGTTTTTGTTTTTGGTTTTGGTTTTTTTTTTTGTTTGTTTGTTTTTTTACAACAAAACCCAACCATCCTAACTGCAAAAGAATTAACCTATACAAAAGCAACAAAACAAATCTCATATTCCCTTCTCTCCTTATTCCCTATGAAACAGTTCGGTGTGTATATTACAAACTCTCTTATGTTTTCAACTACTGGATTACATAACACATGGTATTTGCAACTAACTTTCTTCAAATAACTCAAGTCTTAAACTCCCACACATGTCATTTCGCGGAGACATACTATATCTTGCTTTTCAGTAGCTGCATAGACTTCATGCTGTTGGGCCCACTACAACTAATGGCCTATCTGATCTGTTTCCTTCTGCAAATGCACTGTGAAAAAGGCATTGAGGACAGTAGATAGAAGCATTGGGGTTTTCTTTTCTTTGTATTACTACCAAGATCAAGTTGTTTTTTTCTGGTTGTTGGTATTTCTTCTTCTTTATCATAGGTTAGTCACATAACCGCCTTGTTTTCTTTGGTGGCTAGATCATTCTTATGAGTGACTCAACATTAACCAGTATAGGTAAATGATGCAATGGTTTGTTTGCTTGTTTTTGTTTGTTTGTTTAGATTTGTAGAGTTCTTCCCAATGGCCTAATTACTTATGAGAGAGAACTGGTGTCTTAGTTAACTTTAACTATCAATTTGACACAGATGAGAATTGCTTTAGAAGGAAATTTTATATCAAGTATTTTACAGGTCTGATTGGCCTGTGGACATATATGCCAAAGATTTTTTTAACTGTTAATTGACATAGGAGGGTCCAGACCACTGCAGGTAACACCGTTCTCTAGTCAGCTGGTTTGGTCTGTAGAAGAAAGCTAAATATACCTATAAGCAACAGAACTAGCCAGCAGCATATCTCCCTAGTTTCTGCTTCTACTTCATGTCCTCACCCTCTTCAATGATGGATCAAATAAATCCATTCTCCTCTACATTGCTTTTGGCCAGAGGCTTTTATCACAGCAAGAGACATAAAATTAGAAAAATGGGTCATGGACCTTGGATTAGTAGGCAATGAGTATTATAGATAAGGAGCCTTAAAAATATTATAGTTAACTTCCCCTCCCCCCCCACACACATACACACAGAAAAGGAAGACTTAACTATGGACAAAGAGTTTGGTGTGTTTATTTTTAATGAATAGACAGAGCTGGTTCTTTTGCCATTCTTCATCAACGTGGGATATGAAATTTAAAAAAAAATCTTTGTACCTGTTTCTTACACTTTCCCACATATATTTCTTTGTTCCACAATGCTAAAGAGATTTGTGTTTTATAGTGACCTCTTTGGATTTTGCTCCTCTGGTCAAAATCAAGCTAATGCTCTCTGGATCACGTGACAGACAAAAGGAGATGGAGGAAGATCAATTTGTTCAGTTATTCTTAATACTTCTTTATTAGTTACAGTTCTCTAGTATAGAGAATAGAATGTGTATATATAAATATATTAGATTGGATTTACTATAATTGGCTTTTATGATTGCAGAGGGTTGTTTGCAGTCTGGAGATGCTGGCATGTTGGTTATTTAGATAAGTTCAAAAGCTTCAGAAGATTGTTTGAGGGATGGCATGTAGTGAATGTAAAGATGTTTTAGTTTCGATCCCAAGTGTGAGATGTGAAACACACTTGTATGAAGGTTTTTTTGGTTCTAGCATTGCTTTCTATCATTTGGCTGCTCATTGCTCTGCTTTGAGACACTCCTAGAGAGAAATGCTCCAGAGAACACTTCAAGGTCCTGGGTTCTAGCTGCTGCTCTGGACTCTGGCTGCTGCAGTTGCAGTCCCCTTTGCTGAATTGCTGGTTTGCTGTTTAATGGGTCTGATGAAATCCTGACTGTGATCACTCCAAGGAGCTAGTCTAAAAAGCTCTACTTCTCCTGTGCCCCTTAACCTATTTTTTCTCCTATCTAGGGTAGGTGGGTTGGAAGGGAGAGATAAGCATTAAAAAACACCAAATAAAGTAGGTTTGAAAAACTTCATAGCCTATAGGTGGCTGGGGCACCATTTGTTGAAGTTATTTTTATAAACCTGTTTCTTAATGTTCTTCTTGTAGGTTTCTAGGACCATCTGGATCCTTCTACTTTGCTATTATGATAGCCAGATTTGGGCCCAGGGGTCCCGCTCAAACTATGGCTCCAACCAAGGACAATACAGGCCGTAAACTTCAAACCTCTACCCAGACCTAGCCAATGGACAGGACACTCTCCACAGTGGAGTGGAGAGTGGGGTATGACTTTCACACATACTCTGGTGCCTCATATTTGACCACGTCCCCTGGAGGGGGAGACCTGGTGGCACTCAGAGGAAGGATAGCAGGCTACCAAGAAGAGACTTGATACCCTATGAGCATATAAAGGGGGAGGAAGTCCCCCTCAGTCACAGTCATAGGGGAGGGGAGTGATGGGAAAATGGGAGGGAGGGAGGGATGGGAGGATACAAGGGGTGGGATAACCATTGAGATGTAATAAGAATAAATTAATAAAATAAAATTAAAAAATAAACCTGTTTCTTTTAGCTTATTTCTTAACCTGGCTATCATACAAATAATTGAGACTCTATACAAGGCTTCACAAGATAATCTGAGCAGTTTAAGTCTGTTCTTAAGCCTCTTTGATATTTTGTCTTATTTCCAGTAAACATGCCAGCAATACTTGCACTTTGTAGCTTTCCATGGCTCTAGCTCCTTCCTCCAGATCTTCCATGGACCTCTCCCAAAGACTGAATCTCCTACTTCCTTTCCTAATTCCTCCTACCCTGGCTGGCTGGAAGTCCAACCCTATTCTCTCCACTGTTCATTGATTGGCTGTAATCTGCTCTATTGACACATCAGAGGGACAACTGAGGAGCAGAATTTACACATTTAGACAGGAAATCAGAATTTAAACTACACAATGACCTTATTCCTGCAATGGCATAACCCCACATTAAAGTTGAAATTCTGAGAACCCACATAGGAGCCCATGGTATTTTAGAGTCCAAGACAGAACCTAAGGGAAATGAGAAGGAAGGTTAGGAGGAAGATTCATTGACTTTTTGTTTCTAGCTTCTTATCTAGAAGATGGTGCCAACAGACACCAAGGATTGGTCTTCCTTGTAAAAGTATCTTTTATTTGCCTGTTATAAGGCATGTCCAATGCTTGCTACCTCCATCTGCTAATGTAGGCTAGTCCTAGAAGCTTCTATCCTCCATACAATATAATCTAGGCCTATAATGTTTTTAGCCTCTGAGACTTACTGCTGGACTAACTCATGCTTTCTAGCTTTTTCTGAACTCTGGTCGGCTGGTTCAACACAGATGTTCTGGCCCAAACTCCTCTCCAAGCTGACTGGTTTAAACTGGCTTCTCTTAGCTTCTGACTGAATTGCTCTGGTTGGCCTCAAACTAACTAGCAATCTCTTCTAGTCTTTTGACTCCTTCTCATTCTCTGGCTCATTCTGTCCTCACCTATACCAAGCTTCTCGCTTCAACCTGTCTCTGTAAAACTGTCCTGGTAAAAATGCCTCTGAACTCCATGAGTCACTAATGCAATTCCATTTCACTGAACTGACTGGACTGATCTGAACTGCCAACAATCTCTCCATATATGTGCTGCACTCTCAAGTAGTTTCTCTTTCCTCTCTGTTATTATGAGAGTTAGGCATACCTTGCCATGTCACATCTTTCACTGAGTTGTCACTTTGTCTGCTTCTCAATTAGATGTCACTTTCAAACATGGGTGCTTCTTTCTACAAACTAACTTTATCTTCAGTGTTTGGAAATAAAGGTGTGTACTAAGGGCATTTCTACATTTCAGCCAGATCACACAGACCTAGAAAGTCTTTGGATGTTATTAGAGCAGCCATGTTGCTAGATTAAAATTCCTTTATGCTTCCCCATGTAGTCCATGCAGCCTCATTCACCAACCTTTCTTGGAAGCATCTCCACAGATATCCAAAATATAACTGGGCATCTAGATATTTCTCATCTATTCAAGTTGATACCGAAAATATTACCATCACAATTTCTTTAGTAAATTATCTAATGTCTTCCCCACTTATCTCCATCTATTCTATTTATTATTCTCTCTCTCTCTCTCTCTCTCTCTCTCTCTCTCTCTCTCTCTCTCTCTCTCTCTCTCTCTCTCTCCCCCTCTCTCTCTCCATATACATACACATATATATTTGTTTCTGTAATTTCTAATGAAGATGATGAAAATATTGATGTAATTTTAATAAAATAACAGATTTGATATTGAATCATGTGTGGTAAAAGAAAAACCACTCTTTTTAAAATAAATTCTTCATATGCTTTTAAAACAATATTGTTTCTTCCTGTCTTATACTTCCATTTACAAAAAAGAAATAGATAATCCATTGCCATGATATTTATAGAAATATATAAAAGTTACTTTTAATATATATAATAGAAAAGTCCCAAAGTAATTCACATTAGTTCAATATGATTTATTAATTTTCCTATATTTTCTAGGCAAGCATTTATTGGAAAACAGTTTTTCATTCCACCTTATATCTTATGTTATTGTTGTTGTGGTGGTTTTACCAAAGGTGGTAATCCTGGTGGCAATCGCATATGACTTTGCCCTGTTCATCTACTGGTGAGAACGGGTTTAGTCTCTAACCACCAAGCGTGAGATTAGTCAGAAGTTTCATGACTTGATTTTGTTTTCTAAACAACTCTTTTTCAGCACAACTAGAAGTTATAAATGAGAGAAATCTACTAAGTAAAACTAACATAATTGATAAGGTCAATTAAGGCCTAATAAAAAGTCAGTGGAAATTTGTTTCTGAAGTTTAAGCAGGAAGAAAAGTTCTTATAAAGAGTCAAAATTATTCATAAAAGTACAATGAAAACAAGATTCTTCCTGCCTGATATAAATATACTTGCAAAGTATAATAAATAGATTTGTAAAATTCAGATAGTCTTTTCATTCATTTACCCAATAGCTCCTTGATGGGGTAGTTGGTTTAACAAGTGAAAATATGAGTTTAATAAATTTGTAAATAAGACAATACATAATGCTGTAATTTAAGTAATGTCCCAAGTAATGTTTGGGGCAGAATTGAACTAAGCGTTACTTATTACACATCTGAAATTCAAATTTAACTGGAAGTCTGTATTTTATTTGGCATCTTGACTGGCTCCTTGCTGTGTGTCACTGGGGTAAAGTAATGGACAAAAAACTCAGAGAAACATAAAAGATCTGGGTATGGAGTTTCAACTTAGTGTGAGACAATAAAAGAATTACTTCAAAAATATTTCTTTTATTTTGACTTTCCAGTGAAACAAAATTTAAAAAGCGAGATCTTACTTTACTCCTCAAAGTTAATATTCCTGAAACCAAAAATAAATAAATAATGAAGTTATAAACATTGAAGTAAATTTGAGAGCGTATGCTCATTTTCTAAATCAGGCAAGGTTTTCAAAAAGAGATGTTGGATTAAAACCTCATAAAGAAAGATATGGGCAGATTTCACTTTAACTAAATTTTCAATAAGTCTGCAAAGACCAAAGGTGCATGAAAGTCTGTAATAAATCAAAATAAAATAGTAAATACATGTTGATTAACAGAAAAACTTAGAAAAAACAAAATATTAAAAAAGAAAGTGGGAATGATACAAATAGGATTTTTCAATCAATTAATAATAAAAAATTCAGATTGACAAGTCACTAGTTTTATCTTGATTTTACCCAGTTACAGGGAAAAGGTAAGGTGTGCAACCTTGCCCAATATGCAGAAGCTTCTCTGACAAAGGCATCAGGCATGCACTCTATGACGCACCTCTATGATGTACCTCTATGATGTACCTCTATGATGTACCTCTATGATGTACCTCTATGATGTACCTCTATGATGTACCTCTATGATGTACCTCTATGATGCACCTCTATGATGTACCTCTATGATGCACCTCTATGATGCACCTCTATGATGTACCTCTATGATGCACCTCTATGATGTACCTCTATGATGTACCTCTATGATGTACCTCTATGATGTACCTCTATGATGTACCTCTATGATGCACCTCTATGATGCACCTCTATGATGCACCTCTATGATGTACCTCTATGATGTACCTCTATGATGTACCTCTATGATGCACCTCTATGATGTACCTCTATGATGTACCTCTATGATGTACCTCTATGATGCACCTCTATGATGTACCTCTATGATGCACCTCTATGATACACCTCTATGATGTACCTCTATGATGCACCTCTATGATGTACCTCTATGATGTACCTCTATGATGCACCTCTATGATGTACCTCTATGATGTACCTCTATGATGTACCTCTATGATGCACCTCTATGATGCACCTCTATGATGCACCTCTATGATGTACCTCTATGATGTACCTCTATGATGCACCTCTATGATGTACCTCTATGATGTACCTCTATGATGTACCTCTATGATGCACCTCTATGATGTACCTCTATGATGCACCTCTATGATGCACCTCTATGATGTACCTCTATGATGCACCTCTATGATGTACCTCTATGATGTACCTCTATGATGTACCTCTATGATGTACCTCTATGATGCACCTCTATGATGCACCTCTATGATGTGCCTCTATGATGCACCTCTATGATGCACCTCTATGATGTACCTCTATGATGTACCTCTATGACGCACCTCTATGATGCACCTCTATGATGCACCTCTATGATGTACCTCTATGATGTACCTCTATGATGTACCTCTATGATGCACCTCTATGATGTACCTCTATGATGTACCTCTATGATGTACCTCTATGATGCACCTCTATGATGCACCTCTATGATGTACCTCTATGATGTACCTCTATGATGCACCTCTATGATGTATCTCTATGATGTACCTCTATGATGCACCTCTATGATGTACCTCTATGGTGCACCTCTATGATGTACCTCTATGATGTACCTCTATGATACACCTCTATGATGCATTCTATGTATTTTGAGATTTAGAAGCCACTTTGGCCTTATTTAACAACATTTTTCTTTTCAAAAAGTTCTTTCACTCAAAAATCCTCCCACACCTTGGGAATTTTACCTACCCACAAATATAAATGCCCAATGATCATGGTTGCAATTCCATTTTTACTAAAATGCTTTAAATGAACAATGGTCAGTGATTCCCAAAGTTATCAGGGCTTAACTTCTGTTTCCTAGTAGAGTATTTAAAATGCAATTTGTAGATACAACTGAAGTTAGTAGTCTTGGGGGAAAAAGACTTGTCAAAAGCAATTTATGGAGTAAAGAGTTTCTTTTGATGTAAGGTTCCAGAGGCAGAGCCCATAATGGTGGGGGAGGTCCAATAGCTGCCAGGATGGTAAGACCCAAGACTGCTTTTTCATCAGCAAACATGAACAGAGAAGGAACTGGAAGAGGGACAAGGCTATGGACTCCCAAAGCTGGTCCCTAGGGATGAAGTGGAAGGAAGAGGTTCAACATACAGAGAAGACGGCAACATAAAGACAGAACAGGGATGGATTCTCAGGTGCCTCCTTACAGATTGAAGTAATACATTCAAAAGCCAAGGAATGCTACAGGTGTCTATCAGAAGTTGGAGGAAACAAGAAATGAATGTTTCTTGGGAACCTTAAATGGAACATATCCCTGACAAGTTTTTTTTTTTTTTTTTTTTTTTTTAGCCAAATGGAATTTGGTCTGCAGAATTGTGTGTGTGTGTGTGTGTGTGTGTGTATATATATATATCTATAATATATATATATATATATCTATATATTATTATATGTTTTTGTTTTCCTAAGCCATTTTCTTTGTGCATGTTACTTTGACCAACAAACTATAACCACCAAAGAGAAAGATTATACAAACTATGACATGTATAGAAATTTAATAATTATGAGGATATGAGAGATGGCTCAGTGGGTAAAGTGCTTGGTATACAAGTATGACATCCTGAGTTCTAGCCCAGGACAGAAGAAGTTGGTTGTGGCAGTCAAGTGTGTAGCCCCAGTGCTGAGAGGGGCAGAGTCCCCCGTAGCTTAGTGGCTAGTCATCCTAGCCAGTGACTGAGCTCCGTACTCAGTGACTGAAACAGTCTCAATAATTAAGGTAGAGAGCAAGAGAAAGATGTCCAGTGTCAACCTCTGGCCTCCCATGCACACCCAGACACTACACACACACACACACACACACACACACACACACACACACACACACTACACATACCCGCACAAAAGAAATTCGATCATTTCAAACATATGGAAACAAATGATGTATCTGTGTATTTGTATACAATACATTCCTGGGTACACTTTCCAGTTGCGCAGAAGGCATAGGCTCCTGTCATAAGGAAGAACAAGTCAACCCTGTACACAACTCTGCATGTTATTTTTAAGTAAAACCTGTAGTTCTCTGTAGGAAAGGTGCTGGTTACAGAGAGAAGAAAGGACTCCTACAGTATTGCATTGTTCCCGTTTTCACAGCATAGCTGTTTGTGTACATGATTTGTATAATTCTTAAAGGGAAAGAATTGTATTAGTCCTCTTCAAACTTCATCTCTACAGAATCTATGTACCCTGATAATGAGGCAAACAGAATCTTCATCCAGTGCTGCCTCTAACAGACTTAAAGTTCCTTGAGAGTAAGTGCCTTGCCTGTCTTGCTCATTTTTTGTCTCCAGCCCCAAGTGCAGTGCTGTCACCCATTACACTCTAGAAAAAAAAAAAAAAAAAAAAAAAAAAGTGCAATGAATGACGGGCCACAACATCCATCAGCAATAGTCAAAGGTGAGCACACCCATGAACTGACAGTGAAGGCAGTCAGTGGGTGAAGAAATGACAGCGCATGCCTTTGTTTCTTCACTTCCCCATCACTGAAAATAAGACAGAAGCAGCAGATTACTGGGAACACACATCTAGTTGCCCAATCTGCTCCCATCAGGTAACGAGCTCCCTGCCATATGGGTAGAGTTGTCTGAGGGCTTCAGGTAATGCTGCTGTGATTGCAATACCCGAGGCTCTTGTCCTGCACAGGAAGCAGGATGCATCAGGGTTGGAAGACAGGACAGGGCAAACCACGCAGTCAGGAGAAAACGGCACTGCTCCTGTCCTGGGGAAGTTCCCAGGCCAGAAGATCAGTGTTTAGGCATCCATTTCCTCTTTAAAATGGGGGTCCCCTGACTGAAGCAAGAAAGGGAATTGAGCCTATTGACTCTTCCATGCTTGTCCTCAGCTCCCTGTGGCTGTCATGAACAGGGATGTGGGGATTAATATGTAAATGTTCTTCTAATGCATAATGGGGTTGAGGACAAATTAGGCTGGAAAAAAAATCTCTTCACTCCCAATAGCTGGCATCATTTATAGGAATTGTAAGTTGGATTTTATTTCACCGACTTTGTGCTTTACATCGACAAGTCTGATAAGAAGATCTCACTTTAAGTAATCATTTGTGTTTAGGTTTTTCTCCAGCAGTTTTGTATTACAATTTAAAAATAGATAGGCTAGCCTATGCCTATACTCATGTTAGCTATGGTATTTTGAACTTGATTTCTGAGGCTGCTGACAGCTTTTGAAAGATTTAACTACTGGCAGAAAGGAAAAGTCCCATAGAATCTGTTCTAGGAAATCTTTTCCTCCTAGAGAGAAATATGAAGGGGGCATCATTTAGCAAGCAATGTATTGCCATAAAAATATGGTTATGCAATAATGTCTCATTAATATGATAAATCATAACATAACCTTTTCCATTAAATGTAAAAGGCAGTTTATTGAAATGAAGGCATTTTCTTCCCCATGGCATATTTCCATAGTTGGTTAGAAAAGATTTTTTTATTATTATTCAAAACAGTCATTCTGATTTGCACAGGAGATAACAGTTGTCCGTGACATTTTTATTTCTGCATAAACAGATTTCCATGTTGGCGAAGGTTAGTACAGTAGGAATTTGTTTTTGCTTTCGGATGTACTGTGATACCGCTCAAGCACTTTGTTGGGATGGAACCGCTAATTTATCCTTTCTGCCTTTACGATCTTGTCAGTACCGCATGTCTCCCTCAGTTTTTCTAATCTAAAATAATCCCACTGAAATCCTTTGATTGTCTCTTTGGACCTGCTCCATTCCTAAAGCAGGAATGTAATGGGCTTTATGGCACTTACTGGGGAGTCATTTATCCAGCAGAACGACTGTAGTTGCTTGTTTTAATAAGAATATGCTTTGTGGTAAGTGGGGACTGCTATTTAATTAGCCAAAGGGAAAGTAGTTCATGATACAATCTGTTCCAATCATCTTGGACATTAAACACAAAGTCAAGTGCAGTTATTTATGAATATGTACTTTATTTGTAGTTGCTTTGAGCAAACCTCTTCTCTGAAACTTTATAGCGTTTTCTGACCGTGCTGCATTGTGGGAGGAGAAAGCGGAGAAGGAAAGGACATGCGAGTATCTCGTAAAATTTCTGAAAAAGAAACAGAAGGTTTGCTTATTGCTATCAGGGTTGTGAATACAGACATGCCAAACAGCAAGCAGGCAAGGAGTGGTGATTTATCCTCACCCACCTCATGGTCCATGTCTTGAGTAAGTATCTGCTGCGAGGAAGTTTCAGGATGTTAGCAAGATATTATGGGATTGTGTGTGGTGTTTATGTGTGTGTCTGAATGTTACATATGCGCGGTGGTGCATGGGTGTCTTTTCCCTGGATGTCCTTTGCTTTCAACCAGATCACATTTCTGAAATTTCATAATTACACTACTATATTTTTACTGTAAACATAAAATAGATTTAAGAACCTTCACAAAGAACCAATCATGTTAATTCTTTGAGTAAAAGTAAGCACCTGGACATATCTTGAAAAATCTCCCCTTCCAAGTACAGCTACAATCATGATATTATGACATAAGTTATGTAGATTTATAACTGATTAATGTTTTGCATAAATTATTGATGTGTTTATTATATTAATGAGCAAAAATAGTAAACAAACAAACAAAAAAAACAATGTTAGCCTATGTTCCTTGTGTGTCACCTCCCAGGTTGGGCTTGATGATTCTTTATAAACCTGTTCTCCCTTCTTGTAAACTTCTCAGAGCCTCGTGGGACATACACATGCATGCCTTAGGAAGCATCACAGGAAAAAATCATGTCCATTTCCCTATATGTACAAGTGTGCTTGGAAAAGTTAATGTTAGTCCTTGTTTTTCACACCATTAGATGGAAGTTTTGGAAAGCTGCATTTGTACATCACTGATGAGGGCCATCTGCAGCAGGCCAGTGAAGGGTCCTTAAGAAGGGGGTCTGAGGAAATATCTTTGCCTACCACCTTTGTTATTGTGTCTACAGGACTTACCTTATGCTATTTAAAATGACCTCACAAACTCAAGCTGGTACCAAAAGGCCTACGTCACACAGCTTGTCACCATCATCCCAGTAGTAACTGCAGGATCTGTTTAAAACTGATGGTTTCCCGGCAATACGACAAGAATGTGGTCCCTGGCATACAGGCAGCAGAAGATCAGTGAGGGTCCAAGATGCTGAACACACCCAGAAGTTCAGTGTTAAAGGATACTCACCATGTCCCATTATGTCATCAACATGCTTTTCTCCTTCTCCTCTTCTGTTCACCTGGGGAAATCCTTTATGTTGTGTGTCTTAAGCAAACGCCCCCAAGATCTTTGCCTATTAAGTCATATCCTATGCAGCTTAGGGAAGTTAGAAGAGGTTTGGGGTACTTGGTTGTTTAATAATTCACAGCCACATAGTCCAGGTCATCAGAAAACACAGGCCATACAATCACCTCATGCAATGAGAACCAGGCTAAACCTGTTTTGGGCACTTCTGATGTATAAAGAGGGAAAAGGAGATACAAAAGATCAAACTTGCCTTGGACTCTGGCCTCACAAAGGCCTGGGGGACGGGAAATCTCTGATGTGAGACAGAAGACAGAGACAAGCAGCCCCACCCCACGCCCCTGAGGAAGGCTGTAAACAGCTTGTGACTACAGTCTCTCTCAGTGGTGGGAAGTCGGCACAGAACCATGTTAAACAAACTCAGGCCAGAATCCAGGAACCCAGCAAATACCTCATATACAATGTGACAACAGGCATGACATAGTTCCATGGTTCATAATCTTTCAAGTAGTAAGGGTCAAGGGTTAGGATATGACAGTCAATCCTGTGTGTGCGTGTGTAAGTGTCTGTATGTGTGTGTGCGCGTGTGTGTGAAGGTCAAGGGTCAATGTCAAGTATCTTCTTCAATTGCTCCCCACATTTTTTGTTTGTTTTGTTTTGAAACATGGTTTCTCTATAGTCTTAGCTGGCCTGGAACTCACTCTTTAGACCAGGCTACCCTTGAATTCAGAGATCCCCCTTCCTGTGCCTCCCACGTACTTGGTTAAAGGTGTTCACCACCAGCAAACTTACACCATATTGAATCTAGAAGTCCCTGATAGAATCGACTGATGAACAAGCTCCGGTGACTCTTCAGTGTCAGCTCAGTGGTGTTGGGGTTGCTGCCATGTGCTGCCATTTCTGCCTCTCTGGTTTTAATGTGCTGCTGAACATCTAAGTTCATCTCCTCATGTTTGCTCAGCAAGCACTTTACTAAGTGAGCCAGCACCAGAGCCAATCAGTGTTTTAAAGGCCATGTATTAGCTTCGTGATTAGGATTCTTTCGTATGAGTTCTTAGCATGGCAACATACAATTTTGAAAAAGTTAATGCCCATAACAGAATTTATTCCTCAATGTTTGTTGGCTTTTAGTATCCAGTTTAATTCATGAGAAAGAGTCCTGTTATTTTTAGGGGACATGAGCGATCACAAGACATTATTTTCCGCTCAACTCACGTTTACAGCTCACTGACACTAATGTGAGCTCAGGGTGGGGATAAAAGTGTGACTCAGTCTGTCAGTCTCGACTCTCCCGCAGCAGGCACATGGTGTCCAGAGTCCTTGGCTGTTTCATCAGAACCTTGGATACACAAATAAGAACTAAATGCAGATGTCTGATTCATCAAGTTCCACTTAGGACATAAGTCTGAGTGGCACCCATCTAGTGGGAGGTGACATGAACTCAGCATGCTGTCCCTGTCCTGTAAAGCTCCGTCTGCCTTGCTGACACTGAGGCTGAACAAGTAAGGCACAGTCATCTCGTGACATGGGGACTTCTCCATCCGTCTGCTGAATAAGAAGTGTTAAGATAAAACTAAAAACCAAACAAACAGAAAATAATGAAAACAGATTCAATTTCTCTTTCATCATAGACACTTGGTGGGATCCACTTGGCCAGAGAAGACTTCAGTCCATCTTGCCTTGGGATTCATGGACTTAAAGGCTCATAGCTACTACCACAGTGTTGGATGGCTCACTTTCCCACATCAGACTGCGATCGCACGGTGGGCAGGCAGCCTGCCTTTTATTCCCAGATCTCCTACAATTTCTATGAGGTGGTTGCATTATAACTGTGGTACAATGAAGACATGGAAAAAAAAAAAAAAAAGAACACATCTCAGTTATCCTAGAATTCCTGTACTACAACTCCTAGCTTTGTCTCCACTTTACTGAGGTCAGCACACATGACAGGTGATGATCCTTCCTATGAATGAGCTTACAGAAAACCATAATAACCCTTGGAATGTAATTCATCCTGAAACTGCAACAATAAGATGGTGTGCTCGCTCACATGTACCTGAGTAAGGATGATTGATGCTCTGTCCCAGTCGGTGATTCATGTTTGAGGACACTTATTACAGATCCCCTAACATTTTAAAGGGAAAAGGCTGTAAGCACAGGAATTATAAATATAAGAGATTCTCTTTCTGTTATCACTAATAATCCAGCTATTGCAATATTGCATATAAGCACATATATGTATACATATATACATCATATATGTGTGTGTCTCTCCAATTTGCTTTGTACACTTAGATGTTTCTTGCTCTGAGAAGACAATGAAAATTGTCATTGAGGAGCTCTTAGAAATGGCTTTTGAATCTTTAATTCTTTTCAAAAACACTCTTGCATCGTTTTATTTCCTCACCTTCACATCATTCATGGTAAGTGACAGGCAAATTATATTACTTCCATTTTTCAAAGAAAACTAAGGCTCATGATCTCATCGACTTACTCCTAATCATATTCACACAAGGCACTAACCATGTGTGAACTGCAGGAGTTGCCATGGCTCTACAAAGCTGCCCTTGGCTTGCCTTCCAGGAACTAGCTGTGCTTGAGCAGTCCTGCTTTGCACTCAGGGTTTGGGGATCTTGCACTAGGCACTTGGCTTTAGAGTGTCCTCCTGACTCTTCTGTCACTACTTTTCTTTCCATGAGATAAGGAATAGTTGGAGCCAAGCAGCTAGGTTCATTCACAATTTGATCACCCATACCTTGTATCCCCAATCTGCCTGTATGTCATGTAGCTAACTCTGAATCTCCCACCCAAAGAGGAAGCCATACTTCCTGGACTTGTGACATACCTGCTGGCAGGTCACCCTTCAAAGAGCACAACACTCACCATGACTAGGGAGGGAAGACAACAAAGGAGAATATCAGACAAGCATGGGGCATTCCTGAGAATGGGATACAGAGAAAGTAGTAATTGCCAGGTTCCTTTGGATGAGAGAGATGAGGAAGGGAATCAGAGAAAACAAATAAGAAACCTAGTCCAGATGTTGAGTGAAAGTAAAAGAGATATTGGTAAAGGTTCTTGGTAAAGAAGCTGAGTCTTGTAGGCTGTGTTAGAACAATGCTGTGAGAGCAGAAAAAGAAAGGAAGGGATAATTTAGTAGAGACTAACGGGTACACAATGGCAAAGGGACAGACGGGTATGTATAAGGTCACTGCAGGAGTGCATAGACTGCAAGAACTAAATGAAAAGAGCCAGAAAATAAGTTGGAAGGAAAGACAGATAGTGCTGGCAATTGTCACCATTCAGTGCCCTTTTGTGAGGCAATTAGCATCTGTTTTACTGGACATGACTGGGGTGGGACTAACCAGGTGTCCTTTCTGCTAGTCTGGATTCAAAATGAGTGGCAGGGAAAGCAAACATGTCTGAGATCTTTGTACTTTCAGTTTTATTCCTACACAGAACAGTCAAGCACCTACTGGGCTTCAGTATGCTGGAAGAACTCAGTCCTCTATGCCTGCTCTGCTTCTGCAACTATATCTCAAACTTATCAGCAGTATGTACCTTTCAATAGAATTTCTATTGGTTAACAAAACTAGAGAATGTGTTAGTGAATGGAAGTTGGAGCTCTGTAGCTGAGTTAGGAAAGCAAGATCCTGATTTTCAAGGGCTTTGGATGCTGTGTTATCATAAATTGGACTTTCCTTCAGCAGAAATGAAGGACTCAATACAATAGCGTGAGTGAAATGGTTAAATTGCTTATGTCACAATGTCTGGTCATTCTGACTGAGCAACTGCAAAGGATCTGTGGTCCCCATAGAAGTCAGTATGTTAAATAAGCTGCCTTCAAAAGGTAAAGGCAAGATAGACACTTCTCTTTTTCTTGCTTCTGTTAAAGTCAATAGAGGCTGTCCAGTGACTTCATTCTGCTCATAAATACATGGTTATCTAGTTCATAGCACTATCTATGCTTTCTCAGCCTTATATGGAGGGCAAGGTAATAATTATTACCTACATTAAGATGTTTGAAGGTATAGAGTAAGAGGATGTATCATTTCTTTGTGATTTTCATTTACTCTTAAATGTTCCATGCATGAGTATTAGGAAAAACTCCTTCTAGAATTAACATGAAAGTAAACTTGTTCATTCTGAAAACACGCATTGAGTATGATGCTTTGGACCACCTTAACAGAGGAATAATTTTTGTGCCTTATGTGGGGGGAATAAGTGTAATATGTTTAGCTTTTGAATGGGTTCACTCACTCGTTGGCCACCTGTGAAGACAATTAACAGAGGGCATTATACAGACACATGCGACAATGACTCATCTGATTAAGAGTTCCCTAAACATTCTGCTTGCAGCAAAACAATGGTGCACTGTGTGTCGGGTTTGCGATTATTCTGACTACTCTAAGATTAGGACATTTTTATTAAAATGTCTTCAGTCACTTTAAAAAAAAAAAAAGGTGACTATTACATTGATCTGACAAGGCCAGGTCACATATGACAGACTGAGTACAGGCTGTGTCCGTGTCTTCCCACTTTCTTTGTGTGGGTTGGAGGGCCATGGATAAAAATGAGCACTTGGCGCCCTTATGACTTTATTAGCTCTTGTACTCTGAGCACAACAAGCCTGCATGTTTTGAAATTTACAGTTTCCTGGGGTCATTTCTAGAAACGGTTTTGACGTAGAACAGAATACTTGATCAACTGTCACCCAAGGCAATTTGAAGGACATACAGAAAAGAGAAGGTCTATTTTGAACGTAGACACTGCAAGTTCTTTACTTTTTCCCACAGTGGAGAAAAATCAAGCTGTCCATCCGGAGAAGGCCTGTGGGATGCTCAGGAAAAAATCGAAACCTGCATCTCCAAAGCTTTCTGGACATTGAGGCAGAGAAACTGAGACACACTGGCAGCTCTTTGCAGCTTTCCAGAAGTCAACTTAAGTGCCAACTGTAATTTTATGATCACAGACATTACACCTGATGTGATATTCAGGAGAAATGAATTAGGAAAAGTACAAGGACTCAATTAGTGAAGCAATAAGAAAAAAGTAGCATTCCAGAAGACCTCACTGTAGGGCCCTTTTACAGCTGTAGCTGTGACCTTAAGGCAGTTACCTAATGGTATTCTCTCTCAGCCATCTTGAGTTTAAACAGAGCCAAGTTTACCTGCTTCCTAGGATTACCTAATTCCTTATAAAATGCAAGATGAAGTTCCTGGCATTTGCGAGAAGTTGCATAGATGGGCTGAGCCTTCTACTCTTGTCACTGCCTTGTATCATCTACTCCCCAGAGAAGGGAAGGCCTTGGCAAAAGTGGAATTTATTTGATCAAAAGTAGAAATGTAAAAAGTTGTCAACTATTAGGGGTCTATTTTACTCTGGTTTCCAAAGGCCTTATCACTATATTGCACAATTATGAGACATACATCTCACCTCTACATTGCAGATGAAGAAATTAGGGCCCGGAGATGTTAGATGACGCCATAATGACAGTCTTAGTTAGTGAAGCTGAAAGTGACTCTGGGCCAGACTCTAAATGCTTTATTCTTTCTATTTCTCTAAACATATTGGTCAGGAGATTTTTATTTACATGAACGGCTTTTAAACAATATATAACGGGGGGGGGGCCTGGAAAAATGCCTCAGTAGATAAACATGCTGCTACTGAGTTTAAACCTAGCTCCCATATAAGAAGCCAGGCGCGCCCATGAGCTCATGAAACCTCAGTACTGAAGGTAGAAGCAGGGAGAGGTGGCTGCCAAGAGCCTGATGGTCACCAACCCAGCTCCAGTTTCAATGCGAGACTGTCTCAAAGAGCGAAAGCAGAGACTGAGAGAAGGGTGCTCAGCAGCTTTCTCTGGCCTCTGCATGTACATTCACATACATGAATACAACATACATGTATGCGTGTACACACACACACGATACAACATTACAGATGCTCAGGCACAGGAGATGTCTTTATAGTGTCTGGGCACCTTTTTCATACATTTGATCTGTATTAATTATACAATACTGTCCCTTGACTTTCTTTAAATTCCTTGACTTGAAATTTCAACACAGGATAGATATTTACAAATAGTCTTTGATTTAAATTAAAAAAAGAGTTAATTTCCTTATATTTCACTTGCAAATGCTTAGACACCAGCCCGTGAGTGCAGTTTCCTGCAGAACTTTCTGCTCAGAAGGGAGCAGGCAGCTGGAGAGATTGAAGCGGGTATTTATACCTTAATTCCCTGGGTTGGCATGTTAACCCAGAAAGATCTCATATGAATTTCACTTGGCTTCAGGGCGCAGCCGTACCAGGAGTTCTCAGTTAATTTCACTACTTGATAAAGAGTCAGGGATGTCTTATCCCAGATCCTGCCATGGGGATTTGTGCCTCTAGTTCATAGTCTCTGTCCGTTAGGAGGTCGGAAACACTCTCGACAGTGCTTATGGCACTTGGCGCTTAAATATTCCCATTGATGATTGTTTATGTGAGTGTGCTCTGGATGCCCCATTGCACTACACTCTCATTCCCTGAGGATGTCTCTGAAAAGCTGTTTTTCTATCCCGGAGTCTGTATAGATGCATGCAGGAGGAAGGTGCTGCTTTTCTTTCCGCTCTGTCACTGTGTGCTTGCTGAGAGATGGTCCGACCTCGTGTGTGAGTAGACATTTTGGCAATCACAGCTGTAAAACTCCTTACCTTGTCATTTCCCTTTTCCCTAAACATATTTCTGTTTTTGCTCTATATTATCAATGCCAACATAAGTTTTGCCCCAAAGCCTATACATTTCTGGTATTGTGTGTGTGTGTGTGTGTGTGTGTGTGTGTGTGTGTGTGTGTGTGTGTGTGTGTGTTTTGAGAATTTGCAGGGGAGGCAAGAAGCTATGTTGGTTCATCTTTAACTTCACCCACGTTGAGCAACATTTCCCCATGGATAGAATTAAAACACATCTTCAGAGTTTTTATGCAAAGAGGCATGTTATTTTGCCACGAGCTTCTTCCAAGACTCATGCCAACAGACAGACCACATTTGCTTGGAGATATAGCTCTCCCATCACCTCCTGAAAGCACTTGCTTGCACTTGGAAATTCAAGCTGATGAATAAATGTTTCTCTTTTCTTTCTGCAAGGAAAGAAAATGAATTTTCTTCCTGGATATCCTAGACAAGCATATGGAATCCAATCAATGGGTTCAATCCGATGGCTGATAATGTCATAAATCAAGGGAAAGAAATGAATGATGGAGCTGTTAAGTATATGAAAGAAACAAACTTGATAAATTAATAAATGAAGTCTAGTGAGAAACGGGACAGGTTGCCACTAGCACGTCACAGAAATCAGTGAGACCTCACTCATGGCAAACAGTTTTCTGTTTCCCTTGTGATGATGGTTTTGTCCACACCCAAGCAGAAGTGAACTGAGAACAGTGCCGAGTACCTGTCATCCCATCACTTGGGAGGTAGGGAGGTGAGGCATGAGAATCAGAAATGCCAAACCATCCTTCAAATCATAGTGCATTAGAGGCTACCCCAGAGTAAATGAGAACCTGTCTCTAAACAAAACAAAACAAAATAAGACAGTGATAATATGAAAATGTACTCTTTGCTACTTGATTTAAAACTTGGGTGTGATTTCTTTCTGAAAGCATACAATTTAATCTCTGAAAATTTGTGAATAAATTGGGCAATCTGTTCTTTTTTGTTTTTAAGTTCGTTTCGGTGATCTTTAAATCAAAATGAGTTTGGTGGTTTCTAGAAACCACCACATATGAACATATTACACATAAAAAAATCTGAACATGAAAGGGTTAGCCAGAGTCTCCTTTAAGCCCATGGGTGACCACTATTTCCAGTTCAGTGTGTATTCTCCTAATCTGCCTTTTGTTCCTTAGTCCCACTGACTGTGTGTTGGGCCTTTCTGGGTGAGAGTGTAAGTGTGATTATGGTGATATCATTGATTTTCAGGTGTGGCTCACAGAATTGGTCTCATTACTTTAAAGTCACATCTTGTATAATTCATTTTTGTAATTCTGTTTAGTATTTCCCCAGGCCTTCCAATACTTAAAAAGAAACACACAACAGGGGAATAACTCCTGAGGCAGCACTGGATGGCGGGAATTCTACAATCACTTATTAAATTGGCCTCCTAAATCCTGAGCGGATTTAGTAAAATGGAATTTCAAAGAACTTCACAATGTACTGAATACCATTTTACTTAAAAGAAAAGTGGAGTTCAGAAAATTAGATCTACTGGGGCTCCTATGGGAAGCCTCCTTTTTCTTCCACCTCACCTCGCCTCCCCCTTCTCTTAATATCTTGCAGAGACAAGGAAGTAGAGTACATAGAACTAAAGAAAGCATCCAACCTTTGTTCTCACGTCCATGACGTGAGCCACTCACCTCTTTTATGACTGACATGGCTGGCCAGAGGGTTATTATTAGGATTTATAAGCAGTCCCATGATAGACTTATATTTTTCTAAGTGTTTATAACTGTCATAAAAATTTAGTGTGGCATGCAAGGTCTCAACCTGGCAGTAAATTTTGTAATAATATCTTTCTATATTGTAAGAAGGTCACTTGCTCATCTTTAAAGGTTTGGATGAAGGGTAGAACAGGACAAGAATTTCCTAGTACCAGGAAAATGCTGACATTGGGAGGAGGGCATTGCCTTTTGGTCCAGACTTGTCCAAGTCTCATGATGAATTGTGGTAAATGGCAGAGTTAATTAGGATGCAGTGCAAGGAAACATATATATTTATAGATACTTCACTTGGGCAACTAATTTAATTGATCTATTCCCCCAAATCCTTCTTTTTTGTGGATATAATAATAATAAGTGTTATATATGTTACATAATGCATTAGAAGGTTGAACCAATACATGGGGGACATTTATAAGAGTATTCAGTGTGTAAAAATATTCCTTGTGTTTATTATTTAAATAATTTCGTTGAGATGGCTAAGTTCCTATAATTATTATCTGTGTCATCTCACTAATAGACTTCATTGTGAAGCATATAAAATGAACATGAAATGTAATCGTTGTAGTCCTCACGTGACCATGTCCGTTTTTGCTAGACACAGTCTCAGGATGGGATATGAAGATGTTTGAACTAGCGTTCATGTTACTTACATGAAAGAAATGAGAAAAAAAAGTTCAGAGTCCCAGGTGAGATAGAGGATGCACACAAGGAAGACTGCAAGGCAGCCACCGTCGTCGGGAGTATGCGTTTAACTGTGAGTAGCTCCAGTCTCAAGCAGGTGACAGTCTCCGATCTTCCTTCCCCAAATGCTTAGCATTCAGCATTCCACATCTTTGATGCTGAAGAAACATTAAGTTCTTATTAAACAACTTCTCATAAAGCTAAATCAGGTTAGTGAGTGGACAGGACAACTGTCCAATAGCCCTTCGGGCATTCCTTTTCTTAGAATGTGATGCCGTAAGAATTCTTTGATTTGATCGGTACCCCTGTTTCCTCGAGATGACTTAAAGTGTTTAGCAAGAAACATAAGAGAAAACACAATGAGTGAGATGCCACTATTTTACAGATTCAAATGATACCCATCTCTTTTCTTGTTTCTCAATGGTAGTAGTCTGGTGGCGCGCGCACGCGCGAGTGTGTGTGTGTCTTGGAGTGTGTGTGTCTGAGAGTGTGTCTGTGTGTTATTGTTGATAAAATATGACTTCATTTTCACACTGCAATTAGCCACTAAGGGAAAAATAACTGAGTGCCTATTATGTCTTGGACCCATCTTGAGGTTATATATATATTGACTCTTCAATCCTCAAAGGTTATTTAGGTAGAGATAGAGCATGACAGGGTTCAGATATGTTGTCCTTACAGAACTAGCAAGAACGATGACTTAGCCCAATTCCAAAGCATCTTTCTCATAATAAACTCATTTCTGAGGTGTGAATAGCTTTCAGAGTGTAAGTTGCTATGTCATAAAAACAACCATTAAAACAAATAGGCAGAGCTAGAATTTGTTTCTTATTCTCCTTTTGTTTTTCTCCCTACCACCATTCTCAATCATCTATTGCTCTAATTTCTAGATTTCAAATTCTGTCCCAGACTCGCCAAGCCTAAATTCAATATTTCTTCAAGCCTGTGTGCCTGCCTGCCTGCCTCATCGCTGCTGTGTGCACTGACTGTGCACTGCTGGTTTGCACTGAGCACTGGAAACTCCAGTAGCAGGGACGTCTTTCTGGCCCACCCATCCTGCCCACTAGGCTGCTTCTGAACGCCATCAGGGCAGTGTAACATTGAACACACCAGCACGAGCTGAAAGCTGACAAGGAGCAGAGGCAGAAACTCGTTTATGGTGCTTCCCATAAACATATTCAACAATAATCAGTGCAGCACTACTTCAGCTTCACTCTTCCTGGTGGTGACAAGCACTTGCTGGAAAATGTTCGAGGCTGAAGACAGACAGCATCCAGGATGAGCTAGGGCTTAGCACTCTATTCCTGTCTCACTGCCTCTTTACTGTGTATCTGTGCAGTTGTTGAGCGTATAGGCTCCAGCCATGCTCCTAGGCAGGATTTGATGATTTTACGTACCTTCAAACCCACCTCCAGTGACAGCTTCTTGAGTGAGCTTTCCTGAAGCACAAACCTAGAGTGTTTCACAGCCAAATCCCGAGGTCAAATTCTTATTCTTAGGGCTGCAGAAATGGCCCTAACAGAAAATTCCCATTAGGTAAGCACAGATTCTTGCATTGAATACCCAAACGTCAAGTCAAAAGTGCCCAGTACGGTGGTGTGTACCTTTAATCCTAATAGCAAGAGAGTGGGGACAGGTGGATCCCTGGTGGCTTACTCTTCAGCCTGCCTAGCTTAATTGGTGCATTGCAGGTTAGTGAGAGATCCTGCCTCAGAAATTAAGGTGGATAGTGCTTGAGGAAGAACACCCAAGGTTGCATCGTAAATGCCACACACGTCTAATGTGTACCTGTACACACACACACACACACACACACACACACACACACACACACACACACACTTCTTGTTCTTTTACTTGCTCAGGTGGTATAGTAGAAAGATTGTTAATCACCCACAGCTTTCAGTTTCCTTCTTAGTAAGATACAAAGCAAAATGGAGACAACCATGTGGAGTTCTGTGGGCAGATTCAATGAGAAAATGATTTTGTATAGGCTGTTAAGCATCATCAGCTGTAATTTTCATGTCTAGATAAAAATCATCTGTGAGTGTGTGTGTGTGTGTGCGTGTGCGTGCTTGCATGCGTGCACGCACATGTGCACAATGATCCAAGAGCCCAGAATCCAGAACAAGGTATAAGATCTAAGTTGCAGATGGTCTATGAGTTTGCCTGATGTGAGTGGTTGGAATAGAATTTGGATTCTTTTCTTGAGTAGAAGATGCTGAGTCATCTCTCCAGTCTCTGGAAAGACTTTTGAAATTATCAGAGCCAGAGCATCATTCCTGTGAACCTGTGCTTTCAGAGGATGGAAACAGAACACTGAGCATTGCAGGAAATGCCCTAAGAACAGCATGGCAATGAGTTGTCAATGATTTTTGTTGTCAATGATTTTTATTCCATGAAGAGAACAAAAACATCTCATAGATCATGACCAGATTAGTAAGTTAGTATTCATCTAGTCACACTCATAAGTAGCTGTTTCATTTCTATTATGTCCCCAGGCCCTGCTTATGAGATAAATTAGTCTTAAAAGGTGAAAGTAAGCAAATACAACCATTAAAAGGTCATTTAAAAGGTAATATATTTGATTTTATATAATTGTTCTATTGCCTTTACTCCTAAAAATTGATATCATCTCTTTTGAATCCAACAACCAGGAGTTCTCCTTCATCTGGTTGTAAGCAGAATTCCTGCTAAGAAGGCAGAAGGTGGTTTGGCAATACAAATATGAGTTTTAGTAGTTGCTATACCTCAGCTCAATGATGGGTAAATGCAATTTGAACTATAATGTATCTGTGATAAATATATTACACGATCTCTGCATGAGGTCAGAGACGACTTTTTTTTCTGTTATTAAATCCCTAAATCCTTATGAACAGTTTTTGGTATACATTTTGGTATTCAATTATAATGAAGTGAGAGAGACAGACCTGCAGCAAAGGTAGCTCTACAGTCACCTTGATAGTCTATGGGTGGACAATTGGGCTCTTCAGGTTTGTAGGAATTTCCCAGGTGAGCATAAGTTGGACCAGACAGTCTAGGCAAAGCGACCACTACAATGACTGGATTTAAGAAATACTAAGATTCCTTCAGTGCTTTAACATAAATTACAAAGACTTTAGTCTGGGGTTTTAAAGAGTAAGATAAGAGGTGACATGGCTCTGTGGTTAAATAGTAGTGACCCCTATTGCAGGGGACTTAAGTTATGTAGCTCACAATTACCTATAGCTCAATCTCTATGGTATGAAATTCTCTCTTCTATCTTCTGTGACTACTCCATTGATGTGTACCAACCTGAACCCTCCCAACTCATTTTCACATATATACATAAATTAAAAATAAAATTTTAATTTAAAAGTAAGTTGGAATTTTAACAAATTGCAATAATAGTATCAAAATGTGAAGAAGGAGAGAGAAAAGACCAACAGACAGGTGTCAAATAGCCTTATATCTTTCAGACACAAAGTCCTTTATCTTGTGGACAAAAGAGAATAATTTTGCCTTAAAATAAATCACCTAGCAATGGATAAAGGATGTGTTAGATGGTGGAAGGATTGTGGGAAACATGGAAGAGATCAGTATGTAGATTTCATCACTGAGTGTAGAAACAGAGCACGAACTAAGGTCTAGTCAGGGTGACAGTTTTGAGAGATTTTACAAGGTGCAAGGAAGAGACTTTATTGACAAGAATGTAGAAATCAAGAAAATAAGGTCAGCATTTTTTTCCTAAAGTATGCATGGGAGAACTATTCATTATAAATGTAAGTCCCTCCCCAACAAAAACAGGGTTTTTGTATGCACATTTCTACTGTTTGTATGTATGGATATTTAGTCATTCACAGATAGATAATGGCTAGGTAGATATATGTACATGTCAATTGTATATATATACATATATTCACACATATTTATTCATAGATAGATACATATACATATGTCTATTATATATACATATGTTCACATATATTTATTCATGGATAGATGAATAGATAGGTAAGAGATGGTGATAGCTATAGATAATAGACAGATGACAGACAGATGAGTTTGTGGCTCAGAAGAGAAATATGTGCTAATCTGATATCTTCTGCATTAAATCACCCCTATATATTGCAAAACTATGAGAAAAGAGCTGTGAGAGCCAACCTCAGGTTTGTCAGGATAGAAGACTCTAACTTTAGAGATGGAACCAGTATTGGACAAGATGATTCACTGAGTTCAGAGAATGTCACAGCTTTTACATGTGTTTTCCAGGTGCATTACTAGTACTGATGAGATAAGTCTTTACCAAGGTTTAATGAACAAGTTAAAGTTGTTCTCAACTTGTTTCAGAGTACATATTTTAGTGTCCTCAGAAAAAATGGAATAGTTAAATGAAGCAAAGTGATCAATGGAATCACCTTTAAATCATTGGTTCATTTTTGGCAGATTGCGATATGTTTTAGTGTATGTAAGGGCATTGGTCGATTTAGAGATTAAGTTGTCAAGTTTTAATTAATCTAACTCTCTTAAAGTGACAAATAGCTCAGTTTTTCTCTAACAAAATAATATTGTTCAAAACAGCGTCATCCAGCAATAAAGGTAGCCCCAAATCAGGTAACGATGGAAAGCATGGAGTTGACACATCCACTCACAGAGTCAATGTTTAAACTATGGCTTAAAACAATAAGGATTTGTCTGGATCTTCCAATATTTCTTCTGCAATGAGTTTGAAAAATCAAGAAAAATTACTTGAAAGATGAATTTATCATCTGCTGTCATAATAACAAACTCCAAATGGAAAATATGCTTTGAGATATTAGCTAATAGTCTTTTAAGAATAAATAATGTTTAGCTCACCGCCATCTCACTTCTGTTGTGACTTTGTGTTTTGTGCACATGTACACCCCATATTCAGAAAGCATGACTAGAATTGATGGATAAAGTATGCAGATGGAATGAGATGGGGTTTTCTATTTGGAGAGTTTTTTCCAGATGGGAATGAATTATTAACAAATGTGGAGAGTACTGTATTAAAGGGTAAAATAACTTCTGACTAGGGCTGAGGTGGAACAGAGGGATTGCAAGTGGTTACAATGTTCTTGCATTGCCGGCTGAGAAAGCGATGGCCTGTATTTGTCTGAGAAGTGCACCCCTGAAAAGAAAAATGCTGTCTCCTCATCACACTATTGATTGCATTATTGAAATTTAATCTCTGGGCCATAGCAGGGCATAGAGACAAAAGGAGAAATTTCAGCAATGTGATGATTTTATTAAATGTTGGAGAGCCTTCGTGCCAGAAATTAAAAGTGCAATCATTGTTCCTAGTTTCACAGATCATTAAGCAAACAACCTGTTTGTGTTTGGACTATTTTATTTGATTCAGGTAACATAAAAGACTTTCATAACAAGAAATCCATGAAGAAAACTTGACTTATCCCATATTTGTCAATATGCCTCTACATAATCATGTGCATGTTCATATGACTAATATTGCTATATACTTCAAGCTGTGACATTTATGGCAGAATATTGGCCATCCTCCTCATTCATGAATCCCCCTGATCTACTCATGCCTTTGGTTCTGAGTGATCAGAGAGCATTGTTTTGACTGGAATTTCAGTTAAAGGTTTATAGAATGTGTACAAAATAGAAACTGTAGTGTAAACTTCATTTACCTTCAGTGCTCAATTTGCTTTGGCATATTGCAATTCTCAGGGTGTCAAACACTAAGGGAAAATAGTATCAATACATTCTTTACAACCAAAGATCAGACTTTATATATGCATATATATAGATATATATATGATTTAGATCAAATAACCATATCATATCCATAGGATATAGTTTAGAGATGACAAATTTGGCTTTCATTAAAAAACATGAGTATTTTTCACATATTTTAAAGAAAATATAGGACATAGAAAACTAGATATAAAAATGAATAACATTTGCATGTTGTGTGTGATATTTTAAGCATACTGTTGGGAATTTAAGGTTATTGGTCATTATAAGCAAAGGATGGGTGAATTCCAATGTGGAGAAGGAGATACCTGTTGGATCTGCTTTTTTTTTTTAAATGGTAGATGAGGCTAAGAAGGTGAGTAATGCTTACACAAAGCATAAATGTGGGAATGTGAAGAAACTGCCTTTACTATACACATCCTAATGATTAACTACCCTTAGCACATAGTCACAGAAAAAAAAATGTAATTATCACAGGAATTCAGATTTGTATCTAAACATAAAATCTCTTAACTTGCTTCTCATTTGGCTCAGTAAATTGAGGCAAGCCATGTGTTTTAAGCCAATGTTGAGCAGCGCCCATGTGCTATGCCCTTGGCTTTCCCTAGGACCTAAGTTCCTCTAGACAGGTCCAACAGTGAGTGGAAGGGATGTGAGGCAATTGTTCAGAGAGGTCCACAGCAGCCTAACCAAACATAAACATGAACTCGTGCTTATCCAAGGGAACTAAAAAGGTTGCTTGAGCTGAAACCACTTTGAAGAAATTAGTGTGATCAGACAGGAGCAAACTAGAGGGGAAAAAAAAACCCATGTCCTTTTGACTTGGAAGGAGTTTCTGAGACATATTGTGGGATATTTACATCTCAACCAAGTCTACCCAGACCCAGGTGAAACCTCAGAGGACCTCTTGGGTTATCTGTGCAGTTTTGTGCATCTGTGGGAAAGGGTACCACAGGTTCATATCAGTAGTAATCAACTGGGAATCTACCTGGTCTTGAGTCTCCCTTGAACAAGTTTTATAGAGGAATTTGCCTGTGATTCTCCTTAAGTTACAATATGGACTGTTTTCTGCCTCATCACTGTCAACAGTCCATACACAATGGGACTTATGTTTAAAGTTGGTTTACCTCTGTTGTGTGTTCCTTAGCCTCTCTGAGTCACTGACTGTTACCATGCTGCTTGAGTCCTAAGATCCAGCCTCTGGATCCCTGTGCTACCATTTCCCTGTCACAAGACTTCTCGCCCCATCTTCTGATATCCGTGTCTCTTTCCCTTCTACTTTTTCTTCTCATCATCCTAAAGTATTGTATATAAAGTTTTCTGTCTTCCTTTCTTTTTAACACTTTTCATGAGTATGTAGTCTGCATGTGCACATGTTTTTATACTTTTGGGTACATGGGTGTGGCAATGCATGTGTGTTCATGCTCACACAGGCTTGATGCTGATGTTGGAGATCATCCTTGGTCACTCTTCTTTGAGGCAGGGCCTTTCTCTCAAAGCCAGGGCTTGCTGCTCTCCCTTGCCAGCTTTCCCAAAGAACATGTTTTCTCTGCTTCTGAGGGTGGAATTACTGTGGGCTTCCACACCCAGCAGGCACCTATGTGATTTCTGAGAACTTGAAGGCCAGTTCTCATGCTAATGAGGCCAACGTTATAACTACTGAGGCTCTTCTCAGCTTACCAGGTTTCTTTCTTTAATATCTCTCTGAATTCTGTACCTTATACTTCTATTTCTTATGCTTATTCCACTTGGTCTCTCACTGAGGCAACATAGTGCTGCTTAGAAAAGTTTCTTTCTTACATGGCTTTGGAGCCAGTTCTTGATTTCACACCTCAAATGCTGGCGTTGAGCTTTCCTTTTAGGCATTACCAAAGCTCTGTGTTTGAGCACACTCCAATGCTTGACTTCAGACCTGCAGGCACTGTTTTGAGTATGTTTAGAAGAGCAATTTTTCAAATAGAGATATACAGTAATCGATTTCTATTAACTTAAGCATCTAAAATGTTGCCAATGGTTTGTTAAAATGGGACACGTTGCACAATTAATATTGCAGATGCAATTGCTAAGACTCAATATCAGGAAGCAGATGGACAGAGGAAAGAGGAGGGGTATGAAGTGGCATCAGAACTGAGTTTGTCGTCTTCTCCTATGGCCTGGCAAGGCAGTCCTGTCAGGGAGAAGTGATATAAAAGCAGACAATGATATCTCCATTTTTGACAGTCCTTTTACATATACGTGTGTGTGTGTGTGTGTGTGTGTGTGTGTGTGTGTGTGTGTGTGTATAAAATAATCAATTGAGGTGTGCCTAATTTCAGACTCATCCTGCCTCTGTTTCTTTGCTTCTAAGTTGCCAACCACCCATCCTGTGGGTTGTGATTTTTGAAATAGAAATAGGAGTAGTCAAGGCTATTTGGAGCAAATCCTCCTTGGGAGCAGCATGCATATCCTAGATGCCACCATTAAAGAGAGAAGGGCAGCAAAAGAAGGTTCAGTGAAGAGCAATGCTAAAAGCTCTTCTCGGGAGGCATGGAGGATGCACTCATCTAGCTAAAGGCAGCTCTTGATGACACATATACTGATTCCTGGACTTGGGAGTAAAGGACACACTTCTCTGGGAATGAAAACAGAGCTTAATCATGAGTGAAGCCCACCCAGTTTCCCCTGGTGCTCTGGTCCCATTATTGACAATGACTCTCTCTTGCTATCCATTAGGACTTTTGGAAGCCAGCTGCATAATAAGGGTTTTTGTGAGCTCCCAAAATTGCAATACAGTTGGCATGTCTGCACTTCCATCTTCCTGTAACGATGTATTTTATTGTTTGGAGAAAGTAAAGGCAAACCCACTTGAAACCAAGGTGGTGAAAGCTTTTAGTGATCTTGTGGTTATATGTGAATGGACATTTGGCAAATTCCATTACTGCTATGCTTCGGGTAGGGTAGGAGGAATCCAGCCCCTGTTTCTCTCTGTCTCCTACCCTCCTTTCTTTTCTTCTCTGCTGTGGACTTCTGTCCTTCCCTTGAAGAACAGAACACAAGGAGAATGTTCTGTCCTTTAGCAGAAGCACAGCTAGGTCCAGTCAACAAGGGTGCAGATGCCCACTCATGTACTCTGTCAGTATCTATGAGGTGATCTCCCGCAGAACCCACAGGAAGCAGTTTGCTAATACCATGTAGCCAAGATATAACCTCGTCAACTTTTAAAGGATGAGAATGTCAAAAAAATCAAAGCTGAAGCTGTTATAACACATCCTTAGCCTGTCTCTCCCCATAGTCAGAATGTAACAGTGGGCTGTACAATAAAAACCTAAGGGCCATGTAACCAAAATCAATAGTCTTCAATTCAGCAAAAAGCTTAAAAAGTTCTGGGTATGTTCTATAATCTATATAAGCATTTATTCCTTACAATTTGCAAGAGTACCTGGCTCTTAACGGTTTAAACAAATATGTTATTAATCTATACTTTCCCTGAAGTTTATGTAATAAAGCAGTCTCTTGGTCCTATATAATGTTATTAGAAATGATTGTGATGGTGGTGGCAACAGTGATGATGGTGGTCCTGTGATGGTATGGTCGTGGTGGTGATGGTTATGTTCATGAGGTTGGTGGTGGTGGTGGTGGTGGTGGTGGTGATGGTGATAGTAGTTGGGTGATGTGATGATGGTGTGGTGGTGGTGGCAACAGTGATGATGGTGGTCCTGTGATGGTATGGTCGTGGTGGTGATGGTTATGTTCATGAGGTTGGTGGTGGTGGTGGTGGCGGCGGTGGTGATAGTAGCTGGGTGATGTGATGATGGTGTGGTGATGGTGGTATGGTGGTGTGATGGTGGGAGTGCTGGTAACAGTGATGGTGCCGTGGTCTGTGTAGTTGTTAGATGGTATGCTGATGGTAAAGATGGCTATGTATGGTGATGGTGAGCATGGTAATAGAATGATAATGTGTAGATAGTGGTAGTGGTGGTAGTAATGTTGATGGCATTGATGGTGGTGGTTACTGTGTGGTGATTTAGTGGTATGGGGGGATATGCATACACCTCTGTGTGTATACGGATGGGTGCATATACACATACACATGCATGTATGTGTGATGCATATGAGAGAATATCTATAGCAAACTTTTTCTTCACCTAGGAAGTTCTTGGCAGGAATTTTAAATGGAAGAGCTATAAACTAATAAATGTACTTTGAACAGTGCCAGCTTTACAGTTGAGAGAGGGCAGTTCATGGTACTATTAAGGATAACAAGAAGAAGAATTCTCTGATGGGAACTCTAATAAATGTAGTAGCATGCTGTAATAAAGAGCACTAGAAAATGGATGAGGTCTAACAAAATTATTCATAAAGAGAAATGGAAAAGGATGCCATGCTGAGCGGTTACATGCAGTTATATAGACACTAACAAGGTTATCCCTGGAAGCTGAGTGCTAGTGCGTTCACATATGTTTTCTAACTAGCACAAAGAGAGACTGTTTTTATCTTGAAGAACAAGAGAGCCTGGAGTTAGAGGTGTGCTAAATCTTGCTACTGATTTTTAATAATTCAGAGCCAAATAGCAATAATGGCTCATGTAGGGTCGGTTTAATGAACAAAGCAACCTCACTTCAGGTTGTTCGATGGAAGGCTCTCTGCCGAGTTGCTAACTGGTGTACTTTACAGCTATCTCCAGGGTTCTTTTTGATATGATATTATCCTCCTCACATACTGTGCTTTCTATACACCAAAATATAATGTGAAGCCACGAGCTCGGATGAAAACACTGAAAGAATGTTCAAATGAGTCCATGAATTCTTGCTCTGGAGGCACAGTGATGGCAGAAAAGCAGGCAGATGTCGTGCTCACACACTCCTCAGTGTCCTCAGGATTCACGCTCCTTCATGGAGCTTGTTAAGGAGCTGGGAACATCTTTGGAGCTAACGAGAGAAATTCACCCACATTTCCATTATCTCATGCTGGCCGGTAAACCCATGGCCAGTGAAACACACGATAGGTTGATTTAGCGCCAATTCAGTGACTCTATTGGTGAGTTGTCATGTCTCTGACATACTGGACCCTCTATTTCTGAACATTTTCTTTTTATGATAACTTTAAATGCTGCTTTTATGACACCAAACAGTTTAAAATTCAGCCCATGAAAAAGAATTTTATCCTGGCGATTTAGAGGATTCCAGCCTTTTCTGTTGTTGTTAATACTCAAGCCATGTCAAGACATGGCTGTGAGCACACTAGCCCAAGGGGCATGTCCCATGAAAGTCTTCACTTACCAGGAAAATGGGACAGAGGAGAGGACATCCTATTAGGACTCTAGGTGAGAGAAGCATGGGAGAATGGGGAAATAGAAGGATCCAGAGGGTCCTAGAAACCTACAAGAAGGACATTATGACAGTGGCCAAGTCTCAAGCTGGTAAAAGTTATTCAAAAGAACTTGACTCCGAGGGATGTTACTTCTAGATTCCACTTTAACTGAAACTCAGAGTCAACACTCCATAACAAGAGGCTAGAATCTCCATAGACATTGGAATCCTTTGAGCAAGTCTGCAGCTTTGAACATGTAATCTTCTGCACCAACTGAGACTCATGGGATGAAACTGCTCCTCAGTTTCTCCCCTCTCCAAAGACCCAATATGATATTTGGTGATGAAAGAATGCACAGCATGTCCATCGTTCAGTAATCTACCTTAGAAATATGTCATTTTCTCCTTTCCCTGTTCTCTGGTATCTCAAACTGTAAACACTTAGAAGGCATGGATGGAGGAGTATGGGCTTCGCTCAGCCTCCATCTTCAGACCTGTGCTCAGAGAGGCCAGCCTCGGCAGCCAGCTCTGCCTATACATCACAAAAGTACAAGAAATATCCAGTTACACTTTCACCGAGAAGTGAGCTTCAGGAGCATCCTATTCACCTTCAGTAGCACGTCCCTAAATGTATTTCACGAGGTTACCAGTGTGGAACAGGCAGTGTTCTTACTCTTAGAGTGTGCGTACAATATATGTGCGTATACTGACTCTCCCAGGCTTCCTCGCTCATCCAGGGATGGAGTGGAGGTATTCTTGAGGAGTTCTTGTGCTGAAGGTTGGATGCACACAAAGTGCTTAGGGATAAAAAGTGTGAGAAACAGAAATGGTGGTTCACACTAATAAATGGAGTACATGTTTCTGATTGTGCAGACACTTGTCATCTTCTCTCCAGAGAGAACCCTGCCCAGCATATCACCAAAGCAGGTCAGGGCTGTTAGGATTCTGCTTCAGTCTGCCTACCTGTGATGTTATTGCTTACCTGCCAGGGGGCGTGGCCCTGCCCAATACCATATAAAAGACCCTCCACGTGCTCTCTCTCTCTCTCTCTCTCTCTCTCTCTCTCTCTCTCTCTCTCTCTCTCTCCTCTCTCTCTCTCTCCTCTCCTCTCTCTCTCTCCTCTCTCCCCCTCTCTCCTCTCTCTCTCTCCTTCCTCTCCTCTCTCTCCTCTCTCTTTATTTCCTCTTTCTCTACTTTCTCTTTCTCTGGGGTACCCTTTTTCCCCTTTCCCTCTCTCCCCCATGCTCACTTAATAAACTCCATATAACATAATATCTTCTGCATGGTATCTTATTATATCCTGGTACCTTGTATCTGCCATCTATCATTGCTAAAAGATATATAACAACAACTTCTACACTGGCTGTGGGAAGGATTGAATTCCTTCCCCAGAACCATTAATGAAGATAGTATTACAGAGCTATGAACTTACTATTTGCAAGCAAAAAAAAAAAAAAAAAAAAAAAACAAAAAAAAACAAAAACAAAAAAAAAAAAACAAAAACAAAAAAAAAAAAAACAAAAACAAAAACAAAAACCACATGCTTTACCTAATTTGAGCCTTATAATACTATAGAATATGTGCTGTCCACCTTATTTTATTTTAGAAGTGAGAAGACCAATAGTCTGTCACAGAACTCTAAATGGTAGAAGAGTTAGAAGGTGAACTGAGGCCTCCTCTCTCCAAATAGATTCTACAATAACCCCTCTTATTTAAGAGGGTGTGGTGCAAGATTCCAGAGGATGCTTAAGATTCAAAGTTAGTATTGTTTTATATATTGTATTTTATTTCTCTTTTTATCTCTATATAGCTATGTGATAAATTTTAATTTATAAATAAGAGACAATAATAATTAGAGTAACAGTCTATAAAAAGTGATGGTTTCTCAACTTATATATGGTATGGACATAAGATTATTGGACACCAGTTGAGTCATGTAATGGAAACCATGGACTAGGGAGATCTACTGTAGATCATTTGTCAGATATCAACAACTATTGTTTTCTTTTCTCCATTGAAATGTGAGCAACTGAAATAGTAATTCTCTGAGCGAAGACGTAGACAAGTGAAGAATTTCAGTGGGTTGTTTCGTGGCATGAAGCCAGGAAAGGGAGGTCTGGATCCATTCCCCAGCCATGGGCAGTTGGTACCAGGGCTTAGGTAAGAGGCAGGCAGTAAATATTCCTAATAGAGAAGAGAAGAAAAGAGAGCAAAGGAGTTTGTACAAGCTCTAAAGACCAACTCCTCCTTCACAAGTTTGCCTTAGGGAGCAATTCAATGAGAAGCGATTAGTGCAGGCCTTAATGCTTCCTACTTGAAAGTGAGTTAAGACTTACTGAGGGGAGACTAATGCAAGTGAGTTTTCACTAAGATTCGCATGCTATTATACAGGTTCCTGATTCCTAGTGTCCCTGGATTGCATGGGGAGACAGACTATGGTGGAGCTATGATGCACATTCTCCTGGAAGGAATGTACAAAGACAATAAGTATTACAGAAAGAAAAAAAAAAACAAAAACAAAAACAAAAGCAGGGAAATCCTGGGAAGTGTTTCAGAGACATTGTATCATTGTTACTAGGAGGAAATGTCATTGGATAATGTCAAAGTAACTGTTTATGTGGTGGAAAATCAATTTTGAAAAATATACACAGTAGCCACAGTGGGGCCTTTGATACGATCGGAAATAAACCTCCCTCAAATAGGACATTCTTATTTTCTTTGGTTTCTACAAAATTGGCTTTCATAAGCCATAAAAATATATATTTAATTCAACTGTCCCTAACATGTTTCTCAACTCTAACCAGAGTTGCAGGTGGGGAACTCTGTGGCACAGGGAATATGGGTAATCTTTACTGCCAATGGAGGTCTTCCTGTGACTCACTAGGGGTTACCTCATTCTCTATGCTGCATTCTCCCATCTGTCACCAGCCAGGTTTTATTTAGGAAGTAGATTCATATTCCAAAATGCAGAACACACTTACCACATGAACCTATTTTGATCACTGAAGCTTAGCTGGATTTTTCCCTTAAACTTAGACTACTTACACTGCATCGGACTATTGTTTTGTGCTTACTTCCAATCTTGAAAAAGATCATCTCATTAAGACTTTGTTCAGTCTTTCTTTGCTGTGGGAACCACTGTAGAGTAGTTTCAACTCCTCAAGATCATATGAAGCCTTCAAGATCAACAGTGTGTGTGTTACGTGTTAATAATACCAATATGTGCATATACATGTGTGTACACAAGCACGTGTGTGTTATACATGTTAATACCAGTGTGTGCATATACAACTGGGTACACAAACACATGTGTGTGTTTGTATATAGAAGCCAGCATCAACATAGAATGCATTCCTTCATCACTTTCCTTCTTATTTTGAGATGGGATCTCTCATTGTACTTGGAGTTCAAATTGACTAAGCTACCTAGCCCAAGAGCCCCAGCAACCCACCTGTCTCTCACCCCATGCAAGCAACACAGGAGCCACTGGTTCCAGTTTTTACATGGGTGCTGGAGATTCATACTCAGGTACTTATTTTGTATGGTAGACACTTTACTGAATAAGTCATCTCCAGTGCCCTTCAGTATTACAGCCTTGTACGTATTTGCAGGGCCAAGAAATCACCTTCTTTCTTTATTACCTGGGGAAAAAATGTTGTCTTCTAAAGAACAGTCTATCTTTAAACTTACTTTAACATGATTAAAAGGACACTTGGTCGAGATGTTCAGTTTGTGTGCGACCAGCTCACCAGTCCCTTTATAATCTGGGTTGGCATGAACAGCATATGATGTTGAGATGTTTGTTCCGATAGAGCATTTTAGCAATGGCAGTAAAGCACTGGTGGCTGTAGCTGATCAGTAAGTAATTTCACAGGAGGCTAAGCAGTTTGGGATTGTTTTTAACCTACCTCATTTTGAGTAGGATACACAGTCAAACGAAGAATCCTACACACTGAAAAGCTATAGCCAAGTGACTTATCTCATGGCTGATACATCTGGAACAGCCCTAGGCCTAAGGAGTGCAGGGAGTGTGACAATGTTCCTGCAAACACTGTTCACCATTTCGGCAAGTTCTTCTCTGTGCTCTCATTCTGGGGAAAGCATTGCTCTGGGCATGCTCACAGTGGAGAAAGCAAACAATAAGCAAACAAATGGACACCATTTCAAGTAGATGTGGGAAATGAAGAGAAACAGCCAAATACTACACAGAAGGTACAAGCAGGGCACCTACATCATGAAACCTCAGCATACAGGATCAATTCATAAACGTCATCCAAGAAAAATGAATGATGGTAGAATCATGGTCGTGACAGAACAAAGCAGCCACATAAACAAACAGGAAACAGCAAAAAGAAAATCAACTGGAAATCATCTCTAAATAGCACAGACAGGCAAAGGAAATTTTGTAGAGGCAAAGAAAAAAAAAACTGGCCTTGAACTTCAGACACCGTGTGAGGACAGAAAATGCAATTCATCTTCAGGCACTTTCCTTCTCAAGTTATTGCATTGAACTAAGATTTTACAAATTCAAAGACATTTAACACAGACACTGGAGTATTCGCTTTGAATCAAGTAGTGTGCACACATCCATGACTGGCTTTCAATTTCTTAAATGTGTCCCAATTAATTACATTTTAACTCAGTTAATTTCAATAGGCAAGAAAAGGAGCCAGGACAAAGAACCACAGAACGGCTCCCTCTAGTCTTGAGGTGCATAACAGTTGCAAACACGTGGCCAAAGCTGTGGAACTGGGTGTTACAGCCACGAATGGACCCTGTGGCCCCTTCATATAGCTATGGCTCAGAGTTGCAGGCAGATTGAAATCTCAAGGACCAACCACAGGAAAGTTAGAACTTCCGGTTTTTAAGATGCATTTACTTATTTATCTTCAGACATACAAATATAGACTTTAAAAAGTCTGAGAAGAAAAGGAAAAAAGATGGGCAAGAAAGATGAAAGGAGGGAAGAAGAATGGAGGAACAGATAGAGACAGAGAGGGAGGACGTGAAAGAGAAGGAAGGACCTTAAAGGAGGGAAAGGTAAGAAAGAGAGAACTGACATTTGAATGGAATTTTAAAACTATGGCAGAAACATCTATAGCACCACGACAAGAACTCTTTCTTGTGCCAGATATACACATGCACACACACACACATGCATGCACACATGAATAGATTCCTTTTTAACCCTGTCATTGCTGAATGAGAGCTTTAGGCCTCTTATTCTGAGCTGTGTACCTGACACACAGTAGTCCCTCAGTAAATGTATTCTGAAGGTATCGATCTTGCTCAATCTATTTCCCACTTCCTTTGTAAACGGCCCCTAATAATCTTCATAATGAAGCTGAATCAATAGTAACACAAGTGTGGAATTCAGCATTTGGAAAAGCCCAGGTAATCCTTCATTCTGTCCGTGCATAAATATCAATTGCATTTCTACAATCTGCTTCAGTGCTTAGATAAGGCAAGTACAGTCCTGGCTGTGTGAATGATAAAATATATCTAAGATGGCATTAAGAATCACCATTACCATCGTTTTCAGTATCATTATTATCCCCTCTACTAACAATTGAGAATTTCCTAAATGCCAAGCCTCCTAGCATTTTCTATGTATTAATTCATTTAATCTTTCCAGCAAAGTTGTAAATAGGCAATACTATTTTCCCCAGACTCCTAAGATCCTAAGAAATGCATAAATGTAAAAAGTTAATTTCGATGAAATGTGATGTTGCTATGAATTATATGTGATGTTTAAAAGAATGCCTCAAAGCAGCTTTCAGTGTTAATATGCAACAGAGTTAAGGTTCCTCTTTTCCCCACAAGCCTCCTGCTTTTGCGGGGGTAGGGGGTGGGCAGGCGCAGGGAGAGAGAGGGAGGGAGGGAGAGAGATTCCAAAAGTCTTTAAATATTTTTATTTTCAATTTTTATCTCGTACTTTTCTAACTTTTCAAGGACAGAGTCACCGGTGGTAATGGTTACAATTGCTTCATATAAGTGATGTTTGAGAAGTTATTTGTTCAGATAGAGAAGGTAATACAGATGCTGTGATGTGATCCGGCACCTTCCCGTACAGGGGGAAAGGGCATACCAATTGAGACGTAAGCAAAGGAGCTCTCCTTGGGAATTTAAAGCCCTGTTTCATTTTCTGACCTCACCACATAGACTTTCACACCATCTAAGGCTGCCATTGGATAATAACTGTGTCCAATAACCCCAGGGACCCTACCAATTTATCATGGACGCTGCTGGAGAGATTTTCGGTTCCTTGCACCCCAGTCTTAGTCTGTGGGGTCCAGGGAAGCCAAAGGGTTGCTAATTGCCATGTTAAATTCTCCTGGCCTCAGCTATTCTCTCCCTTGTGTCTCTCAATCTCTCAGTCCAATTGGGGACGTCTGTGGGAATTTATCCGCACGCCAGGAGCTCAAAAAGCATTTACTGCTAGCCTATGTGCGTCTGCAGAGGAGAAAGGTGGTTTCCGGCAGGGTGGCTGTGCCCTGCATTTTATGATGCCATTTCATAATGGGAGGCTGCAATCTTCTGCTGACCGTAAGATAAAAGGGGCAGGAATTCACAACAACTTGTGTTTGGGGAAATGTTTTCTTGAATTTAAGGTTATCCATCACGATAACAGTTATTACTAATGTTCTTATCTGACGTTGTCTAAATAAAGTCCATTAACTGACTTTATATTGCTGGGCCCTGTTGCTCTAACTTTATTACAGCTGTCGATACCCTGTTCAAAATCATAATTCTAGCATTGATTTCTAGTCCTCCTTTGCTTAAAGACCCCTTGACATCTACACTGGATTTCTAGAGCTTAAAATATTTGTGACATTGGGTGGCGGTTTTAAGAAGATAATAGGTCAAGGAATTGAAATCTGTAGGTCCCTCCCTTTCCTTAGGCAGTAATTTGGACAATTCAATTATCTTCCATAAAACACACAATTGGGAGCTCAGGGTACCTTCAAGCTTAAAATTTCTTCTAAACTTTCTGGGTATATTTGCAACCTTTTCCCAAACTCACCATGTAAATATGGAAAAGTTGATTCAATGATAATTATTCATGACAGCACTCTGACCTTACCTCTAAAGTGACCTAAACACAAACTTTTTTTTTTTTAAAAGGCCACTCTCCTTTCTATAGTACACTCACATATGAATACATATGAACTACAATTCCTTTTAGTGGGGATGTGTTTAACAAAGAGAGAGACGCTTTTTCAAGATGAAGAAAATGATGATGTTTGCACCCAAAGCAAGGTCACATGAATAAACCCTTTCATGTCTAGGCAGTGAGATCGATGTTAGCTGCATTTGAATGCTGCACATGAGTGATGCAACAGAAGTGGGCTGTAGTGTGAGACGCAGGACTACAGCAATCCAGCCACAATGAAGGGGTGTCCCAAGGGGACCTGCTGTTACTTTTGGTGGGTATGCTCCCCAAACCAGTGAATGGGGGCTACTTGACACAATCACTGAGGGAATGGAGGTCTTCAGTGCATTCCCAACCACTCCTGCTTTCTTCCCGTCCTCTTACATTCCTTCCCTTTCAGGTGTAATGAACATCCTTGTCTCTTCAGGGCCAATCTAATGTGGTAGAAAAGATGTCAGTTTTGAGTTGATAACTCAGTTGTGGCATGGTTTCTACCACTAATAAGGTAGAATATCCTGGGCTAATTTGTGAATATTCTGGGGATGCAGATTCTCTATATATTAAAAAAAAAAAAAGAAAGGAAGAAAGAAATTAGGATCATCCGCTCTTACAGAATCATTTGTGAGAATTGTATAAAACTTGATGAAAAAAACTGCCTGTATTTTGGATATGAAGTGTCCTCAAAGGCTCGTGTGTTAAAAGCATGGTTGCCAGCCTGTGGTGCTATTGGGGGATAGTGATTCTTCCTAGTTAATGCAAGTATGCCCTTGCGAAAAAAAAAATATTAAGAGTCCATCTTTTCTCTCTCTCTCTCTCTCTCTCTCTGTCTCTCTCTCTCTCTCTCTCTTAACTTCCTACCAGCCATAAGAAAAGGAGCCTTGGATCTCTCCGTGCTCCCACCATTATCCTCCATCTCACTGTAGGTCCATCATGATGGACATAAGTGAGGGAGGAGGAGGGAGAGGGAATTCCTCTCTAATAAGACTCACAATGCTCGAGATGAGGATAATGAGGCCACCAAAGACTGATGGGGGACAAGAAATGGGTGGGACGTGACATGCTACTCATTAAACGTGTCTGTGTATCTATGTAGGAGGTATATGAACGTGAGTGTAGGTGCCTGTGAAGGCCAAAGGCATTGGGTTCCCTGAATCTAGAATTATAAGAGGTTGTGAGTAGTCCAACATAAGTGCTTGGAACAAAACTCAGGCCTCCTGCAAAATCAATATATGCCTTTTCCCACTGAGCCAAGTGCCCAGGCCCAAGGTGGACTTTCTTTTTCTCCACTTTCTTTTGAGAAGAGATAAAATTGGCCAGGTGCAGACTGGCATCATGTTGTCTCTAAATGTCATCTCCTAAAACAAGAGCTTCTAGGTCAGACCATGAAGTCTGGCTGGCTGGCTTTCCAAGACTGTATCCATGGTACTTTCACATTCTTAAAACAGGAGCATGGGTGATATGGACCTCAGAGGGGCCTTGGTAGGGAGGCCCAGCAGCATACAGAGGAAGGGACAGCAGGCTATCCAGGTGAGACCTGATAGGCTGTGGTCATATGGTTTGGGAGGAGGACCCCCACCTGTCAGAGGTCTAGGGGAGGAGAATAGGGCAGAAGAGGGAGGGAGAGCAGGTGGGAATAGGAAAATACAAGCAAAGGGATAACAATTGGGATGTAATCTGAATAAATTATAATAATTAAAATTTAAGAAAATATGCCATGACTAAGAAGAGTCAGGTTTTTAAACTAGGCTCATTTTAACCAGTGCTCCACTTTCAGACTACACAATGCTATGACCGTTCTACTTTGATTAGAAATATAAAATGATATAAAAAACTAATTAGGGGGAATTCCCTTTACCAACTGAAGTTGTTTGGCAGAAAGAATAATATAACACTCCAGACTGGGCTACCTCACCTACTGTGGTTTATTACTATCTTGTGGCCTACATTATGAAAAAAGAAGTATAAGATGGGGCTAAAGAAATAGTTCAGTGGTTAAGAGCACTTGATGCTCTTTCAGAAGACCTGATTTCCCCCCCCAACTCCCATATGGTGACTCACAAGCATAAATTCCATTTATAGGGGATCCAACACCGTCTTCTGGCCTCCTTACCTACCAGGCATATATACATGTCATGCACACCATCTACATGCAGCCATAACAATCATCTACATTAAAAAAGAAAAAGAATTCCCCACATGTGCATTATGGATAGAGGGATGGATGGTCCATCAGTCATTAAAAGGATAGGATGGTTTTACAGAGGATCTGAGTTCAGTTCCCAACAGGGTGAATCACAACCATCTGTAACTCTAGCTCAAGGAGATCCAGTGCTCTCCTCTGGCCCCCTTGACCATTGCATATTCATGACATGCACATACATGCATGGAAAACATTCATATACAACATGAAAATAAATATAGTTCTCCCTGTTACAAAAAAAGTGTAAAATGAGCTGTTTGGTGGGCCATTTTTGCTTCCTATGTAACGTTGTAGGTATAACTAGCAAAGCATTCAGCATGTCTTCCTACATAGATTTCATTTTGTTTGTCTGACCCACAATGAGCAAGGAACAGACTAAGGACAGCGATCAAGCTTTCCACGGCTGAGCGATATCAGTATTGGCACATAGTAGATAACCTAAGAAATGTCTTTTGAACCAAAAAATCTGTTTGAAGAACACATTCAGTCTATAATAAAACAGGTGGGGCTAAATGAATTCCAATAGGCTAATTCTGCTCCGTGGAATAAAAGTAGACTGTAGGGAATATCGCTGAGGTAGAGTCAAGACAGTGCAATGAGTAGATGTTGAAAACAAGGTACTAGTTCTGCTGTACGCAGGGCACTTCAGTTTCAGGTACTTCACTCTGTAACAAGTACTCTGAGCTAAGGTTTTAATGGTTCATGTGAGGAACAGAATTAAGAAAACAATCAATATTTTCATACCAAGAAAAATTTGAAACTTAGGAGACTTGGATATTAAATTTAGACTATATATAGACTATTCAGTTTCAAAGACAGCCTAGGAGAAATGGGCTCTGCTTGATGTTTCCTATTAAAATATATCCCATCCATCATCCTAATAGACCATCATATGATTTGTCCATCACATATGAGAACAAAGCGCTGTCTTGTCTCCTTGATACTATGTCTTAGGGGGGAAAAAGGAAGGAGTGAGGCTGGGAAGGAAGATTTTTTTCACACTGCTCCTTTACCTACTCTTTTTAAGTTGTTCATAACACACCGGGTCTGGCATTGGGAGTAATTACAGTAAACCATGAACAAATCCCAGAGGGAGCCGGCAGGGAGGAAAATGTTTGCTACTTTAAAAAGTTTAAAGGAAAGCACTGAGTGTGAGGAGATGTGAAGGTGACTATATCCTTACGAAGAAGATCAAATGGATGAGTCGCTCGTACCCGCCTAAATTAGTCTCTGGGATATTCTGAGATGCAAGTATGATCATGGCAGACATTTGGGAAAACACTCTGCTATTTGGCAAAGCTGTGCACATGATAGGCAGATCACTGTGTCTTAAGATTGTGACCCATAATAATCATCTTGGTCTCAAGCACAGGTTCAGGAAGGGATGCGAACCTGCAGTTGTGGGGGCAGAGCCAGGTTTCTGTTCCTCACTGCTCTCTCTGGAGACGAACAGACACTACTTAAAGCATGACGACTCCACTTAAAAAGATTTTTTTTTCAAACAAATATTTGTTTCTCAGCTAATTTGATCAGTATGAAATGCACCATATGCAGGATGCCTCTGATGAAAATTTGTTAAGACCAAAATTTACCACAGAGTTCTCATATACCACAAACATTGCTGAAAGCATGTCCACACCCAATGTCATGTTTTACTTGATTTTTCAGCTAAGAATTTTTTTCAACTAAGTGCAGTGGTTCTCAAGAAACAAAACAAAACAAAACAAAAAACCAATCATACAAAAAATGGCCACAGTCACCTATACCTTCAGGAAGTGGTCCCTTTGGTAGATAAGCCTGTCTGCTAAACTGAGCTGGCTTATGTTCTAAACTGGCCAGCAGGTGCAGCCACAATTCAAACAGATGTTTCCACGTGTGGGAGCTGGGGTTTGAGAATCTCTCTGATGCTTCTGCCTTCTCCTTTATGTCAGCCTCTGTGGCCTTTTGTGTTTGAGCCCTCCTTCTCTTTTGTCTCACTTTAGGCCTCTGTGTGGTAGAGTTGTGGGCTGTGGTATGCTATTTTTTCCTCATGTATTTTTAGATGATTGTTAAAAGTTTTTATTCATATTACTTTTGGGACTCTTGATTCAGACTTTATGGTCCATTTTAGTGTGTGATTTTATAGGAAGGAGGAGGAGAGGAGAGGAGAGAGAGAGAGAGAGAGAGAGAGAGAGAGAGAGAGAGAGAGAGAGAGAGAGAATAGTAGAGGCATGAGAGAGAGAGAGAATAGTAGAGGCATGAGTTTTAGAAACCTAGCCAAAGGCATTTGACCTTGGCCTGGGTCTGTTTTGATATAAGAAATTCAACTGCCCCAGGAAGACATTAAGGGAACAGAGTGACTGCTTTGTCAGGTCTTATTTTTTAATTAGATCACCAGTTAAGTCTCAGTTCTAAAATTCTTTTGTCACATGCCATAATTTTCAGTCTTCTTATCAAACGTTTCCTAGCAGCTGCCTCTACAAGGCAAAAAGCAAGTAAATGTAATATTTCAACTAGTTTATTTATTTATTTATTTATTTTTTTAATGACAGACTCTTAGAGTAAAAAGTTTCTAGTGACCAATCACTCAAACATTTTCTGGAGGTAATTGCACCCTGTGGCTCTCAAATGCACTATTTAGACCCAGGTTTCCTTCCTTCAAATCATGTGAAATGCTCTTGGCACCCGGAGTCTGGGGTCCTCTCCACACTGTGTCCATGTTTGAAGACTTCCTATTTGTATTTATGAACTCTGATCAGACCCTCTCCAGACACAATGCCCAACCAGAGTTCTAGACCTTCCAGGAGAAAGGTGGTGTCTGAGTCAAAATGTTCTGATCCATCCCAGCTCTGAGGTCTTAGAAATAGTAGGATCGCTGGAGCTTGCTGAACAGTCAGTCTAGCTGAGCCAGAGAGCTCCAAGTTCAGTGAGAGACACGTCTCAAAAAATAATGTGGGGGACGGGGGAGATCTTCTGGCCTCTGCAATCACTAATAAAAATACATGTGGGAGTCAGATGGTTGTGGCGCATGTCTATAATCCCAGCACTTGGAAGACAGAGGCAGGTGGATCTCTGTGAGCTCAAGGCCAGTCTGGTCTACAAAGTTAGTCCAGGACAGCCAAGGGCACACATAGAAACCCTGTCTCGAAAAACCAAAACAAAAACCAAAAACAAACCAAAAAAAAAATGCATGTGGGTTTATATATACATACACAGTGAAAGAAACGAGAAAGAGACAGAGAGATGAGACAGAGAGAGAGAGAGAGAGAGAGAGAGAGAGAGAGAGAGAGAGAGAAATAAAAAAGAAATATGTTTATGTCCATAGAGCTTTTCAGCCCACAGAATGCTTCCCCTCTCAGGTCATGTTTTAAATGCTGGATGTTTCCTGTGTTCCAGGCCTCAAACTTTGTTCTTTTTCCTGCAAGGACACCATGCCACAAAAGAATGGCTCTGATGTTTAAGAATGTTCAAGCAAATTTCATTTTCCTTTAGGGCCAAATAAAATTCTAAGTTTTCCTTATCCATCCCTCAATTTACAGACATCTAGATCAGTAGTTCTTAACCTGTGGGTCACAAGCTCTTGGGAGTCATATATCTGACATCTTGCTCACCAAATATTTACATTATTATTCACAACAGTAACAAAATTACAGTCACGAAATAGCATGAGGAGCTGTGTTAAAGGTTTACAGCATTAGGAAGGTTGAGAACCACTGGTCTAGATGGATTTGCTTACTGAGCTCTCATAAATAGAGTAGGCATAAACACGAATATGCAAAAGTGTCTGTGGAATGGTGCAGAGTTATGTGGGGATATCCTCAAGAGGGGGAAAGCTGGTTCATACAATAGTGGTGCTTTTAGATTTTGTGAGAAGTTTCCACACTAATTTCCATAGTGGTCACTGGCTTGCACCCCCCTCGTACAGTGAGTACGTGTGCCCTCTCATGTTTATCAGCACTGGCTACCAGTTGTTCTTGTCCTGGTGTGTGCTGAGTTTATGGTACCTGTCGCACAGTCACGTGTGGATATCAGTTGCCTCATTGATTCACAAATAGGACACTCATCATCACTCTATGAAGAGCCATGAAATGTGAGACTAAGGAAGCCATTTAGAGAGCTTCGGTTGAAAGTCAGTCCCCACACTCCACTCAGCTGTGGAGAATGTCCTATCCATTGGCTAAATCTGGGTAGGGGTTCAAAGTTTACTGCCCCATATTTGACCACATCCCCTGGATGGGGAGGCCTGGTGGCACTCAGAGGAAGGATCACATGCTACCAGGAAGAGACTTGATACCCTATGAGCATATACAGGGGAAGGAGGTCCCCCTCAGTCACAGTCATAGGGGAGGGGAGTAGGGGGGAAGCAGGAGGAGGGAGGGAGGATGGGATGCTACAAAGGATGGGATAGCAATTTATATGTAATATGAATAAATTAATAAAAAATATATATAAAATAGAGAGCTTCGGCATGAGAACAGAGAATCGTAAACACAGTCCTGGGAAAGTCCTACATTTCAGATGTGAATAAGTGAAAACCAATGCTTGAAAGATAACAATAAAGAATGGCTGCAGAGGTAGGATTAAATCAAAGGCTGCGTTGCGTCACCAGAAGAGGAAAGGGAACAACTTAGGTGGTGCCAGACATAATCAAATAGAGAAGTCAGAACTTAAAGGGTTTTCTCTTGTTTTTATTGACAGTCATTTTTGACCTTATCAAAAACAGTTTTATAGGTGCCGTTGCCATGGGTGGTGATCAGATCGGATTAATTTAGTCAGATGTAGTAATTCGTTGTCTTTCAGAGGCTTTGTCCATTTAGCTGAAGTTGTCATATTTAGTGGCACAAAATCTTTACAGTATTCTCCTCTTGCCACTTTGATCACTGTATGGTCCCTAGTGAAGCATTTGTTTCATTCTGTATGTTGCAAGCTGCTCTTCTTTTGCTTTATGTTGATTAATTTAGCTGGAAATGTATCAATTTTGTTGATTTTTTTCCACGAAGCAAGGTGTGATTATATTGACACTTGTTAATCTTTCTCTATTCAATTAACTTCCTAGCTTTTGAATTCCTTCCTTCTGCTAATTTGGGGTTGAGTTTGTACTCTTTTTTTGCACAGGGAAAGTGGTGGCTTACACTGTAACCCAAGCTGGCTTGCATTAAATTGGTGACAAGCCCCTTCTTCAATCTCACTAGTGCTATAGGTGTGACCTGCCACCCCAGGCTTCCTCTTCTTTTTAAAATAGTATTTAATATGGGATCTTACGTATCTAATTTTAGAATTTTATCATTTTCAATTCAAGCATTGCAGTTATAATTTTCCCATGATTTTGATATATTGTATTTAAATTTTCTTTTATTTCAAGTTATTTTCTGGGGATTTTTTTGGTTTTTTTTTTTTTTTTTTAAATCTATCAACATGAAGAAGTGTACTGCTTTATTCCCAAATGACTGAAGATTTTCCAGATTCCGTCTTATTACTCACTTTTATTTTAATTCATCTAGTGGGTAGACCACATAAATTGTATCATTTGTTCAGATCGTCTGTGTTCTTCTAAGCTTCCTGTACAGGTTCTCCATAAGATGCCCATCCTTCCTGTTTGTTTGGGGTTTGCCTTGTTTGCTTGGGAACATCCTTCTGAGGCACTGCATCTTTAGGGTTGCTCAGGGTACAGTGATCCTTTCAGGGGAATCCCAGGTCCCTGCCTCCTCCTGCAGGGTTTAATCTGACATTCATTAAAGCAGCTCCAATTGCTTTCTATTGTTTGTTAATGTGTTGTTTTGTGCTGTTTGTCCTGAACAACTTTTCTATCTTTGTAATTTAACCTTTTCACTCTTTGTGCTTTATGTTTAAAATGAGTTTCTTGTTAACAGTGTGAAATTTGGTCTTTCAATTTTCTTTTCTTAAAATTCATCTTTTCTAATTGGACTTTTCAGATGATTTGCATTTCATACAATTACTGCTATTGTCAGTCTTAACTTTTCAACTTGCTATTTTTCTATTCTTGCCATCTTTGTTCCTTCATTACTCTGCTCCTGACTTCTTATGAATTAATGGGCTATTTTTAGCATTCCATTTTACCTCTGCTGTTTACTTATTAGCAACACATGTCTTTGTTAAGTTTTGAGTGGTTGCTCTAATAGTGTATAAATGTGGATTTGTTGTTATTGTTGGTACTTGGTTTGTGCTTGTTTGTTCCTTGTTTGTTTTGTGTTGAGACAGGCTGTTACTAAATAACCCTGGGTTGCTTGGTCTCTTACTAAATAAGAACCCTGGGTTGCTTGGCATGTTCTGTGCAGTAAAGACAAGCCTTGAGTATGGCATTATCCAGTCTCATCCTCCTGACTGCTGAAACTACAGGCATGTACCATTAAAACCAACTTAAGAATTCATTTTTATTTATTACCGCTGCCCCCCAACCGAGAATGACTACATCTGTCTGCTCAGATTTTGGAAAGGATGCTAAGGGAATTCCCAGGCTATAGATCTGTGGTGGTTTGAATGAAAATAGCGCCCCCTATGGACTTATAGGGAGTGACACTAATAGGAGGTGTGGCCTTGTGGGAGAAAATACGTCACTGGTGGTGGGCTTTCAGGTTTCAGAATCTCAGCCCAGGCCTAGTGGCTCACTCTCTCTTCCTGCTGCCTTCTGATATATATGTAGGACTGTCACCTCCTTCTCCAGCACCATGTCTGCCTGTGCACTGCCATGCTTCCTGTCATGACAATAATGGGCTATAGCTCTGAACTGAAGTGTAGGCCAGCCCCAACTCAATGGTTCCTTTATAAGAGTTGCTGTGGTCACAGCAGAGCCTCCTCACAGCAATAGAAACCCTAACAACAACAACAACAAAACCTTGACCCCTGTGTCTCATGTACACAGAGTAAACATATAAATATACATTTATATTATGTTTCATATCATAAAATGATGTGTAACATAAAATAAACACTTTAATGTATACTCTATACTGCCTTTGCATTCGTTTACTATATATTAAAGAACTTAAGGTGTAGAGAGTCTTTGCCCACACACTTATATTTTATACATTTTTGTTCCTTTTTGAGGTCTTTGATTTCATCACCAATTTTTTTATTTTTGCAATGCTGAGGATCACATGCAGGGCCTCCTGCATGCTAGACAAATACTCTCCCTGCACCCCATCGTCTCATAAGGCATCATGACCATTTCATTTCATCAACAGTGTCTATGAACTGATTCAATTGACTGTTCAGTAAAGCTCCCATTTAATACATCCTTTTCATCCTCAGCAATGAATGCCATTTTGTCTTTTTCCCCCTTCTTCTCTCATTCTATGCTGTTTTCCTACAAGTAGCTTACACACTAAGTGAGTTGATTTAATATTTCTGGCATCTCTTAATCTGTTTTCGTTGGCTCACATTTTTCCTGATCACATATTCCTGCTTGTAGATGAACTGTTAATTTTACAACATATTCTGACTAGTGATTGTCTAGGTTTTGTACTTTTCCTTTACAAAGTGTTTTGGGCAGGGGAGGTGGGTTTTGAGGAGACTAACACTCAAGAATGAAATGATGGTTGATTTTGTTTGTTTGTTTGTTTGACCAAGTTCAAGAGTTATTTGGGTTGCTGGTGAAATATTATTTATAAATATGATGATAAGGGGCTTTAAGGGGTAAAAGACTGAGTAAATTAAACTCAGATCTCATCTGTGTCATTATCACTCAACCTGTGGAGTACCCAGGAAATGTACAAACACAAGGAAAAGGCAAATTCACTCTACCCTGTGGCGCTGGATCATCTCCCTTCTCCCTTCACACAACAGGCCTCAGGATTCTTCCATTTTCTTAATTTCCTTTGGACTCCAGAGGCCTCCAAAGTCCTCAGGTCTTGGAGCCCTTACTAACTCATACTGCTGGCTTTCTGTGTTCTTTAGCTGGCAGATTACAGGCTAAGGGATTCTTAGCCTCCATAGTCAGTGTGATTCAATCCCCATAACAAATGTGCTCTTATATATTTATTTATATCCTGTTCTTTCTCTAGAGAAGCTCTGACTGAAACACTTATAAAACATGTCTAAAGTGTTGTTAAAACAAATGTCACTATAGAGATAACTCAGCCTTATTTGCAGGGCGTATCCCTTTCAAGCCATAATTACAAAGGTCCTCGCCTCTTTCTCTTATGAGCTGGGTCATTTCATTGTTTTTTTTGTGGACTCTGGAGTCTGCTTACATTACCACCTTCTATTTGCTGTATTTATCCATCATTATACATGCCTGTTCTGATGCCCTTCTGCTATCATGACCATTTTATACATATTGCCTATTAGCTATTTCTGTAGCCATGCTTGTTTGTGCTTCACACTTTTTCATTCTCATTACAATATACTTGTATGTAGCTAATATGACATAACAGTTTTTCACTATCATGTCTGCTACTCTTACAATCTCTTAATCTGTTTCTATTGACTTTTTTTAGATGTGTGTCAGAGCTCCCTATGTCTAGCATTCATTAAGTTTAACTACATCTCAGGTAGCTTCCAGATACCCATGGGCTAGGAGTTTGACTCCAGGAAAAAATTCAGGGAAGATGATCCTGCTTCCCCGACCTCTTTCAGGGAAGATGATCCTGCTCCCCCTGCCTCTGCCTCTTTCTATCTCTTTCTATCTCTGTGTCTTGGCCTGAGTCTGTCTCTGTCTCTCTCTCCCTCTCCCTCTCTCTCTCTCTCTCCTCTTCCTCTATCCCCCTCTCCTTGTCTCTTTTGGGTCCCCATCTCAAGGATCTCAGTTCTGTCCTGCCTGTCTTTCTAAAATCTGAAAATAGTTACTTCATATATTTTGTCAAACCTTCTAGTTCCTCTGATGGGAAATTAACTAACTATGCCTTTTTTTTTTTTACTGTGGCAAGAAGCAGATGTCAAGCAGCTGAAATGTTGGCACTGTTAGCTATGTGCTATTAATGAGCCAATTATTGGATAATAAAGTAAATTGTGTGTGTTAGGATTTTAACTAAACATTTAAAGGACAGGGAAGTCTACACTGAAGGAACTCAGGGAGCTAGTGTTGGTAGTAATGCAATGACAAATAGTGTACACACCATTGTATAGAGCTTTCCATGGCTGCTGGGAACTGTTTTTCCTCTTAGAAATTCAAGCCCCGGTCATAAGGTATTAATACTGATGGAAGTATAATGTAGGAAAGTGGTATTCATGATGAGGAGACTGCAGGTGAAAAAAAAAATACAGGAACAAAATGGCAGGTGGCAGTTAGGAGATGGCAAGATGTTTAGTATATTCTGGTAGAGAAGAGGGGGTGAGAATTACAGAGTCTGCAGAGGATAGAAAACTGGGTCCTCGAGGCCTGGCCACCATGGTCAAGAGCTGGACGTTGTCCTCTGTGTTTCCTTCTCTGATATCAGGACTTTGGTTTTGGATTTCATGGAGACATTTCCACTCCTTAAAGTCCATATCCCACCATTACCAAATCACCCAAGAGTCTTAGCAAATGTACAGACAACATTGAGTGGATCAAGGAGATGCAGGGAGATTAAAGTCCTGGTGGCCCAGGAAAGTGTCAGGAAGTTTCAAGGATGCCTGGAATGGAAGGGAAAAGGCAGACATGGTAAATACTACTACCCTTGCCTTCTTTGTTGAGACCAGCTCTCAAGTAGCCCAGGCTTGCCTTGAACTTCTAATCCTCTCCCCAAGCCCAATTGCCCCCGTCCTTTTCCCACAGAGTGTAAGGATTAAAGGCTTTGCTGCCAGGCCTGGCTTCTTCACCATTCAGAGTTTTCAGCCTTTTCATATTTAATCCAAGTAGACTCGGTGCAGGGTCTATATTCTATACCTTTAATAACTCTACAAATCTGTCTCAAGATCAATCACTTCATATCCTGATTGCCTACTTCCCTTCTAAACCAGAAACTTTGAGAAGGCAAAAACTATGCCTTATGTTTGTTGTGTCCCTGGGACAGACAAACAGCAAACTGGAGAGTTAAAAAGGCTTCCCACTGTAGATACAGGAGTCAATGAATCAACACCCACACTAGTTCTTAGAATGCCATGAGTAAAAGAATAATACCATGTAAAATGAGATACAGGGTTTCTTTGGACAGGGCATCCTTTCTGAGAAGGGAGCAGGGAGCTTTAGTCACCCAAGTGTCTGGGGATGTCTTGCTTTAGGGAGAGAAGGAACTCCTGTGCTGTAAAACCAGAGAGCTCAGCAGAAAGCCGCATATGACTTTATCAGAGAGGAACACCGAGGTTGATCATCTTCTTAGAGAAAGTCTGGTAGTAAATGTGTGCTCCATTTCAAGGGTGAGGCAAAGTCAAGGGGAGGGCTTTCAGGAGGGAAGCAAAGGGTGACAAAGTTTGGTTTATATTTGAAAAGAGATATTGAAAAGTGGAATGGAAGGGAGTGAAAATCAGAGAAAGAAGGGTTAGTATATGAGGTAGAAATGGACAATTTTAGTGAGACATAGCTACTGTTTGGGGATCTTTGGAGTTTAGAAGTACAAGAAATATGAGGTTAATTCATTTCTGTTTAGATGTTTAAATCTTTGAGCAAGATAATTGATGATGGAAAGGCATCTTTATGTTTTGTATCTATACATGAGTCATAATGAAGAGGAAGTTTGGCTTTTGTTTAGGTTGTAGATGTGGCAAGGGAAGAAAGGGAAGAACAGCTAGGCAGAGCAGGAAAAACTGGTGCACAGTGAAGAGAGTCATAGACCAATGGGTATCAGACAGATAAAGTGTGCTTTCAACTTTACAAAGGGACAAGGTGCTTGACAAAAATGGTGACTATGGAAGGTTCCCCTAGTAAGATCAGTACCCCACTACCCACTGTAGAATGCTAGTCACATGAAGGATAATCTGCATGCAAAATAACCTCTCCCTTTGCCCATACTGGGTGTCCCAGCTCTCATGTATAGATTTTATTGCTATCTTGATTTGAAGAGGGACCAAGCAGCAGTTATGAACATAGTTGATATTCCCATATCATTAATAAAAATATCATACAAACTAGGCCTAATTGCACCAAGATGGAGAGAGCATGAATGGAAGATAAAGCATTTTAATTACCTCAAACAATACTGGCAGTGATGAGAGTGAATGTGGAACCCCAGAAAAAGTCATAGATACCCAAGGATCAGAGAAGGATACTGAGCTGTGTGGATGATGGGAGAGGCCAAGCAGGGAAGCAGACACAGGCAGGCTAGTTCGTGATATACAGAGATAGCATAATGCAATTAGGCTTAAGTGAAAGAGAACTGCACACACTTCCTTATCCATTAATTTACCAATCAGATTGAAAAGCATATGAGGGTTATGGAAAGACAATATATGACAGTCAAAGGTAGAAAGATAATTTTATGTTTTCTTGTATAATATAAGCTAGCTTCTGTACTTACAATAAGTGGTGTTTCCCTTTGGGAATAAAACACTCAGCAAACCCCATGGAGTATCCATGAGGTTTATTTCCTGGTTATTAAGTGAGTCGTGTTAGCTCTCTAGCATGCATGCTTATTCTGCACAGCTCTAGACATGGTCTCAGGCTGGGTGAATCTGTTGGAAGTTGCATCGACTCTATCAGAATCGGGAGTAAAGATCATAGCTTCTTGAAAGCTTTTGGGCTGGGGCCTCGAAGGGGACACTGAAATAGATTGTCCTTTTTAATACATTTATTGGAAGAGAACACCACAATCGGCAAGCAGGCAGCAGCTCGGGGAAGCTTCAAGGCTCACGTGGCAGAGTTGGAGAGTCCCCCCCCTTTTTTATTAATTTATTCATATTACATCTCGATTGTTAGCCCTTTCCCTGTTTCCTCCCATTCTTCCCTCCCTCCCACTTCCCCCCTTCTCCTCTCCCCTATGTCTGTGATTGAGGGAGACCTCCTCCCCCTATATACGCTCTTAGAATATCGAGTCTCTTCTTGGTAACTTGCTATCCTTCCTCTGAGTGCCGCCAGGTCTCCCCATCCAGGGGATGTGGTCAGAAAACGGGCACCAGAGTTCGTGTGAGAGTCAGATCTCACTCTCCACTCAACGGTGGAGAATATCATGATCGTCGGCTAGGTCTTGGTAGGGGTTCGAAGCTTACTGCCTATATTCTCCTTGGCTAGGTTCCATAAGAACGGAGTGGGAAGAGATTTAAGTTTTCTTCTTTGGCTCCGAGTTGGAAGTTGCCGGGCTAACTTGGGAGTGGTCAGTTAATGAATGGTGATGATGATGAACATTGTCTCTCTGGCCAGCCTTTGCTGGGAGGAGGGTGGGGAAGGCAAAAATCTAGAAAGAAAGCTCCTCTAGCTCTTGAAATGAAATTTCCTTCATTTCTTAAATGATCACAGCTCAAACAGAATGAAGAAGCTTTACAAAATGGCCTAGCCCTGGCCAACATGGCTCTATCTAATCTCAGCTCTTAAGACAACAGAAGAAAACCTTTACCAGTATTATTTCACTCAAATCTCATGGGAAGGTGTTGGGCTATATTGTTTTAACGTCTGTGTCAGTTCATTTACATGATGGGGAGCATCCTTTGAGCATTTCAGGGGTGGCATGTTCCCTTAACCCTCTCAGAAAAACACAAACCCCCAAATCACAGCCATACACCCATCAGCTGACCCTCCTGGGGCTTTCATCACTCCTCCAAATGACTATCTGCTCCAATCAAGCCTTCATGCTTACTATTCTCTGCATATGCCTTGCTAATTTTAGTACACATTGCTCTGAATCATAGCATGTCAGAGCTGAAAAGGCTCTTAAGGGTTAGGAGCAGCCCTCCTCAATTTACACCCGAGGAAACACATTTCATTAGCCCTTCAAAGCCTAGCTCATGTCTCTCATGTCACTTTCCCTGTTAAGTCATAGCAACTCTAAAAACAACTTAAAAAAAAAAAAACTTTAGTTAGGTTTTTTTTTTTTTTTTTTTTTTTTTTTTGGAGGGGGGTTGTTTGGATTGTTTGGTTTTGTTTGTTTTGAGTTGATTTGGTTTGGGTTTTGGTGTTTTGTAGGCTGTCCTAGAACTGGCTCTGTTGACCAAGCTGGCCTCAAACTCACAAAGACACTCCTGCCTCTACTTCCCAAGTGCTGGTATTAAAGATGTGTGTCATTACAGCTGGCTAAAACACTATTTAGCCTTAATGATGTATTTTTATGTATGAAAAGGAAATCGTTGACAAGTCTCTGCCTCACTAGGCAAGGGGTGGTTTGGGGCATATATTTGATTCTATAAGTCTGTCTTTGAAGCCTTGTATGTTTTACCCTTGGTGTTGCTTTGATGTGTATCACACTTATTTGTCATATTCCTACTTATTAGTCACCTTGCAACAGTCCATGGTATCTAGTTAGAGGACAGTTACAACAGAACAGCAAAGAACAGAACCCAGGGGGCACACATGGAACTCAGCCAGCATCACAACTACCTGCATTCTCCTACTCAGTAAACTTTGGAGTCTGGCTTTTCTTAGAATTTTGATACTTTGGTTGTTTGCTTGTTTTTGTTGTTATCATTCTATTTGCAGGGGAAGGGCGTTTGAAACTCATTCTCCGGAATACACTTGAATAGCTAACATTTCTTTAAAAGATAAACTATGATTAAAAAGCATTGCCACTCCTTGGCCAATGATGAGGCCACGTCCAGAAATCAGCCTCCAGATCACTTCCTTGCAACACACACAGAAGTCTTATCAACACCAAGTCTGAAAAAACCCAGAGACTCACCAGTCAGCGTTGGTCTGCAGTCATGAGTTCCTGCTTCGACTTGCCAACATCTGAGTGTTTCAATTCCCAGGTGACCCTGTATCCTGTGCTAAATCCTTGTACAGTTCAGCTATGCAGATTTGATTTGTATTGTAGGCACAGAAAATATTTAACACACCCAATGTCTCTGATCTTGCTTGAACTAGTGCCTTTCATCTTCCTACAGTTGTCACAAGCCCCTTGTATGCCCTGAATGCCCCTGCAGTGTCTGAATAGTACATGCTCTGTTGTTCCTTCCCACCTGGAAATCCAATTCTCAAGTCATTTGACTGTCGTTCTGGGTGTTACTTCTCCCTAAATATAAAGGCTTTTTCTTTTATTTCATTATTTTTTCTTAATTTTCCAACCATCTAGACCTTTGTTGTCATGCTGGACAGAACCGAGTGGCCATGCACCCGTGCTTGTCGCTGCTGTGTTGCACTGTATCGGCTTCTCCCTGCTTCTCCAAGCCTTCCAATTTCTTAAATCCATCAACTTCCTTTCAGAATTTGGACAGCCCAGTCATTCTTTCTAGGTATCTGCCCCTAGTCCTCATGTCCCTCTGGGGCCTATGACACTTAACCCAGATTATCACTTGTAGGCCCTTAAAGTTCAGGAAACTGTGCTGAGAGTAAAAGGCAAGGTGATATAGATTGCAGAACCTTAAGTTAGACTGTACTGACATTTGGAGAGGGCTCTCTTTTTTATTAACACCATATTAGAATGGATTTTTAAGGTAGGGGGTGCAACGTAGTACATAGACATACAATATGTATAATACTTGAAGTACCTTAATCAGCTACCATCCCCATCTACTCTCTTTACCTGGGGACAGGCAGCACGAGTTAGTATTCTGCTTTCTACCATGTACATCTGGAGCCATAGATGAGAAGGTCCGTTGATCTGATATGCTTTATGTCCATGTAACACATGCTCACATGTGAACTAGGAGATCAGACAGACATGGATCCATGTTCCCCCAACTATGTACTAACTTGAGCATTTTAAAGAGTTAATGGGAGAATTAAATGAGACAATGCATGAAAAACGAGATGTGCCCATTGTAAACTAGTTGTGACAAAAAATTGTTATTTATCTGTATAAACAGTGGTCAGAGGACCATTATCATTAGACCCCAAACATTCTTCAAATTCCAGTCCATAAGGCATAACAATTATTTAGTGATTTGTCTTATGATTTAAATTTCAAATGAGATTACTACCTTCTCCCTGCCCAAACATTTAGGCTTGAAAGTTTTCTATATTTACCAAATGATACCATCATTTTGTCTGGTATTAAAATACAAACACTTGATATTTTCATCTAAATCACTACTTTATATCCAATCTATGAATTAGACTAGAACTCATAATCTTGGGGTTTTTGTATTTTGTTTTCTTGTTTGTTTGTTTTTCTTTTGGCCCCCATTGAACCACCCCTCCCACCTCATTCAACTGGAATTCAGGTTGGTTGCTGTATTGATACGTTACCACCCCAAGTCCAACTGCATAGTTTGGGGAGAGCTCTCTCTTGGGTTTGGATAATATTTACTTGCAGATACCTGCCATCACAGTGACACACAGAGTAGCCTTGCTGCCATGAAAGTCCTTTGTCTGTGTAGCCACTATATTTTTACTCTTGCCATAGCTGTGCATTTTCCGGAATATCAAAGTTGGATTCCTACAGTATGTAATACTTTCAGACGGGGTTCTTTAACTTGGTAATCTGCATTTAAGTTTCCCCCATGTCTTTTCATGGCTTGATAGCTCATTTCTTTTTAGCACTGAATAATATTCCATGGAACATTGTCAGTTTATACACCACTCACCTCTGAAGGTCATCTTGGGTGCTTCTAAATCTCAGCAATTATGAATAAAGCTGCTATAAACATCATGTTCAGACATAAATTTTCAAGTTATTTGGGAAAATACCAAGGAATGTGATTGCTGGATCATATGATAAGAGTATATTTAGTTTTGTTAGAAACTGCCAAAATGTCTTCCAAAATGAAGATACCATTTTGCATTCACACCGACAATGAATAAGAGCTTCTGGGGTTCTGTGGGTTCACCAGCAGTTGCTGTGGTCAGTGTTTGGTAGGCTGGACTGCTTTCCTAGCTGTGTGCTGGTGTCTTACTGTAATATACTGTGTCACATGGTTGCCTCCTCGCCCCTCTATCAAACAGAGCAATCTTCCTGTCCCCTTGTGTTATTTTGCAATTCCTTAATGATGTAGAAAGTGAAGAATCTTTTCATATGCATATTTATCATCTGTGTATCATTTTTGGTGAGCTGTCTGTTCAGGTCTTTTGCTTATTTTTTATTGGGTTGTTTTGTTATTGCTGAGGTTTAAGAATTCTTTGTACATTTCAGATATGCTTTTTGCAAAGATGTCTTGTGTGTCCATAGCATGAATTTCATTCTTTTGATGAACTGGCTCTTATAGAGCAGATATTTCAAATACCTGTAAAGTGCATTTTTTCTTTTTTCTTTTCTTTTCTTTTTTTTCTTCAGGAATTTGCCTCTGGTGCTGTGTCTAAATAATTCTTTCCATTGTCATTTAGATTTTCTTATTTTGGCTTCTAATAGTTTCATATTTTATATTTGAGCCTATGACTAACATTGAGGTAAATTTTGTGGAGCTATAAGGTTACATGTTAGTCAGGACTCTTTTTCTTGCATGTAGGGATTGAGTTGTTACTGCATCATTTGTCAAAGGGACCATCTTGATTTTAGACCTGTAGTATCATTCTGGGATTCTGACTTATAGAACTTAATACATTTCATTTGGTTTACCTTGTATGGTTCATCGTGTTTGTTGTGGCAACAACAGGAAACCAATACAGTAGCGTTTATCCTATTGGATGTAGGGAGAATCAAATCAGAACGCAAACAAGTGTCAAGGGAGACCATAGTGCTCTATCTGCAGTAAGATCAGTGTGTCTGGGCACAGAGTCCAGAGAGGCAAACAGATTAACAATATGGACAGGCAGCAAACTGCGTGTATATATGGATTGCGTAGACCACACAAGAGATGAAGGTGCAGCCTGCGAGAGAGTGGCAGCACTGCCTTCCCGTTTCCTGTCTTTACTATCTCATCTTCTTCTCTTCCTTTCCCCCTGGAGATCTGTAGTTCACAGTGGGTAGAGGTGAACTGGTTAGGCATTTGCAGGGACTAACATAAGGCTCCCACTTTCCTACAGGCCTAACCAAATAGGAACTTCTCCAGACATCACCCAACCCTGTAAATAACAAGAACTATTTCATACTTTTTTTTTTCAGCACTTATTTTCTTACTATAAACACTTATGACCCTTCCAACATTGTCCTCTGACTTCATGCTGAACAAGAGTTTGCCTAGTGAGAGCAGTCCCAGGATCTTCCAGAAACCATGCTGTTCACAGGGCTGTGTTCTGGAAGAAAGCAGTCCAAAATCAATGTGCTCAGGAAACAAGGTGCAGCTTCTAGGAGCATTCAACAGCCTGCAGCCAGCCAGCCTTATCTGGGGACAATTTGATCAATTGACACATGTTTCTAATGGGTCTCCATTTCACGTGCAGAGTGACCATGAGAAAAAAAATGAAAGAAAGAAAAAGACCACAGAGCAGTTGTGTTTGTCTGGGTCCATGGTTTCCGTGATTGATTCTAGATGTGGGATTCTTTCTCTTTGACACAATCAATTACACTGACCAATTTCTCCTAATATGGGATCTGTGCATACATACCTGCACACTGCAGTGTTTGCCAGGAGACTCATTATAATCATCATTGCATATTTATTGAGAACCCAGTGGGCACAGAACACTGCACTAGGCATGTGATCAAGTGAAAGCCTATTTCCAGCCAAGCCCCTTTGTTTCCATCCTGCTCTGTGAGTAATAACATACCTAAGGAAGTGGAATACCACACACAATCAAATTTATTATCTGATTTGATCATTATTTTGATTGCTACTTATGATTTATAATGGAGGTCATTATTTTATTACATACTTTCTGTACATAATTAAGTTACTTTAAATGAAGACTTTCATTCTGTGCAAGTTGGTAAGAATAATGTATTTCTGATTTTCTCATCATAGACTGAAAAGAAATTGAGCCACAAAAAGATATTATACTATTGAAGGTTTTTTCCCCCTCAAAATTTAGCATACATTGTACATATAAATGGGAAAATTGATGGCATTTACTTAGAGATAAATGTCGTTGTTTCAAAAAATTATCAGAACTGTGCTGAACAAACCAAGTTCCTCACATGCCAAGTACGGCTTGAATTATCTTGTCACCTTGAAAGTTTCAAGTTTTAAAGCTTGAACAGCTTCTTCTTATAAAGACCACTTTGTTATAGGTGCACGCATATTCGTGAGACAAAAAAAAAAAAACCCAAATTGATAAAGGAAAGAAGAATACACATCTGTGTCTTTCAAAACAGAATTTTATATATTTCATTGTTAGAGCATTGGTTTATGTATCGGGCAAACTTTGATCTTAAAATATCTTTCTGAGGCATGAGTTTCTCCAGAGACAATTTGCTGTCTTGATATGCTCATGAGTGAAACATGAATAAATATTTTGTTCCACAAAATATTCCTACCATCATCCTCCATCTCTTTCAGACTTGTCTTTGTGCAAAGGAGGTTGTAGCCAGGTTTTTTTTTTTTTCTTTTTTTTTTTTTGAGACGTATTCAGCCTTCCAGAAAGAATAAACAGGAATTATTTTCTCTAGTCCTAAAACCTGGGTGTGCTGGGATGAGGCTCACATATCAGATCACTTTAATTTAATATCCACTATCTGTGTCAAATTTCTTCTTGATTCCTATGACCTTGGCTTGCTCTCTCTGCTGGAATCTTTCCCTTCTCTGCCTGTGCCTTTCCTTCCTTCTCTTTCCATAACTGGGCACCTGAGTCACGTACAGGCTGAGGGAATGCCAATGGTCACAGCCTGTTCCTTCTAGCTCTGAGCTAACAAGTGGAGTTGTTTCCCTCTCCTGCCCATGGCCACTTAGCATGTGTGCCATTCGGGTCCAGTCTGTGCACACTTCGGACAGTGAGTCCTCAGCACTGTGCCGGCTCTTCTTGGAAACCAAAGTGGATGAATTAGTGAGAATCACATTCTGTCTGATCATAACAAGAAGTAAGAAGTGAGTTTAGGGTGAAATGGTCTGGATACGTTCCCATCGTGAATAAAGAAGCCATTTGTTTTCCTATTGGCTCCTATATTTGGTATCAGAAATTTTGAATTAGTTATATCCTAATTAATTCACCTATGAATGTAAATTCAGGGATTTTTACACTTGTCATTTGTTCTTAACTCCTGTGCAATGCTTATAAAGACATCATGGTTAACCAGAAAACAGTCAAGTTTGGAAGGGTCATCACAACTGATCCGCCTAAGGAATCCATTTTATCATCACAGTCCAAAGAAGCCTACTGCCATAGGGAATCCTCACCACCATACAGTGCCACTCTGATTTCATCAAGTAGTTCATTGCCTCTGCAAAGCCTCTGTCCTCACCTCCACCTCACCCCACCCTTGCTCTCCAGACATCTGACCCCCATCCTCCTCACCTCCCTCAGCACTCCATCTCCCATCTCGCTCCCTCTCTTCAGGAACTTCCTCTGTCTATCCTATTTCTCCTTCTGAGTGAGATTCAATCATCCTCCTTTGGGTCTTCCTTGTTACTTAGCTTCTTTGGGTCTATGAATTGTAGTGTGTTTACCCCGTACTATATGGTTAAAATCTGCTTATAAGTGAGTACATACCATGTGTGTCTTTCTGGGTCTGGGTTACCTCACTCATGATGATCATTTCTACTTCCATCCCTTTGACTGTTCATTTCAGAATTTCCTTGTTTTTAATAGCTGAGTAGTATTCTACTGTGTAAATGCACCACAGTTTCTTTATTCATTCTTCAGCTGAGCAACATCTGTATTATGATCAGTTTCTGGCTGTTACAAATAAAGCTGTTACGAACATGGTTGAGCAAACCATATGTGGGGGCATCTCTGAGACAAGCTGGAGACCTATGACAGGGTAGGCCACCTGTGACCCCTAGTAGTGAGGCACATTGAAACTGAAAAGGCTACCCTCTATCCAGGCCTCCTAGTGCATGGAGGGGAACACCAATCCACTCATAACAACTCAACAATTATTACCCTGTCTACAAGATGTGCAGAGATAAAGATAGAATAGAGATTGAGGAAATGTCCAACCAATGCCTGGCCACAGCATGGGAGAGAGCCAAATTAATGACACTGTGCTATGCTTGCAGATGGGAGCCTAGCATAGCTGTCCTCTGAGAGGTTCTACCCAGCAGCGGATCTAAACAGATGCTGAGACTCACAGCCAAAGATTCGGCCGAGTGTAGGCAGGAGGATAGAAGGACTCAGAGGGGACAGAAGCTCCACAAGAAGACCAACAGAGCCAACTAACCAGGGCCTGGGTGGGGGTGGGGCTTGGGGAGACAGAAGCATCAATCAAGGACTATGTAGGGACTAGACCTAGGCCCCCTCCACAGATGGTATATACTCACTTATAACCGGATATTAGCTACATAATACAGGATAACCACACTACAATACACAGACCTAAAGAAATTAAATAACAAGGAGAACCCTAGGGAGAATGCTTAATTCTCATTCAGAAAGACAAATAGAATAGACACCAGAAATAGCTAAAGAGAATTCTGGAGCAGGATGAGAGCCTACCATAGATGTCCTCTGAAAGACTTCACCCAGCAGGAGAGCCAAGCAGATACTGAAACTCACAGCCAAACTTCAGGGTGAAGCACAGGGAGTTTTATGAAATAGTTGGGGACTTGAAGAACCTGGAGGGGTCAGACTCTCCACAAGGAGACCAAGGGAGCCAACAAATATGGGCAGAGGAAGAAGGTGCTGTAGAGACTGATGTACCAACCAAGGACTATGCATGGTGAGGACCTAGACTTTCTGCTCAGATGTAACAGATAGGCAGCACAGTGTCCCTTGTGGGTCCCCTAATATGGGGAGTAGGGACTACTTCTGACATGGACTCTAGTACCCACTTGTAGATCACTTCCCCCTGACAGGTCGGCCTTGCCAGGCCAGAGAGAAAGAGGATACAGGCAGATGTCAGGGGAGGAGGGCTCCCTCTTTCTGGGGAGGAGGGAGGGAGGGAGGGAGGGCGGGAGGGAGGGAGGGAGTGTGGGATGGGGAGGCAACAAGCGAGGGGACTACAATTGGGATGTAAAGTGAACACATTTTTTAAAAGTTCATTTTTCGCATTTAGCCTGAAAGGAACAACCAACACTAATATGTTAATAAAGGTTTTACTTTCAAGACTAACTCTACCACATAAAATAAAAGTTCACTTTTTTCTTAGCACTTACACATGTTAACCCTGAGGATTTGATTTATACTATTGCAATGAACTAGGAGTTTTTTCTTGAGAAGTCTCTAACTTGTAGCATTAAGATAATGAAATAACTTAAGAATGTAAATAAGACATGGCTGCCAAAATTTTCCTCTATTTTCATGTTCTCATTGTCCTCCACTCATTCCACGTATGCTGGGATCTTTAGCTAGGGCTTTGTCACTGGAGTTAGAGTGCTTGACTCCAAGTGGGCGTCTCCTCTGCAGAGAAGTTGCTGGTCTCCTAGAGATGCCGTTCACTTGTACCCCATCCTCACTCCACCCCCGGAAGTCTCTAGACTTCTATTCTTTTGATTAGAAAAGAGATCAGAGCCCTTCCCATTGGCTCATTAAAATTTCAATTTTTAGCAATATGAATATCATATGTCTACTTTGGTGAGTTTCCAGAAGAAATGGTTTACAAGCAGTATCAAGCTTGTCAGTTAATTTTATATGTGTTTTTATTTCTATGCCACGTTTAGAATTTCCCACATAAATAAGAAAGAAGTAGTAGCTGGCTTCACGCTATTACACTTTGAACCAGAAAGATTGTTTATAGATTCGTGTATTTGAACACTTGGTCCCCAGTTGACGCTGCAGCTAGGGAACCTGTAGGGGTGGAGCCTTGTTGAAGGAAACACAACACTGGGGGAGAGGTTTGGTTTGTATAGCCAGGCCCTACTTCTCTGTTCTTTCTGTTTCCTTGTATGTGGGTGAACTGTGACCCCTCAGCTCTCTGAGTACCAGCCCCATTGTTGTCTCATGTTGTACTGTACCTCCAGTAGAACTACCAGACAAAATAAAGCCTTCTCTAGTAACTTCATGTTGGTTTTATGACAGCAGTAAAAAAAATAATCAAGCTAGAACACCCACAGAGAGATCTAGTGTGCTGTCCTAGAATAAAATAATGACACTGTCGTTTCATCTACATCTAGCTCCAAGAATGACTTTATGGGAGAACACATTGACATTCACATGGCCCTCATTTTCTTTCATTTCCAGATTAGAACATGGTTAAAGCAAGCAAACAAACAACAACCAAACCAAACCAAAACAAAACAAAACAAAAAACCAAAAAAAATTAAAAAATAAAAATTAAGCATCAGGGTTGAGTACTAGTTAACCAGATAATTTTCAGTTCACTTAATTACTATTTTGGACAGTCATCTCTTCAACATGAAAATTGAGGGCTGGAAACTATTCAGTGGATACAAAGACACCAGACTCCACCTACATCTAAACCTATCAATTTGATATCAGAAGTGTGATAGATAAAAGACTGGATACTTAGAATGGTCCAGGTTTTTTACTTTACCCTTACTGCTTGGCTAGTGCTCTCTTTAAACTTTGTTGTTGTTGCTGCTGCTGCTGTTGTTGTTTTTATACTAGAAAAAGTGGAAATAATGATCTAGAGAATTAAGCTTTGTTCCAGAAAGATTATTTAGCATGTGACAAATACTAAAGTCAGTAATTAGTACCTCTTCCCAGTACTGGAGTCTATCTTGGGAAGATGCTTCACTTACAGGACACTTACTGTGGTTACACACCACACCTTTTGCCAACCATGTCAAGACTCAGTGCCCTCTACCCCACCTCTCCTAATATAGAGGAGTGACCCAGCGTATGCAATATTTGAAATGTCTCAGTCATCACTGGGAATGAACAGCAAAGCAGCCTGTCCTGCCGGAGTCACCGTCTCAGCATCACAGGCAGAGTCGGGAGCTGAGGACTGGCACTGGGGGCTGTTTTGCTTGGTGGTGGCAATGAAAACAGAAAGTACAGAAGTTTCCAGCCCACGTTCCAAAGAGATGTAGTTCCTCTAGATCCCATGAACTGGAATTAACCTGTTCCTTGAACTCCCTTAGATATTCTTGACTAACTAATCTAGAATATCCAATCCAGAATAACGAATCACGTACCAGGGATGTCCACGTTTTTGACACTGCAACATGATATTGTGGTTTATGAAAGTGTTGAGGCCCATTTATAGCCACCCTGGAGGACACAGATTGGACACAGCTGCTCGAACCTTCTCCATCCATGGTCACAGACAGCAGATACCACTCTTAATTGTATGCAACATTTACGATATAACAAGGAGAAGGTCCTCTTTAAACATCTGGTGAATATTTGCAACAAGTTGTGAAAGAATAAGTTATTTTAGAGATGTAACAATACGAAGAACTGAAGAATGTATTTCTAAAACAATAAAGACTTTATAAAGTAACTTCAAAGCATGCCATTTTAAAAGGAAAGGGTAAAAACACATATAGCTTTTTGCTTGTTTTGTTTTGTTTTGTTTGTCTCTGAGCTACAGACTACAACATGCACTAATAAATAATTTCTTTCCTCTAACCCAAGCACTAGAGATAGGTAACTGATGTTTTCCGTTCTAATTCCTAAAAAGGAAAGCTTAAAAGCAAATGAATTAACCAAGCTTTCCTGATTTGGCAGGACACACCTACTTCCTCCAGGCTCCACAGAACTTTCTGAGACAATGGACACAGATCTCAGTAATTTCTTGGGTGTTTGCTATTCATTTGTCTGTTGCTTAATGACTTAAGGTGAATGACTGGCAAATGCACACGTAGTCAGCTGTGTTAACTGTGTGCTGCTAAGAGGGATGGGGCCTCAGGGCAGAACTCAGAAATCCTTGCTTTGGGAGCCTGCTGCTTTATCTAGGAGGTCATGCTCATTTAGGAGCGCTCTGTAAACGGGAGCTCCTCAACTGAAAGGGTGGAGTACCACGTGGGAAGTGGGAAGACACTTGTGGAAGCACCCCGTGCTCCGGTGTCTCCTGGATTGCCTACATAGCCTATGTTGGTAGACTCAATCTGGGCCAACTCTAGCTCTTTTGTTTGGGAAGAGCAGGGGAGTGTTGTGGGGAAATGGGAAAGGGGCAGTATTTTAATTTATTCTTATGATAAATATCAGTAAACCACAGATTAAAAGTATAGATTTTTCAGATTGATGCTCCTAACACGGAGTCATTTAATAAGAGATTAAAATGAGCATTTACTAACAATGAAGTCATTATTTTAATGAAACCTGATCAACTTTCCTGAATAATTTGGGATTTTTTAAAACAACATATTTCAAGTCACGGAAGAAAAAAAAAAAAAAAAAAAAAAAAAAGGAAAAGACCATACGTTTGGCAGAAATGAAAAATGGTTACTATGGCAGCTTGATTTGGACATGGAAAACCTGTTTCAAGCTATTCATAAACCCAACTCTTGCAAACTATTTATTATGCACAATAAATTATATGAAACTTGTAATGGAAAAAAATGAGAGTGACTTGTTTTAGAACTCAGGGAGTTAATGAAAGCTATCTGAGGAGGATGGGCTGGTAGACTGTGGATCCTGGTGTTCCTGATGAACTTGGGTAATTTTAACTCCCCTCTGAGAGGACATCCAAATTCTTCACTAGTGCAAAATAAATGCTTCATTCTTTAACGGAAAAAAGGAGAATGCTCTAGCCGCATAACATATGCCATTTTCACAATTCAGATACAATTCCTTTGGCTTCTGTTCTTTTAGCATTGGTGGACATTTCTGGTTACAAATACAGGTCAAAAACAGAGAAAGTATAAGAGAAGGTGAGTATTCACTGACAATTCTCCTATTCTGAGATACTGATTCTACATGCTACTGACTCTATATGAGGTAGTATTTTAAGACATTATACTATAATAACTATAAATAGATTTTATGTTTTTAAGGCTATGAGTCCAGAGACGGTAACAATACAGTGGCAAAAAGAGGTAAGTATTTTACACATGAATGCCAAAGATGGAGACTCAATTTCTGAACTCAAAGACAAAAAAAAAATGTAACTGGTAACAAAAGGTATTATCCACCAAGAACTACTAGAAACAACATACAACTGACTTCTCATTAACTTATGTGGGTAGTGAGGCCTGTGGAAAATTTATAACGAGACAGAAAGAGCTAAGTGGGAATAGGAGCACAATGGGTGGGAATAGGGACACAGTGAGTGAGTGGAAATAGGGGTACAGTGAGTGAGAATAGGGGCACAGTGAGTGAGTCGGAACAGGGGCACAGTGAGTGAGAATAGGGACACAGTGAGTGAGTGGGAATAGGGGCACAGTGAGTGAGAATAGGGACACAGTGAGTGAGTGGGAACAGGGGCACAGTGAGTGAGAATAGGGACACAGTGAGTGAGTGGGAACAGGGGCACAGTGAGTGAGAATAGGGACACAGTGAGTGAGTGGGAACAGGAGCACAGTGAGTGAGTGGGAACAGGGGCACAGTGAGTGAGAATAGGGACACAGTGAGTGAGTGGGAACAGGGGTACAGTGAGTGAGTGGGAACAGGGGCACAGTGTGTGAGTGGGAACAGGGGCACAGTGAGTGAGAATAGGGACACAGTGAGTAAGTGGGAACAGGGGCACAGTGTGTGAGTGGGAACAGGGGCACAGTGAGTGAGAATAGGGACACAGTGAGTAAGTGGGAACAGGGGCACAGTGAGTGAGAATAAGGACACAGTGAGTGAGTGGGAACAGGGGCACAGTGAGTGAGACTAGAAGCACAGGACATATTAATGTGTTTAAGAAAGGAAGAACATGAAGACTTGTGGTTCATAAAACAGTTTGGAAAAGAAGCACAGCGTGGGGACACAGAGAAGCGCTAAGCCAGGGTGCTGTGGGCAGGAGACTACGTGCTAATGAGAGTGAGGATTAGTATGTTTAAAGTATTTGTCTATAAAAAAAATAGAATGCACTAAAGAACTCAACCTGTGTTCAGAATTTTACTCCAAAATGTGGGTGGCAGGCGAAAGAAAGTAAATCCTATAGGAAAGTTATGAAGGCTACGAAGTAGTCCAAATAAACTCTCCTTATAAGCAAGATTAAACAGCTCTGTCCTTGGAGCCAGACAGCCTGGCTGAAATCCCCACCCTGAATTTACGAATGTCTACCTCAGTGCCCTCATTTCTCCACAGGGCCATGGGAAATGACCATTTTCTTGGTACAGTTATCTCTACAACCATGCGAGTCACAGGACACCCACCCCCCAAAGAGAGCATTGTTATCAGTGGGTAGTAAAAGAAAATGATTTTCAATTATTGGCCTGATTTTTAATGTTCTAAAATGTCTTTCATCAAGGTAAATTTAGAGTTATCTTCCTTATTATATGTCATCTTACATTCTAGTTTTAATTTTTAACAGCTCGAGAGTAAACTGTATGTAATTAAGATATAAAATGCAATTAACTTTGACACAAGTATACAACTATAAACTCATGACCAAGTCAAGATAGTGAAAACATAAAACACTTGAGACAGTTTCCTTCAGCCCAAAAATAATTTTACACATCCATCTCGGCCCACACACCTATCCCCAAAAATCATCTACACTTTTTATTATTAATTACATTGCAATCTTTACTATTTTATGTAAATGTAATATACAATACATTTTCTTGTAAGTCCATGAATTCTTTTCCACAGCACATTGATTTTGAGATTCTCTCTCTCTCTCTCTTTCTCTTTCTCTCTCTCTCTCTCTCTCTCTCTCTCTCTCTCTCTCTCTCCTCCCTCCCCCTCCCTTCCTCCCCCCTCCCTCCCTTCCTCCCCCCTCCCTCCCCTCCTTCCCCCTCCCTCCCTCCCTCCCTCCCCCCTCCCTCCCTTCTCCTTTACTGATTGGTATCCTTCAGCCGTACTGTTTCTATTGGCATACCACAGTCTGTGGTTTTGTTCACCTGTTGGTGGACATATGAGTTATTCTGGGTTTAGCTATGATTAAGAAGGCCACATGAACACTTACACATGTCCCATATGGCCTTCTGTTTTTGTTTGCCTTTGTAGAATGGCCACCAAGCTTCTCAGACAGCATTCTATTCCTTTACCTCCCAATAAAATACTTGCTCTAATATGGACCATTTTATAAAGTACTTAGATGTATATCACATTCTTTTTCATTTTCATTAACTTAACAAACAATAATATTTAATGTGTCTTCCCATGTTTATTTGCCAACTATACATCTTCATTTGTGTGTGTGTGTGTGTGTGTGTGTGTGTGTGTGTGTGTGTATTTTTTCTGCACTTACATGACTGGGTTGCTTGTTTTCTTATTATGGAGGTTCAGTTTTTTCTAGTCTGTGCAACATTGTATTTCATATATATACATATATATAAAACATATATAATGCATCTCATGAAATACATGTCAAATAATTTTTAACACAAGTCTAACTTATCAATTATTTTATTTCACTTTCATATATTTAAAAATCTTTGCTTAAAAACATAAGAACTTAGTATTTTCCCCTTTCCTTTTCCCTAGAACTTGCACAGATTTTATATTTATTCATATTTTGAGCTGGGGCATATGTTAAAGTTCATTTATTGACAGCATTGAGTTCTATTAAGTAAAGTGACTTTTTCCCAGTTAATGATTTTTGCATCTGTGTCAAAAATTGATTGACCATACATGTGTGGACCTGTTTCTAAATTATCTTTTCTATACAATCAATATGTTTGTCTATCTTTCTATCATTACTACACTAATTATATTTATAATAATGTTTTGATATTTATAATAAAATCTTGAAATCAGTTAAGGTAAGATCCCCAGGTTTACTCTTTTAAAAGGTTCTTAGCCTTTTCTAGGTTCCTTGCGTCTTGCCAATTTTGACCTTAACTATTCTTCTGAATTCTAATTCAGATTCTGTTCTATCTCCCAGTGAGTTTGAGAATGATTATTAGTAAAATATCTTAATTTCCATTCAAGAATCAAATTTCTTTATTCCTTATTCAGAAATGTTTGCAATGGGCAATTCACTTGTGTATGTCTGTTTTGTTGTTTGACGCAGCACCTCATTCTAGCCCAGGCGGGCCTTGAACTCTCATCAACCTTCTTTCCTCAAGCTCCTCAGTGGCGGGATAACAGGTGTGAGCCATCACATTTGACATTTCAGTGTATTGATTGCTTAACTTCACAGATGTTTTTGTTTCCATTTCAGCTGTTTGGTCTTAGTAGAAACATGCTGGTTTTGTTTGTTGATCTTCTACCTTTCGAGCTTCCTAGTCACTTGCCTTATGAGATTTTACACGGAAGTCAGCAAACGTGAAAAGGAATGCTTTGCTGTTTTCTACCATTTTTTCTTTTATTATTTTGCCATGTAGATTTTTCAACACAATTTTGGAAAAATATAGTGAACATTTTTATTATTATTCCAGTGTCCAGTCTTTCTCCACTAAGAATAACTACATTATATCTAAACTTCTCATAGATGCCATTTAACATGTTGAATAAATTCATTTTGCTGTTGTTGTTTTGTTTTATTTGTTTGTTTCACTTTTTGGGACAGGGTTTCTCTATGTAACAACCCTGGCCATGCTGGACTCACTTTGTAGACCAGGCTTTCCTCAAACTCACAGAGATCACGGCCTCCCCAAGTGCTGGGATTAAAGGCCTGTGCCTCCACATCTGGCTTTGAATAAATTCTTGGTCTATCAACGTTCATAAGGGAAGTTGGTCTGAAATTCCTTTCCTTGGTTGAGTCTTCGTGTAGCTTAGGTATCAGGATGGCTGTGGCCTCTTGAAATGAGTTTTACAATGTTCCTTCTGTTTCTATTTTGTGGAATAGTTTGAAGAATACTGGTGTTAGCTCTTTTTTGAAAGTCTGGTAGAATTCCGAACTAAAACCATCTGACCCTGGGCTTTCTGCGTTGGGGCACTTTTAAGGACTGCTTCTATTTCCTTGGGGTTTATAGGGCTATTTAAATAGTTTACTTAATCTTGATTTAACTTTGTTAAATGAAAGTTATCAAAAAATTGTCCATTTTGTTTAGATTTTTCAATTTTGTGGAGGATAGCCTTTTGAAATAAGATCTAATGATTCTTTGGATTTCCTCAGTGTCTGTTGTTATGTCCCCCTTTTCATTTCTTATTTGGTTAATTTGGATACTGTCTCTCTGCCTTTTAGTTAGTTTGGATAAGGATTTGTATACTTTGTTAATTTTCTCAAGGAGCTAGCTTTTGGTTTTGTTGATTCTTTGTATTGTTCTCTTTATTTGTAACTTATTGAGTTCACCTTGAGTTTGATTATTTCCTGGTATCTAATCCTCTTTGTTGTGTTTGTTTCTTTTTGTTCTAGAGCTTTTAGGTGTGCTGATAAGTAGTGTGATATCCCTCCAATTTCTTTATGTAGCTTTATGTAACTTTCCTCTTAGCACTCCTTTCATTGTGTCCCATACATTTGGATATGACATGGCCTTTCAATAAAGGAATCTCTGATGTCCAAGAAACACTTTAAAGAAATGTTCAGTGTCCTTAGTCATCAGGGAAATGCAGATCAGACTGAATCTTAGATTCCATCTTATACCCATCAAGTGGCAGCACATGCTGGCAAGGATGTGGAGCAAAGGATACACTTCTCCATTGCTGGTAGGAGTGCAAACTTGTATAAGCACTGTGGAAATCAACCCGGAACTGTCTCAGAAAACGTGGTATAGATCTACTTGAAGACCCAGCTATACCAATCCTGGGTATATACCTAAAAGATGCTCCACTATACCACAAAGACACTCACTCAGCTATGTTCATAAAAGTTTTATTCATAACAACCAGAAACAGGAAACAACCCAGATGTACTTCAACTGAAGAATAGTTAAAAATATGAGGTACAGTTACACAATGGAATACTACTCGGCTATTAAAAACAGGGACATTATGCAATCTTCAGGCAAATAGAACTAGAAAAGATCATCCTGAGTGAGGTAACGCAGACCCAGAAAGACTCACATGGTATATACTCACTTCTAAGTTGATATTAACCATAAAGTACAGAAAAACCATGCTGCATTTCACAGACCCAAAGAAGCCAAAGAGGGGCTAAGTGAGGATGCTTAAATCTCACTCAGAAGAGAGAATTTTTTTAAAAATCTGAAGTAGATAGAGAGAGGGGACTGGGTGGAAGAGTAAGTGGAGAGTGTGGGAAGGAGTAAGCTTTGTCACAGGTGGGAGCAGTCTTGGCGGGCTTTACCCTTGGGGCACCCCATGAATACCTTGTGACAGACTGAGTGGAGACATCCTGGGTCTGGAATTCAGGAAGCAGACCTGGGAACCCCACCTGGATTATTGTCTTTCTAATGGACCCTCACCGGGAGAAGGAGCCGGTCCTTCACATGTGACTGAAGGAGTTGGGGAAGAGAGAATAACAAAGTCGGCTGCAGAGAGAGAGAGCGTGCGGGGACAGCAGACAAGCTAGATCAGCACGCAGGCCAGAGAGACACCTAAGGATCCGTCCCGTGGAACGGCTACCGGAAGGTTCACTCTTTTGTCCCTTTAACCTTTTTCCTTCTTGTATAAGCTAGTTGGGTTGCATAATAAAGTTTAATTGCTAAGAAACAGAGTCAACATCTGGTGCACGACGTGGGGCCCAATGGGTTCCACAGTCCTTAAGGGTATGGAGGAAGAGTCAGTATTCGAAGGTATAGAAATGCTGTTTCAGGGTATCAGCAAAGTTGCAACTGCTGTTGCAAAACTTTTTTCTGCATTATACTTAGAGGGAATTCTCTGTTTTTTCATTGTCCTTTTATTACAATATTTCATGTTTAGAAGGATTAGAAGAAAGGCTAATGACGTAGAAAAGCCGGAAGGGGCAGCGGACAAGCTGGATCAGCACGCAGGCCAGAGAGACACCTAAGGATCCGTCCCGTGGAACGGCTACTGGAAGGTTCACTCTTTTGTCCCTTTAACCTTTTTCCTTCTTGTATAAGCTAGTTGGGTTGCATAATAAAGTTTAATTGCTAAGAAACAGAGTCAAGAGGAGAGGGTAACAGGTAGGGATCAGGTATTAGGAGAGCAGGAGGTGGGGGCGGTATTTGGGAGGGAAGGACTTGAAGAAAGAACAGAAATCAGTGGGAGGAGGTTATCTGAGACAGGGTTGGTTCTGGGGAGTCTAAGGAGGTGACCCTAGCTAAGACTTATAGCAGCAGGGGTTAAAGAGCCTGAAGGTAGGTGGGACTTCCCTAACTTCTCAAACTGAGACCCTTTATTTAAATCTTAACTCATTTTTCCAACTTTCACTTTAAAGTTGTTTGAGTTTAAAGTATGTTTCCTCAAGTCCCAGTATCTGTCTCAGTTCCCTGCGGGGTGGGGTCTCTCAGAGGAGAACTATTTTGGGCTAGTAGCCACTTATAAAAGCGAGTGCATCCCATGGGTCTCTTTCTGGGTCTGGGTTATCTCACTGAGGATGATTTTTTCTAGTTCCATGCGTTTGCTTGCACATTTCAAGATTTCCTTGTTCTTAATAGCTGAGTAGTATTCCACTGTGTAAACGTACCACAATTTCTTTATCCATTCTTTGGTTGAGGGACATCTAGACCATTTCCAGATTCCGGCTATTACAAATAAAGGTGTTGTGAACATAGTTGAGCAAATGCCCTTGGGTGGTGGAGCATCTTTCGGGTACATGCCCAGAAGTGTAATAGCTGGGTCTTGACATGGCACTATTCCCAGTTTTCTGAGAAAGCACCACATCGATTTCCAAAGTGGTTGTGTAAATGTGCACTCCTACCAGCAATGGAGGAGTGTTCCCCTTTCTCCACATCCTCACCAGCAAGTGCTGTTGCTTGAGTTTTTTATCTTTGCTGACAGTTGTAGGGAAGAGTTGGGGGATGGAAGGTCCAGGAGCTCCACTGGGAAACCATCAAGGCCTGTGGATCTGGACACAGGGGGGGTGGGGGCCAGGACAAACTGATGCACCAACCAGGGGCAAGGGATACAGAGGACCAAGACCCCCTGTTCAGATACAGATGATGGATTGATGATCTTTTTTAAAAAATCAAGTCTAAAACCTGGAACAGGAAATGTAAACCTTATGAAATGTTTTCCGTATTATGCTTGTACTTCGAACTCGTAAGGCACATTTCTTCACTGTCTCTCTGCCTTCATCTCTATTTTCTAGAGATAGAGACTCTCTGAGGCAGGAGGTGAGAAGGAACCAGTGAATGCAGGCTGCCAAAGGCGGTCACAATATGAATACAGACTCAAACAGAACATGCAGAGCCTCATCTATTAAGTACCTAATTGCTTGATTTTGAACACAATCGTATCAACGTCACTGCCCGTTTTCTACCAGCTGACACTGTCACTCAGTCAGGAAGCATCTTTCCATAACTGCAAGCACACTGTGGAACACAGGAAGTGACAGTTGGTTTATGCTTCACTCTTAGGGTGAACTATCCCTTAATGCTTATTACATCTCTTCTAAGTGGATTGCTATGTTCATTTTACAAATGAGGAGGGTTGGAGAGTAAACAGGCCTTCCAGCCAACAGCCTGGATTTGAACACAGCTTTCTCTTCCTCTTCAGCCCACCTCTGCACACCTGCATTGAGCTCCTTCACTGTCAGTGGAAAGAATGGTGTTATATTATATACCGGTAAGGCAAGAATGCGAGCAAGGCACACGCATTCAGAGAGAGGGGAAGGACCACCAACAATTCTGCTCACCACAATTGGTGTCACAGGCATCATTTCTGGATAGCACAGCACAGTCATTAATGTTCATAATGATAAAACCAAGTCATCAAAAAAAGATTAATTACATTCCATCCATTCTGTTTAAGAAGGCAGAGAAGTGTGAAATCCATTTTAGAAAGATTTCCATCAAAAATGATTAAAATTTTCAACTATCCAGAATGATTCATTCCCTGGGGTTTCTACATAGCCAAATATGTAAATGAAAAACACAAATATTGCTGCACATTTCCTACAAAGTAAAATAAAACAGAGAGAGAGAGAGAGAGAGAGAGAGAGAGAGGAAGGAAATGATTGAAGTGAGTTGAGGATGGGATATTCCTATAGTGCTTACCAGAGTGTAAACATACATAAACTGATATGCATGTATCTTGGTAGATTGCTTCTGTGTGAACTCATTGGTCAGGTGTCCATTTGAATGGCTGTCACCCCTGCCAAGAAGACTTGACTTATTTTGATTATTTCTTCTGCTTCTGCTATGCAGTCTTTTAGGAAAGGATTGATACTCTCTCCATTTTTGAGCACATAGTTATGGTGACTGAGTCTTTACAAAGTAAAACAAAACAAACTAAAACAAAAAGATGCCTTGAAGTACAAAGTAAGGTTATCTTACTGTTGGCTCCTGCTTCATTTGAAGGTTAGTCATAAAGCCAATGCTTCTCATCTCAGTGGATGTTAGCTAAAAGAATTCTTCCTGACCACTGATAGACGAAAGGATTAAATAGTTTTAAAGTATAGCGAATTTAGTTGATAGAATGATATATACTTATTTCAAATAGAAAATCTGACAAATGCTTACCTGGATATTTATTTACCTCAGAATCGTCATTTCTTAGAAAAATTTTGGCTTTTAATAGCACTCAATAAATACTGAATGAATGAATGACACAAAATTAATGAGCAAGTAGTAAAACTGAATATTGATATAATGAAATGATGAGTATGATAGAATTTGTTGGTGGGGATATTCGTGCAACTGAATCAAGCAATATCTGAAAAGCTATGTGTGAAATTATTACGATCAGTCACACAGGTAAATCTCACACCTTTCACTTTATTTATACGACACTAAAATGGTTGCAGTACATGTATATTACATTTATAATTAAAACAATTTATGCTCTATTATAAAAATATTTTGCTACACTGACACTATGCAAATTGTAATTGGTAGAGCAGTAAAAAATATATCTGTTACCTATAATGTAGAATATTTAGCATAATAGATCCTGACATAGTCAAGTCAATCATTTAAGAAGGCTTAACTGAGGCTGAGCTCAAGTCCCCAGAAGACTTAGAAAACTGGATGTGGTTACAATAATCTGTAATGCCAGCACAAGGTAGAAGATGAAGGCAGAAGACTCACAGGTCAGCTAGCCTGGTGTCTGCGGTGGCAAACAGCAAGAGGGTCTGCCTCGAACAAGACCGGAGGCAAAGATATATCCAGGCAGTCCCGTGACTTCCATACTCATGCCAGGATACAAGCGTGCTCCTTCCCCTTCAAACACACACAAACACATCATATACACACAAGCACATATTGCACATGCATACAAGTGCACATAAAAAGGAATGCCTAGTGGGTCAAGCAAGACTGAAAATACATGGAAAAACCAGAAAAGGAACAGTGAGAAATTTTCACCAACTGGAGAGTACATGGCGAGTAACTGCTCAGAGGTGGATACAGGCTTTCCTTTGGCGTTATTAAAGTATTTGGATATAAACACAGCAGTGGTTACCGAGTTGATGATTGCTACCACATTTTCACTAAAGAATGATGAACTTCATGTCATGTAAATTCTGGAACAGAATGGCAAAGCATAAATGTATAAAAATGAAGCAATATATCTAAGGGGTCTGAAATTCACTCATGTCAAACATGGGGAAATTCCTAAGTGGGATTCATTCTCCCAAAGAAAGAAGGATGGAGAAATAGTTGGAACTAGAGGTAACTCAGTAACTACTCTCTGATAAGAAAAAAAAAAAAAAAAAAAGCATCCATTATAACCCCAAAACTTTATATTAGTTACTTTTTGTTGCTGTGATAAAACATCATGAACAAAAGCATGCTTTGGAAGAATTTATATGGGCTCGCAGTTCACAAGAAGAGTCCACAAGGACAGGGAGGGCCAGAGTGATCAGAAGTGGAGTGAGGCTAGACATTCTCGAATCTGCCCCCAGTGGCATGCTTTCTCCACGAAGGCTCCGCCTCCTAAAGGTCCCGCGACCTTTCCAAACAGTGCCAGCAACTAGGAGACCACATTCTAAAGTACGGATCTATAAAGAGCCTCTCTTATTCATACCATCACACCTCCAAATGACATCACTTCACAAAGCAAGGCAGCAAAAGGGAAAGAGCCAAATCATAACTTAGAGAAGGTGAGTCATTCTCAGCAGTTGAAACCACACACTTCTCCTCTGCCAGGAACCTGGCTTGTCGATGCGTGTTCCCTGTAGGGACCACGGTAATCACTTTGACATCCACAGGCTTCTGCAGGGCCCTGTCAGTGGAAGTAAAGGCTGTTATGTGAATGGTATTTATCAAGAAGACTAACGTCAGGATAGAACATCCCTTAGGTTAAAATTGATGCTGACCAGTAGAGGACTAAACTCAGAAGCTCACGTTGTCATCTCAAAACCGAAGCAGGCTAAGAATGGTGCATTATTTCCGTCTGATCTCCACACGTGTGCGTGGCAAGTGTGGCCTGCACACATGTACACATTGCAGACAAGCATACATTTGCTACCTTCCGCATTCTCAGACAGCCAAGAAGAAGTAAATTCACGAAAACCAGAAATTCCTTTATTTTTACCTCCGGTTATTCTTGTTCCAGATTGACCTGGAAATCTGATTCACAGAAGACTCTCAGACACTTTCAAGTAGATAGTTTGCGGGAAACCACACTTTTTCAATCCCCAGCACTGGCCCCCTCTACCCACTTTATGGAAGCCATTTTCCTCAGGGTTGGGGACAGCCATTGTGTTTTTACCCAGTGAAGTAGGAAGGTAGATCTTGACGCATTAAATGCAAGGAAAAGTTTATAACAACCAAACTATCCAGAAAATAAAAGTGCCTCATGGTGCTGGGAGATTTGGAACCATAGTTGAAGGGCATATTTCAGTAAGTTATAATAAACTCTTGTTACACAAGAGGGATTTCAATCCTTTGCTTCTTAGGGATCCTTCCAAGTCAGATTCTCTAATTCTATGATAAAAACAGGTTGAGCAGGCAGAAGAAGCAGATGATGTGTGCACATATAACTACTTAGAAAAATGTAGATCTCTATAAAAAATCTGAGGTGTTATTTATATTACTCATGATTCAGGGGTGGTATCTAACACCGTTTTTTGAAAATTTCTTAAATTTGGTCCTATTTTTATAAAAAATATTTAATAAAATATTACACAAACATAAGCTTAAATTTATATGAACTTCTATAAAATTGAAATATAACCTTTAAAATATATAATGGGTATAATGCTTAAGAAACAAGTTTTTTCTTTACTTTTATTAACATTTTTCTGATTTATTTTTTCATTTACTTTTTTTCTGATTTAAAATAAATGACCAGTTTTGTGATAAATTTTTGGTAATATTCAGAGAAATTTTGAAAAAAATAATACAAAATCACAAATTATTCTGTTACTGAGAAGAAAGTGATAATAGTATTTTGAGCAATTCTTCTCTTCCCTTGCCAGTCCACACACATAAAGAAATCGTGTTGATGTTTGACTATCTTACATAGCTTTTTATTTGGTATTTTACATATCTTTGGTATTTTACATATCTTTTGAGAATGGATTAATGACAAACTTAAATGGCCTTAGGTCAAACTTGATGTTGACATGAAGGGAAATGAGTTCAGGAGCTTATATTAGCACCTTCGAATTGAAGCATGAAAGAACAACAAACAAGCAAAAAAAAAAAAAAGTGAACAGTTTATTTTCTACCTTTGCTTATTCATATTATTTTTATTTTTTTATTCTAATATGTATGCTTTAGTCACAGGGTATAACCCAGCTAGAAATGAGGGTGAATGTGTTTGGTTTACTGGGGCTAGGGGCACCTGGGATATTTCCATCCTATCAAAGAGAACACAGTAATTAATTATGCTGTGGGTGGGGAAGACCTCCAGGTACAGTTAAAGGTCATTGGTTGAGAGCCAAGACACCAAGACATCTTATTAGCAGAAGGTGGGTATTTCCAGGAATGCCATCGTGCTTGCTGAATGGGTTTCTTATCAGGAAAGGATTGGGCTTGTACTCTCTCTGAGGACTATGTGACACTCCTTAGAGGATCTGGAGTTCCCAGGATCAGGTGGAGAGAAGGTAACCCTGCTGAGCAAAAGTCTATCATCTTATACCAAGCTCAGAGGCTCTCCAGAAATGCCAGACTTCAACCTTAATCGTAGGGTCCCACAAAAACCTGTGGCTAGAGAAGTCATAGTCCTTACTGGGGAAGCTACTGTCACTGTTTTCCTAAACAAACATGATATGTCCACCAAAGTGCATTCTAGAGGACTGTGAACTCTTCTAGGGCAGTGCTACCATCAGTCTTGTTCAAAGAAGCTTCTCTAATAAGGAGTGTGACGTGCAAGGACTGGTCAAAATGAGAACACATGAGTGGTGAGAGTCCTACTGGGAATGGGACATCTGAAACACCCCTCTCTAGGCTCAGTATCTGTGTTGGAGTAATGGATGGGAAGAGTGTAAGAGGCAGAAAGGGGCATTGAGTAGTGTAGGATGTTTACATCTAGGCATGGCATGGACACTACACTCTTGACTTCACAGCTGCTGTGACTAACTGGAGAAGTTGTACAAGACTGAACCTGTTGACACCTTGTCATGAAGGAGGAGTCGTCTAAGGCTCTACCTCTCTGAGGACTCACACAGCTAGTGGGGGAGAGGGTTTCTTCAGTGGTGTAGCCGCTGTTAAGTTTCTCATGTTCCTGAAAGCAGACCCTAAAACCCCTCACCTACAGTCCTGTCTGTAAGCAACCCTAATGAAATTTACTACGTCATCTGAAAATATATATGCTGACCACATTCCCAAGCAAAACCGTAAATGTATTTTGGGGACTGAGTGAAAGGGGAATTTTTAGGAGTGGAAAGGGAAAAGAGAGGGAATCAAGGAGCAGGAAGGGTAAATATGATCAAAATCTATTATATACAAACGTGAAATTTTCATAATGAAATCCTGTATGTGTAATTTGTACATGTTAATTTGTATGATTTGCATATGTTAGTTTAAAACCATTTCTTTTTAAAAGAAGAAAGATTTTTCTCTATCTGGGCTCTGATTTCACCTCTGTCATTAGGATGGATCCACAGACACGGAGCCCATCAATGGAACCCAATAATCATGACAGAGATCCTGTGGATGTTTCAGTGTTTTGTAGGAGGATTGCAACAACTAAGTTTTAACAGGCATGAATGAGATCTCTCCTCTCCATGGACTGTGGCAAGCACAAGTATTTAAAAGTAAGAAAGCAGAGAGGCACAATGAAGCTTCCCATGAAACCTGGTAGACAAAAATGTGCAATGCAGCATTTTTCCTTCTTTCCTTACGTTCCCTGCAGATTGTTCCTCACTGTTCTTTCTTCTTTGAGTGTTCCACATTCTCCTCATATAATTTCTCATTGATTTACCTAAAACAGATTTCAGTCACGATGGAGTTTAATGTAAAAAAAGGATTTCCCTTTCATAAGGGTGGGGAAGTGAATAGGGAAAGGGACTATTTTTTAAGAGAAGGACACAAGTACCAGGTTATATTAATGTGTTTGTTATTGAAAATGAAGACACCCAGGGAATTATGTGTCGTTTTTGGAGCTATGGAATGGCATCTTTCTTTTCTTAAGGAAAATAATAGGACAATAAATATGAATGACTTTCTCACTGCATGGAAAGACGCTGCAGCAGTAAATGCATGTTCCTCACTGCGTCGTCCACGATTCCATTTTCAAACAATCAAAATGGGTCAGTCAGAAAGAAATAATTCCAGGTAGTAATTTACTTTTCTCGTTGTAAAAAACTCTCAAATTTGACCAGATTCCTTGAACTTTTGCAATAACCAGGTTATCCCATATAGATTACTGATAGAACCACACCTCTACTACCTAATACTTCCTACTCCATTACAACTTTGCAGCTCATCCTTGAAATTCTATTTCCTTTGCAAGCAACAACCATTAGGTTACTGCTGATGTCTGGTTTATGAATGTGTCCATTCCATAAGGACTTGCTGGTCATAAACTGAATTTCATACATACATATGTTTTCCTGAAATAAACATTTTCCTATAAGATGAGACATTTGCCAAAATAATGTAAGTGCAATGCTAAAATTTAAATTTTCAGGATCCACATTTGACCATGTCCCCTGGAGGGGGAGACCTGGTGGCACTCAGAGGAAGGACAGCAAGTAGCCAAGAAGAGACTTGATACCCTATGAGAATATATAGGGGGACATAATCCCCCTCAGGAACAGTCATAGGGGAGGGGAATAATGGGAAAATGGGGGGGGGGAGGAATGGGAGGATACAAGGGATGGGATAAACATTGAGATGTAACAAGAATAAATTAATAAAAAAAAAAAAAAGAAAAAAAAATAAATTTTCAGGATCTATAGAAACATCGAAGCTTTGGGGGCAGTTTGTAAGTGAGCCTGACTTCTTAGATGCTGTACTAATGTGGCCAACCAGCTTCTGCTTAATCATATTCTGTTTTAGAGAATAAACTTCTTCTCACTTTTCATGCTTCTGTGCCAAAACTACTTTGACTTGCACCATTTCCAAACAGTTGTACCGTGTAGCCTTAACTCAGCTTGAATCTTAGGATAAAAATCATGCCTCGCTTAATCTCCAGCTGCCACCGCCTTCTATCTCCTTACTATGTTGTGCAAAGGAAAAGGGTTTTCTCTTCACTTATTCTCCACACTGCAAGACTAGAAATGACAGGAAAAACACCATGGCAACCTAAAAATGATTCCAACAAAACCAACAACATTCTCCAGTACTTTTGTTCTTCCCCAGTTAGTATGGATAACAAAATGTATGTTATTCAAAGTGTTCCAAAAAAAAAAAAAAAGCTACCATTCTGTGCCCATGTTCCCAAGATTAGCCTCAACTTTGAAGCCCTGAATCCCACAAAATATTACTGAGCAGTCTAAAGTTGAACTTGGTGCACCAAATACAGTATTTGGAGGAAATAGTTAATTCACTCTAGAGGCTTCTTGCTGGAACTACCCAGCTTCATTTTTTATTTCTGGGGGTGGGGACTGGGCTTATGGCAACATTTCTGTACCTCCCACTTCTATCCCCCACCTCCTGCAAAGAGGAAGAAGGCCACATTTTGTCCTTTGTGTCTTGCTGATCTGTGAACTGACAAAGTTACCGGGATGACTTTTGCCTCCAACATCTGGCATTGGCATCCTCTAACTCATTGCCAGCAGGACCACCTTGGTAGGATTGGCAGATGAGCGTCATGCCACAGCCGAAGTATCTCGTCAGCTTCTGTTCCTCGGTCCCTAGACTCACTGTGATGGATCCACTGTCCAGACCTTGCAGCAATTCGATGACTTGCTTGGGCCTTCAGAGTCACGAGAGAACTTGTAGGTCTCTTCTCGACACTTCTTCCTCTCCTCCTTAGGATGCAGCTTTGCCTAGTGCTGGTGTGAGCCACAGGAGAAGGCTCTTTCTGTCTCTATCTCTGATTCAGTGCAGGTCAGCAGTTTGTAAATATTATCCTTATTGGCATGGCATGGCATCACCATGTGGGCTTGTCAGAACACAGCTGCCATCCTAAGCAGCAGCATGTACCATCCAGCACTGAGGGTTACCAGAGTCTTTCAACCAGCACCGCCTTCTGACCTCCTGTGTTTTCCAAAGAGAAAAACCAAGACACCAAATCTGAATTCTTGCCTCTCTTCTCTGGAATGCTCTAGAACTGTTCCTCAACACCTTTTCCTTTTTCTTGGCTGGAGTTGACATTTCCAAACATCTAGTTATTTTCCCTCCCTTACATTTGAGCCTATTTTCATCCCTCCAATGTTTAATTTATATATTTCAGTAGCTCTTTGAATTCATAAAAAAATATCCTTTCAGTAACCACAAATCCTAATTCACATTTTCTTGTCTTAATGCACACTGATGATTTTTTTTTAAAAATCTTTTCTTGAATAATGGTTTTTTTCTCTTTGTATTCCTACTTTAATAATCTTAATCATGACTGATATAATGGATGCCTCTGGCTGAATAGGGAGAAATTCAGTTCATTTATTTCAAAAGTCTTAACTTTTTAATAGTAGAAAATGAAGATACTGATAAATTACTTTTACTTTCCAGTCATTTCCAGATGCCTATTTTTAGGGGAGGAGGCACTTCTTTTCTCCAAACACTATTTTTATAAACAAGGTGATTTAAAATAAAAATATACTATGCTTTATCTTTTATCATACATATTATCCACGTGCAAAACTTCAATAACAACCTGTTTTAAATTTCATTCATTTATTTGTTTTAAATTGGCTTTTAATGTGGTAAATAAGTAAGGTAGGCAGATTTACAGAGAGAAAACATAATCTTTACTCATCATATGCAGTAACCAATGCTATAGGTAGAGTGGAAAGAAAGACAAAACCTGTGTGTGTGTGTGTGTGTGTGTGTGTGTGTGTGTGTTGCCTATAGTGTATACTTAATAAGTATTTATTTCTTTGTATTATCTGTTGAATAAACAACAACTACAACAAAACCTGTGGGCAATCTGAGAAACTTCTGAGAAACTTAATAAAAGAGTGAGTCAAGGAAGACGTGAAGGTGGAAGTAAAATAAGACGGGCCATTCCTTGGGCTTGGGGTAGAATCTGGACACATAGAAGTGGAGAACATGAGCAAAAAGGAACTCTCATGGAGAATAACAGGAAATAAGGACTGTGGATCAGAGAACAATTTTGTTATATTCAGCTTTAAATTGGCTGGATAACACAAGTCATCCTGGAAAAATGTATTTTTTTCAGATATTTGTTCTTGGCAGAGCTTTGCCTGTTCTCCCGCCCCCATAATTTTCATGAAACAAATGCTTTGTTTCATTCCCCGCCCCCACCCTGATGTTGACTCATTCCACTACTTCTGTTTGCTTGGTCACAGCTGTCCATGAGTGTCTTTCTTCTCCCAAGTGATCTGACTAAGTCAGGCTTGTAGTAAATCACCCATAATCCAAGGATCAGTTCTTAAGAGGCTGCAAGATTTGACATTAGGACCAAGCCATTCTAGCTACTATGAAGTTTGCAAGGGTTTTCTTTTCCTCTATTTTGTAGCTAAATTTCTACGGAAATAATAATAGCTCTCCAAGAAATTGTTTTATTCAAGGATGCTTTCCTTTCTTCTTTTCTTTCTTTCTTTCTTTCTTTCTTTCTTCCTTCCTCCCTTCCTTCCTTCCTTCCTTCCTTCCTTTCTTTCTTTCTTTTTGTTTTTTGAGACATGGTTTCTCTGTGTACCCTTGGCTGCCCTGGACTCACATTGTAGACCAGGCTGGCTTCGAATTCACAGAGATCTGCCTGCCTCTGCCTCCTGAGTGCTGGGATTAAAGGTGTGCTCCACCACCACACATTTTGTGGGAAATAAGAATATTCAAAGTCTCTCCCATCCCATGACTCCTGAAACTGTTTCTGCCAGGGTACAGGTAAGATGATTTGTTGTTTTTTCAACTTCATTGTTTTCAATCTCCCTACTACCCTTTACAACATTTTTACCAGTCTCTCTCTCTCTCTCTCTCTCTCTCTCTCTCTCTCTCTCTCTCTCACACACACACACACACACACACACACACACATTGACTTTCATTTTATATGCATATATTAGAACATATATGCCTGAGGAGGCCAGATTACTTGGAACTGGTGTTATAAGCAATTGTGAGTTGCCTGGTGTGGGTGGCTGGAAACCAAACCCAGGTCCTTTGTGAAAGCTATAAGTGTACTTAACATTAAGCCACGTCTGCAGTCCCTAAACCAAGCCCTCTTTTTTTTTTATTTTATTAATTTATTCATATTACATCTCAATGGTTATCTCCTCCCTGTATCCTCCCATTCCTCGCTCCCTCCCATTTTCCTCTTACTCCCCTCCCCTATGACTGTGACTGAGGGGGACGTCCTCCCCCTGTATATGCTCATAGGGTATCATGGACAGGACATTCTCCACAGTTGAGTGGAGAGTGGGGTCTGACTTTCACATGTACTCTGGTGCCTCATATTTGACCACATCCCCTGAATGGGGAGACCTGGGGGCACTCAGAGGAAGGATAGCAGGCTACTAAGAACCAAGCCCTCTTAAAGGATTTTGTTTGCTCTGTTCCCTCCTTGGTTTCTAGAATGCAGCACTCTTCTGGCTTGCCTCCCACCTTGCTAGTTCATCTTTTATCTGGCTCTTCTTTTTCTACCTAATGTTCATGTGGACAGGTTGGTGGTTCTTTAAAAGGTAGGGCCTGTGCAGAATGGTTAGGCCAACAGGGAAAGTTCTCATCTCTGAGAGTTATTTGATCCTATGACAGACAGTACCTACAGAAGAGCAAGCCTATCCCCGAAGCTCTCTAGCTTGAAGTCTTACCCTGTGGTCTCTTCTTTTTGTGTAGTGCCTGTCAAGATATCACACTGTGAAATATAAAAAGAAGCTTTGATGGTCAGTTTGAATGTAAACTTGATACGGCCTTGAACACCTGGGAGAAGAGTCTCAATGAGGGATGGGAAATTATCTTATTGCCTTAATTGATGTGAGGAGACCCAGCCTGAAAGTGAGCAGCATCACCCCCTGTACATCAGCAGAGAAAGCTTGCTGAGCACTAAGTATGCATGTACTAATTTCTCCCTGCAATTGACATTGGATTTGATGTGACTACCTGTTTTAAGTTTCATCACCTATATTTCTCTGCCATAATGGACTGTAACCTGGAAATGAGATGCAACAAATCCTTTCTCCCGTAAGTTGCTTTTTCTTGGGGCATTTTTATCACAACAACAAAAAAGGAGTTAGAACAATGCTGGATACTCTGTTCATGAATCTCTAAAACCATGAGCTAAAATAGGTTGTTTTACTTTTTTTTTTTTTTAAGCACCATGCCTCCAAGTATTTCACTATATCAGCAGAAAGTGGACTGATTTACTACATATAGGTGTTTCTAAGACTGTTGTCATCTCTAACTTTCGTCTCTCTTTATTCATTCTCTATGCAAATCCAATGAACTTTGAATATTTTTTTTCTACGCAGAAATAATTTGTAATCAGTATTTCTAACTGTCTTCTCCACACTGTGCTGAAGCTCACCATTTCTAACTATTTGGTGAATATTTTCATTTAGCTACAGTACTCACTTCTAACTCAATATGTCCTCAGCTGAAGGCCTCACCACTCGTCCATCTCCTCCTCTTCTCTTCACAGGGTCTATTTCTAGCAGTGATGACCTACATCTGGTTTATGGCAGCTTCTGAGTGCTTACCAAGAGAACAGAGAACTTTTTTTTTTTTTTTGAAACTCCAAGCCAAGTAGGGATGATGGCAAATACTATAGCTAAGATGTCTGCGTGTATTGAAGTCAGAGCATCTATGGCTGGGCTAAGGCACGGTGACCAAAAGCAACTTGAGAAGGAAAGGGTTTATTTCAGCCTGTACTTCTGTCTGTCATTGAGAGAGTTCTGGACAGAAAATCAAGCAGGGAAGAAACCTGAGTGTAGGAGTTGGTGCAGAGGCCCTGAAGGAACACTGTTGACTATCTTCCTTCTCATGGTTTGCTCAGCCTGCCTTCTTATCACACCCTGCACTGCCAGACAAGGTGTGGCACTCGCCCACAGTGAACTGGGCTCTTCCGTATCAATCATCAATCAAGAAGATGCTCCTAAGAGCCTTGCCCGCAGGCCATTTGGAAGATTAATTTTCTCAGTTGAGGTTCCCTTTTCAAAATGACTCTAACTTATGCTAAGGTGAAAATTAGCCAGGGCATAGTTTCTTTTCTGTAATTATGACAAAAAATACTCTGACAAAAGCAGCACATGGGAGAAAGGGCTTGATTTTGTCTACCTAGCCCAAGCTATACTCCATTGTTGTGTAGAAGTCATGGTAGCAAGGACTCAAGAAAACTGGAAAGTCTAGTGTCCGTATATAAGTGAGTATATACCATTGACTCTTTCTGCTTCCGGGTTAACTCACTGATTATGATCATTTCTAGTTCAATCCATTTGTCCACAAATTTTGGGAATTCCTTATTTTTAATATCTGAGTAGTATTCCATAGTGTAAATGTACCACAGTTTCTTTATCCACTCTTCTACTGAGGGACACTTAGGCTGTTTCCATGTTCTGGCTATTGTGAATAAGGCTGCTATGAACATGGTTGAGCAAATGTTCTTGTAGTGTGCTCACCCTCATCCTCCATGAACCATCTTGGGGAACCTCATCTTTCTCCCTTCCTCTCTTCTCTCCTTTCTGCCATACCTTTCTTTCTTACCCCCTTCCTTTTTCTCTCCTTTTTTTCCTTCTTTATTTTTTTCATCTTTTCTTCCTTCCAGTTTTTCCTTCTTACCCAAATATGAATACTTTTCAATACTCCAAGCCACCATCCCAGTTATTTGACTCTAAAGAATGGCCACAATTTTCAACTGTCTTCCCCCCCCCCCCCTGTTCCGAAATACATTCAGCTATCTCATTTTGTAATTTTTATATCGCTCCAAACATTGTTTCCATTAATCCACCTAATTCTTCCCTGACTGTTTCTTCAGTCTTTCTCTTATCTTGCCACTAGGCAAAGACTGCTAAACCAATCCTGCTAGAGACTATCTCTAACCATGGTCAAAAAGTCTTTTTGCTTCAAAAAAAAATTGTATCATTAATTTGAGTTCTGATCCGCCATAATTTCATCATAGTTCTACTTCAAGCAGACTCAGTGTTCTTGTCAAATGGCTCAGGACTCTGAGTTCCTGGGAGTTGCTTGGATATAACAACTACTAGAAAAATCTGCAGGACTGCATTTCTTAATTGACTACATGAAAGCAGAAAGAAACAGACCAGGGATCAAAGAGATCCTTCAAAGGCGCCTTCAAAGCCCATGGTCTACATCTTCCAATCAGGTACCATTACCCAGTTTCCCCTTACAAACCATGCATCTATTCAGTTATGACTCCATCAGTGGACTCAGCCTCTTGACTAAGTCAGAGTCTTCATGGCCCAATTTTTTTTTTTTTTTTTTTTGATGGTGGGTACAGCATCTAGGGACCAAACTTTCAACATGTGAGCTCTTTGGGATATATTTCATATCCCAATCACAGAAATATGTTCTTGAGTCTAAGAAACCCAAAGCCAAGCTGTGCTCTACAACTATTTTAATGAGAAAACCTGGTCTTGCCATACCACATATTCTTTAAAAATATTGAGGGAATGATCACGTCTTTTCATAATAATATTAATATGAAGGAAGAAATTGGGCTCTTTCCCCTCATTGTTAAAGATGCTCATTGAGAAAGTGGGAGCAGCTAGTCCGATGAGGTTTTGCCTGGAACTCACATCTTGTTTCTCCAGCATCGCTTCCCATCAGATATGCCCTTGCCCTTTATATTCCAGACAGTTTGTACAATGGATGATGAGTTAAGATCCAAATTGTTTGGAGATTAAAGGAAAGATTTTTAAAGGATAAGATTCTGGATGCTAGGATGCATGAAAATTCTCCAAAGTGGACCAAGTATCCTGTTTATCTCAATGCTATTTCAGTAAATTAATGAACTGTACTGCTTGTGTTCTGGTCAACACTGTAGGTAGAGGGGTGAATACACTTCTCACTGTGTTCTGTGAAAGTTTATTTCCTAAAGTTCATTTTCTCCTCAGCAATAAAATCACTGTGTTGTAGATTAAGGACTTTTCTCCAAGGGCTTTACTGGTTTATTTATTTACACTGTTTGACTATAGCTTTACAGATACCATCAGCAACTGGGCACAGAGAAAGAGTAATCGGGCACTGTTTTAAAATTTACTGATGATCTCTTACAGTAGTCATATGTTAACACAGGCAGCTTGAATAACATCCCAAATATTCCTTACCCTTGTTTGTCTGTTGCATGGTGACTAACATCCTTAAACTAGTAATGTTAGTACAAATGATCATGGACTACATTTTAATATATTTACTTGTTCTATTTCTGGAAAGATTTTTATGGCTTGTTTGTTTGTTTGTTCATTCATTAATTTGTCCTTTTCTTAGCATTTGGCCAGGAGAGTTTTTTATTTTCTGCTTTTGTTTCTGATCCGGAAATGATTCCACTAGCAAAAACTAAATATCTGTTCAAATGTACTGGCTTACAATATAATATAAATTGTTAAAATATATGAGTAGGAACTCTGATCTAAAGAATGTCACCACAGGCTACAATCCAAAATAAAAAAAAAAAAAGATATTTCTGAATCTCATGAAGGTAGCAGATAATCCATCAGTGCTTAAACAGAATTGCTAAAACTAGTGTTAATATTCTCTTTATATCACGTACATATTATTTTACTTCCTCATAGCTTTCTCTCAAAATAGCTTTTTAAAAATCAAATATTAACATTTGTCTGCAGTTTACTGTTCTTCTGTTAGACTGAATTCCTTGCAGAAATAGTAATGCTGTAATCCCTGGTCCTTGCACACGCTAGACTTCATATGGCCCATGTTTGTCGCCAGTGGTTTTTGGTTTGGGCTCATGGAAGTCCCTATAAAAAGTACCTTCCAGGAGTACAACATTTTTGTATTTAGTGTTAGAATAAAATAGGCTCATTCACATGTTTGACAATCCATTTCAAGAGATCAGGATTCCAAATCATGAATGTGCAAATAGCATCTCTTGGCCTTATCCTTTCTTAACTGTCTACTTGTAATGTTTTCTCAGATTAGCGGTGCTGGTAGAGTGTTGTTTAAACCAGTCGGTGCAAATTAGCCTTGTAATTTCCCTTGTAATGAGGGTCTGTTCTTCCTCGCCTAATCTGCAGTTGACTGTTATTCGGGCTGTTGTTCTGTGTTCCTATTAAGGACAAAGGAATCAGAAGAGCTGTAAATACAACCTAACCACCATCTACTTCACAATTGGTTCTGAAATGAGTCCCTCTCCACACCTGTAACATTAGTTTAGCATAAATTTTGTAAATCATTGGCCGTCATCTTTGAAAGCATTAAAGTCTACATTTATTCTAATAAATTTCCCTGGGATATAGTGTATAATTAAAACTTCCAACATATATTGATTGTGTTAGACAAGGTGCTTTCTAAAACTTTTCCAAAGCTATCTTCATCATTAATGAACAAAGACTAACTAATATAGAAGCACATATTAATTTATAATGGATATTAACTGTGTTTTTTTAACTAGGCATGACATTTCTGCATTCAGTCATTTGTCCTTCTTAATGATAATGGTGGCCAATAATAATAGGTATATCACCTGTTAGATTCTTAAAAATAAATCAACAATGATATTAATGACAACTCTGGCTATATTTTATTTCTTTCTGTTCATAGGAGGAACTCAAAGCAGGTTAATAATTCAATTGATGCTACATGTTAGACAATTTCAGCGGTTATATCATTCCATCTTAGAAAGAAGGTGCATAAAATTCATAAAAATCACTGTTATGAAGCTGAGTCAGGACCTGAACAAGGTATGTACTCCAGGCCTCATTCCAATGTACGTGGCTCCTTACCCTCAACCTCTTTATAGCTTGCCCCAGCAATTTGTAAAATGAAAGCATACTAATAGGGATTATATGGATACCAACTGGAACAGATTCAGAATAGTTTTCTATAAAGAACTGTTCTCCGTGTGTGTGTGTGTGTGTGTGTGTGTGTGTGTGTGTGTGTGTGTGTGTGTCCAGAATCCTAAGTACTGATATTTTTATCTCATTCTCTCACATTACAGCTAAGTACAATTGTCCCTTGATGTCCAAGTGGGTGGGGGTGGGGTCAGTGCAAGGACTCCTCACACCTGTGGATGCCTAAATTGACATGTGTTCAAGTCTTTTTCATAAACTACATTGTGTGTGTGTGTGTGTGTACTGCAGTCCAACATGTACAGTGTGTTACTTCTCAATCATAACAAATACCTAATAGAGTACAAATAGTGTTTAGATGACTGTTATGCGTTATATAGATGCTTTTTTTGTTTTCAGATAGATAGTCTCTCAGGACTTTTCAGTCTCCCTATAACATCCTCCCAGTGCAGATGCAATGCACTGCCATGGCCAATCTGAGTGTTTTTAATGCAAGGCTAATTGAACCCATTAATGTGGGAACTGCAAATACAGGGAGCAGGTTATACCTTTTGGTCTTTGTTCCTACCTTCCACTCACACATTAATGACTTCCTCAGCTTGCCAGTCCTTCATACCCCTGTGTTGGGAGAGGTGTGCATCTAGACCTCTTCTAGTCTGGTAAGATGACTGTTTCACCCGGTCTGCATCAGCTCTCACAATGTCTGGCTTTACATGAATACAAAGATATGTTGCTGTTAACTGCTTTCATGTAGGACAGAGCAGTAGGGCCAGATCTGACCCTCCAAATGTGTCCACATCAGAGCCCAGAAGGAAGAAGTCAGATCTTCCTCTGCACAGCTGCATGGGGTGGAAGAGGATGAGAGGACCATTGAATCCATCCATCCACTTTCTGCACAGAAAAGAAGCAATGCAGAAAATCTGCCCTCCCATAGATACACAAAGAGAGCAAGCATAAAACATAAAAGGGCTTGTCACCAGCTGGCCCGGTATGGAAATATTTGAACAATAATAATATGGATATAGTAATAACAGTAGTGTCTGTCAATGCCCTGCCATACGTTAGGAGTCATTTGAGTCATTTGTATATGAATTATCTAAGCTAATCCACAGAAAACAAAGGTTATATTAACCCCATCCTCGAAGAGAACATGACACTCAGGGAAGTCACTGCGATGATGTGAAGTCGAGATCTGCACATGGTTTGTCTGTCCTGAGCTCCGACTTTCCCCACAGCACCTACCTGGAGTGGAGCCAGGAAAATAAGAGGTTCCTGCATTATATAAAATGCTACTGTTTCTTTCATACACTTTGTGTAATTATAGATTTATGGCAGTACAATGAGCTTTTATAAACTATTTATATACTTCAAGTAGACTCTGCACCAAACAGAAAGGCACATTGTTATTTTCATGGAATTATTAAGTGTATGTTTTGAGAGTTAGAAGCCAAATAAGGTAAGCCCTGGCCACGGTGTTACTGTTCGGTTCACTCTATGGCGGGGCAAGGATGTGGGACGGCTGTGGTCTGTTAACCATGCTTTTAAGGAAGGCAGTTCCAGTGTTGGATGACTATTTTCCATACAGTTCCATGTTTAGGAAGCAAGTCTTCAGCTGAGCACAGCAGCTCAACGCCGGGATCCCAGCATTTGGGAGGCTGGGGTAGGACGATTGCAGCAAGTTTGATGTCAGCTCAAGCTCCAGGCCTTGGGTAGGGTGAGACCCTGTTTCATGAAAACAAACAGAAAGAGGAGGCAGAAGTTGGGGGAGGAGGAGATGAAGGAGGAGAAAGGAGAAGGGGATAGGTCTTTAGAGTGTATCATTTAGGTTATATGTTGTATTATCCCCCATGGATGAAAGGCAGATTGGGAAGCCGCTGCTATCTGAGATGTGCAGTCCTTATAGTGCTGTTATCCAAGGAGAAGACTGATGCAGAGGGGAGAATGTGGTCCAAGCAGACAGTCTGGTCCTTGCCGAAGAAGCTCACCCTGGAAGAGGTCCTCCCCTGACCCGCCCCCCCCCCCCCCCACCACCACGCGTTCTGGTTCCACTTCTGATTTCCTGATTACCATCTTCTAATCTCATTTGTGTTTATTTAATTATTTGCCCATTTCAGAAATAAAGTTACCAGTAAAATGACTAAGTTCTTAAAAGAAACCAAGACTATTTCAGACTCTCCGCCAGAGTGTAATGTCTTACAACACTGGCCAAAGCCAGCAGTGGAATAATTTGAAAATAAGTGGTTTTTTTTTTTTTCTTTCTGTGGAATCACCGATACCCTCTCTCACTTGCCGTCCTTCTTGAATATTCTACCTCCCCATGCCCACCAGAAAAGGGGGGAATGGGGAAAAAAACAGATTACAGTAAACTTTGGCAAGGAATCCTATTTGCATCACTTTCTTGAAGTCACGTGCTTTGGATTTCCTCTTGTTTATGATATATTAAAATGCCTTCCAGATGTTTTTAATTATAAGAAAACATTTTCAAGAAAGCAGAGTAATCCATAATAAAATTTCCTCTTTTTTAAATGGCCAATAAATTAGTATATCCCAGCTTATCAAAATGCCCCGTAATTCTGAGAATGACCTGTTTCAAGACAGTCAGGCATGGCTTTAGACAGCTAGGGATGTGCTGAGGTAGTGCTGGGTTCTTGCTTGCAATGGAGGCTGCTCTGGGCCTTGAACACCCTCACCCCATGCAAAAGCACATTGGCTGGCATTTCTTAAATGTCCCACACAAATATAAACACTTTCTTGGTGTGGGAAAGATGAAAGGAGAAGCCTATTGCTATGTATATGCTGACATTGGGATGTGGGGCGGGAAAGACAACATTTAACTGCTGGTGTGTGATACCGACACTTGGCTGCATGAAGAGGTTTTCATTTACTGATGTTGGATACATGCCCGGACTGCCATAGTAGAATTTAGGAAGAAACATTGAAAGGAAGGGAGCCACAGAATGTTTCAGGGAACTTTCTATGCGAGGAGAAAGTTTTCCATGGAAGGCAGAAGGATAAATACATATAAAGACTGTTCCCAGAAGATTTAGCCACTGGACAGGGTCTGCAAGCCCCTTAACTTCCTCCTGTGATCTCCATTTACTCAAGAAGGCACTTGTCTCCTCATCCTAAAAAAGGAGTTAGAGATTAGCTGATAGTTCTGAAGAAAAGAACAGGGCGGAGCTGGGAGAATCCTCAGATCACTTTGGCCTGGTGTCCCATTAGCGATGAGATCAACACGGTTGTTTTGTTTCTGTTTACGAATGTTAGTTGCTACAACAGCATTGCTTTGGAGGTAACCAGCCTGGTGGCATAGAAGCTGTCTGCTAATCTTCTGTCTTATGTGAAACCCACAGGATCCTGAGGAGAAGGACAGCTCTTCGTGCTTCACAATGTGAAGTCAAACTTGAATGGAATATTCATTTCTCTTACTCAGTGAAGGACTTTCTTTCTTATCACTTTATACTTTTGTTTAAAACTACACAAATATAAGCAAATGTAACTTTGGAGAAGCATTTTATTAAAAGCAGGGTTTTCAAAGAAGTTATGCATGAGGCAGTATCTCAGATACATACTGTGTTGTCAATCAGTATGATTAAATTCCCAGTGTAGCTAAAAGAAAGAAAATCCTGGAGAAGAGATAAATCAGAATTTCACTGGATAATAGTAGATGGGGCAAGAGAAGGAAGTTATGAGGGTAGGCTAGAGTTGTACCAGATGAAAGATTAGGAGCCTAGAATTTACAGTAAAGAACAGAGTTTCAGTCAGCATCTAGAATGCAGAGATACCAAGGGGTTCAGGGACTGTTACCTCCTTGTGGGCCTTTGAACTTTACAACCAGGCAGGAATAACAGATGGAGACAAAATGCTATTGTTGATTCTCTGGTTAAAATGTGTGCATCAGGAATAACCAGAAGATTTGACAGTGATGGAGAACAGCCTGGACTTGTGTCCTAGGAACAGAAATGGGTAAGAGGAAGTGCCCCCGTGGCTTGTCTAATGACTATCAATGCATATGGACTAAGAAATTGGAAGCATCCTTGGAAAATGTCACTAAGGGAGAACAATAAGCCAACTAATAAGACACATGAGATAAGAGCCAGGGAACTCCCAACCTCAGTGTATTGATGGGGCTTTGGAAGTTACCAAATATCATCACACTAATGAACGGAGGTAAAGAAATGCAGATTGAGTGGCTCAGCACCTCCACACTCATTATTAATTTACTATGAGTCAGGGAGAGTTCAGGCAGGATTCAGGAAACAGACTGCCAGTGACACTAATTATTTCAGCCATCAAATACCTATCCTTCCATAGGCGTCTCCTCAGCTGAGGCTTCGTTCAAAGCAGCCTTGTCTCTTTCATGTTGCTTCTCTTCTGATTACTAATCACAACCTGGCCAATTAGGTTCCTCTCGTTTTAAAAAAAAAATAATCTCCAACACTTTAATGTAAATTGTATAAACTAGGATCTTTATTTTGCTCATGAACCACTTTCTTAAGCCTGGAACAGTACCTGGTTCATTGAAGAGGTCTCTGCTATGGTTTGAATGTGAGATTTTCCGAACTGGCTTGTGTGTTTTAACACCAGGTCCCCAGGTAGTGACAATGACTTGAGGGAAGTTGTGGAAACTTTTGGAGGTGAGGCCTAGCTTAAAGGAAGGGGACTACAGGAGGTGGCCAGGTGTTGGGCCTTCTCTTCATAGGTGGTCTCTGTTTCTTGTTCCATGGAGACTCAAGACGGGAAAGAGTCCCCATGATATCTCCTGTTGCCATGCCTTGCTACCATGATAAACTATATATCCCTTGAAGCTATGAACCAAAAGAAACCCTCCTTCCTTAAGTGGCCCTTCTAAGAATTTGGCTAACAGTGAAAAGTGACTGATGGAAAACACAAAGACTGAGCAATATTAAATCATACGAGAGCTAAGAACAGTCAAAACTAAGTCATTGTGTGGGACAGCTTAAAAATACAATGATTTTTCTCATCCAGAAGAAAATCAAAACAAAGCATTGAGGGTATAGAAGTTGATGATCAAGACCAAAACAACATAGTTGCCTTTATATATTATGAAGTCCTCTAAAATAGTATATAGGCATAATCTATTCCTGAAAGGGTACAAAGGTTTAGGAAAGTTCGTTAGTTTAATTTTCAATTTTAATCATTGGAGCTGTCCAGTAGTGAAGTAAATTCTATCACTGTGGCAAGTAAGAGCTAATTTGATTCTCCCCTACATATAAATGCAGTTATACTACTTAGGCTGACAAAGCTTTCCAAAAGAGCCACAGACTGTTCACAAAAACCCCAGTCCAGACAAGAGAAATTTCTGTTTGAGTTGTTGCTCAGGGTAACCTAAAAACTCCCAAAACAATAAAGATTATTGCTGTTGCCCTCAGTTGCTTCTCTGGGGCCAAGGGTGGGGCCCATATTGCTGAAGACAACACACACTTGGACCCAAAACTTGAATAATTTAAGGTGGATCTAATCTGAAAGTCTCTTCCATCATACCAGGAAGTACAATGCAAACTGTCACAGAAGAGAAACAATCAAGAGCCCTATCTAGCTGTGACGCTTATGAACTACAACAAAGCCCAGTATATCAAGATATCCCCAAAGGTGAAATAGTGGTCCTCACATCTTAGCTGTTACCAACCAACATCTCTCAATGTGGACTTGCAGCCCACTCAACAGGAGGGAAATCATATCTGGTGGGAACTAGAAACCTAGCCCACCAGCCAGGTATAGTAAGGAGATGGCTCGTAGAAGAGAACCTACCACTGCCACTTTATTAGAACAGCCTAATCCCTAACTGGAATTCAGGTTTTTCCTTATACCCACAGTACAGCTCTCACCCCTCATCAAAGAAGCTGATCTTAACAGCAAATGGAGACTAGCACAGAAAATCGTGTCAAAACACGATTAATAGATTGTGGGAATCTTGGCCCCAACAAAGAAATCTACAAAACAACCCCATCATGTAAGGTTCAGGGAACATCCTGGATAAAGGGACAGAAATTAGGAACACGGGGAAATTAGCTATGAGACTGTGCCTCCGAGAAATGGTTACCTAAAGAAGACCTGGACAGCAGTAACAATAGACGTGATAATGATGAAGGCATCAAATTTTTTTAATATAGTTTATTAATTTATTCATATTACCTCTCAATTGTTATCCCATCCCTTGTATCCTCTCATTCCTCCTTCCCTCCCATTTTCCCCTTACTCTCCTCCCCTATGGCTGTGACTGAGGGGGATCTCTTCCCCCTGTATATGCTCATAGGGTATCAAGTCTCTTCTTGGTAGCCTGCTATCCTTCTTCTGAGTGCCACCAGGCCTCCCCATCCAGGAGACGTGGTCAAATATGGGGCACCAGAGTTTGTGGGAAAGTCAGACCACACTCTTCACTCAACTGTGAAGAATGTCCTGTCCATTGGGTAGATCTGGGTAGAGTCCGAAGTTTTCTGCATGTATTGTCCTTGGCTGGTGCCATAGTTTGAACAGGACCCCTGGGCCCAGATCTGGCCATCATAATGATCTACTTGTAGGTTTCTAGGACCCTCTGGGTCCTTCTATTTCCCCATTCTCCCTTGATTCTCTCACCTAGAGTCCCAATAGGAAGTCTTCCCCCTCTGTCCCACTTTCCTGGTAAGCAAAGACTTTCTTGGGACATGCCCCTTGGGCTAGTGTCCAGATATAAGTGAGTATATACCATTTGACTCTTTCTGCTTCTGGGTTAACTCACTCATTATGATCATTTCTAGTTCAATCCATTTGTCCACAAATTTCGGGAATTCCTTGTTTTTAATAGGGCTTCCTCAAGACCCAGCTATTCCACTCCTTGGAATATACCCAGAAGATGCTCCAGCACACAACAAAAAGATTTGCTCAACCATGTTCATAGCAGCCTTATTCATAATAGCCAGAACCTGGAAACAGCCTAAGTGTCCATCAGTAGAAGAATGGATAAAGAAACTGTGGTACATTTACACTATGGAATACTACTCAGCTATTAAAAGAAGGCATCAAATCTTATGGGGTCCCAAAGCCTAGACAGAGAACTACAGGCAACTAATGACTTCTAAGAGAGGAAGAATTATCTTCTCTCAGGAGTGAGCCCTAATCACTTATCCAACACAAAGTCGTCAACTCTGGAATCATATTCATGCAAACAACAAAAAGCAGATTTATCAAATTATATTTACAAATTCGAGAATGTGTGTGTATGTGTGTGCATATATATAGAGAAAAGCAAGGTATATGTGTAATGACAATAGTCAAAAAAGAGGCTATAGGTGAAAAGGGAGAGATATTTTCTCAAATTATCTCAAAAATAATAATACTTTTTAAGAGGCCATAAATTTAAGAGAGAGTAGCCCCATTCAAGCACACGCATCAGGCACATGTGTAAGCAAGTGCACGCACACTGATTGATTTTTCAGTTGCTACAAGTTATCCAAATTAGTTCCAAATTAGAAGATACCTACTTAAAGTGTGATTTTATATAAAACAGAAACTTAACTGCGGGGAAAACAAAAACCAACAATTTCTTTGTTGTTTATCTGAAATTCAAATTAAACTGAAATTCTGTCTTTAAATTCAGCCGACATTCTATCTGGCAACCTTATGTTACACGAAGCAGCTATAGGAAAGGAAAGGATTGCACATTTCTTCAGAGCTCAGAATTTACATTAATCAATATGGCAACGGGGAAGCAGGGGAAGGCACACCCATCTTCCATCAGATGTGTTGCTATTCAAACCTTGGGCAGATTGGGGGATTTGATCTTACAGCCACAACACCAGGTGGACTTACTCTTTTTTTCCCATTTTAAAAGTCACTTTTTGGCTGGATTATTCCACTGTTTTGGAGAATTTTAAAACGTGTTTATTTTAAGGTTGCTTTTTCTGTGCATTATGCCATCACCAGAATTACAGGAGCACTTCATCCCAAATGATTCACATCACATCCTGGCCATTATCTGGCTTTATTAGTGTCATCTGATTGTGCCTAGCTCCTAATTCAGCATGACTTATTTGAGTCACATTATTTTGGTGCTAAAGTATTAACACTCATAAATGATAAATTGGGTTCTCATTTGATAGTCTACAATTTAGAAATTATAATTATACTGGAATTACATTAGCTACAAGGAGTTACTAAAATGTCTGACAAAACTTTCACTGCAGACAAATGGAAGTAGGGTTCACACACTGCCAACAGGAGTAGGAGCAAACACCTACTCAACAGAAAATATTGCTGAAAAGATATAGAATGAAGCGTCCGAATACTAAGGGTCATTGGTTACATTTTAAAATGATAAATGCATTTTAAGTGATTGCTTTCAACTTGGCACATAAAGCAAGAAGTTAAGATTTTAAGTTACAAAATTTAAAGTCACCTTAGATGCTCATATGAGGAATAATTTTTCATGTACTATATCACCCATGATCTCTAAACAGTTAGGTCTACTTCGGGGTGGGGGGTGACATGAAAAAAAAAAGTGACAGCTTTGAGAAAATGGATTTCGTGTGTGATCAGGTTCTGTGGCGAATTGCTAGGGGATGGAGACCTGGACAGGCTCACTGGTCAATGAAGTTTGGCTCGTGCCTCACTGGATGGGTCAGGATGCATGCTTGAAAAGGACAGCATGTGGGACCAAGAGAATGAGAATGATGATGGAAGACAGAGATGTTGTAAAAGCAAGGATAAGTAGAAATCCAGTCTTCCCTCTGAATCTTCAGATTTTGCCTCACAAAGAAAACTTAAAAAAAAATACGTTTGATTAAATATATACAAACTCTTTCTGGACATTCTTTGCCAAACAATACAACACAACAACTATGTTTGTGGTATTATACTGTATTACGCACTATAAGTAACCCAGGAATGATTTAAAGCACGTGGGTGGGCGGACATGAGTTACTCCCAATCCCATGCTATTCTGTGTAAGGGATTTGAGTGTCCGTGGCTTTCGATGCCCTCATTCCAAGGCACCTGCAATCCTGTTTGGGAATAGTAGCACACACTCATCAGTGGCAAAGGCGCTCATGATCTACCAAGCCAACCGGAGTTCAGAGTGGCTATCACCTGCTGTGCAGTCTTTTAGATTCATGCCCAGAAATGAGCATCTGCCAAGATGGTTCCCAGTGCTGCCCGTGGCTTGCCCATCTTGGCTAAACTATCTTAGGAGGCTTCTGGGACGCCAACCCAAAACCAAGGTCCACTGGTAGATTTGCCGTTCTTCCAGCTCTTCTGTCAGGAAGGTCTTCTCTCTACATAGATTTCTTTTTTCTTTCTTTCTTTCTTTTAATTATTATTTTGAAGGGTTAGTCCTATTCTGGCTGTGGATATAAATCAATACTTACATCTCAGAATTTCACATAGGTTGGTGGCTTTGTTACCAGAAGGTAAGAAAATAGCCCAGCTCTAGGCGCTCACCACTGGCAGACCGCCATGGACAGCCACAAGGGTTTGGCTCATATCACAACTTTCAGACCAGGAACTGAGATTACCTTCCAGGCACACCTACTCAAAGAAATGTCACCTCTGTGCCATTCTTGCTAGCCAAAGAGAAAGGCCTTTTTTGTCCCCCCAAAGCTATATTCTTACCAGCTCGTCCATCAGGGAATATTTATTTGTTCATTAGTTTCTTTTATGAACATTGTACAAGTTACACAGTACAGTACCGCCACATCATTTATAGGCCAGATTTATACCCCATGACTTGATGGAAGGCACAGCTCGAGACGGTAACTGTCCCCTTTCTCTGAGTAAGCAGTCACAGCATGATTTACCGCATGAAGACTCTCCTTTTAGACACTGCAATTAGCCCTTGTCTCATTTATACATCTTACTCAACATTGTGTTCCCTTTACAAATATTTTTATTTAAAATGGCACACAGAGAAACAGTTCAGCATGCCTGAAGGGGCGGGTGGGGGCGAAAAAGAAGAAGTAAGCCTCAGATAATTCCATCCGTTAAAAACCACAGTCCACAAAAAAAAAAAAAAAAAAAAGAACATTATATTTCCTAATGTTCTGGCACCATTGTTTGTACTTACTGTTTCCTGAAGAGTATTAAAAAGGTATATTTTTTCCAGTAGACCAAGTCTTTTTAGTCACACCCTGGAAATGGCTCGCTTATTTTAAATGGGCCCATTATACTCTCCGACACCTACATAGCTAGCAAGTCCAGCCTTAATAACGTGACTGGTCTGTATGCTTTTCTTCCCCTGTTATTTATTTTGTCTTCTCCAACTCTCCTTTCAAACAACTCACAGTTACCAGAAGATTTATTAAATTCCTTACCAAAGTTTCCCGGAGTAAATGCAAACGGAGATTCTGCCTGGAGCAGAGGAAGACGCGGTGACTCAAAAGCCCTAGAATTTCTTTTCTTAATTCTTAAATGTTTCCCTTCCTCCGTCTCTCGAGAGATAGGTGAGAAAAGCAATTGGCCCCACTGCTTAAAACGTCCCAAATCAGAAACCCACTCCGCCCTTGTAATTTCAAATCCCAAGCCAATTGGCAGTGCCTGGATTTTAGGCTCTGGGTATGAGTTCGGAGCTTAAAATCAATCACTCCGAATGGTATTTCTGTCGAATGGAAATCTTTTCTTCTTTAGGGGTGGGGGAGAAAGCTGTCTTGATTTTCAGCTACAGCCTCAGAGCACTGAATAGTCTCAGAAATGAAGCTAGGATGTAGGAGAGAAATTAAAGGAGATATGATTTTTCTTCTGCGGTAGTAGGAAAAATTCTGTTGCCGTTAGTGCTTGGGAGAACAAGGCACCTCTGTGCCCTGAAAGATTGCTCCAGCGGTCCCCCAAGTCTGGGTTAAAGGCTTGTGGCAGTTTAAGCAGTAAAGGGTCTGCTGGGTTAGGAGGGAACTAAGAAATGGCTCCTCTGGGCTTCTCTGGGCTCCCCAGACCCCCACTTAAAACTACTCTCAAAGTGAAGGAACTGTTGTAAACCTCAGTTTGCATCACAGCGTGCCTATCATTGTTACAAATGAGTTACATCCTCCTACAGAATCCAGCTGTTGTTGGAAGTGAGGGCAGTGCTGGGGCCCTGGGCATAGCCATACATGGCCCCATGGTGGCTCTTTCACTTTGCAAATAAAGAGACCATGTTAAAGCTGCCTCCCTCCCCCCTGCCCCCCAAAATAAAATTGCAGGGAAGACCAACTTTCTCTAGGGCCTTTAGTAACAAGAAAGAACTTACTAATTTGTAAACCTCATAAACTTCTTCACTATTTACATGATCTGCCACTCCTTAAAGGTACAGGATCCATTCGCAGGAATCAAAGTAACACTCCAAAGCTTTCCTGTCTTGGCTCTCCAAGCTGCCTTCACCTCATGCACTGATGGCCTCTATAGAAATGTTGCAAAGAGAAATATAAATTAAGCGCTGTTTCCAAACATCTACAGGAGAACACCGATTTTCTCTGCCGTGTGAAGGACATTGGGACATTGGCATGAGCTTCTCGTCATGGTTAGGAATGGCTTCTCCTGCATTGAGCTCTGTTGCCGGTGCTTGGTTGGGGTTATTTGTTTGTTTGTTGTTTGAGAAAGTGTCTCAATATATGGTCTAGGCTTGGCCTAGAATTCCTGATCCTCTCACCTCTGCTCCTCCAGGGCTAGAAATACAGGCATATTCAACCATGCTAAACAATGCTTATTCCATCTTGATGTCTTCACGAAGCCTACAATGCTGCATATATTGTTCATAATCATACAGAGACCCTAAATACAACCACTCATTTGTGGACTTGAACATGAATCTTTTGAGTTTAAGTTACATTGATAGTAATAGGTAGTGGAAAATGTTTACAGAAAGGTGAAAATATGTGTGAAGTTGAATACATTAACAAATTCATAGAGATAATATTAAAATCAGTACATCCATTTCACTCAGTATCTACCAAATTCATATTTACTATAAATATAAATCATTATAATTATATATGTTATTATATTATTCATATAAATATGTTCAAATGTTCTATTGTTATTGTGAATTATTTTTAGCATTTGTCTCTTGAGATAAAGTCTCTCTAGCTGCCTTGGAACTCACTATACAGACAAAGTTGTCCTGGAACTCATAAAAGTCGACTCTGCCTTTCCTCCTGAGTGCTGGGATTAAAAGTATGCACCACCAGGCCAGGCTTATTAGTGAGAATTTGGTGTCAAACACTGTGTTAACTACTGAACCCATCAGTTAGCAAAACCGACATGGGTCTTGAGCTCATGGATTTGAAACATTGCTCTTCAGAAAGAAGGGTGCCCAAGCTTTTTTAAAAAGTCAATGCTTTTATTTTTATTTATTTTATTTTATTTTTTATTAATTTATTTAGATTACATCTCAATTTTTATCCCCTCACTTGTATCCTCCTGTTCCTCCTTCCCTCCTTCCCTCCCTCCCTCCCTCTTTCACTCTATTCCCCTCTCCTAGGTCTATGACCAAGGGGAACCTCCTCACCCGACAATATGGTCACAGACTATCAAGTCTCAGGTAGCCTGCTTATCCTTTCTCTGAGTGTTTCCCCACCAGGCTTCCCCACCAAGGGGAAGTGGGAAAATATGGGGCACCAGAGTTCATGTCAGAGTCAGTCCCTGCTCTCTATGCAACTGTGGAGAATATCCTGTCCATTGGCTAGATCTGAGTAGGGGTTCAATGTTTACTGTATGTATTGTCCTTGGTTGGTGCAGTAAGTTGAGCAGACCCCCCTTGAGTACAGATCCCCCATCATGATGTTCTTCTTGTGGGTTTCTAGGACCCTCTGGATCCTTCTATTTCCCCATTCTTCCATATTTCCCTCATCTAGAGTCCCAATAGAAAGTCCCCCCCCCCCCATCTATCCCAATCTCCTAGTAAGTGAAGACTTTCAAGGGACATCCCTTTTGGGCTAGTGTCCAGTTACAAGTGAGTATATATCATGTGAGTCTTTTTGGATTTGGGTTAACTCACTCAGGATGATCATTTCTAGTTCAAATCCATTTGCCCATAAATTTCAGGATTTCCTTGTTTTTAATTGCTGAGTAGTATTCCATAGTGTAAATTTACCACAGTTTCTTTTTATTTATTTATTTATTTATTTATTTATTTATTTATTCTTGTTACATCTCAATGGTTATCCCATCCCTTGTATCCTCCCATTCTTCCCTCCCTCCCATTTTCCCCTTATTCCCCTCCCCTATGACTGTTCCTGAGGGGGATTACCTCCCCCTGTATATGCTCATAGGGTATCAAGTCTCTTCTTGGCTACCTGCTGTCCTTCCTCTGAGTGCCACCAGGTCTCCCCCTCCAGGGGACATGGTCAAATGTGAGGCACCAGAGTACGTGAGAAAGTCATATCCCACTCTCCACTCAACTGTGGAGAATGTTCTGACCATTGGCTAGATCTGGGTAGGGGTTTAAAATTTACCACCTGTATTGCCCTTGGCTGGTGCCTTAGTTTGAGCAGGACCCCTGGGCCCAAATCTGCCTATCATAATGTTCTACTTGTAGGTTTCTAGGACCCTCTGATTCTTCTACCACAGTTTCTTTATCCATTCTTCGACTGAGGGACATTTAGGTTGTTTCCAGGTTCTGGCTATTACAAATAAGGCTGCTATGAACATGGTTGAGCATATGTCTTTGCTGTGTGGTGGAACATCTTCTGGGTATATTCCAAGGAGTGGAATAGCTGGGTCTTCAGGTAGGCCTATTCTTAGTTTTCTGTGAAAGTACCAGATTGATTTCCAAAGTGGTTGTACAAGTTTGCACTCCTACCAGAAATGAAGGAGTGTTCGGCTTTCTCCACATTTTTACCAGCATGTGCTGTCATTTGAGTTTTTGATCTTAAACATTCTCATGGGTGTAAGATGGAATCTCAGAGATGTCCAAGCTTTTAAACTCCTTAAAGAAAAGGAATCCTCAGACTCACCTGCTATAGTACTCTGAAAGCCTAATTTAAATATTCAGCATTACTGAAGGCTCATTGAGATGTCTCAAAAGACAGCTAAGAAAGCTGGGAGTGGTGGAACATGCCTGTAATCCCCGCACTCAGGAGGCAGAGGCAGGCAGCTGGATGTGAGTTCAAGGCCAGCCTGGTTTATAAAGTGAGTCCAGGACAATCAGGGTTACACTTAGAAACCCTGTCTCAAAAAAGCAAGCAAACAAACAAAAACAGCTAAGAAACTGAAATAACTTCTTAGCTGAAATCTCCTCAAAGACCTTATATTAAGCTCCCTGCATCAGCTCAAAGGAAATTCTGTCTTATGCTTAATGCCAATACTGAGTCCAGAACCTATGTCTTTGGAATCTATTGGCATTCAGAATAAATATATTATGTAGATGTATAAATAAGCATCTAATAAGTGGGCACTCTTTGAATGGTTATGTAATAAAACTTCTAAATGTATATTGTAATTCAACTTTTAAAGTATTATTCATGGTTCAAGAAAGAAAATGTTTTGAGTTAAATAAGCCCTGACCTCTTGTTCTTTAAAACATGACCTTAGTTAGCAAACAAAGACCTTGAAGACATAATTAGTTTAGTTAAGAAGAGGTCCAACTGAAGTGCTCTGGGTCTCTAATTCAATTTGGCCATTGTCTCTATTCAAAAGGAGGGAGAAATTTGGAGTCTTATATACATGAAGAGAAAATACCTGCATGCAAGGGCTGCTGTTTGCCATATTGTCCCAAGCAAAGAAGCTTCCTGAAGCCTAAGTCAGATCCTTTCCCAGAGGGAGAATAATCACGCTGATGTCCTGAGGTCAGATGTCCAGACCCCAGAGCTGCAAGGTCATGCATGGCTGTTGTCCAAGACACTTACATTACAAACCTTAGGAAAACAAGGAAAAACACCATTCCACGCGAGGCCTTGCCAGTTGTCTTGTATACTCATTAATGTATTGATCAAGCAAGGGTGTGTTATTGAGCATTTAATATGTACCAAGCACTGCATAGTACATTGGAGTAGAACACAGAAAGTCATGTCTAATCCCCACGTTCAAGGGAATGAATCAACATCCCAAAGATGGTTAAATGATTAGGATGCTGGGCTCCTCTCACCCCAGTCTGTTTCCACTTCCCTCTGTGAGGTTCTTTTCCAATAAGTATGATTCATTTGTTCAATCAACACTGGAAGAGTATATTCTACTTCTATCTTGAGCCCAGACTTTTCCCTGGAAATATGTGAAATCGTTGCTTCCCAGGAGTCATTACTCTCCCCAATCAGTGAGTCCCAGGCTGGGGCAGTAATCCAGGCCAGGGACAGCCCCTCAGTGTGCTATTAAACCAAACATGCCCCATCCACCCACCACGGGAGTTCAGTGAGGACAGTACTGAGTCCCTGCCATGCTTTATCAGGCCCATAAAGTGGGTATTTAAAATTTTAAAGTTTTCAAATGAAATATACAAAGGTTGACTATTTAGCAGTTTATCAACTTTACACTTTGGTGGCAAAGGGAACAGACAATAAAACAGCTCAAAGGAGGTTTCAAAACTACTTTCTACCATTTTATTGCAACTCTAAAGATGATGGGAAACAAGTCTCCCAGCAGGCCCTGGCTGGCTTTACTCCCTCTCCACGGAGACAGTATGTGCATTCTTACAGATGATGCTGTTGGAAGCAGTCCCCTTCTGCTCTGCCTGGGACCATGTGGTCCTGGTCACCAATTCTAGCCCTGTGTCTGGAACAAGCAGAACTCTCTGGCTGAGGGAAGCAAGTCATGCCGTCAGTGGTTCCTGCATCTTTGCTGTCTGCAATTTGCTCCATTTCCAGTGACATGTGCCCCAAGACTTTCTGTCCCTACCACCATTCTGGTCGCTTTTCTACCATGAGGATGAGCGATCCTCACTGTCACTTCTTTGTGAGGATGATGAGAGCTCTACATGTGCGGTACAAGAAAGGGGAGAAACCAGTGTGCATTTATGAACTCAGAAGGAACACCCAAGCATCTATTCTGGTTTCTAACAGTATAATTCTATTGAAGAAAACCTGAGTAGACAACTTAATTTTGTTCTGTTTTGTTTTGTTTTGCTTTGTTTTTTTGGTTAAATATATTACTTATTATGAATGTATGTGTACATGGCATAGTATGCTATGGAGGCCAGGAGATAGCTTGTCCAAATCAGTTCTCTCATTCCTCTATGTGGGTCCCAGGCATTGAACTCAAGTCGTTAGTGTAAGTGTCTTTGCCTATCTCACCAGCCTCTGAATGACAAACTTTTATGTGACCTCATGAGACCTTCATTGTCCATTTTTTTCAGTACAGCATTCATTTTTCTACTAGAACCCAACAACCTTTCATCTCTCTCTCTCTCTCTCTCTCTCTCTCTCTCTCTCTCTCTCTCTCTCTCTCTGTGTGTGTGTGTGTGTGTGTGTATGTGTGTACATACACATGCTTGCACACACAGGCATGAACATGCCATGCCAACACACAGGTATAGAAGTCAGAGGATAACACCTTCTACCTTGTTTGAGATGGTTCTCTTGTTCACTTGCTGCCCTGTGAGTAATCCAGGAATACTGCAATTGCAGAGATGTGTTGTCTTTCCTGTCTCACATCAGTTATGACAATCAGATCCCAGGTCCTCACACTTCAAGCATTTTACCCACTAAGCCATCTCCTCAGCCCACCAATTCTCTTTAAATTCCATGTGTTGATAGCAGCCTTATTTGTAATAGCCAGATCTGGAAACAACCTAGATGTTCCTCAACCAAAGAATGGATAAAGAAACTGTGGTTCATTTACACAGTGGAATACTACTCAGCTATTTAAAAACAAGGAAATCTTGAAATTTGCAGGCAAAAGGATGAAACTAGAAATGATTGGTTACCCTCAGTGAGGTAACTCGTACCCAGAAAGACACTCATGGTACATATTCACTTATAAGTGGATATTAGCCAACATAGATGTCTTCTGAGAGACTACACACAGCAGGGGATCAGGACAGATACTGAGTCTCAGGGTGAGAGTGGTATGGGAGAATGGGGGGTAGAAAGATCTAGGGGGTTCAGGAGGCCCACAAATAGACCATTAAGGCCAGCGGATGAGGACCTAGGGGGACCTGCACAAACTGTTGCACCAACCAAGGACAATGAATGCAGCAATTCTAGACCCTTCAGATCTATCCAATGGTCAGTTTATTCTCCATGGTTGTGGGGCGAGCAGGGACTGCCTCTGACATGAACTCTGATTGATGCCCCAATTTGATCACTTCCCTTTAGTGGTGAGGCCTGGCACGCACACAGAGAAAGGGGAAGCAGGCTATCTGGATGAGACCTGATAGACTGTGGTCATATGGTAAGGAAGGAGGTTCCCTTCTGTCAGAGGTCTAGGGGAAGGGAATAGGGCAAGAGGGTGGGAACAGGAAGATACAAGTAGGGGGATAACATTCAGAATGTAATCAGAGTAAATTACAATAAATTAAAATTTTAAAATTTAAAGATATAATAAATAAATAAGATTCATGTGTTGACCTAGAAAAAGAAAATACAGGCTTATAAGGACCAGTGTTCCTTTCAAGAAGGAGAGAATGAGGCCAGGGAACTTGTACTTATGGGATTTCTTCAGGGCCTCCTGGCCCTTTTGTTCTTCTGATTTGTTGCTGCAAGGAGTACACTGTCTGAGCGAAGCTCAGATGCCACCTGCCCATAATGAAACAAGACTTTCTGGAGGCAAGTCTCTGCCTGCCTGGTTACCATTCTTACCTGTAAGAAAATCAGTTGAGAATCTACAACTTCACCAAAAGAGTTGTAAGTTCAAGGTAACATATAGAAAAAAACAAGAACAAACAAACAAAAACACCTCTAGGAAAGCATGCTGAGACCAGAGGGAAGGAAAAATTAAGACCACACCGTCATTACAGAACTGTATTCTTTCCCTCATTTATTTATTCACAGTTTTATTGAGCACATTACTACAAGCCAAGCAACAAGTTCACCCCCTAGGGATTTAATGTTGTACAAAGGCAGGCATGCTTACTGTCTCCTTAGAGCTCACAGTCTGTTGAGGGAGAAACACCTATAAAATAAGGATACAAATAAATTAATTAAAAGTACAAGTGCTAAGCAATGTGAAGGCTAATTATATGGTGCCATGTGGGCATAAATGCATCATTTTAACTCACTTTAGGGTGGAGGTGGTTGTGGGATGGTCTAGAAGAAGTCATTCCTGGGAGAATAGTCATCGTGCTAAGGCTTAAAGAAATAGTGGGAGCCAGTTATGCACAATTGGAGGCGGGGATGAGATTTGAGTCTGGAGTATTATAGGGTACAAGAAGGACGCAAATGTCCTTCACATTTTATGAGACTGAATCCTGCTCTGGAGTCCAGGCTGGTCTCAAATTCACAGTCCTCCTCCCTCAGCCTCTTCAGTTCTAAGATTACAGACATGCACTCATCATGCCTAGTTTTCAATGTCTTCTTTATCTTTGTTTTATTTATGTATATGCATGTCTGTGTGAATGTATGCCATTCTCTCTCTCTCTCTCTCTCTCTCTCTCTCTCTCTCTCTCTCTCTCTCTCTCTCTCTCTCTCTCTCTCTCTCCAGGTGCATGAGGAGGCCAGAAGAGGGTGTTGGATGTCCTAGGAATGGAGTTACTGGGCATTATAAGCTGCTAGAAATGGGTTCTGAGAACCAAATTTGGTCCTCTAGCAGAGTATCAAGTAATCGTAAGCTGCTAAACCATCTTTCAAGCCCCACCATGTACCTTTTCAGAGGAAAATGGGCCCATGGTAGGATCTTAAACTAGGTACCTGCACATGAGTTCACAGCAGCTGTGACTCTGTGTACAAGACCCACACAAGATCAAGCCAGCCCAAATCCCAGAGCTATGGAGTTATTGGCAATTGATGGCTGTTGAGGGAGGTAGAGTCAGGCTTCTTCAGGGAGGTGGTTCCTGGGAGGCTTCTAATGCTCCAGTAAATGGTACCATATCCATGCACAGCCAGGTAATGCTAAGCGGACTCAGTAGGTTTTAAAGCAGAGAGCACAAAGCTGGGAAATAAAAACGATAGGAGAGACATTTATATGCATGTATGAAGTTCTCAAATGATTAAAAGAAAAACATGTGCCTATGTATCAGGTTGGGGGTGGGGTGTGTATGACAGGACAACTAGCTGTCTAATCACTAAGGAAGAAAGGTATAAAAAAGCTGTCAAATTGTAGGTAGGAAGCAAGCACCATTGCAGGGCTGGGCAGAACTTACTAAATCTATTGGAAGTGGCCCAAAGATCAGTGTCAGCCACTGGGAAGGTTTTCACAGAGAGTATAGCACAATAACACACATAGCCTTCCTACTAGAGTCTACTGAGGCTAGCTGCTCCCTTAAGGACCTGGAGGGGACAGGAGCTCTACAAGAACAAGAAAGTCAACAAATCTGGGCCCCTGGGGACCTACAGAGATTGATGCACTAACCAAGGACCATGCATGGAGAAGACCTAGAACCGCTGTCCAGATGTGGTCAATAGGCAGTACAGTTCCTTGTGGGTCCTATAATATGGGGAGTAGGGACTACTTCTGACATGGCCTCTGTTGCCCACTCATTGATCACGTCCCCCTTGTGGGGCAGCCTTGCCAGGACATGGAGGAAGAGGATGCAGGCAGTTCAGATAAGGCTTGGTAGCCTTAGGAGGGGGGGGGGGGTGAGGAAAGGAGGGTGGGACTGGGAGGCAATGAGGGAGGGGGCTACAATCTGTATGTAAAGTGAACAAATTAAAAATAAAAATTAAAAAAAAAAGTAAGACTGGGAGGGAGGGAAAACGAAAAGCTTTGCTCTCCCTTCTTCCCATTTTAGGTCCAGGTCTGTGTCTCTTAGAGACTGAAACAAGCTCAGCTTTCCTTGCACACTGATGACACGGGTCCACGTTCCTCAAAAAGGGCATTGGTTTTGACGGAAAATGCTGCAGTATGAGTTAAAACCTAGTAGGATTGCCAAGCAACAACAGAGTCGGAGACCGAAATGTTCCATTTGGAGCAGCTCACCTCAGCCACTGGCTAAGGGGAGGACCTTGTTCTGAACGTGCATCCGTGCTGTACCAACCTGTAACACGGAAATTACTCAGGACACTCAGGGATTATCCAAAGTGAGAGTCATGTGACTTAAGTTGTTTACCTTCAGAAATAATGAGCTGATTCATAACAACAGAGAAATAACCACCCTTCCATGGGACCAGCCAAGAAAACCTGGCTATTACCCAAATTTGAGTAAATCACACCACAAACACATGTTAATTTTGGCCAACCCTTATTACTTTGCTGAATGTTTATTCCGAGTTGTCTAAACTCTGTGCATTCGCTTCTCTCTGATCTTCAACACGCTACGGACAGGGTACTGCTGGCAAACCTCAGGTTAGGCATCCCTGCGTCTGAACCCTGTGGATTAAAAGCCAAACCCTGTTTGTAAGACCTGGATGATGTATGCCCACCTAGACTGTAGCCTTGTGTCTCTTTGTAATCCTATTGCTTCCTGGGGCTGATAAAAGGGGGCTGAGGCTAAGAACAAGGTTTTCTATCTGCCTTACAGATGCATGTGACCTGATGGGAATGCTTATGTTTCTTCACATGGATTCCATGACAGCTACATACATGGGCAACTTGGACTAAAGGATGGATGACAGTGAGGTACATAGGATCTGTACTTAAGTCAATCTCAGGGAATCTGGAAGAGTTTTCTGGATTCAGTGACTTGCCATGTGTAGCTTCATGATCTGTTTGTCATTGTGTGGAACTGCCATCATATGTGTCTTTTACAGGTAGTCATCTTATTCTTTTCTCATTCCACACCTATCTGGTTTCTCCAACTATATTGTGGACTTGAAGACAGAGAATATAATATATAATAATGTGTTCTGAGATGCATGCCTTCAATGATGACCAGACTATATTGCTACCAGATATATGTCGGCCAATTAATGAGATGATAAATTCTTGTGAGTGAGTCAGTGGTTAAAAAAAAAAAAAAAAAAAAAAAAAAAAACTGTTGGCTATACCAAATCATCCAGGAACAAGGAACATGGCAAGGCAGACAAGACTGGCATGAAGACATAGCTTCACTGGCACATGTTTTTGTTATATTTTTTTCAATTTACTAATGATATAATGGCTCTGTGATTTAATTGGCAGGTAGAAGCCAGGAAAAGACCTCACTAACTCACACTAATGAGAGGTAAGTCCATTGCAGTCCAACTGAGGTCTCTCGGTAATTGATTTTCTATTTTTAAAATATGAGCTTGGTTCTCTCCAGCCAACATACACATACAAGTTGACTGCCATACAGAATACACTTTTTGTTTCCTCATTTTGTCGAATGTGGCTGTGTTTTAATTATTTATGATAATACTTAATAGTATGGTAGTAAGTGTCCTGTAGAGTGGCATGTAAAAGTAATGAAGTCTTAGTAACATGAGACCACGACAAAGCTCACAGGTATTAAATCTCTGCCCAGAAGTGGAGTGAGACTGCAGGGTTCTTTTGTGAGCTCCGAGGGCTTGCAGATTAGCAAAGCAAAAATCAACAGCCTTTTCTGAATTACACTTATTAAGTATATAGCGGTATTTTAAAATGTATTGAATCTGACTAATGGATTTGAATATGACCAACATGTTAAAGATACATGTCTCCTCTATGTGTGCTGTTTAGTGGGCATTAAAGACTTCTCAAAAACAGGCTCAGCTGGTATTCTACTTGATGCCATTGTGTCCTAGGCCGTATTTTTATTTCTAACTCTCACAAAACCTCATTCTATCTCCAGAATATTAAGAATAATTAGGGCCTGTGAATATTTTTAAATTTTAAATTAATCTCTTGTATAGTCATGGGTGGAATTATAATCATTTCCTGAGGAAAAATAAGATTAATGTTTTAAAAGTTATGTAAGACTTGACTTTACATTTTTGTTATTGGTATATTTTACATAGTTTTATTTTTACTTAAATATTCTGTTACATCCAACTTTCCAATTCCAAATTCCAGAAATAAATTTTACGAGATCCAGTTGAATAAACTCTGCCAAAAACTCTACCAAAGACTCCCTCGGACCCTCCTCCCTCCCTCCAAGACAGTCCCCTCCCTGCAAGAGCTTTGTTCTGCTTTGCCATTTTAAAGTGTTTGCCCAGTGCCTCTGTCTGAGTAATTGAAAATGTCCCCCACTTCTGCCCGGCCTTTCTGTATAGACTGTGTCTTCCTACTCTCTGAATAGCACCTTCTGCATCTCCTTCCAATTTTCTCCTCATCCCCCTGCTTTTCTCACAGCTCATCCCACATCCTCTCAGAAAAAAAATGCACATTGGCACCAAGTCCTTATTCTAATCAGTTCTGCTCCCTCTCCGGCTAATTTTATGGATTTTTTTTCTCACCTTGTACTATACTCATAGAAAACTGAAAAGAGCGTTTTGTCCAATTACTAAAATATTGAGAATATCTGTGTTTTGTGATTGTACATATAAAATGGACAATTTTTTTTTTTTTTTTTTTGCGGGGTGTTTCACTAAGAGAAGACAGCGAATCACGTGTGCCCAATCAGAACAACTACAGGAACAAAAATGTCTTATGTCATTGTAAAAATAAAAATCTAAAGGACAAGGGGGTCTTATCACCATTTTCTTGACACATACTTGATGCAGAGTCACAAATAAATACCAAAACAATTAGGCTGGATGAATATTTTTAGAGCCAGGCTTTTATGAATATGTGTTTGTTTATAGAACATAATATATGTGTATTTAATTATTCATAGGAATTAAAATCTTATAAAAATAGTTGATAGTGGCTCATGAACATAGAAAAAGTATGCAGTGCAGCGTGATTAACAACTACAGCTAGGCAAACTTGGAATACCTGATACCTGGTTTTTCCAACGTGAACTCAATATGTAGCCCACATCAATGGATAATCCAAGCAAGCTACAGTTGGAAGATTACTTGAAAGTGTTTGACTATGTTTGTGGCACTTTTATTACAGTACTGACAATTGACTCCAAGGGATCTATTTTCAGGGAGAGTCACTTGCCAGAAATTAAATAGAGTAGAGTATGTATGTAGGGCCAGATCACTCAAAACAGTGATCTTATGACAGTGTGTAAATTTTATGTAAATCTCTAGTTCATAAGCTTAGGCTTCTGAAACTAGCAACAACTTGGTAACTCAAAGAGTACTTCAAGAACTCTGAGTTTTGGTCAGGTTAGTGGCACCCAGAATATAGCTCAGTAGCCAAGACTGGGGTGATTAAATTGCACAGAGAGTGTAGCAGACATTATTACTGTCTACTGGGAATCCAGACTGCTTCGGGAGCTAGGGTGAGTGTCCCCCATCAGAAGAAATAATTAAGAAACACAGCTGGGTAAGACAGAAGCAGGAGCTGACAAGCAGTGACTTCTAAGATGATATGCCTGTATCTATATATACACAAATAAATGCATATTTATGGATAAGTATGCACATGTACCAACATAGCAGGTAGTTTGCATCATCCATTAGAGAAATTGGTGGTATAACTGAGCTAGAAAAGTTGATGTGGAGAGAGTCTCTCCTCTTTTATTCCAAATGGCATCTAGGAATCTGTGAGACTCGAAATGTTGGACACACTAGTGTTCTCCAAAACTTAACATTTTAAAATTTTATATTTAAAATGTAAATATTTGAAAATATTTATGTTTTCAAGCTCAAAAGAAAAAAAGAAAATAAGGGGGAAACTTCAGGGTTTTAAACTAAATAGGAATTTGACACACAGTGGGTCGGAACTAGCTCTTCAGACATACCAAGAAGGTAAGGATCATCATTCTCAGCAATGAGGGGCAGGAGGCAAGGCGTAGATGCCCTAAAGTGTAAGAGATGGCTCTTCATAAACCCACAACTGGGTAGCATGAACTTAAATGTCCTTCCCACCTGCACAGGAAAAGAACACAGATCCTTTTCTATATCAATATAAGTTCTACAAAGGGAGAGGCTATGTAAGTGAAAATGTATAGCCTCGTACCTTCCCTTAAAGTGCTTTCAAATTTACTCTATGAATCTGATTATATCGAACATACACATTTATAGCTTATCAGTCTGACATGGAATACAACATGCCTTCAAACACAAAATATTAGAGGGGTAATCCTCCAGTGGATGACTATAATTTGTTTGAGTAATCTCAATTCAAAATAAACCTGAAGCTTGGGATTTCCAAGACATAGAATGAGATTGTTCACAAATGGGAGTCACTATGCATGGAAAGCAGAGGGTTATTCATACCTTATCCTTCCATATAATTTATACATTACAAAATATGTTTTAAATGTTCAAATACTTCAAAGGGAACAAAAAGGATTAAAAGAGTAGCATTGTGTTGGTATATGTACATACTTACAAATATATATTATTTATGTATGTAAATGAATACATATGTGGCATATTCAAAAATCACTTTGAATATAAAAGTAGTTAGTCAGGTATTATAAAAGGTAAATTAGATGTGAGTTTTTTAATATAGTAATTAAAATATATAATTAGTAACATATTTAAATAAGAGATTAGATCTAGCTAAAGATGAAATCAGAATATAAGGAAATAAATGTTTGGAAATGACCCAGAATATAGGACTCAGAATATAACATAAACACTGAGCAGGGTAATATGAGGAAGATATCCAGAGGAATGCAGAAGAATAGAATAGAGAGAATGGAGAAAATTCAGTGTTGAAATAATGAAGGAATAACTGTGAAATCTACATCTATGAGTATCAAACAGAGCTAGTTACATCATGATAAATACAATGGAATCTAGGCATAGGCATATCATAGTAAGATATCAGAGCACCAAAGAATCAAAGAACCTTCTAACACCAGCTAAAGAAAAGGAAAAGAAAGCATACTGGGAAGAGAAAATTATCTTGACTGTAGAATTATCACAGCAACTAAAAAGCAATCAACTGAACGTGGAGAGAATCTTTAGTAACTGAAAGTAAACAGCCATTGAGTCACGTGCTGCTGGGACACAATTGCCCTACAAAGACTTCAACATTTTGCCATCCAAAATTTGGTCCAGGTATCATGACTGATGCTGTCATACACAAGGTGCTCATAACACACACACACACACACACATACACACACACACACACACACACACACACACACATCATGAGAGTACAAAAAGGTTGGTTAATTCAAATCAAGTCTTTCTAATGTCTGAAAAGGATTAAGAGAGAAGACAAAAGAGATGGCTCAGAACCATGATTGTATGGTAGTCAGAGGCTGCACTAGGGCGTTCGTTGTACTATTTAGGGCTTGCATAGTTTTTACCTAAGACATCATTAAAAGCTATATTACATGCCATCGAAGTTGAAGGCACATTGTGAACACTGAAATAGATCCACAAAAGACATAGCCAAATTCATGATGAGTACATTCCAGTGGGTGGTTTTATAGAGCAGACTGCTTATGGGGAAATATGCCTTTAGTCTAATTTAGCAATGTCCAAAAGAAATATGATATAACCCACATTAATCATTTAAAATCGTCTATAGCCACACCCAAAACAAACAAAAAGAAGCAAAAAATATAGTTCATTTTACTTATTCTACTTTTCCAAAATCATAAAAATATTCCAATCATATTTTCTCATAAACCTACAAATTTAATATGCATTTTATTTTACTATATTTATATATGTAATTTGTATGTAAGAGTGTTGCATGGATGTGGGTGTGTGAGTATGTAGTGTGTGTGTGTTACATGGATGTGAGCTTGCCCACATACATACTTCTATAGTCTGGAGGAGGATACAGACATAGGGTGTTTTCCTCCATCACTTTTTGTCGTAATGCCTTGAGATAGCCTCTCCTTGTGCTGGAAGCACACTGCTTAGGGTAGAGTGCTTGGCTGGGTAGCTGCTGGCAGTGGCCTAGCTCCATCCCCAGTGTTGGGCTTACAGGCACCTGCAAGACATATGCAGCATTTCACATAGCTGTGAGTTATTAGCTGAACTCAGGTAAGTCCTCATGCTTGACCAGGAAATGCTTGCACCAAGGAGACCATAACCCAAACCCCAAGTTCAGCTCGTGTTTTAAAATGACAGAAAAGCTCAGATATTAACATTTTATTAGAAATATTTGTGTACTTAGAGTTTATAAACTTCATTATTGAGAAAGAAGAGCTACATTGACTTCTAAGTGGTTACAAGCAAGTGGCAACATTCCTCCAAACTCAATTAAGGATGAGATTGCTTTTTTTTTTTTTTTTACTTTAAATTCACATGTACCTTACTTTAAATCAAGAGTTACTTTTTCCATCATCATGTGCAAACTGCAGCTATCACGATGGAGTGCACAGACCATCTCTGTAAGCAGTCCTTTATCAAAGCCTCTCTTCCAATTCTACATGACACTGTGGGTCAGACAGGTAAGAGGGAAATTCAGTGTCCTGAAAATAACATCCAAGCATCCCATAGTGAACATGCAAGAAACCTTAGAACAGCTATGGATGATGGAACAACTCTGAGGCCATGAGCAGCTTCCCAGTGAAGTCAGAGAGGAACCATCTCTCCTCCTGGGTGTAGGACTTTTTCCTATCTCTGCTTTCCCTTTCTTCCAGTGAGCCGCTCAGATCAACTGCTGTGCCTTGGTACAGCTACTATTCTCTAATCCTTAAGAGGGCCACTCCTGAGTTCAGGTCTCGGCATGATTCCTAGATGGCCCATTTATTGGTTGTATTGTGTTAGGCAAAGTTGTTTGTTTTATCTGAGCCTCAAATTTCTTACCGACATAGTGAGGAAATGTGACTAGTTCATCACGTGACTTAGGGAAGGCTAACACACTTTGCTTCATGCTAGAGCTTGCTATGAAGGGTACAGTGCTGTTAGCTAACCCCATTCCGCTTTCCACAAAATGTGAGCTCTGTAAGGTACAGACCGTGCTGGTCTCTTAGAGCTGCTCTTGGCATGCGGCTGTGCGCACGGTTATCCAGTGAGAGACTATTGTGCGCACACACTCAGATCCAATGTGGCCAGAGCCTGGAGTTAAGGCTTCTTCCTGCTCCCTGCCCTCTGTTTGCTGCTTGTGTGTGTTTGTGGCTCTTGCCTTCACTCTACTCTTTTGTCTTCTCACCTGCAATAGCCACAACAATCCCCAAGACAGGAGAGGAAAATAAAATTGAAAAAAGAAATCCCCGCTTTTAAGACAACAACAATAACTTTAAGAAGGCAAAGCAGTCAAAACACAGAAGTGAAATTTAACTTCATAGATGTACTAGTTTGGGGATGGCAGGATCTATAATCTCACAACTCCTAGAGATGTGTTCATGGTGAGTGACTACCTCCATGTGCCAAGGTAGAGTTGTGTCACCCTGTAAAACTAGTGAACCACTACTGTCTCCTGGGTCAGCACAGATGTCCTGTGTGCAGCTGTCCTCCCAGGCTCTGGCAGGGGCATCAGTAAGTTCAATCTGCCTGCTGACTCTTTATGAGTAGTATTACATGAAGATGACGATGATGATGATGATGATGATGATGATGATGATGTTTGTGTTTATTTATTCACTTTACATCCCAACCCTCCTCCTGGCTCCATCCTCCTGCTCTCTTCCCCCTGCCCCCACCCTCTCTTCTCAGAAGGGGATTACCCGTCACCCCTGTATGGATCCATCCCAGCACATCAAGTCTCATCAGGACTGAGTGCATCCTCTTCCACTGAGGCCTAGCAAGGGAGGTCCACTAGCGGAAATGATCCAATAGCAGGTGACAGAGTCCATGTCAGAAGCAGCCTCTGTTCCACTTGCTAGGAGAGGCCCCATGAAGACCAAGCTGCCCATCAGTTACATATAGGTAAGGAGCCTAGGTCCAGATCATGCATGCTCTTTGCTTGGTGCTTTGATCTCTGTAAGTCCCTGTGGGCCTAAGTTAGTTGACTCAGTTGGTCTATTTGTGGAGTTCTTGTCCCCTCTGTGTCCTTCCTCCACACACTTCTACAAGGCTCCCCGAGCTCTGTCTCATGTTTGGCTGAGAGTTACAGCATCTGTTTCAATTTGCTGCTGGGCGGAGCCTCTCAGAGGACCGTTAGGCTAGGCTCCTGTCTGCAAGCACAGCAGAGTATCATTAGTAGTGTCAGGGGTTGGCTCTCTGTCATGGGCTGGGTCTCAGGTTGGGCCAGACGTTGGTTGAACATTCCCTCAATCTCTGCTCTTTCTTCATCTTTGCACTTCTTATAGGCAGGGTAAATTTTGGGTGGAAGGTTTTGTGGATGGCTTGGTGTCCTGCCTGGCTAGAAGGTGGCCACTTCATTCTCCATGTCCCCAGGTGCTAGGAGTCTCGGGTAGTCACCCCCATTTTCTCCCAGGAACCCTGTTGGAGGTCTCTAGCTTGTCTCAGAGATGCCCTGCTCCTAGCTTTCCCTTCTCTCTCCCAACCCTCTCACCTCCCAATCCCACTCTTCCCCTGTCTACTGACTCTTTGAATAAGGAACTTCACACTCCATGACAGTGGCTGCCAGTAAGTGTAGAAATCAATTGGGCTAGTGGCACTACCTGCTGCAGAATGACCAGCGACGGCTCCAAAGAGAAAGTGGTGGCCACCAGGCAAAGATGAAACAAAGAGAGGGACCTGGGCTGCCTTTTCCTTCTGGTTTAAGAAACCTGAGGTTCCATCAACACTTTCTTTTATTTTGCTTTGAAAATTGCTTCCACAGCGGCGACTCTGAGCCACCCCGCTTGGCCTCATTCCTTAAACTAACTAAGTTATTACAGCTAATACTGTGGTTAATGGTTTCTGGAAAGATGCCGTCTATCAGCACTGGAGTGTACACATTTTGGCCTCAATATTGAGAAATCGCAGGTATGCGAGGTAAAGCCTGGGTGTGCCTGCCTGAAGAAAGGAGCTCATTAGGATTAGTCTTTTAGAGAGTGACTAATGCATGGGGGAGCCTAGGAGGCCCGGGCCTCTCAGACTCCTGAGCTGCCTTCCAAGCTTTTCAAACAGGTTCCGCAGAAACGCAGCTGGTCAGTCTTGAAGATATTCCTCAAACATATGGAACCGAACTGTCTTGATTTTCTTTTTCACTTTTGTATACTACAGCAATTTCTTGAAAATCAAATGGCAGAACCTAAACAGAGGACTTTTCCACTGCCAAAAAAAAAAAAAAAAAAAAAAAAAAAAAAAAAAAAAAAAAAAAAAAAAACCACGCATGCCCAGGGAGAAATGTGTGGGGATTCATCCAGCACTCTTCGAGAGCTTCCAGTGCAGCCTGGGAGAGCTCCGCTACCTTCTGTTGTGATTCCTGAGTTCTGCCAGACTTTTGTTTGGAAAGAATCGTTATGCAGCCTTGCCTTTGCTGTGTATCTGAGTAGGCTTTCTACACTGCCTCCTGCTTTTAACAATCGGTGAGATGACCACCTTTAGCTCTTCCAAAGGAGAGACTGAAAAAAGAACACGAGGCAGGTGGCGTTCTGCTTGAGATACAACAAAGACCTTCTTATGAGAACTTACTTTCCCTGTCAAAATTCTTATAAAACAATATGAGTTTTCTGTCTGAGTGCTGCAGTCACCCAATAGAAGAAAATTCTTTTCCAGGGTAATATGATTGTTAGTCCTCCTAAGCAAAAGGAAGGAAGGAAGCTACCGCTTCGTCCATAAGAGCATACAGTCCCGAATACCTCCACAAAGAAATATTCAGTATAATTTATGGCATCTCATCATGTTGAACTGCATTTCCAGTAATTCGCTCTGGCAGTTTCTACTCTCAAAATGGAAATCTTGGTATTTTTACTTTTTTTTTTTTTTTTTTTTTGCCTTCATAAAATAAGATGAGTTTATGTTCAACTGTCGTCCATATACTTGATAATTTGTCTGACTGGGTTAGGTTATTAGCAATTTAAGAAATAAGCTGACTTGGATTTCAGAGTGTTAACAGAAACAGGAGATCACTATGGTGATCTCTTAAAAGTAACAATGTAACACATGAAAGTGAGACGTAAGTAACAAGATTTTCCATAGGCCAATGACACCAGGGAAATTCAAACTCAAACTCCCTCGATTAATTTCCAGGGATTAAGTGGTTGGCATTGAAGTCAATGAAAGATACATTTTTTTACAGCGCTGTGAGGTCAATTCAATTCAGAAAAGCAGACCAAACAGCACACTGGCATTTGAGTTCTGCAGTTGAAATGAACCCAGATCAATTGGGTGACCGATTTTCTTGTAAGGTTCTCCAGGCACGACAGAGTAAAGTGGGAGACAATGGTCCTGGCCAGAGAATCTTGGAGGTTGGCAGAAGCGTGGTCCTGAGAGGGCGTGGAAAGTATTTCTCCAACACAATAGTTTCACTGAGAATGGATGGGGCTTCGCAGGATTGAATGAGTAGCTCAGCACTGGGGTTCGCTTACCTGTCTTTTAGAAGGATAGCTTTTTAATCCCCTCAGCGAAATCCCTTTGAGCGTTACTGATTTTCTTGAGTTGGCATTTTGGGTTCTATGTTTTGTAATAAGGATATTAATTTATATGTAAACTATCTATGAGGATTATTTTGAGAATTTTTATTTGCTGTTTAGAACCTTTTCACTCAGCCTCTTGCAAAGCTCCAAAGAAACTAGATCGCATTTTACATCTGGACCCCATGTTCTTGCTACAAAATAATTAAAAATCTAGGGCTTGCTGATAATAGAAGGTATACACTGTATAATCCAGATGTGGAAGATTAATACATGTAAATAACTTTGAAAAGGTCACACTACTACACTGTCAGATGAGTTCAGAGCTCCAGTTTACACCATGGTACTCTTGGGAGGATCACTGAGTCAAAGAGTTGACTTATAAAGTTGTTATGGGTGAGGAATGATGTTTTGCTGTATTTGGTCCCCTCTGTGATAATTTTGGGATATTGTTTAAAAACAACTCTTTGAATCCCTCCTATTTCATCCATCAAGTGTCAATAATAACAACCACAACTTTGGAGAAACTATTAAATAGGTGATCAGTAGGGGAGGGGCTAAAGTGCTCAGCGTAAACACTGTGTTACTGTTGCCATTCTAGTGTCTCAAACATCTCTCAGCAAACATAAGTGATCTCCCTTGATTGTTAATATACAAGTGTATACATGTCATTTTGTGTACATATTGTTATGTTTACTATAGGCTTCAGTAAATACTGTCAGTAATTATACGGTATAGCCTTCAAAATGTAAACAGTGGAAGGTCGTCGACGTGTGTTTTCTCTTTAATGTACAATATCTGAAAGGACATTGTGTGAGCATATTCTCAGGGCTCACCAAGACTGGGCAACCTACAAGCACTGGTATAGTGCCCAAACTGTGTGTAGAGGAGACCACTCCATGTCACTGACCTTACAGTGTCCCCTGGGGTGATCCAGTTCCCTGACAGCAAACTTGGTACACTGGACTGTTCTGTTTTTCCTAGAACATACGTTCATTCTGGATATGAACTTGTTAAGCACAGTCTGTGGACATGCAGAATGCCACTTTCACCATGTAAATATCCTATAGGACAGGACCATGTAGTACATTGCTTTGGACCAATTACCTCACTCTGTGGCAGAGGTAGGGCTGCAGCAGAGAACTCATGCTCTTGTGATCCAGCCCCAATTAAATGTAGTCCTTCATAAGAGCTGCCTTGCTCATATGTCTCTTCAGCACAATAAAACCCTCACTCAGACAGTGGGAAGCATGGTATACTTAGCCATGGATCACAAGAGCATGAGTTCTCTGCTGCAGCTCTTATGAAGGACTACATTTAATTGGGGCTGGATTACAGTTCATACTTTTCTCATCTTTATGGGAAGCATGGCAGCATACAGGCCAGCATAATGCTGGAGATGGAGCAGAGAACTCTACATCTTGATCCAAAGGCAGCAGAAGAAGACTGCGGTCTACAGTGGGCATAGCTTGAGCATAGGAGACCTCAAAGCCTGCCCCCAAAAGTGGCACACTTCCTCCACCAACGCCACACCTACTCCACTGAGGCGACATCTCCCAATAGTATTGTTCCTGATGGACCAAGCATTCAAACTCATGAGTCTATGGGGGCCATGACTATTCCAGCCATCATATCCACCATTCCTCAGCAACTGCCTCATAGGACAATTGAATAGCCTTTGGAAAGCCCGGCTACATTCTTTGTTGAAGTGGAAGCCTCAGGCCTGGGAGGCCAATGTGCTTTACATCACTATCCAATACAGGATAGGATTCTGTTTCTTCCATACTCAGGAATCATGGGCCTAGCAATGACTCTCCTAATGAGGCACTATTGTAAAATTTGGTGCCATTCCAACTAATTTGTATTTTCCTGGTCTGGGGTCATAGTTCAAAAACATACATTCCCACCTAATATCTAACTGCACTGGAAGCTAGGGCTGCAGTCAGGTGCCAAAGTCCCACACGCCTCTGAATAAACAAGCAAAGCAGGAAGTCGCTGTGTTGCCTAGAATATTGGGTTCTGATTATCCCAGGAAAACTTAACTTTCTGGACACAGTGGTGATAGAAGACTGTATTTAAAATACTGAAGATCCTTTAGGCATCTCTAAGTGTCACCATATCCTGTTAGTAAAGTCAAATGAAAAACTATAGCAAGCCAATTTGGGCAAGACTGATAATGTCCTAGACTCTAGGAGTGACAATTTGGATCGCACCACCAGGTAAGCAACAGTGACGTAAGGAACTTGATAAGGAAAAAGGATGGGGTGGAAATTAGGAGAAGGCAGCTGGAAGCAACAGATACATATGGCCAGGAGTGGCAGATACTGTAAAGACACTTGTTACAGGCATCTCTTCCTCTCTTTCATTACAAATGCATATTAGCACAGGTGACTGTGAAGGCATTAAAGACATCTTTGTTTCCTCATCTCTTTATTGTTTTATTATTTATTTTAGATGCACTGGCTGATAATAGTCTATGTCTCTATATGAATGCTTACGGTTAGCAAAGGAGAAGAAAGAAGAAAATGTCACCCAAGAACACACCTCTCAGGAAAGGTGTAGGGTGATTTTCAGTTACATTTAAGATAATCTTTTCATGTGAGGCAGAAATATGACTTGTTGAGCTTCTACTTGAAGATTAACTATAGTCAAAAGTGCATATTTGCCACATTTTAAGGGACGGAGTACAGTAAATACCAGGTGGTGCTGTCAGAGTATTTTTAGATGTGATTAAAGTTCAGAATCAGTTGACATTAAGAAGGAGATCACAGGGGCTGCTGGAGAGATGACTCAGAGGTTAAGAGCACTGGCTGTTCTTCCAAAGATCCTGAGTTCAATTCCCAGCACTTACATGGTGGCTCACCACCATCTGTAATGAGGTCTAGTGCCCTCTTCTGGAGTCCAGGCACACATGTGAGCAGAATACTGGATAAATAATAAATAAATAAATGTTTAAAAAAAAAAAAAACAAAAAGAAGGAGATCATCTCAGGTAATATAGGTGGGCCTGTTTCCATCACGTAAGAGGTGACAATTCTCTCTTAAAGAAGAAGTTTACCCTTGGACAGAGTATGTAACCCTAGAGAGACCCTGCATTTACTTGAGCCAAAAGGTAAACAAAAATTCTCTTTTAACATATTTTTCCAGCCTGGTCTACAAAGAGATTCTAGGACAGCCAAGGCTACACAGAGAAACCTTGTCTCAGAAAAACAAAACAAAACAAACAAACAAAAACAACAAAAAAACCCATATTTTGCTAGTGTGTTCTTATTCAATGACAGAACCCAGAGGTGCAGTGTGTGTGTGTGTGTGTGTGTGTGTGTGTGTGTGTGTGTGTGTGTGTGTGTATGAATGTGTATGTAGTCTTTCTAAAGTGCCTTTTACTTGTTGAGTCATATTGTCTTATTTTTGTAATTGTTTTCTTATATGTCAAGATTATATATCAAATATGTTTAAACAGCTTTTTCTGCCTATTCATGCTTTATTATGCTTTAAAATCTGGAGATATTTTTAAGCTTTAACGATTTGTGTTTTTTAGTGGTTCTTGTGATTTTTGTAATTGCACTTAGAAAAATCTTTATATTTTCAATGATGCACAATGATGGTCCCAGGACCTGGAAGGTTGAAGCAGGAGGATTACTACGAATTTGATGCTAGTCTGGGCTACACAGTAAGACCCTATTTCAAAAGCTAATAGTTTGTAAGCTGCTTGACTCTGTCAAGCCACAGATGATCCTGTAGCATCCCATATCCATCACTGACTCTGGGGCCTTCTGCAAACTCCTGTGACATGTCTCCTGACCTCTTTTCTCTGTCATACCAGGAATCAAACTCAGGGTGCTGTGCATACTGGGTAAGTACAACCCAGCACCCTTCCCTAAGTCACTGATTTGATTTCTCCAGTGTTTGCATTCTACCTTCTGCAAGAGACTTTACTTGGCCTGGCTTCTGCCTGTAGGCATTCTATATATGACTTCCAATAGAGACTTCCTACCCTAGCTGCTCCACAGTGTGAAGGTAGCTCATGCCCTCCACCATTTAGAATAGTTCTTAGAACCAGGAGGAACACTGACACAAGATAGATTTTTTTCTTTTTGCTTCATTTTGGACCTTTTCTATTTAGATAAGGACTGTGAAGTCATCCTCCGATCAGTACAAATGAGAGTGTGCTGTGGCATAAGCTCTCTCAGAAAACTGAACAGATAAGTAATAATTATGACTCTCAACAAGGGACAAAATAGAAGCTGAATAAATGGGGTAGAACTGGGTAGGAGAATTGCTGTGTGTTCCACTATGGACTACACATAGCAAGTTCCAGGTTAACCCAAAACTACCTAGACAGAGTGTTTCAATAAGAAGAAAATTAAGACATTGCTTAAGGAACAGTACAAGAATCACCAATTAATTGTACCAGGGGTCGAGAAAAAGGTTAAAGATGCTTCACTGACAGGCCAGCAGGTCCTGAAGAATTAATAGAAATTAGTCAGTGAGATGCTCAGACAGAGAGAAAGCATAGACAAAGATCAAGAATACAGCTGAGTTGGGAACAGGGGCTCACGCCTGTAACCTCAGCACTCAAAGAGGCAGAAGCAGTCAGATCTCTATGAGTTCGAGGCCAGCCTGGTCGACAAAGTAAGTCCAGGAGAGCCAAAGCTACACAGAGAAACCCTGTCTTGAAAAAAACAAAACAACAATAACAAAACAAACAAACAAACAAAAAGGATACAGCTGAATTGCAGAATTAGAAAGGGCCATGGGATAGCTGCAGGTTGCCAGGTACTATGGAGATGTGATTTTAGTCAATATAGGCTCCCCACCCCACCCCCGCCACACACACACACACACACACACACACACACACACACACAAACACACACGTGCGCGCACATGCACATATGTAAAACAGTGCAAATGTTTGTTGGAAAATGATGGGAATTTGGGTTAATTTTGTAGGTACAACATCGATGGACATAGTCTGTGTCAAGGTCAGTGGGTTTTCTCAACTGGACTCTGGGATCCCAATGTTTCTCAAGGCCCAAAGTGAGACCAGATTTACAGTAACAGTCACAAGGTCCCTCAACAGCACATGAGCCACCTCATTAGGACCCTTTTCTAACAGATCTTAGGCACTTCAAAGTTGACTTCTACAATATCACTATTCCTTTCCTCCCTGGTGTGTGGCTAGGACCTCAGCTGTGCAAATAAATGATATTTCCTTTACATACCAGCTGAGGACATGTAGTTGTTAAGTTAATTTGTATAAAAGAGTTATGGCAGTGTCCATCACATAGTAAACGCTGGGTATAACAATGTTTTATAAACTTTGGGTCACCATCCACAGGTGGTACATTAGTCAATTTAGTGGGACCAATTAATGTTATATTGGACATAATACAATAGGAAATAATAGGATATGATATAATGATTATAAGACATAGTAAATACATAAAATTCATGGAATATAAAAAGTATCTGAGTGTGTACAAAAGAATTAGGCATCAATTTGTGAGACAATGTCATTATACTTACAGATATATGTACGTTTGTATTTGCATGTATTAGGTTGAGATATAAAACATTTTTCATTGTGGTGAGTTGTCAGAAAGTAGGTATAATGGTTTTTGCTGCTATATTCCTAACCTCTGCTTCTTGGCAAGTAGAAAGAGCTTCATACATGTCAATTAAAATCAATGAGTGGAATCTGTATGCAGGAGAATGCAAATATAATCCTAATGCTTGGGAGACAGAGGCAAGGAGATCAATAGTTTAAGGCAAGTTATTGGCTACATGAGACTCTGTTTCAAAAAATAACTTGTTGCTTTCTTCCTCTTCCTCCTCTCCATCCTCTCCATCCTCTTCCTCTCTCCTCCTCCACACCACCACCACCACTAGTGAATAGACACATGGGAACATTGGCCTTGGCATTCAGTGTTAACATGGGATGTTTTATGGCTCACAAAGGGTCTAAGTTGCCTATGACCTCCCACAGGCAACTACTTCAGGACTATGATAGAACTGAGTTCTCTTTCAATGACATCTCTTCCCTTAGGTACAAAAGTACTGACATTAATGCCGCCAAAAAACAACAAAGCAATGTCCAGTTGAGACAGCAGAAGTTTAATATTAAATTTCACCTGTATCTACCTTGCCTGAGAGCCAGCAAAAGGCTGTGATCTGAGGTGCTGTGTGAGCTCAGGGCCACTAACAGTCCCAGAATTACCTCTGCATTCTGACATTTGACCATCTGCCAAACAGCATGCACCAAAACAGCTCCCTTTTTTTCTGTCATCACTGAAACTTATTTGTTTCTTTTTTACGTTTCCAGACCAAATAAAGCCATAGTGGAGAGCCTTGTTACCCAGAAATAACTCTACATGTCTATACCATAGGGATGTTACTGGTTTCTGCTGCTTTGAGGCCAACTGTAACAGCTTAATTCACCAGGGCCTAGGCTGAATGTGTGGTCATGTAACTTGAGAAGCAGAGATATTCATCTGGGAGATTCTGGATATCAGTCGCTTTGCATCCATTCAAAAATAATATTCTAAATATTACTAACCAGTTTGGCTTATCATTAAACACCAAAGATGACGAAAAGCACAAACCACCAGACAAAGCTCCGAACAGAAACAAAACAAAATAAAAGAACACTAGGAATCTAAGAACTGACTTCTATGCTAGTTTTTCAAGTGCTTTAACTCACAAGTTCAAGTTAATGAAGATTCCTGAGCAGCAGTGTATGGAGAAGAGCTGGGCCGGTGCAGCTTGCAGGCAGAGGACAACCAGCCGGTGGCCTGTGGGTGCTTTCCTATAGCCGGGCTCTAGATGAACTGGTAACTGTGGTATCTGTGGTTTTACATTATGGGAAAGGGGTCTTGAGAGCCCTCCATTGAGTAAGCGCCTGTATTACATGCAGAGATGAGATGCCTTATCCCTAACCACACAAATCATACAGTCCTGAGCAACTCATCCATAAGAACGTGTCTCCAAAGGACAGCATCAAAACTGTTAACAGTTCATGAAACCAAAGCATCATTCTTAAGTTGGTGATGAGCCTGCTAGCAATTCCTTTTGATACATTCCAGGATTTTCCTGTAGCGCATGCTATAATGTATTAAAATTATCCACCTTTCAAATTGAAAGATTAATTTTGGTATGAGAAAAATAAAAATAACATACTTATTGCATTTGATCAATGAAATGGTAAAATTCCAGGCTATTTTGAGGCTCCAAAACTTTTCTTTTTTTAATTCACTAACCTTGGCAAATTTATCATTAGTACAGGAAAGAGCCAGCTAACAAGATTAAGGATAGCATAGTCTTTAGATTTCCGAAATATTAAAGGATATTTTTAACAGGAGTGAATTTACATTAGTTGGAATTCTAGCTCATTTTGCCTCTGAGTTAAACATGGCTATTTTACCCATCTGTTCTGCTATAGATAGGTACAAAATAATGCTTATTTATTGACAAGCAGAGAGGAACTTTAAAACTCAATACTGCACATTTTGTAGGTGTTTTGAGATCCCAAGAGGAAACAAGAATATCATTTGTGACTTCTTATCTTTCCTAATCCTCCTGGACTAACACCTCTCTCTCTCTCTCTCTCTCTCTCTCTCTCTCTCTCTCTCTCTCTCTCTCTCTCTCTCTCTCATGAGCTAATATATTTCACAGTGTCTGCTTCCTCTTTGTTTCTCATAAGGGAGTAGTGGACTTGGGAGTCCAACTTGGGTAGACATGCCCTGACAGAGTGCTCTAGCAATGTAGAAGGTGCAAACCTATTCAGGATTCCACCTAAGAAATGACAGAGTAATTACAGGACAAAATGTCCTTCGTGAGTAAAACCAACTAGACTAAAATGCTCTCAAGGCTGGTGTGGCCTATTTCTTTCTTGGCAAGCTGCATAAATCATCCACTGTGAAGGGACTGTTTCCCACCACATGGCACACATGCATGAGTGTATGTACCTGGGAGAGAACATGGGAGCCTACATACAACCACATTGTGGGTTAATGTGCTCAGTGTCAGCATCGTGGAAGCACTGATGATAAACCCCCATCACACTTTACTGCTATCAAGTTCCCCCCACCCCCACCCCTTAATCTTGAAACCCCAGGCACAGGAAGGAGAAATTTAATCCATATATGTCTGCCTCATTTTCATTTAAATCGTGAGAAGAAAAAAAGTTGTTTTAAGAGTTCTTTGATGTCCTAGACTCCCTTGAGCCTTTTTCTTAGCCTATATACTTAAAAACAGGAATTAACATTTTCCCAGGTATAGAGGAGTAAGCTATGTTCTCCCTGCCACCACCAACCCTACACACACACACACACACACACACACACACACACACGTTCCCACCCAAGTTCTCAACAGAAGGGAAAAAATGATGGAGTGCTAGGAGACAAAGGAACTTATCTGAGAACCAAACACATTGAAATCATGAGCTCCTTATTGGGACCTATAGCAAGGCTAATCATCAACATTTCTGGTCTCTCGTACCTCCTCTCTAGACCTTGTACCTCCCTGAGGACCTGGCCAGGAACAAGCCGATCTCCCCACACTTGACTACCGACTGTGCCCTGGAGGAGCCTGACATAGATCTTAATGCAAGCAGCTTTTTCCAACTTATCATATTTTTGATAGACCCACAGATCTGCCCGCCTTGAAACCCATATTTTTTGCCCTCTGGGTGGTACTTTACTTCTTTGCTTTGTGCCTAATGTGTAGCATTTCATTCTGGCTTTCACATTCGGGACAGAGCTTCTTAATCATGTTTAGATACACAAGAGGAGGCATAGTCCATCTTACTGTGCAGAGTGTTATCCAAAGAGTAATCTGTGCTTGGCTAAAACACAAGGGTTCCCACGGTGAAGTCCTCACTTTAATCAATGAAGAAATCTCAGGAAACTGTTTAGAAGAAACAGTTCAGTTGGAGAAAGAGAAAATATTTTGGTCCTTGGTCCAGAATTATTACTTTTGGGGAAAACTTTTTAAAAAATAAGATGGCTATTACTTGAACACATGCAATCTCTCTTTCTCTAAAACAATTAGAATGTCACGCTCTTTTTAAATACAATTAATATTAGGAGGAGTGCCTAGTGCCATGGTCTTTGGAGTACCCTGAAGAAATCTGTTCATCCTATGTCACATAAAAACCATTTTGGACTCTGGTAATCAGAGTCCATTTCTCATGGATTTCCCCCACATGAGTTGATTCCACATTGGTTTTGAAATGCAAGTTTAATTCTACAAGCCCTCCTAAATGCCACACTGGCTATCCATGGCCTCCAGTGGGAAGAACATAACAGAGCCTTCTAGGCTCTTCCTTCTGCTACAGCCTCTGCTCCATCTGTATGATTACTGTGTCTAAGCCAAGAGGATCCTTCACCTCCTCAATGGCCTACCTTTGCACATCCCTGTCCTAGAATCAGACTCCCATTGTCTTGCCTGCCAGGTTATTCCATAGGTCTGAAGGGCCATCTTGAATAGGTCCACGGTGTATTGTCTCCCTAACCTACTCCTATGTCTAAGGCAGGAGCTTTAAATGTGGCCAGAAGGTAGATGTGCTCTGTCTCCAGCCCACTTGTCGTGGCAGATGCTGAGCTCTCTTAACAACACGCACACAGATAGAGTGATGGGTGGGTGGATAGATGGGTGTTTGAATTGATATCTGAAAATTTTTGCATTCGAACAAATGAAGTAAATTCATCGATATTTAGTAAGCTCCCCAGTGTTTCAGTGCTAGGGGCAACCAAAGCTGTAAGGAGGTAAGCAATTCTCAGAGAGTTTTAGGTTATTTAGTGGATGGGGGCATACTAAGGAAGATAAAAAGGAACTCCTGAGACCCAGAAGCATGGGAATCATACAGATACTATTTGAAGGGGAAGTTGTAGATGTAGTTACCAAAGTAAAGTAAGGAGGGCTACTGGGTTTTTAAAATAATGTTTTAAAGATCCTAATTGAATGGAGGAGGGACTGCACCACAGAATAGTGTTTTGCATTATGAGATCTCATCAAGAGAGATAATCACTCAAGTGTCCTCTTCTGTAGTTGAAAGAGTTTTTAAAGACCATTAATTTGGGGAGGATTTAAGAACAAAAATTTTAAAAGATGTGTTTCCTTTTTAAAGTGTGTGTGTGGGTCTATGTAGTTGTGTCCACGTGAGCGCTGGTGCCTGAAATCACCAGAAGAGGGCAGCAGATGCTGTGGAGCTGGAGTTCCAGGTGCTCGTGAACTGCCTTAGCTGAGAACTGGGGACTGAGCTCGAGTCAAGATCCTCGAGCTCAAGTGAGAACAGCCAGTTGTCATAACTACTGAGCCATCTAGTCATCTGCACAGCTAGTTTTTAAAGATAGTAAATGGCCAGTTACTGGAAAGAGCTGCCCTTCCATTATCAAAATAGGAAACATTACAGAGAGAATGAGAGCAGAGGGAAGGTGGAAGGGTCTGATGATCCCTGAGCAGAAGTTTTGGGGACTCTAGCACAATTCTCTGAGCGATACCTTGGAGAATTTCATTTCGTAGTTTAGGGGAAAGCAATTATTAAGTCATCAGATATTTTCTGGTGATTTCATAGTGATTGCTTGTTGATGGCACAAGAGAAACAGGCCCCATTAACTCTGTGTTCTCTCATTGTATTTTTCTCACTTTCACACCTATTTGTCAAGTGCTAATATTTTTCTTTGGCCCTGAAGAGTGGGGAATGTTACTAGGATCCCTTCATGTGTGTTTCCTTTGCTGTCTAAACTAGAAAAGGGCTGGGAAGAGTGGGCACAGCCGGGCCTTCTCTTTCCACTCTTTCCATGGGTGTTCCTTGCAGGCGTGCTTCTTTCCTTCTTAATGTCAGTCCTATTCTCTTTGTTAGCATATGCACGCACATGGCATCTCCTGCTGCCTCTGGTAGTCAGCTTCCTAAATTACAGCCTGTGCAATCACACTGCCTGAACACCTCTGCAGGGCATCACCTTAAAGCCTTACATCAATCTCTTCCCCACCATGTAGCTACAGGAGTCCTAAGTCATGGAAAGAGAAGCACCACCTTGTGTCCAGCACTCACCACTTCATCTGAAAAATGCTTATGTAACACACAGCAAGGCTGTTTGACCATGCTTACCCCTTTCTTTATCTTTTAATTATGCCTCATCCACAAATCCTCCCCATACAATAGTGTTGTGTGAGTGGGATTGTGGAAGCTCTGACCTTTGATGTGGAAAGCATGAGTGAGATCTGCCATGCACCTGTTGCTGGCTGTGCTCCATCACAATTTTCTTCTGTTATTTTGCTTCATTCACATCTAGGTCTGTTTACTGGGCACCTGAAGGCACTACCCATTTCAATGGCAAAAGAGAAAAAAATACACAGTTACATCCTCTTCTCTATCAAGTTACCATAGAGTGGGATCTTTAAGCAACTTTGGAGTGTTCTGTAGAGCACAGTATAAAAATAGAGCCGGTTGATTCTGGTGGGAACCCAGTGAGCTTCTTCTAGAACTCAGATAATCAGAACATGGAGAGAGACTGGGCATTTTTAAGGTATCTTGACATTTTTCATGCAGTATTTTTTATCTCTTTATCCTCCCAATATTTGCTTAGACAAAGCAAAGTGTTCAGCTTTGAATTAATCACATGTCTAATGTTGTCTTACTTAGCATGTTGGGAGAGCCCACATGCACTCGTGTACACAAGTGGCATTATCAAAGGATAATTTACCAGAGTTGGTTCTGTCCTTCCCACAGAGGTTGAACTCTCTCAGTCCCAGGGATTGAACTCAGGTCGTCAGACTTGGCAGTGGGCGCCCTTACCAGCTGAGCCATGGTGTTGGCTCTCAGGTCTCAGCTTCCAAGCAGCTTTGCATAGCTTTGGAACACCCAGTGAGCTCTACTGATACTTGTTTCTGGGCCATCTTCCCTAATAAATACATTTCCTAAGGAAAGTGAGGTGCCCTCCCTTCCTGCTTGCTGCTGCTTCCCAGTTCTAGCAGACAGTAGATATTTACTGTGTTTGTGGACAGAATCTCACCCCGAACTTTTCATTAGTCATTGATCTTCAATAGGGACTTCTCCAGCTTTGTGCTGCTTTAGTTCCAGCTAGCTCCCCTCTTTCTTGTTAAATAGATTTATAGAGTCTATGATTGCTTGTTGTGGTGTGTGTGTGTGTGTGTGTGTGTGTGTGTGTGTGTGTGTGTGTGTTTGTGTGTGTTGCCTTTTAGTCTTAGAGGTAGCCTAAGTGCATAGTCTCCTCCTCTTACTTGCAACCCTCTGAGTAATTGTTCTCCACAGTCAAGGTGGATCTGGATCTTCGGGGCTCTGGGATAGATTGGAAAGCATCATTTTGAGAAAAATAAGGGAAAGCTATTGACATGTTCCTAGGGACGGAAAGCTGAACTCTGCACATTGATCATTGGCTGTCACTTTCCCATAGAAACGGCTGATGATATTGTCTACCTAAGACATGAATGGTGACTTGGAAAGCAAACAGAATTTTGTTTTAAAATGTTATGTGTTGGCATAAGGAGACAGAAGTCACATATAGGTAAAAGGTGTTGTGATGAATAGTAAACAGCAGCAGGAATGGAAAAGATATGTCTGTCAGCCACTCTGTAGTTAAGCCAGTGTGGGTCTCAAAAAAAAATCAATCATGGGGTAGCCATTAGCAGCTTTTGGTTTTATAAAGCTCCCGTTTTTTAGTCATTCATTAACTACACAGCCTCAGGAAACTCCCTTAACTTCTCTGTGACTCTGTCTTGTGTGTTTGCTTTGTAAAATACTTGACCATAGAGGACATGATTAAAAGTGCTGGCCCATGTTGAAGCATTTAACACAGTGCCCAGCAAATGATGGATGTTACAGTCATAGTTTATTTGACCTGTAGGAAAACTGTGGTCAGGAACCATGGAGGAAATGGGATGAAGAAAAAAAGGAAAAGTAATATGAACTAAATCAGTTTCTAGTTTCCTCTGTGTTGTTCTACCTTCCACAGTGTGTAACCATCACCTAAGCTAGGAATCCAGGAAGTATTGCGCTCTCGGGGATCGTTTGGATCTGAAGCGTGTGCATCCAGGGGCCCAGCTCCTTCCTCAATGGGTCACAATAGTTCTTCCATAAATGGAACTTGGGCAGGACACAACTATCTCTCTGGAACAGTGTCACTAATATGGCTGAGGTCTCCAGTGCCCAGAACCTGAGGGTTTGCTTTAGGACCCTTCCCTGTTGAAAACTGTGCTATTGATGGTCATGCTAAAAAAAACAACTCCCCACGAGAAGGCTTGGCTCTTTTCCTTTGTCTCCTCCTGGAGCTAGTGGAGATGTGGAAAGGCCCATTTTTCTACAGCAGTTTGCCTCCAAGCTATGGCCTATATCATGATGATAAAATGGTAAACACTCGTGATTACCACCACACATTTGCCACTAGATTCATAGCACTGAGTGCATTCTATGTAACAAACCACCTCCCTTGTTTGTGGCTCTTTTGCACAGCACGAAGCGGAGCCTGAACAAATAACCTTCCGCTAATGTTTAATGTTTAGGCTAGGCACTTGTTTCTGGCTTTTAGACATGTTCAAAATGTTCAAAAGTCCTGCCAAACACAATTTCTTGTTCTTGAGTTACAACATATTGAACTCTATTATTCCACTTTCATCTGCTCCACATGTAATCTTATAGTGTGGAGTCATTTAAAAGAAATATTGTTCCTATGCAGCCTTCTTGTTCTAACTTGAAACCAAATTCTGGTCTAGTGTAAAGTTCAGAAAAACTCCCTCAAAAATCTGAAGACTTCTCTGCATTCACCACATGCATTTGGTCACATTTTTTCCCAAGTACTAAAGTAGACACCCCAACCCATCCATGTCTTGAGACACCAACTCAGCAACTTTGCAGCTATTTCAAGGGATTATATGTAACATTACTCCTCATTCACACCAAACCACTTACAGAAGACAGCATATAACCCACTCAGGTCAGAAAGCCAAGTAGAAAGGGATGAGTGGAGGGATGTAAAGTTTTCAAGGCAAAGGTCTCTATGAGAATATATAGGGGGACGTAATCCCCCTCAGGAACAGTCATAGGGGAGGGGAATAATGGGAAAATGGGGGGGGGGAGGAATGGGAGGATACAAGGGATGGGATAAACATTGAGATGTAACAAGAATAAATTAATAAAAAAAAAAAAAACTCAAAAAAAAAAAAAAAAAAAAAAAAGGTCTCACACACGAACAGTGACTGCTCTTGCTTGCCCGGTAAATTCTCCATAAGCAATTATGATTTTTCTACTGAATTCCCAGTGTGGTCATGGGATATGCTAGAAATTATTCTCTTTGATCCACACTAAGTCCGTGTTTTAAAGGGCTGCCACAAATAAAAACACAATCCTAAGCTTCCTCTAGGCTGAATCTAGAACTCACCTCACTCCAGGGCCGGTTACCATAACAGCACACTCACCACTCACTGTTCTGGTTTATAATGACTCTCACCTTAGTAGGAAAGGTTCCTACAAAGTGCCCCCCAAAGGCCCCATTTCTTACCCTTTCCCATCAGTATTACCTTTTATTAATCTTGAATTATGGCATGTCCCCAATATACATCTGGACAAACAATGTGATAAATACATTGAAAGTGATTCATTGCTGGAGATATTGCTTAGCTGATAGCCAACAAGTGACAGGGGCAAGAAAAATTGTAGCTTTGGCCAAATGGGACACAAGATGAAACCTCACTGGACTGTTCTTGATTTCAGAGTCTAAGACTGCTTGTTTAAACATGGTAGAAGAGGCTATCTTTAAGATGCATGGCCAGCCACCAAGGCAAAGCAGGATGGATGCCATTTAAATGAAGATTGTATCTCCGCAACAGCCAGCAAACTTTTTTTTTTTTTGAGAGAAGTGTTCGTCGAAGACTTCAAATCAACTTTGTATGTAAATGTGTACTAAAAATAAGCCACGCGCTGTGCATGATAGGTGCATAGCTCTGTCTCGAGGATTTTACAGACATGTTGGAAACCAAGCTCCTTACCTACAAAGCATTTCCTCCCGACATCCATTTCCATTTCCAGCCAATGCATTGTGCTGTGTCCCCCCGCCCCCTTGCAAGAGCTACCCAGACTAGCTGTCGGGGTGACAGACATTCTGCCTCATCACCAGCTCTGTAGACCAACATATGGAAAAGTAAAAAAAGGATCTGCAGCCCAAACAATGTGCTTCTGTTGCTTGTTTCTGAGTGTTCTGTTGGGCTGGTGTTCTTTGCTGTCCCACTGATAATGTTTTCTCGTCTTAAGAAGTGAGGAAACCAAACATAAGTTAGAGAAGTGTCCAAAAAGAACAAAGAGAAAAAAAATGTGGGAAATATCTGTGGTCTCAAATGATATGTTTTTGTTCGATTTCTTTGAAAATGTTTTCAGATCTAGAATACTTGAAATGTATGCCTCTCCCTCAGAAAACTCAATACGGGAGAGAGCTTGCGAGGAGGGCATCAGCAGGTGACGGTGAACACAGGCTTGAGTGAGAACTTACTGTGCTGCATACTCAACACCAGCATCACATTCTCCCCTACAGTTTCGGCGGTCACTTCTGATCTGTCCCCTGTCTCTGGAGTCAGTAAGTGGACTGTCTTCCCTATAGCTGAAGACTTCCAGTTCTGACCTCAAACGATAGTGCCCTCCATCCGGTGTGTGACTCTGTATCCTGAAGCTTGGTCCACATCACATGAGTTTGGGAGAGGGGCTAGGGTTGGACCTCAAATAGTTCTTCAGAAAGATGCAGAGATTTTCATCTCCGGGAGTCCCTTCATTTGATAGTTTAATCTCGTAAGAAAGGATGACTGTCTTTGGACTGCACTGTGCTCTTCTCGACCATATTCAATAAATGATGGGAATCCTCTTTTGACAGAGCAGTTCTGACTTCATCTTTTGTCCCATTGCCTTATTGCATCGGGGGGGGGGGATGGGGGGTTCCGACTGCAGATGATCAGATGTTGAGAAATCCAGAGGGGGCCATGATGACAGCCTCTGACACAGGCAGCCGTGCTAGACGAGTATTAATTATCTATAACTACAAGCATTTCTGCGTGTATGCTTTCCACCTGCTGGGCCCAGCTCTGTGATACTCTGACTTCACACACTGTGAATTTCTAAAAGTCCTTCTAAGCACTGTATGAGGACCTGCCATGAGAGAGCGCTGTGAGAGGGACTGGGAAGCAAAGCGAAAAACACAGGTCTCCCAAGCCGCAGAGACTCATAGTCTAAGTGAGAAAGTATTGGACAAAGCTATAAAGGCATGAAGAGCATTCCTCTCAGAGCCACATCAGTGATGGGAGTGATACTGGTCACAAGGTATTGAGAAAAATACTGTGGCCTAGGAATATTATTTAATACATATTTGAATTCTCTATGTGTATGAGTGGACATGAATACACATGTATGTACATGCTTGCAGAGGACAAACTCAAATAATCAGCCTTTATATATACTTTATATACTTTATATATTTATTTATTTTTATTAATTTGGAGACCAGGTCTCCCATTGGCTTGCAACTTGCCAAATAGGATAGGCTTGCTCGCTAGCAAGCTCCAAGGAACTACCTGTCTCTGCCTCCTCAGTGCTGGGATTACAGGTATGGTCCATGACACCAAGCTTGTTTATGTGGGTTTTGGCGATCAAATTCACATCCTCTGGCTTGAAAAGCAAGCATTTAACCAAGAGTCTTCCTAGGTTAAAATTCTGCCTTGAAGAGACTATTAAGTCATTGGAGGCAAGAGCTTTAGTCTGATGCCGTGGTCCATGGTAAGGCTAGATGTTAGTTAAGCGAAAGCCATGATTTTTTTTTTTTTTAAAGAATTGTGTTGGTTGAAAGTTAAAGTTGCGTGTCCCTCCTCTTTTTTCAAAGAAAAGGCTAGAATTATAGAGGCAGCCAGCCTGGCTGTATGTTTTAAGAAGGGTGGAGAGGGTGCCTTAAAGATGAGGCTGCTGAGGCTCTTGTTTGCACAGCAAAGACTTGAGAGATAAGGAAAAAAAAAAAAAAAAAAAAAAAAAAAAAAACCCAGAGGCTGCAGGCTCCTGCTTTGAACTGTGCAGATGTGAGATGTGCAGAGAATGTTACAAGCCCCCTGCTTTGACACAGATAAGGGAAACAGAGAGAAGATAGAGCCAAGGGTCAGAGGGCTGAGTGCTTGGAGAAAGGCAACACTCATGCATCTCAACCAGCCATGCTGCCAGCCACCAGGATGCAGGAAGAGTGAGCAAAGAGAGAGGCAGCAGGAAGAACTGCCATTTCCAAGATGGGGAAATACATACAATAATATAAATGTGCATGCGCACACACACACACATTGGCAATCAACTGGCTTCCTATGAGAATCATTTTTGCCAGAAAGAATTCATACCCAGAACACAACAATGAGCTATGAATTTTCTAGGATTGTCTCTAACAGTTTCCATCCAGGGTGAAGCCTAAAAAACTTGTAAGTCCATGGTGCCCAGTTGACCTGTTGGCTCTTAATAAAATTTGATGGCAGGGAAACTAAATTGCTAATGCCCCAGCAATTGACCCAAAGTTGACTCCACTCCATCAAATTCTATAAAAGGATCAGTGTCTCCAGAATGGCACACATTTCCAGGTCAATCTGAGAGGCAAGGTATGCTGGTAGTTGGTGCCACTTTGGGGAAGCTGATCTACTGGCAAGATATAAATTCTGCAAGCCTGAAGTTTGTCTTGCTTGAGTCTAAACATGATAGCAGTGCCGTTAGTAAGTGTTTTAAACTAGTCGTTAAAAATGCCTTTCTTTTCAGAATTTTCAAGGACAACAACAGCTGGACAGAAAGAAAAGGCAAATGTAAGAATTATAAAAATAGGCAATCACATATTTTGAATGAAAAATAAGAGACATGCAACTTCTTTTGTGGTGTTTTGAGAATAAAGCAATGTATTTTTCTTGATGGCCTGATATCTATGGGACTTCTAAGCTGATCTGCCATAAGAGTGTCCCTTGGCTTCTTCACTTGTAAAGTGAGAAAATGAACTAAGTTGGCAAATGTAGAATTCACAATCTGTTCTCAAGTACAGATCATGGCACTTTCATCCCAAAATTGAGGAAAGATAACTTTTAATTACAATAATGAGAACCACATGAGCAAATGATTGATGTGAACCTGATGTGTCCTGATTCCTTATTAATCTTTTTAATTAGAAGCAGAAGAATGTTTTATCTGCCTGGAAGGAGAGGAGCTGGGTGGTAATGTCCTGCCTCTGCCTCACCATGGGACTATAGAGCTTGATTGCTCATGGAGAGGCCCTGTCCAACTGAGGTCATGAGCCGAGGAAACCAAAGTGTTAAGCAAGCACTTGCTTCCAGCGGGGAAAGACTTCTTGTGTATCTCTTACAGCCAGTCATCCACATGAATGGCCTTGCTAGAACTGGGATGTGCTAAAAGGAACTTGAATTCTTGCAATACCAGTGTTGAGAGTTCATGCCTACCATGAAAGCAAAGCAAGGGAATAGAAATGCCAGGTATTGAAGAAGGTGGAAAAGGAGCCAAGAGCACGATGGAAGGTGAAAAAGTGGATGTAGATCAGAGACAACAGCAATGACATAGGCATGAATTGGCATTGTTGGCTTGGAGGAAAGCCTGAATTGATAACATGGAAAACAAAACTGCAAAGTTGAGAACTCTAGATAAGGAATCAGGACTAGCTTGCTGGCATATTTTCTTAAATGTTAAAAGCTAATGGAAGTCAACATTCCTATGAGTCAACATTGCGTGAGATTCTAGGGGTGCTATTGTTAGAACGATGACATGGAAGCATCCTAATCTTGTGAACGACTAGTCACACATGGCTATGGGGGCACAGTGTAGACCCCGTGCAACTAGTCACACATGGCTATGGGGGCACAGTGTAGACCCCATGCAACTAGTCACACATGGCTATGGGGGCACAGTGTAGACCCCGTGCAACTAGTCACACATGGCTATGGGGGCACAGTGTAGACCCCGTGCAACTAGTCACACATGGCTATGGGGGCACAGTGTAGACCCCGTGCAACTAGTCACACATGGCTATGGGGGCACAGTGTAGACCCCGTGCAACTAGTCACACATGGCTATGGGGGCACAGTGTAGACCCCATGCAACTAGTCACACATGGCTATGGGGGCACAGTGTAGACCCCGTGCAACTAGTCACACATGGCTATGGGGGCACAGTGTAGACCCCGTGCAACTAGTCACACATGGCTATCGGGGCACAGTGTAGACCCCGTGCAACTAGTCACACATGGCTATGGGGGCACAGTGTAGACCCCGTGCAACTAGTCACACATGGCTATGGGGGCACAGTGTAGACCCGTGCAACTAGTCATACATGGCTATCGGGGCACAGTGTAGACCCCGTGCAACTAGTCACACATGGCTATGGGGGCACAGTGTAGACCCCGTGCAACTAGTCACACATAGCTATGGGGGCACAGTGTAGACCCCGTGCAACTAGTCACACATGGCTATGGGGGCACAGTGTAGACCCGTGCAACTAGTCACACATGGCTATGGGGGCACAGTGTAGACCCCGTGCAACTAGTCACACATGGCTATGGGGGCACAGTGTAGACCCCATGCAACTAGTCACACATGGCTATGGGGGCACAGTGTAGACCCCGTGCAACTAGTCACACATGGCTATGGGGGCACAGTGTAGACCCCGTGCAACTAGTCACACATGGCTATGGGGGCACAGTGTAGACCCCGTGCAACTAGTCACACATGACTATGGGGGCACAGTGTAGACCCCGTGCAACTAGTCACACATGGCTATGGGGGCACAGTGTAGACCCCGTGCAACTAGTCACACATGGCTATGGGGGCACAGTGTAGACCCCGTGCAACTACTCACACATGGCTATGGGGGCACAGTGTAGACCCCGTGCAACTAGTCACACATGGCTATGGGGGCACAGTGTAGACCCCGTGCAACTAGTCACACATGGCTATGGGGGCACAGTGTAGACCCCGTGCAACTAGTCACACATGGCTATCGGGGCACAGTGTAGACCCCGTGCAACTAGTCACACATGGCTATGGGGGCACAGTGTAGACCCCGTGCAACTAGTCACACATGGCTATGGGGGCACAGTGTAGACCCCGTGCAACTAGTCACACATGGCTATGGGGGCACAGTGTAGACCCCGTGCAACTAGTCACACATGGCTATCGGGGCACAGTGTAGACCCCGTGCAACTAGTCACACATGGCTATGGGGGCACAGTGTAGACCCCGTGCAACTGCGCTAAAGAGGCCAGAGTAATTTTGTCAGGTCCATAAGCTGACTCTGAAGCCATGGCACTATGGAGCTATGAAATAATATTTCTGGAGAGAGAGAGAGAGAGAGAGAGAGAGAGAGAGAGAGAGTTGGGGAGAGATCTAGAATGGATGACCAGTGAGTAGTGAAGCTTGAGAAGCAAGAAAAGATAAAGACTAGAAGGTGCTGGCCACATGGGGACTAGGACTCTATACAGGGAGCCTCAATGGGCTATGATGACGGACAAGAGTTCAGAGCACAAGCCCTCAAGCCAGGGACACGCTAGAGGGAAGACTCATCCTTCCCAGTTCCCTAGATGATGAGGCATAGATGACCTGGCCATCCCTGAGCCCAAACCCTAGGCCTCAGTATGACATCCCCCAAAGGCTTCAGAGAAGACAAGGAAATGGAGAAATGGGAAATGTCCGACATGTGCTCAGTAGATGCTCAGTAAGTGCTATGTTCAATCATGTAATTTCCTTGTTTGACAGGAATGTATTTTTCAAATTGAAAAAATGCAGTTTTTTCCCTCATGTCAGGGCACTAGCCCTATATAGCAGTAGTTTGGAAGGAAAAACGTGATGGTTGCTCAATTCCATGTTTTTCTAATAACCAGTATCTAAGCAGTGAATCTTTTCATATGACTTATTACATGCCTTGCCATCAAAATGTTCATCCTGATAGATATGCTCCTTAAAGCCCACTTTGATCATTGCATCTTTCCCCAATGCTATAGGGCCTTTAAGTCATTGATTTCATCTTGATTTAATTTTGATGGGTTGAATATACGTAGAAATTCATACATTTCTTTTTGGTTTGTAGTTTGGTGGAGTACACTTTGGGGTGGTTGTTGTAAGCATGAGAGAAAACCAGTTCTCTTCAATGGTGGGACACATGGTAAACCCACCAAACTCTAAGGAAGACTCCACAACCAGTTGTTGCACAATACAAACTGTACTTCATAGAATTTTGTTTCAAAGAGGAGAGAGAGAGAGAGAGAGAGAGAGAGAGAGAGAGAGAGAGAGAGAGAGAGAGAGAGAGAGAGAGAGAGCTGAAGCTGGGAGACAGAGCAGTAACAGTGGAGCTTGAAGGAGTTGGGGGAGGGGAATGAGTATGATTAAAATATATAATATAAAAATCTCAAAAAAAAAAAACATTTTTAAACAAATTAACTCTGGCAATGGAAGACAATTAGAGGACATGCTGTGTGTTCACTGCTGTACTGGGCCCCTTCGCAGCTATTCTGGGATACACAGAGCCCTCTGGACATAGGTGACAGAATATATTCAAATAGGTAAGATTCCAATTCCATCCTCCAGACCTAGCTTGGAACTGTCTAGATAAGACATTTCTTATACAGAGGGTTCCTGGGATTCAAAGCAAAAGTAGAAGGAAAGAAAGGTAATTGAGGCCAAAGACATGTCCAGGCCGAGTGGGACCAGAAAGTAGGACCACCGCAGAAGCAGAAACTGCTCACTGGCTGCATAGAGGGCCTCAGCTGGAAGGGTGGGGCTCAGCCCTACACACCACAGCATGGTTAGCTGCTGTGTCTCCTGACCACACTTCCCTCAACTCTTTTATCCTCCAGTTCTGAAGAACTTTACATGTTTTATGATTCATCCTGTATTTTTGAACTTTGAACAGATGAAACAGAGTTAAATATGGAGGTTTTCTTTTTCCAAAAATGCAAAAGCTTTTAAGTCAGTCCTGATGAATACGGCCAGCCCTTGGGTCTGTGAGTGTTTGGCCTGCTGCTCTGTGGGCAGAGCCCATTGAGGGTACAGTCTATTCCCTTCAACACATTACCACCCACCACAAATTGCATGCTTTCTTGGCTCCTGGTATATCTAGAAACCAGAGGAGGCAAACTGCAGAGAAACACCAGGTGCAGGCCACCCCATGAAGAGAGACCTTTCATAAATTACGTTTTCCCAGGTAACATGTGACTGGTCTGTTGGCTGGCTGCTATTGCTTCCAGTAGGACTTTTCTTCAATGCACCTCCCAAGACTCAGCAAGTCTCATTTAGTTGTTAATGTTGTGAAGGGAACAGCACGTATTTGCTCAAATTAAGAAACACAGAATAAGGACTGGGTCCAGAGTAGGCTGCGTCCAGGCATCTGCATTGTAGTCTGTATAAAGCCTTCTACATAAAGGCACAAGGAAGGTCCGAGGTAGCCAACCTTTGGGAAAGCCGCTGGCAGTTAAAACTGTCTTAGGGAGTCCTAACGCCCTTTATCAGGCAACTCGTTGATGCTTCTTGCTAAGCACAGCAACTTCTGTTCTCACATGTGCCTATGCCAATAGAGGCTATGTAAGACAGACCTGGCTCAATCTGTGTCTCGTGTTAAATTGAGTAACCTTCAGTGCTGTGAGACCTTGGATGGTCTGGTCATCACGGGGTTGGTATTTTACTAATATTCCGATTCTTCACGCTTAAGCCAGGCAAGCTGACAGACAAAAACACAGGGGGTTTCAAAAGCTTCTTACATAATTTACTATATTTTGAAATTGTGTGTGGTATATGCGTGTGTATTTGTGTCTGAGCACATGAACCTGACTACAGAGACCAACAGAGGCCAGGAGAAAGAATCCGATCACCTGGAGCTGGCAGGTATGAGCAGCTCTACCCAGGCTCTGGAAAGTAAACTTGGGTCCTCTACAAGAGCAGTAATCTGTATTCCTTGCTGAGCCTTCCCTCCAGGCCCATCAAAGGCTTTTAGGGCCCAATCTTTGCCTTCTCCGGTGCCATTTACTCCTGCAGTACGGCCAGCTCTGAAGGTCAGAGATGGCATCTGTGTGCACACCTGTACAAACGTGCTCTTCGACTGTCCCCAGGGTCTTACTTGAAGTCTTCATTTCCACGGGGGATGCATTTATTCCCACACTCTGCCAGGTGTTGAATATTTTCTTATTTGTCTGTGCTTTAGGGTTTAATTCTGGACCACTAAGACTCGTTTGAGTTTTCGCCAGCAGAGAACTGCTCCAAGACTAACTTCATCTCTTAAAGATTACTGACTTGATGGAAATTTGGAAGCTTAGAGGAAACTATGGAAAATGTTTTGACTTGGATTTTTCCAACTGTTTTACTTCTGCCAACAGAAGATCAGAGGAATGAAAGATAAAAGAAGAGCCCTGGTTAACTCAATTCCATCCAACTCATCCCTCCTGGGATCCTATTAATTTATAAGTCATGCTATTCAACAAATTTATTGAGCACTTACATTAGGCTAAGTAGTATGTTGGAGCTAGTGATACAAACATCAATAAGATATAGTCCCTGGTAGGGCTTTGTTGTATTAATATACATTTTTTAACAGTCTTGCCAGGAGGTTTTGATGTAGGTGGTCTGAGGACCAAAATGTACCAAACACTGGTAAGTGACAATTTACTTTTAAAAATCCCAAATTTCTTTTCATTACAGACAGAGGAAGGTACAGAATGTTAAATGTCCTTTAATATTGATGTTCAGGGCTGCCTGCAGCACAGATCTTAGGCCTAGTCACTGCAGCTTTCAGTAAACAAAGAGCAACGCTGATAATACTTTAAGTGGTATTATTAATGGCGCCAACTGTCCTCTGTTAGTGACTATAATTGTCCAGTCCAGCTCCTCTGGTGATTCCAATCTTTTCCACAAATATTCTGTTGGTTCTCTAAAATTTATAGAGAGTTTGGGTTGGCTCAGTGGGTGATGGCTTTTGCTGCTGAGAATGACTTGGCATATACCCCTTGAACCCTTACAGTGCGAGGCAACTAAGACCTGAAGGTGGTCCTCTGCCCTCTACAACTATACTGGGACACATCCACTATGACACAGACTGGGCCCCACAAATAAACAAACACAGCCCCTGACATACGTAAACACATGAATATTTTTAAAAATGAACTCAAGTGTAAACATGGGTTGGAGGCAGCAGGAGGTACAATGTGCTTATACTGGCCTTGTAGGCCTCCACGTCTGTGAGGAGAGCAGGCTGAGCCACTTACATAACTCCACCAGGAGAAGCAGCAGCCTGCCCCATTCAGTCTTGGCATGGCTCTCTGATGTTCTTTCCTCTTGCCTGTAATTAGAGTGTTGATTTTAGGTCCCTAACAAAGTGCTCACAGAGGTACAGGACACTCTGGGCCTGCAGAGAGAAAAAAAAATAGAAGGCTCTGATCTTTTCAACTAGTCCCTTGGACTGGACGTGAAGAACCCCATGATAGAATTATAAGCATGCCCCAAGCAAAACATAGTCTGCATTTTCAAGTCTTAGGGCAGTTGTTTTTGGCAAGGACAATAACCTACTCAGATAAAAATAATGGGAGGGGTGGTAAAGACAGCATCACTTGAGAACTGTATGACTGCCTAAGAGCGTCTAGCAGAACCAAAGAAGCCTGATCATTAGCGACCCCATGGTTAATGATGGCATCTATTTCGGAGTAAGTGATCCCAAGGGCCAGGCCCCGGCATGTTTATAATGTATCAGTTCCCAGGTTCCTATTCTGGTTGCCTGGGTGTCCAGTCTGGTAGGATCCGAAGACGGGATGGGCCCCACACAGTTTCCATACGACTCTCTCGCTTGCGACCTTGTGAAGATGTACCCTGGGACCCCACTTATTATGAGTGAATGGGCTCAGCTGGATCGCTCTCATCCAGGGTCTGAGAGGCTCATGTATTTTTCAGCTAGACTTCACAAAACAATGTTTTATTGATGCCCACAAAAAAGCGAGGATTTCCACAGTTTCATGATGTGTTTTTCAAGACTGTGGAGTGTCTGCTAAGCTGCAGGTGGGATGGGGGAAACCTCTTGCCCTTTTCCAGAAACCTGAGCCCTGCATTCCATCTCCATCTTCCTCCCTGCCACTTCAGGTTTATGAGCTTTCTCATTTGAATCTCCTTTACTTAGGATTTAAAAAAACTGTAACTATGTATATGCATGCATGTTTTTGTGAAGGTATGTGCACATGGGTTCAGTTGTTTATGGAGACCAGAAGAGGGCAATGGACCCCCTGGAACTGGAGTAACAGGCACGTATGAGCTCCAAATGTGGGTGCTAGGACCTGAAGTCTGGAATTTTTTTAAAATTTAAGACTGTGGTTCTAACAGTCCATGGGGCTAGCACTGGGATATGGCAATGAAGAAGCTGGCTCTGCTCATGCTATCTATGGCATGCATTCTAATATCTTAAGTTACATCCCAAGATCCGTGGTTAGGGGCTACCATGGTTACTGCTACAGTTGCTACTGATGGAGTAGCCTTACCACTTGCTACTATTTATCCATGACTCTGTTACAGGTAGCATTTAAACGCTTTGTATGCAGTTCTTATTGGAATATATACCCCATGACATCATGAAACGGCACTGTTACCAAGTCCATTTTGCACATAGAGAAAAGTAATCTTACAGACCTTATAATTTGTTCAAGGTTATAAAGTTAATGTTAAAACTTCCCCTGTGAAAATTCAGCCTGCTTCAGTATAGAGCCTTCAAAGACATAATTATTAGCCAACTTAAGTCAAAACTAAGTAAACAAAATTGGTGGGTGCATGTGGTTGAGTTAGGGCTGAAGTCATTGGCTACCCTGGCTAGATCTCAGAGTATTACAGTGAGGAACTGAGACATATCTTTGGCAGAATTGTCACTGAAAAGCCATTCCCCATAAGGCCGAGGTTTAGATGTCTGTCATCTCATGAGCTAATCCATCTGAGTCACAGAAGGTTCACTTTGTAGACTGCTCCTCTTGCCGAAGCTCCAAGGATTTGTGTGGTAACTTTCAGCCCTTTGTGACTTCTCTCGAGTAGAGTGATCCAGAATGACTCTCCTAGATCTTTGAGAACTCCAGGTCTCATTTCTCTTTGCTGTGGAGATGATTCTCTAAGAACCACTGATGTACTTGTCTCCATTTTCCCTGTAGGTATGATTTGCAGCATAATCCTTCCCAAGGTGTGTTGCAGAATGCTTGGTCACATCGTGAACCTGAGATTGTGAACTGGAGAAACCTATTTCTTATTTGGTGTGGCTCAGCCCTAACACACACCTTTAAACCAAGAGATTTCTGTGAACTATAAACAAGTACTTGTGGTGTGGCTCAGCCCTAGCATGCACCTCTAACCCACAAGCTTTCTGTTAAACCATAGGTCAAGAAGTATAGCAAGCAACTAGATGCCAGGGATTAAACAGAAGGGAGGGGCACTGAGAGAAAGTTATTTAAGACAGCGTGCGAAAGGAAAAAAAATGGTTTTTGGCTTTTTCATTCTCAGACATGAGCTGAGTAGAAAGGGCCTTTTCCTTCTGGGACATTAGCTGATGTCAGCTGGGTACTTTCTCCACCTCTCTGAGCTAGCAGGTTTTTACCCCAGCATCTGGCTCCTGAGTCTTCATTTTGGTAAAATTGGTTGGGATTTGGTTTTTATAACAGTTGTGGTTTACTTTTAGTTAGAGTATAGTAAGCTTAAAAGTTGGAAGATGTATACATAGGCCAATGGATGCCCATCTTCTAATGATAACAAAACACTAAAGAAGCATTGTGTCGGTTTCTCTACATAGCTGCCAACTAGGCAAGTGATCACTACATCATTTTTTAGGGCAATCAGCCTCTTAGACTTTTGGGTCCTTTCAATGCTGATTGTCCGGCTTTGTTTTTAATTTCTGAGACCAAAAAAAAAAAAAAAAGAAAGAAAGAAAGAAAGAAAGAAAAAAAGGTATTTTATTGACTCATTTCTCTATCAAAAAAAGTTTGTATTTTCAAGAAACGAGTGAAAAGGAACTAGTTTTTAAGATGCATCTAATCCATTTTCTGTTGCTATAATATAACACTTCAGGCTAAGCAAGGTAAAAAGAAGAGAAGTACACTTTGTTTCCATTTCTGGTGGTTATAAAGTCCATATAGCATGCTACCAGATCTCTTGGGAGAACTCTCTGGATGCATCACTATTATGGAGCTGAAGAAAGAGAAATTAGAACATGCAAAGAGAGGTCTCATGGCGAGAAAGGAAGCAAGAGAGCAAGGCTGAGCTAGACTAACTTTTTTTTTTTATGAAAGGCTGTTGTTATGAAATTTAATCCACTCTCATTACACAGAGCCTGTGCTGAGACAATAGCATGAATCCCTTCACAAGGTACTCATCCCCTCCTCACTGAGGACCAAGCCTCCAACCCAGGGATCCTTGTAGGGCAAACAGGATCCATACACAACAGTTGCACTCTTCATTTCTGGCCTGCTTACTGCTTACTCATAACTGTGTGGATCCTGTAAGCTTTTGATGTCACGATCCAGGCTTTCATATAGTTTGTCCTAACACATGGTCTCCATGCCCTCCCATCACCCTCTCCCTCCCAGATGTCCTGTGCTTTGTTGAAGTGTGCTGCTACAGAAATGTGACGGAATGCTTGAGAGTGCATGGGCCTTTAACCTACAATACAAGCTTTTGACTTAACATTCTATTTGCACTCCCTTGGTGCTGTTTGCCAGCTAAAATATTTTTGCCTACTTGATGCCTATTAACTATCAAGACAAAAAAAAAAAAAAAAAAAAAAACATAGCATCACCTAGATAAAGTTTCTTTTGTCACCTAGAGAAAAATGACAAGGAGAGGACGCTCAAGATAGGGCATGGCAAAGGCCAGGTCAGGGTCAAGTCTAAGAACACAAAATTCAGAATTCCTGGGATGGAAACCTGAGCTCCTTGCCAAGTGTCAGAGAGTCATCAACCCAAATTAGAGTCTCCAGAGAGCCTCTTGAGGCACTGTATTTTTTTAGAAAGGGGAAAAAGTGGTCTTTAATACCAATGACTGAGTAAGAGCTCATCTTTATAGCCCATTATATTGATAAAAAAAGAGCATGTAATGACCCTTCATTAAAATCTAAAGCCTCCAATTATTTTATTATTGTTATTTAATATCTATTGAGTTTCAGCTTTAGTTTTATCCAATTGGTCCTATAGATACAAGTGCTTTGGATGGCAGAGAATTTAATGTAGGCTTCTTTCTGGCCTTATACTTTTTAAAAAATCCCTTTAAATTGGCAATTACTTACCCTTTTCAAACATATACACATGTACACATAACACAATGCATAGGCACATACATGGTCCAGAACAGGGACCCATAAATGTGCTCCAATACTTGGTATACATTTTTTTCTATTCACTCTGTCCCAGATCAAAGGACAGACATCCTAGGGCGAAGAAACAGTGTGGCTTAACCCTAAACCTTGTAACTTTAGGAGACTCCAAGTTCTCTTTACTTCCAGCTACTTTAGATGGAGAACATTACCTGGAATTGGGCTATTTTGTTCAAAGGTAAGTCAAATTTTGCCCTTTCATTCTGTGAGCCTCAACTCTAACTGGTCAATGGCTGAATCACGTATTTCAGGCAAAGGAAAGCAACATGCAAATGCCCCGCCTCAACACAGCCACCAACCATGGAGGACACAAGCTGCTGTGGGAGCCTCATGAAAGTCGGCCTTAGGCTTTAGTTTCAGGGGCAGAAGGCAAGATTCTGCCTTCATCCAGTGGAAGAAAATGTATTTGTATCGTGATTACATATGGCGTAATCGTGAGGACAGACCAAGCATCCTGCTACTAAGGCTGAGTCTTGGTCCCACTTTTTCGTGGGACATTTGGGCTCTTTCATTATCCACACAATGTGCCCATGGTATGTATGTGTTAAGCATCTGTCCATATCACCCTGTCCCCAGGAAGCCTCAGCACTATAAATCTCTTGATGGCCCTAGTCAGAGTGAGTTCACAGTTCTTTACAATAGCAGAGGCTCTTCTCTGTTGGAGTCAACCTCCCCTTCACCTTTCCTCACTAATTAATATGGATAATAATAAAAAGAAGAAACTCTAGGAGAAGGTATACATGCTGAGGAACAGGTAACCATTGCCCTCCATTGGTATAAGCATTCCATTTAAGAGGTATCAATAGCTGATGAGAAGCTCCTGGCTGGAGACAAGGATGAGACACTCAGTATCTTCTTCAGTGTTCATGAAAATACTATTTATAAATGAAAATCCCCACCAGAGGTAATGGATACAAGAGTAAACATTTTAATAATTTTTTTGAGAATTCTATGCAATGTATTTTGATCATATTATTTGCCTTCCCTCAATTGTCCCCATGTCCTCCCCATGCCCCTGACCTCCAAGAACATTTATTTGTTGAAGTGACTCACAAGGTATTAAAGTAGTCCTACAATACCATATTTAAAATCAAGACAGTCTAGACTAACAAGAAAAGCACACAATGACCCAAATGTAGAGTATTTAAAAGCTATTAGATGTTTTACAGAATGTTTCATCAAGCCTTTTATTCAATTTTGGTTACCATACAAAGAAATGAGTTTCACCATGACATTTGCATTCATTCATACCATGGTGATTTTTTAAAAACTCCATTATTTATTTATTTATCATTATCATTATTATAATTACACTATTTGTGGGTATGTGTTCGTGTATGAGTGCAGGTTTGCCACAGCACACACATGGAAGTCAGCAGACAGCCATGTGGAGTCAGTTTTGTCTTTTCAATTTTTAAAAAAAGATTTATTTATTATTATGTATATAGTGCTCTGATTTATTTATTTATTATTATGTATACAGTGCTCTGCCTGCATGTACACCTGCTGGCCAGAAGATGGCATCAGATCACATTATAAATGGTTGTGAGCCACCATATGGTTGCTGGGAATTGAACTCAGGACCTCTGGAAGAGCAGTGTTCTTAACCTCTAAGCCATCTCTCCAGCCATGTCTTTTCAGCTTTGTGTGAGTTACAGATATCTAACTCAGCTTGCAGGCTAATGCAGCACTTGCTATTACTCACTGATCCATCACCAGCCCCACAAGGTTTCTTTTCCTTTTTAAACAGAACTTGTGGTGATATATTCTTTGCATATCACATACTCTATTTACTTCAAGTATATAATATGTTGATGTATTGATTTTTACTGTTCATCTAGTTATATAATTATCACCATATTTCTGTTTCAAAGTGTTTTCCTAACCCCAATAAAATCCCTCATCTCAATTTTACTATTAAACTTTCCTCCACCCCTTATCCCAGATAACCATAAAGTAATATATATACATATTATTGTATATGTGTGTGTATAAACACAAGTGAAAAATACACATATATAATATGTGTATTGTGTAAGTAATATATGTAAGAAATAATATATATACTACTTACATTTAATAAATGCTATATCTTTTCTCATTCTTATATTTTAGAATAATTATGTTTAATAAATTATACAATAATTTATTATAATAAATTTCAGTTGTGTAACATGTTTTTGAAGTTTTTTTTTTCACAGTACTCATCAATGGTTTGTTCCTTTCACTGCTGTAAGGCACTCCACTGCATAGATTTACCCCATTTTGCCCATCTCCTCTCCACTTTAAGATGTTTCTAATTTGGGCTATTATGAGTAAAGTTGCTAAGACTGTAGACACTGTCTAAGTCTAGTTGGTTGTTTGTGTTCATTTTCTCAGTGTAGAGCATCCAGTTCAGGAGACACAGTGAATAAGAACAGTGGGTAAAGCAAAGACTTCAAACTGAGGCAAATCTCAATTGGAGTTAGTTCATATTATCTTTTAGTGCGTGTCTTCTCTCCATAAGAAACTTGATTTTTATTTGCGAAACCAAGATGCTTAGTCTCTCATACTGGACTGTCCTGATATGCAAGTGTTGAAATATAAGTAAAACTCAGGGCCAGTTACTTAGTACTTGGCAACTGTCAGAGAGGGAGGTTTTAGATAACCATTCTCAAAATAATTACTGAGCGCAGAGTAATCATAGCATGCTTCAAACGGGGTTTAATCGTTTACTTGCTGTGGGCACAAACAGTGCTTAATTTTTATGAGAACTCAGTTTCCAACCCATCCTGAACATTTTAGGTTTGCTTGAGTAGTTTGTTAGAAACAAGGATAACAGACATTAGCATGAGGCCGGGCACTGCCTCTCAGGGGGAGACACCGTCATCAGCAGACGTAATGCCTGGAGCTCAACTTCTAGTACCACAAAAAAGAAAAAGTTCTTAACTAGCTTAGATCTGGTCTACTTTAGATTCTTATTTTAATAAATAATATAGTTCAATTTTATTTGAGGGTCTTCTTTTATTTACTTCTTTCTTTCTCCCTTCTCCACCTCTGGCTCAACTACTTAAATGTGGCCCCAAAATATAATAATCTGAATTTTATGCAATTCAAAAACTGAGACGCTGTGGAAAAGCCTTCCTTCCTCTTGCTTTTTGATCTATAGTGATCACTGGTGAGACACCAAGGTTGTTCTGAAGGGTGAGACACAAAGTATGGATGTTCTGATGGAAATGACACCATCTGTTGGGCGCCCAGACATTTCAATGTCCAGTTGCTGTGCCCATGGCATCATGACCCACTTTAGCAAAGCAGTGCATTGCTATGGTAGACAGCATTCCGGGTGAAGAGACTGGCTCATAGGGACTAAGCACACAAAGGGCAGAGACGTACACGTAAGAGAAAGGAAAACGGGAAACAGAGAAATTAAGAGTGAACCCTTGCAGCCAGGTGCTGCTCTTACCTCCACTTGGCAACCTCCACCCCGCACCTCACCGCCCCCCTGTACCCCCACCCCGCTTATCCCACCCCTGCGCCCCTTACAAGGCATCTGCAGTTTTGTTCGCATTTCCAGAAAAAGAACACAATTTTCAGCAGTTGCCTTGTAAGGCTGCGGTGTGTGTCTCGTGTCCATGTCTTTCCAAGGCTGCCAGAGCCTTTGCTGGGATCGCCCAGGCCTGGAGACTCCATCATGGGTGGTATGTCTGCTCTCAGTGTTCCTGCATTCAGGTTTCAGGGTGCTGGTGATCCAGGCACCCACACAGATCCCACCACCTCCTCATACCCCGAGGGTAGCCTAGTCTCTGTGGACAGTCTGTGCAGAGCTCTTCCCCAACTCTTAAATACTCCCTTTCAAGGTCTAAATTCTATTGAGCAATACTCTTTTTACAATCCCCTGAGGGAAGGACGCTCCAAACACCCAATCGAAAGCATCCGATGGCCTCCTTCACAACAGGTTGGAATGAAATTTCCCAGTATGTCATGGCAAAGCCACACAACACAGCTCATTTGGTGTGTGCTTGCTTGGTCACCTTGAATTTTTAGTAAATCACTCTGGTCCAGGTTGTCATATCACAGAGCGAGCAGACCTGACACTCCTGACAGCTAGCATGTTGGCTCCCTTGGACTCTTCGTCTACAGAGCAACGGTATTGCAAGAGGAAGTGTATGTTTGAAGCCCCTCCAGTCCTGGGAGCTACTAATGTTCACATTAGCTGCTGGCACAGGCAGAAGCCAGAGTCCTGGCATTAAAAAACAAACAAAACAACAACAACAACAAACGTTTCTCCCTCTTTTCCTATTTTCCCTTCTCCTACGGGTACTTCTTTGTTTTTCCCACTCCCCATCCAATTATATTTAGTTATACAATTTCAAAGTGGCAAAATAGGTGCCAATGCTGCTAATTATACAATTACAAGGGTACGAGCCAGCCAGGCGAAGCGTCAAGGAAAGGAGAGGACCCTCACAGCCAGGCACTCAGCAGCCCCCTTACACGGCATCTGCAGTTTTGTTAACATTTCCAGGGAAAAGACCAGAAGCGCCGGTGGTTGGTGTGTGAAATGTGTCAGGTACGTGTAAGTTATGCCTTTCATCTGAGGGCTTGAGAGGGTGAAAAGGAATGCAACACTTCCTACCAAACCCTAGAACCCGTTTTTGAGGCCGTTTCTTCTGATCCCATAACCCGTGCCACTCTGTAAATTGGATATGGTATTGGGCCAACTCAGGGAGAAGTCATCTCAGCCTAGCTTTCATCTCTAATGGGCCTCTTTATCTAAAAGGGTTCTAAAATTGCTGTTTAAATGGTGTTTCAGAACAGACGGAGCCAAACAGGTGATATCTTTCTCCAAAAGGCTATCTTCCGTCAGCCCAGAAAGTCGGTTCACACTGGAGGAGGCACATTCAATAGACTGATTTAGCCCCCTGGGAAAGGCCAGGAAGCCATTCCCCTCTCTCCTCTCTCCTTCTTTGCTTCTTTCTCTTCCTCCTTCCCACTTCTATGGTTCAAGGCCCTGTTTTATCTTGAACTGTCCTAACTTCCATTTGACACAGAGAATAATTTTGGGAATATGTGAGGAATATTAAAAAAAAACAAAAAAAAAATAGTTCTTTAAAACTGTTGTGTGCTTGACACTTGCTAAGTCTCTTTGTCTCTGATTATCCTCTGTCTCTCTCTCTCTCTCTCTTCTCAGCACACATCATATCTAAAACAAATACCCATGAAACCCAACCACACAACTTAAGGAACTGAACAAAGTTTCCAAGCTCTCTACACCTCCTATTTGTATCCAGGTGGTTAAGTTAGCATGTGGCAGACACATGCTCTTTCTCACATGTTTACCTTTGCCTTGGATGTAAAGAATGAGCACAGCACTGCTCTGAGGAGTCAGTTGGAAGCCTTGTCCTCCTACCTCTTCTGACCTTCCATTAGCTCAGGTTTGAGATAATGGAAACCTGCCTGGAGTATCAAATTATATCACCACCTGTTGCTAAATACTAGTCACTGAGATGTGCCTTTCGAGATGTCTCCTGCAGGAGTGGTCGTAGTTGCCTCTGCTGTGGGTACAGCTTTCACAAATGATTTTTTTTTTTCAGTATTTTGAGAATTGCTAGATTAGTTTTTATAACAACCTAGTAAATTGCAACTGGTTTATAGTCTAAAATTAAAATAGTTCAAAACTATTTTTAAATGTCTGACCATGTTAGATTAGTTGAGGTATTTAAACATTACAAGTGAAAGTACTTAGGCTCTGTTTTGTAAACACTCATGAACCTGATTCTTATTCAAATATTGTGTGGGGGTTATAATGAGCATATTTATATTGTCAAATATGATAAGCAAAAGGAATAAAAATCATTGTCTTGAGGCTAAAAATATAAAATAAAATAAAATAAAAAATAAAACAAATACCCGTGAAACCCAACCACACAACTTAAGGAACCGAACAAAGTTTACAAGCTCTCTACACCTCCTATTTTCCTAGAGAAATCATATTCTGTATTTCACATTTCTTATTTCTCTTATTTTCTTTATGTTTACCAATTTATCTCCCACTCAATCAATAGGGATAGGATTATAGTCCTCTGGTCCTCACATACACATCATGTGTATTTTATCATTATTGTTGGTGGTCATAGTAATAGTATAATTATTTGTCTTCTTTTAGCACAGGGTCTCACTATGTAGCTCTGGCTACCTGGAACTCACTATGTAGACTAGGTTGGATTTGAACTCATAAAGATCTTCCTGCCTCTGTCTCAGGAGGGCTGGGATTAAAGGTGTATGCCACCATGTCTAGATTATAATTATATTACTATCTAATTTTCCTTTTTCTTAAAGCCCATTCATAATAATGACTATATATAAAGTTTATGTTTTCACCATATATATATAATATACTATATATATAATAATAGATATTTCCTAGTACACATATTCTAGTGGATGTATATAATGCATTTCGTCTATTTGTCAGTGGGTGTTAGGGATCTTCTAGTGTTTTCTGTATTTGTTTTGGTTTCCTTTGGGAAAATATATTTATTATTATGCTTTGCAAGTGTGCATGCACACACGCACACACACACACACACACACACACACACACACACACCATCATCATCATTATCACCTTGTGCTTGCCAAGGTCAGAGGTTGTCCCCTGTCACTTTGTGTAATCAGTATCAAACTCAGGTCGTCAAGTCAGTCCTGAAACAATGCTCTTTTGCCCTGTTTTGGCTTCTTTTTACAATAAACTATGAGCGTTCTTATGCAAACCTCCTAATTTTCACCAGCTGGAGAGGAGTTTTAATCCAGCAACACAGGCTTCTCTGATCACATCCAAAGACCTTCTAGGTCTATGTGATTTGGCTAGAATGCAGACAAGCCAATGGTACACACCTTTAATCCCAAACACTGGAGGTAAAATTAGATTGTAATAGAAAGTATCCATGTTTGAAAGTGACATGTAGTTGAGAGGCAAAGTGAGAAATCAGAGAAAGATTTCACAGACTAGCATATGTCCAACTCTCACAAGAAGAGGAAGGAAAGAAACGCTGCAGTGCAGAGAGAGGAGGAGGCAGTTTTACTGAGACAGTTGTATGTAGACAGGTTGGAGAGAGAGAGAACAAGCTAGACACAGGTGAAGACAGAATGATCCAGAGAATGAGAAGGAGCCAGAAGATCAGAATAGATTTCTAGAGTTAGTTTGAGGCCAAGCAGAGCATTTCAGTCAGAAGCTGAGAGAGGCCAGTTTGAATTAGTCAGACTGGAGAGGAATTTGAGCCAGAACAGTTGAATTGAAAGCAGCCAGCTCAATAAGACAAGAAACGGTGAGCTTATTCAGCAGTAAGTCTCAGAGGCTGAAAACATTCTAAGCCTAGGTTAGATTGTACAGAGGCTAGAAGCTCCCAGGATTAGGCCTAGGTTATCAGACTGATTCAGTAAGCCTCCAGGACAACAAATACTCCTGTAAAATGTTAACACAGCCATTCTCAAACTCCCTGTCTCTGAGGATCCCTCTAACTACTGAAGATTGTTGAGGATAACCAAGAGCCGTGACATATGTAGATTATATTTACATGGTTTATGGGGTTACTAATACTGTCACCAGCAGGCAGTGGTGGCCCACATCTTTAATCCCAGCACTCAGGAGACAGAGTCAGGCGGATCTCTTGTTAGCTTGAGGTCAGGCTGGTCTACAGAACAAGTTACAGGACAGCCAGGGCTACACAGAGAAACCCTTTCTCAACACACACACACACGCACACACAACACACACACACACAACACACACACACACACACACACACACACACACACACACACACCAAAGAAGAAGGAGGAGAAGGAAGAAGAAGAAGAGGAAGAAGAAGAAGAAGAAGAAGAAGAAGGAGGAGGAGGAGGAGGAGGAGGAGGATGAGGAGGAGGATTTAGAAGTGTTTATATGATTGTTAATTTATGTTAAGGTAACCAGAGTAATCCTGTTCTGCATTGCTGGGGAAAGAGCGTGTATGTCTCTTCCCAAACACTTGACTTGAAGCACTAGTCTCTGTGACAGTATGTGCAGGTGGAGCCTTAGGGGTAATTGGAGCGTGAGGGTGAGATCTTCAGACATGGGGTCAAAGCCCTTTCAAGAAAGGACAGGAAAGCAACGATGACTTTTCTCCTCCAGCAAGGAAGCAGCATGATGTGCTACAGTGAATGTGGCAGAAGGCTTATCCTAGAGTTGGGGGTGGCAGGCATTCCACTTTACACTTTACAACCTCCATGATATCCAGGGACAAAGTTCTGCTGCTTAAGCCATGCAGTCAACAGTATCTACATTATAGCAGCCTAAACTAACAAAGACATACATTAAAATCAGTGACAATTTTATGGAAAAATAATGTTTTTAAAAGAATAAATTCAGAGTGACATTTTAACTGTTTAAAATTGTATACCTTAAAAACAGTAACTAAACTCTCATACCTGCCCTGTGTGCAGTCTATTGGACTTGATTTTAGTGTAACTATCTGAAAACATCTGCTCTCTCCAACATGTAATTGGAGACAAGAGTGCGCCCTGAGTTGCTGACAGCTTCACAGTCCACACTCACAAAACCTCTGTCTTCAACTTGGATAGTTTTTTTTTTGTTGTTGTTGTTCATTGTATTATCAAACTGTTTTTATAGGTGATTCTATCAATTTATAGTACAACCAATGGTAAATAGAAGATCTTATTCATGGCTTTGGTGATATTCCATTTTGGGTTTTAAAATCATTTAAAATCTGAAGGATGGGAAAGGGTATTAAATAGTGGCTATAATCTGTACCTATTTAGTGATTAATGACATTGGCCATGGAATATCTTAAGGACTACATGTGTTTCCTCCAATAAACTATCAGCCAATTATTCTGATCATCTTAATATTGAGTTATGTATGTTTATATTGATATGCTCTTTTTAGGTTTACATTTTGTGCATTATTCAGTTGGTATCTGTATAGCCACAAGCATACACATATTCTTTCTTACGTTGCACACTGGCTTTTCAGTCTTCTTTGTAAAAATAGAACTTCTAATGAAAGTTTAGAACTTTCCATGAAGCTTATCCACACCACCTTTACGACCATCCCAGAGGAAGACGGTACGAGGAAGACTTTTTATTCTCAGCTCATGGACATACTCTCTGACACAATTTCCAGTTCTTAGTGTTTTGTTTTCTTTTGTTTTGTTTGTTTGCTTTGCTTTTCACATTTGAAGGTGTCGTGTACTGTGAATGCTAGGTGTCATGAATTGATATTTTTTCATGTTTGTAACCATTTTTTTCAGCTTAGTTTATTGAATTGTTCTTGCCTTCCTCTCTGGCCTGGTCAGAGCTTTCGCTCTGTATTTGGGCTCTTTGTTAAACCCATTGGTCCATTTGTGTCTTTGTTATCAAAATCACAGAATTTACTGCTTCAGCATCCCAGTAAGTCTTCATCAGTGATGACGCTGGTCCCTTCAATTTCTCCTGTAGGAACATTATGGATTCCTTTTTTTCTTTTCCCATGAAAACATTGGAATTATCATGCACATCTTACATATAGGAAAGGGAATGCTGGAAAGTTGGTAGTATAGTCTATCTGAAGAAGGATTGGTGTCTTCATTAAATTAAATCTTCCTACCTTTGAATACAGTGGCCTTCTTAAAGTTTTTGATCTCCATTAATATCTTTAAATGAAAAATTAAAATTTCTATAAAATACCTGCCTGTCTTCTGCTAGATTTATTCCTAGATATGTTGTCTTTGGTGCTGTCATTAATAATGATATTTCTAATTCAAAAATTTTAACTACTTCTAGCGTCGAACAGTAGAACTGGATCTTCTTTTACCTGGACTTTGGTAAACACATTTTATCATTTCTAGTAATGTTCCTTCTGAGGAGTACTCTTTGTAGACATTTGTAGACACTACATTTTTTGTATATTATAAATCTTTTGTTTCTTTCTTTAATCTATTTATTTACCTAATTTTTGGTCTTCCTGAACCGATAAGAACCTCAACTATAATTATGACCAGAAGTGTTTTTTGCTGGCTGGTATCTCGTCAGTTTCCTGATTTTTTAGAAAAATTTACTTTGAGATCAAGTCTTACTTAGTTTCTCAAGCTGTTCTCAAACTCACTATGTCATCCAGACTGCTTTCCAGTTTGCAATCATCCTACCTCCAATTCTCAAGTGCTGGGATGACAGGCGCCTGGAACTTTGCCCAGTCTCCTTATATTACAGAAAACATTTTTAAAGTTTACTTTTATTTAAACATCAGATAGTAATGGGATTTTTACAGATATCCTTTATCAGTTTAAGAAAAGTCTCTTCTATTTTTATTATATGGCTAAAACTTTTCATGAATAAAAGTTTTTCATGAACAGAAGTTGAATATTAGCCAATATTTCGGCATCTACTGAGAAGTTGCCCTGCATTGAGTGAGAGTATCATACTGCTATCCATAGCCCAGGGAAAGATTAAAATTCAAATTTTTGAGGTGCAACTTCTGAATACATATCATTTTTAGACCACTATAAAATAAAAAGTGTTAAACCATTTTGAATTGGGACTATATGTATTTTACTCTATATTAATATAAATAAAAACAATTAGAACTTCATATCCTCCAGAAATATTAAATATGAATGATCCTTTTAATTTTCAATAGCATTGGTAGTGTTGAAGTCTATCTTGAACTATCTTATTTACATACACTGAAATATTTTTGCTAATTTTTCAGATTCTGTGTTAGACAGAACTGTATCTGGGGAAATACCTTGAAGTCTACTTTCCAAGGATGCTTTCCTATTTAAAATATTTGATACTTTCCATTTGAAACTTCCTAATCAGGACATCTTTTTTAATGTCTAGGTTTAACTTCATAAGACAAATGGTGTGAATATGTACTGAGTGGAAGCTGGTTTATATATTAGCAAGATAGAATATATTAGCAGGATACAAGTTTTTCCTCCATGAAGAGGTAAGTTTTTATTGTACATAGTTTACAGGTCACTCCTCCCTGTGGCTAGAGGTATCTGTGATCTTGACTTTGTTGGGAATTCTCCTCTCAAAAATTTCAAGTTATGTGTCTCTAAGATTTGGTCCCGATCACTGTCATCAAGTTCATAAAAACTAAACTACAGGTCCCCCAAGGTATACCAGTAGGCTGCCAGTTATTTTTATTTCATTTTTTTCTTGTTTTGGGCTTCAGGGACCTTTCTCTCCCACACTCTTGCTTTCATTCACCTTTTTTTATTCCATAAGATTTTCTCTACCATCTTGTCTTTTTAGATGTGTTTTTAAATTTTTTATGTGAATTTATGTAGAACTTTAATAGGGAGATAATTGACTAGGCTATGTAGTCTCTATTGTTGTAAAATTTAGAAAATGTGGAGACCTAAAATATTTTAAAAATATGTATATCATGCCTGAATATTGAAAAGTTGAGAAGTTTCTCAAGTCAAAAAATATTACTTCTACTTCATGATTAAACTCATCAAGGAGTATTAGATGAGAAATGACTCATGGACGGGAAGAATAAAAAGAATCCGATCGAGCATTCTCTTAGAATGGATGACTCGCTGTCTTGAGTATTCTTCAATCCGTAGTCCCTCGCTCAATATGTCGGGGTAACTGCAGTGCGTGCACTGAAGCTGTGCTCTCATCTGGTTCCTGTGTAGAATCCTCTGATGAAGAAGGCAGTTCTTGCAACTCTGGAAAGATCCAAGATGGCGGCGAGCAGTGTGGACCGCGTTTGGAGGCTCCAGTGAACAATTCAGGGATTTGCACAGATTTCTGAGCCAGGAACACCGAGGGCCGAACATCACGGCAGCAGGAGTGCTCCACGGTTCAGAGGGACCAGGGTGCGGAGGACCTGTGTGCCCCTGCACACGGGAGGAGCGTGGATTTTCTCTGATCGGAGTGGCAGCGGCAGAGGCAGCAGCACCAGCGGCACCAGCAGCGGTGGCTGAGGTTTGCAGCTCATAGCCTTCCGGTGGAGGCGATTGGTGTGGTGGCTGGTGGGAGTTGCTGCGGGAGAAGGGACTCGGGGCAGGATTTGGGTCCGTGGAGCCTTCGGACCCAGACTAGACTCGGCGGACAGTTCGGCCCCAGAGTCCCAGGTACTGGCCCAGCCCAGCAAGCAATTCTGCCCGAGGCACTAACTCAGCTTCAGCCATAGCTCCCCTGCTGTGGCGCAGGCTTAGTTGAGCACACAGCTCCACACTAGGCAGCACCTCAGCTCAGCGGCAGCTCCCCTGCGGTGACACAGTCTGGGCGGAGCACTTGGTTCCAACACAGGCGCTAACTCAGAGCAGCCGCAGTTCTCCTGCTGTGGTGCAGGCTTGGCTGAGCACTCAGTTCCACCCTAGGCGACATCTCAGCTCAGCGGCAGCTCCCCTGCAGTGACACAGTCTGGGTGGAGCACTTGGTTCCACCATTGGCGCTAACTCAGAGCAGATGCAGGTCTCCTGCTGTGGCGCAGGCTTGGTGGTGTGCTCAGTTCCATCCTAGGCACCACCTCAGCTCAGCGACAGCTCCCCTGTGGTGACACAGTCTGGGCGGAGCACTTGGTTCCAACACTGGCACTAACTCAGAGCAGCCTCAGCTCTCCTGCTGTGGCCCAGACTGGATAGAGTGCTCGGTTCCACCAGCTCTAAGACTCTGGTTGGACACAGTGTGTAGTTTGAATCCAGAATTCCTGGCTGAGATTGGTGGTCAGTTCGGGCCCTGAGTCAATAACTGACCACAGCATGCACTTTGGGCCAAAAGGCCCTAGCGGAGCTTGGTGCATAGTCCCAGCCCAAAAATTCTGGCTGGACCCTGTGTGCATTTTGGGCCCAGAATCCCTAGCTGAGCTTGGCAGATGGTTCAGGCCCTGAGAATCTAGCTGAGTTCAGCCCGTGGTTCGGGCCCAGTGTTCCTGGCTGGACTTGGCAGGGAACACAGAAGGCTGTGGATACCTTGGCCTGACCCAACGCTAATTCAGAGACCCAGAACAATTGCAGGATCCACAGCACAGGGGGGCTGAAGATCACTGGCTGTGAGAGACCAGAACAACAGGGCTAACCTCCTAACATCCACACCAGTGAAGCTTTGAGCTCCCAGCCTAGGGAAATCGTGAGAAAACAAGTGAATCTATCGTCAGACACCCTCCATCCAACTCTGGAAGCTACCCAATAAAAACAAAGACAGCAAGATGTCTAAAGGACAACGAAAAAGCATACGCAAAAAACCTCAAAACAACATGGCGTCTCCAGTTTCCAGCTATCCCAAAGAAAACAACCCAGAGAACTCAAATACAACGGAAATACAAGAAAATGACCTCAAATCCTTAGTAATGAGGATGATAATGGAGGAAACAAATAAAATTCGTAATCAAATGCAGGAAGACGCAGACAAACAGGTGAGAGACATAAAAGAAGCACATAGAGTGGAACTGGAAAAATTACAGGAAAATGCAAACAACCAGATGAAAGAAATAAATAAAACAGTTCAAGCTCTGAAGACCTATAAAGAGGCAATGGAAGAAACTCAGGAATATACAAAAAATCAGATGAAAGAAATCAAAAAATCAGTTCAAGATCTGAAAATGAAAATGGATTCAATGATAAACACACAGACAGAAGAAAAACGAGAATGTGAGACCTCAGAGAAGAAGGCGAGCAACACAGAGGTGAGCTTTTCTAACAGAATCCAAGAGATGGAAGAACGAATCTCAGGGCTAGAAGATACAATCACAGATATTGAATCAACCATTAATGAAAATGCCAAATCTGGAAAACTCCTGACACAAAACATCCAAGAAATTAAGGACACCATGAAAAGAAGAAATCTGAGGATAATAGGCATTGAAGAAAGAGAAGACATCAGACTCCAGGGCCCAGAAACTATTCTCAACAAAATTATAGAAGAAAATTTCCCCAATCTAAAGAAAGAAATGCCTATAAACATACAAGAGGCCTACAGAACACCAAATAGAATTGACCAGAAAAGAAAAACTGCCCGCCACATAATAATCAAAACACAAAACATGCAGAACAAAGAAAAAATATTAAAAGCTGCAAGGGAAAAGGGCCAAATAACATTTAATGGTAAACCTATCAGAATTACACCCGACTTTTCAGCAGAGACCATAAAAGCCAGAAGGGCCTGGACAGAGATCCTGCAAACCCTAAGAGACCACAAATGCCAGGCCAGACTACGTTACCCAGCAAAATTATCAATAACCATTGATGGAGAAAACAAAATATTCCATGACAAAAACAAATTCAAACAGTACCTATCCACAAATCCAGCTTTACAGAAGGTACTAGAAGGAAAACTCCATCCCAAAGTGTCAAGCTACAACCAAAACTACCCAGGAAATAGATAACTATCCCATGGCAAAAACACAACTACACAAACGCTCGACTGGAAACAACATCAAAATTAAGACTCTTAACAGTCACTGGTCATTAATATCTCTCAACATCAATGGCCTCAATTCTCCAATAAAAAGACACAGACTAACTGAATGGGTACATAAACAAGATCCAACATTTTTCTGCATCCAAGAAACACATCTCACCCATAATGAAAGGCATTACCTCAGGGTAAAAGGTTGGAAAAAAATATTCCAAGCAAATGGTCACAAGAAACAAGCAGGCATAGCCATTTTAGTATCGAACAAAATAGACTTTCAACCAAAATTAATCAAAAGGGATGAGGAAGGACACTTCATACTCATCAAAGGTAAAGTCAACCAGGATGACATCACAATTCTGAACATCTATGCTCCCAATACAAGGGCACCCACATTTGTAAAAGATCTGCTAAAAAATCTTAAACCACATATCGATCCCCACACAATAATAGTGGGAGACTTCAACACCCCACTCTCACTGAAGGATAAGTCATTGAAACAGAAACTAAGCCGAGAAATAACATCATTAACCAATGCCATGGGTCAAATGGATCTAACAGATATCTATAGAACCTTTCACCCAAACAAGAAAGAATACACCTTCTTCTCTGCACCCCATGGAACCTTCTCCAAAATTGATCACATCATAGGTCACAAAGCAAGCCTCAATAGATACAAGAGGATTGAAATAATACCTTGTATCCTATCAGATCACCATGCTCTTAGGCTGCAATTCAACAACAACAGAAATAACAAAAAGCCTACACGTACGTGGAAACTAAACAACTCTCTGCTAAATGACACCTGGGTCAGGGAAGAAATTAAGAAAGAAATCAAGGAGTTTCTGAAATTCAATGAAAATGAAGAAACAACATACCCAAATTTGTGGGATACATTGAAAGCTGTGCTAAGAGGAAAATTCATAGCACTAAGTGCCTTTAAAAAGAAATTGGAAACATCGCACATAAGCATCTTAACAACACAAGTGGAAGCCCTAGAAAAAAAAGAAGCAGAAACACCCAAGAGGAGTAGACGCCTGGAAATAATCAAACTCAGGGCTGAAATTAACAAATTAGAAACTAAGAAAACAGTCCAAAGAATCAGCAAAACCAAAAGCTGGTTATTTGAGAAAATCAACAAGATAGACAGACTGTTAGCCAAACTAACTAAAAGGCAAAGAGACAGTATTGAAATCAACAAAATCAGAAATGAAAAGGGAGACATAACAACAGACACTGAAGAAATTCAAAGAATCATAAGATCCTACTTTGAAGGCATATATGCCACAAAATTTGAAAATCTAAGGGAAATGGACGATTTTCTTGATCAATTTCACTTGCCAAAGTTGAATGAAGAACAGATAAACAAGCTAAATAGTCCCACTTCCCCTACAGAAATAGAAGCAATCATCGATGGTCTCCCAACCAAAAAAAGCCCAGGGCCAGATGGTTTCAGTGCAGAATTCTACCAGACCTTCAAAGGCGAGCTAATACCGATACTCTTCAAGCTACTCCAAAAGATAGAAATGGATGGAAAATTACCAAATTCATTTTATGAGGCCATAGTCTCATTGATACCTAAACCTCACAAAGACTCAACAAAGAAAGAGAATTTCAGACCAATTTCTCTTATGAACATAAATGCAAAAATACTAAATAAAATACTTGCAAAACGAATACAGGAACACATCAAAGATATCATTCATCATGACCAAGTAGGCTTCATTCCAGGCATGCAGGGATGGTTTAATATACGGAAATCCATCAATGTAATCCACCATATAAACAAACTGAAAATAAAAAACCACATGATCATCTCCTTGGATGCAGAGAAAACATTTGATAAAATTCAACACCCATTCATGTTGAAAGTTTTAGAGAGATTGGGAATACAAGGCACTTTCCTCAACATAATAAAGGCTATATACAGCAAGCCAATAGCCAAAATCAAAGTAATGGTAAGATATTCAAGAAAATTCCTCTAAAATCGGGAACAAGGCAAGGCTTCCCACTCTCTCCATATCTCTTCAATATAGTACTCGAAGTTCTAGCCAGAGCAATAAGACAACAAAAGGAGATCAAGGGTATCCAAATGGGAAAGGAGGAAGTCAAATTATCCCTATTTGCAGATGATATGATAGTGTACATAAGTGACCCTCAAAATTCCACCAGAGAACTCCTAAAGTTGATAAACACCTTCAGCAAATTGGCTGGATACAAAATTAACTCAAAAAAGTCTGTAGCCTTCCTATACACAAATGACAAGCTTGCAGAGGAAGAAATTAGGAAAACCACACCCTTCACATTAGCCACAAGCAATATAAAATATCTAGGAGTTACCCTAACTAAGCAAGTGAAGGACTTGTTTGAAAAAAATTTCAAAACTCTGAAGAAAGAGATTGAAGATGACTTGAGAAGATGGCATGATCTTCCTTGCTCATGGATCGGGAGAATTAACATAGTAAAAATGGCCATCCTACCAAAAGCAATCTACAGATTCAATGCAATCCCTATCAAAATAACTACACAATTTTTTAAAGACATTGAAAGTTCAATTCTGAACTTCATATGGAAAAACAAAAAACCCAGAATAGCTAAAACAATCTTGTACAATAAAAGGTGCTCCGGAGGAATCTCCATACCTGATCTCAAACTGTACTATAAAGCAATAGTAATTAAAACAGCATGGTACTGGCACAGCAACAGGCTGGTTGATCAGTGGAATCGAATCGAAGACCCAGATATGAATCCACACACATATGGTCACTTGATTTTTGACAAAGAAGCCAAATCCATTCAATGGAAAAAGGATAGCATCTTCAACAAATGGTGCTGGTCTAACTGGAGGTCTATGTGTAAAAAAATGAGACTGGACCCATATTTGTCACCTTGCACAAAACTCAAATCCAAGTGGATTAAAGACCTCAACATAAAACCAGAGACACTAAGCCACTTAGAGGAAAAAGTGGGGAAGAGCCTGGAACATATTGGCATAGGAGACAACTTCCTGAACAGAACACCAACGGCCCAGGTCTTAATGTCAACCATTAGTAAATGGGACCTCATGAGGCTGAGAAGCTTCTGTAAGGCAGGAGGCACTGTCAAGAGAACAAAGCGACAGCCTACAGACTGGGAAAAAATCTTCACCAACCCTACATCTGACAAAGGTCTAATATCCAAAATATATAAAGAACTCAAGAAATTAAACACCACCAAACCGAATAACCCAATTGAGAAATGAGGCTTGGAACTAAACAGAGAATTCTCAACAGAGGAGTATCAAATGGCTGAGAAACACTTAAAGAAATGCTCAACCTCCTTACTCATCAGGGAAATGCAAATCAAAACAACTCTGAGATTCCATCTTACACCCATCAGAATGGCTAAGATCAAAAACTCAAGCGACACCACATGCTGGCGAGGATGTGGGGAGAGAGGAACACTCCTTCATTGCTGGTGGGAATGCAAACTAGTACAGCCACTTTGGAAATCTATCTGGTGCTATCTCAGAAAAATGGGAACGGGGCTTCCTCAAGACCCAGCTATTCCACTCCTTGGAATATACCCAGAAGATGCTCCAGCACACAACAAGAAACTTTGCTCAACCATGTTCATAGCAGCCTTATTCATAATAGCCAGAACATGGAAACAGCCTAAGTGTCCCTCAGTAGAAGAATAAATAAAGAAACTGTGGTACATATACACTATGGAATACTACTCAGCTATTAAAAACAAGGAATTACCAAAATTTGTGGATAAATGGATTGAGCTAGAAATGATCATAATGAGTGAGTTAACCCAGAAGCAGAAAGAATCAAATGGCATATACTCACTTATATCTGCAAACTAGTCCAAGGGGCATGTCCCACGAAAGCCTTCACTTACCAGGAAACTGGGACAGAGGGGAAGGCATCCTATTGGGACTCTAAATGAGAGATGCATGGGAGAATAGCAAAATAAAAGGATACAGAGGGTCCTAGACATCTACAAGTAGAACAATATGATAGGCAGATTTGGGCCCAGGGGTCCCGCTTAAACTAAGGCACCAGCCAAGGACAATACAGGAGGTAAACTTTAAACCCTTACCCAGATCTAGCCAATGGTCAGAATATTCTCCACAGTTGAGTGGAGAGTGTGATATGACTTTCTCACGTACTATGGTGCCTCACATTTGACCATGTCCCCTGGAGGGGGAGACCTGGTGGCACTCAGAGGAAGGACAGCAGGTAGCCAAGAAGAGACTTGATACCCTATGAGAATATACAGGGGGAGGTAATCCCCCTCAGGAACAGTCATAGGGGAGGGGAATAATGGGAAAATGGGGGGGGGGAGGAATGGGAGGATACAAGGGATGGGATAAACATTGAGATGTAACAAAAATAAATTAATAAAAAAAAAAATAAAGAAAGAAAGAAAAAAAAAAAAGAATCTGATCTGAGTCCACTTGTACTTATACACATTGTGTTAGAAGTGAGAAGGGGAGGGAAAGCAGAGGCTGATATGCACCCATGTTCTTATTCTCTTAGTCAGATGACAGACATTTTGTACTGGCTGGAAGTCACAGTCTAGGTTAGGAGTCCAGCTGGGAACAAGAGAAATGGAGCATTACATCCACAAAGTTGCACCCATCTGGAAGTTACTGTCCTCTGTCACCTGCAGAGAATAAGCTGATGGGGTCTGTGTGGAAACAAGCCAGAGCATAAACAAAAGCTGGTGGGAACAAAGAGAGAGGCTACAGATGGCAAGAGGTGGGGACGATCAAGTAGAGGCAGGGTAAGGAAGTCATTGCCACAGTGCCAGCCTGCCACAGACAGTGCCATCCCACACGCGAACCTATATTCTTTAGGGGAAAATAAGACCTCTTAAGACATTTTGAAATCTGCAAAAGGATGAGTACTTAGAAAGCTGCATTTAGAAAGTCTGTAGAGATTTTAAACAACTGTAATAAGATTTTTGCATCTGTTGTGCATCTCAGAGTATGGTAGGTGGAGTATTGGGAAGTAGTACCCCATGCCCCAGAACAAGGACACCCACACACCATGATTGCCTTAGAGTAGACAAGAAACATTGCATTGAACTTGAATCTTGGTATCAGCTATCCAGAACACTGGTCACTGTTGGGATGTCAAAAAAAAAAATAGTCCTTGAGTTACACTTCAAGCAGGCAGAACTCTATCCAATAACAGTCTTCCTGGGAAGTGCTCCCCACATGCCATGGGGGAATAATTGCTTTGCTACACAGCACTTAAAGGGACTTTAAATGAAAAAGACACACATTTCACTCTCTTATCTACTGTGGTTGGGAGTAGGCTAGGGAAAAGAATAGTTTTAAATTATTGAATTTGCATTCCTTTGAGACATCAACATAATTGCATAGAAACACCTTTAATTTTTTTATATATATTTACTTATTAATAAAGATGAAATTTCCATTCATACACCGAAAGATTGGTCCAGTGGAACAGAACAATGGTGTAATGAAATCTCTAGTTCATTAACTTGGAATGCTGGGATTGAATTACTAATTTATGTTGTTTGTAATTTCATAATATAAATTATACTATTTTAAAATATAGGAGAAAATGGTTCCCTTGGAATCTGCTTTCCTCTAACTCTGACTACGAAAGTTTTATTTGTCCCTCAGGAACTGGGAAGTAGGGAGATTCACTGAAAAATGGCCGTTCCATGAGAGCACACCATGAAACATTCATAGTCCTGCTTCCTGCATACCAGGAGGCTTAATAAGCAGAGCCAGCCCCTGACAAATACTCAAAGTACTCTATGGCTTTTGAAAGATATTTTTATAAACTAAGAGGTAGATCTTCAAAATCTGACTTCAGAAGGATTGCCAATTTATTTTTTTCCCAAAGGGCCCACTCAGAGATGAAGACATATGACCAGTTTCTCTGAAGTAACACCTTGGAAGGAAAGGGAAGAGAGGGAAAGGGAGTGAGGCCAGGTACAAGAGAGGCTGGGCTACATCTCAAAGGAGGTCTCAGCCATGCCCGCAGCTCTGGAACTGGGCTGACCATCAGAATGATGGACCAAATACTGGGTGAAGGCAGATGTGATGCTCTGGGCACGGCTTCAGGTGGAGAACATCCATACAGCCATGCAGTTCTGAGCTGCAGCAGTCGTAAATCTTACAGTGTGGGAAAGGTATCTAGGAGCCTCACGGTGTGATCCTTACCAAAAGAAATTTCAACAAAACCAGAGAACCACGTGTCCACAATGAATAAAGGGAAAAAATTACATGATTTGAGATATTTAGATATTCACCAAATAGTATTTCACTTACTCAGCAATCTTTTTTTTTTTATGTATAATTGTCATATGCAGACAAGATATTTTACCAGCTGCCATGGAAGTAAAGCAAATCTAGGAGAAGAGGTCCTAGGCAGGCACTGGTCATTGTGCAGGCCAAGCATTTAGCAACAGTGTGTGCCTCCAAAACTCATAAAAACTATTACATGATGGGTGTTGATTCTGGTCAGGGAGCTGACTCCATGAGTATTAAACATTTATGAGTGTTGGCCCAGCGAGATGACTTAGCAAGCAAGTGCAATTACGCTAAGCATGGTGCCTTGATCCCTGAAACCCATGTACAGATGGAAAGAGAAAACTGACCCCACAAAGTTGTCTTCTAACCTCTATTTATATGCTATGGCATATGAAAATACACACAGACATCACACATATAAATAAATTAATAAATACTGTTAAGTATAGAAGAGCAGAGATGTAGTCTGACCTGCCTGGATTCAATGTCCATGCTGTCACCAAGTGCTACCAGGCAACCATGACACAGACAACTGCTTGCTGTGTAAGTAAGAAAAAATAAAATAAAACAAAACTGAATGTGGTAGCATACTCTGGGGCTCCTGGGCCATGAAATCCATCTAACAGTTGGAAATTTCCTCCGTAGTAAGTGACCATCTCAAAAAAAAAAAAAAAGGTGGGGAGCACCTAACATGGGTGTCCACCCACCAACACGTGCAGACACAGCTGATCTGAAAAGCTCAGTAAGATTTCCTAGGACAATTTCCTAACATACAGTAGTCTCAAATCCGAATGCAGGTGTTTCCTGCAGTGTTCATTAACAGTGTATAGTTTGGGGACCTGTATAGTACAAAGACATTACCTAGTGTGTTCAGAATCAAAGCCCTAGTTAAGTCATGTGACACAACACGGGCGAGTGCTGCTGGAAGTACATGTTCATTGTATGTTCAGTTTTGAATTTAGTTTTGGTTGCAGACCAGTCAAAACCCCTTTTACTCTTGCCAGATTATACATGACCACCACGTCCATGACCCACATTTTTAAAAGCTAGGGTTTAAACTAACCTGTTAGCTACTAGAAGAAGAATCAGTTATGTGTACTGACTTACTCACTGGCCACACATTACTAATTGCGGTTCTGTGGTTTAGGTCTAAAATCTTTGGACAGTTTCAAATATGGAGACAAATGATACCAATGGAAGATAGGGGCACAAAGTCATAAGAATTCAGACAGGATGAGAGTATTCCTCTGGACGTGGACATGATTGGTACTAGGGTGAGTTGGAAGGCCCCGGGGTGATTAAATATTCCAGAATAAAAATCTGGGTTTTTTTTCCCATGTGGATACCTGTATGTGTGTGCTAATGTTGAGAGGGAAAAAAATGTTATTTCATCCAATTTTTCTAATTAGGCTACTTAAAAGACACAATTAAATAAGAAGTGAGGATATCAAAGAAAAGCACTGAAAAAAAAGTGAATTTGGATTCTTAAAGATCAGAAAAGTAAACTGTAAAAGCCCTTGTGACTTAGAGAGATCTACCGAAGTGGTAGTAATTTTCAAGATTTATAGAGCTCTGCAATGTTAAACGTTCTCTATTTATCATTTTTAGTTGCTAGAAAATTTCACTACGTCCTCCATGCAGTTTCATGATCCACACTCCTCTGGGGAGCTGCAATGAAACACTTCCTCCAAGGAGACTGATCAGACCCTCCAGCGCCCGCAGTGTTGGTGGCTGACCTGCATTGCCCTCCTCTGTCGTCTTAGGTGCTGGCTCTCCTTTCTGTCTTAAGGTTAGAAGGAAAGCGTTTCTGCAAATTCCTCTTTCAAGCATGCAGGCTGTACTTTGAGAGGCTATAAACCAGCAGCACACTAATCAGGGCTAGTTCTAGAACAATCTAGCCATACTTCAAGATCATGCAGGTTCCTTTCTAGATGGTCAGGCAACATTGCCAGAACTTTCAAAAGGGACCTAAAATCTGAGGATCACTGTGAACTTTGCTGTTCCAAGTACTTTCAAGAATGACTTTGTTAATGCTTTGGTGACTAGAAAACTCTGGGAGACTGTTTCCATTAAACAACATACTTAATCGCAAAGATCCTGCCAACTGTCAGATATAAAAAAATTGTAAAGTAGTACAGCATATATTTTTGTTAGCCTTATTGCTCTGGTATTTTCTTCTGTTAGCATGGGGGTAAAATTCAGATGGACACTGTTCATGTTTGTTTTTTCTGGTCCACATACTTGTTAAGGTTTTCTTACATTAGAAAGTTTTATCAAGTAGGATTATAGACAAGATGAGGTGGAACTCTGAAGTAATCAACACAGCTGATCTTGCCCTGAATTGTGTAAAGATGAGATCCATCAAGAGAAGCAGATGAGTTAGAAGGAACAAGCTCTCATGTGAAAGGCATCCCTCCCAGAAGGTAAGTGGCTGTTGGTCCAGTACGGCTGATGTGCTTTATCTGTGAGGCAGTCTTCTGCACTGCGAACATCTGGGGTCATGTTAGCCACACCCAAGGTCCAGGGCTATGATCAGCCACTTCTCTGTCTTGCCAGCTTTGCCAAAGGATGCATGTCTTGCCAAAGTTTGTCTGTCCTTGGCTTTTTTTTTTTTTCATTGTCATAATGTTCACTAAAACATACTGGTTCTTGGGTTTAACATTTCCTTTACATTTGCTAATTTGGTATTTTCCATAGCTGAGAGTACATAGCTCAAATATCCTTCAGCAGCTCCACTCAGCCAGTGGCACCCGGGGGTGGCTAATGAGACTCACACTGAGGTACTGTCTGTTTACCCACCTTGAAGCTGTGCAGTGCAGGGTGGAGGACCCACCACCATGAAGTCCAGCACAGGTGGACTTCACATAGAAATAACGATGTGTTAGAATCCCGGAAGTGAGAGACTTGCTCACAAGGAAAGAACTGAAGTTATTATTCATCAGCATAAGAACTTCCTAATTGGATTAATTACAGTTGGCACTTCCTTGGGCTGTGCAGAGTGACCTAGGGTTTATTAAATACATGGTTGCCCTTCAAGTCATTTACACATACGGCCACAACAGCCAAAATGTTTGTCAGAGAGATCTTGAAGTGTGGGTGTATTTTGTGGGGCTAAAGGACGAAAGGTGATTGGTTTAGAAGTCCCATGGGTGGTTTTTTTGTTTATTTGCTTTTAGACTTATAACTTTCCCTGGCCATCAGCCACTCTAGTCAGAAGAGTGGAAATAGATTTTCCGGAAGAGGTTTTCAAGTCGTGTAGAAAGGCTGGTATGCCCCCTAGACTCTCGTTTGATCAAACTTTTCAATTCATTTCTCTCCTGATAAGCTGACTCTGTGTTTGTGCCAGAGTAAAACTGTGTTGTTTGTTCTAAGTGAGCACTATTCTGCCTTTTTTATACAGAACATGTCTGCTTACCACTGTCCAGAGACGTCACTGTTGCTGACAGGACATACACCTTCCTATACACTTTGCCAGGAAATTTGATTGAAATGTTAGGAAAAACAGTTCTCACCCAGGTTAGAGTGGTGGGTTCCACAGAACTTGAGTTTGAAGAAGTAAGAAGGTGTTCAATTATAATGATATAAAATAGTCTCGGTAGCACTCCGGAATGTGCACTTCTTTGTGTTGGCACTCTCTCCAGCGCTATGATCTTCAGAACATGTGCAGTACTATTCTGAGTTTTCCGGAAGTGAGACAACTTTATGGTAATCATATGCAAGATGCTTCTCAGGGCATTTTTTTTTTTTTTTTGCAGTTTACTTTTTTATGAGTCTGTTAAAAATTTAAGAGAAGTCTTGTTGACATTTTATATGCTTATTTTTCTTTCAAAGGAAAATTGGAGGATTTTTTAAAATTTTCATATTGAAGATGATAAAAGGTGAAATAACATCATAATTCTTATCTTGTTCCATTTGATATTTGGTTGTTTTAGTCTCTTTTTATGAGTTTTATTCATCTTCTAACCAGTCTTGTATATATCATTTTTATATAAAAAAAAGATTTATTTTACCTTTTCTATTTTAAAGAATTTTCCTAGACTTAAAGCAAGCATAGAGGCAAAAACAGAACCAAAAGATCAAATTTTGTGAAATAAAACCTCTAAAAATTGTTAATAAATGCTATAAATATTTTAAATATCACCAGTTCAGTATTTTAAGGGGTTTTACTGATTACTTTATTCCTTGAGAAAATTAAACTGGTGGACATAGTGCCATCCTGGACTTGGCTGTATCTGAACAACAGTCACATCACTTCCCTCCCAGAGGATAATGGATATTGTTTGCTTCTATTTTTATGTGTATCTGTATGAAGGCATGCACATCCTCACCACACATGTGGAGATCAAAGCACACACACACACACATACACACACATACACGCACACACACACACATACACACACATACACACACACACACTTACACACATACACACACATATACACACACATACACACGTGCGCACATACACACACATTTCCACTTCAGCAGGGTCTCTCTGGCTGTTGGCCCGTGAGCCTCATACTGTAAGCTTGCTGGCTTTCAAGCTTCAAGCACATACTTCAGTCTCCATCTCTCATCTTACTGCAGGAGTGCTGGAATTATGGACAAAGGCCACCATTGCTGGCTTTTAAATATATATATATAAATGTTTTTCAAAGATCCAAATTTATGTTGCCAAGATTGTATGTGTGGCAAAAACTGTTACCCACCTACCTTAGGATGGACACTGTTAACATAAGGACGTGTAAGTGCCCCCACTTATTAACTTACATAACATTCTTCACCAACACTTACATTCTGCAGTTCTCCAAATACTTTACTCATGCTAGTATTTCTTGGCCCATTCGAGCATGACCCTGTGATACGCAAGAAAAGAAACTGTGACATTTTGGGGTACAAGTCATTAAGTTTAACACAGGTCTTGTTAACTACTGATTTATATATCCAGGCACTACTGCAGGGGAACCAGTGATATGTTAATCAACAAACGGCTACACTCCGTAGTTTATTTACCCTATAAGCATCTATTGAGGGCCTTCTGTATGCAGTGATAGGGAAAAACCACTCAAGTTTTACTTCTATTCATTTACTATTGTATTAGGAAGGTAAGAATTAGGAAGTTGTCAAGAAAAGGGGCAAATGAGTTCCTCCAAAATGGGCATGAGAGCCATTTTTCAACAGAGCATCTAGTATTTCAGATTGAAGCGTGAAAAACTAAAAACAATGAGCTATTAAGAAAAAAATTACTATTATTGTAGCCATGTTTATGAGATGATCTTGCTTTGTGTTGGAGTGAGGCCACACACTTCAGTCACTCATTAACATTCCTTCTTTGAAATGCCTTTCCTTGGCTTGCTTATTAATTTGATGTCTTGAGTTTCCTGAAACAAGAGATTGACTTGACCTGTAACTGGTGCCCTGGAGACTGTACCTTGTGCCACATCAGCAAAGAACATTGGCTCTAACCTTCTATAGTAAAGCTTAGGACAGGAGCACACCACCATTGGTGCGTTGCCGACTCCCAGCACCTCATTAACTATGGCACCACAGAAGGTCATAGAACTATGAGAAAGACTTCGGGAAGTTTATGAACATTGCAGAGAACATTCTCACGGGTGTCTGGGGCTGCATGCCTTACTCTGTGGGGTCAAGCAAAGTTCTTTCCTCCAGACAATTCACCCTCCAGTTGCAAGAGGAGGCAGGCTGCCCACATTCTCTGTCCCAGCACTGCCTTCCCCCTCACCCACCGCCTGCTCATACTCAGCAGCTGTACATGCCTGCCAGAATGTCACCAGGGGAAGATTGATTGCCTCTTAATAAAGTCCCTCATAAGTTTCACCAATCTGCATCTTTTCTCTGAGATCTTTGAGTTTGGCCCTCACCATGAGGCTCTGGCACCACACAGATTTCCAGTTACAGATGCAAGTAAGAATCTGAGAAGGAAACAGATACGGAAATGGTTCTGTCAGTAAACTGCCTGTCATTAAAGCATCAGGACCCAAGTTCAATCCCCAGTGCCCAAGTAAAAAGATGGTAGCACACATTGATAATATCAGTTCTGGGGAAGCTAAAACAAGTGGATACCAGGGCTTTCTAGTGAGCCAGCTTGGCCTCAAGTTCAGGTCTGTGAGAGAGCACTTCTCAAAAGACAAGACAGGGAGTTCCTAAGGGATAAACTCTGGCCTCCACATACATGACATGCACACACATGTGTACATACACACACACAGAGAGAGAGAGAGAGACAGACAGACAGACAGACAGACAGAGACACAGAGACACAGAAACACAGAGAGAATCTAAGAAGGAGAAGTGTATAAACATGCCAGTCTAGGCAATCATAATCACTAGTTCCAACACCTTTCCTTACCTGGACACAGGGGAGACTTAGCCATCTCCCCCAAAGTTCATTATCCTTGGTTATTAGACTGAACTGGTAACACTCCTCCTACAGTTGCCCTTGGTGATGACCCTCCAGTTAGCTTCACTCCAGTGCGAACATTCTAGCACAAGATCTCTGGAAATGGATTGTCCATCCACTCCAGATTCTTGCTTTTAGAAGGCCGTATCTTAGACAGTATGAGTCCAAACAATATTTTGGCTTTGTTGTAAGAGAGTCCAAAGACATCACATATATTAGTTACTTTTCTGCTGTTATAATAAACAACATGAGCAAGGCGACTTGTAGAAGACATTTGATTTTTGCCTTATGGTTCCCAAGAGTCCATCACAGGAAGAAAGCATGCAGTAGACCCACTGACAGGAGCAGGAAGACGGGAGCTCCCCTCTTCAAACACAAGCACAAATCAAAGAGAAAACAGACAGCACTCAAAGCCCACCCCAGTGAAGCACTTCTTCCAGCAAGGCTCCAACTTGCAAAGCTTCCATAACTTTCTCAAAGAGCACCCCTAGCTGGGGACTAGCTGTTCAAATCCCCAATCCTATGGGGGGACATTTCTTATTCAAGCCACCACATCACGTGTTAAAGGGTCACGGGTAATGGTGACGTGTGGGTGCCAATAAGAAGAAATGCTTACTAGACTCCTCCCCCCACCCCTTTCTAAGTATGTTAGCATGACAGGGCAAACCCACCCCCCACTTTACAGGGCAATGGGCACATTGGGTTATGAACTCTTTGGCTTTATGTTTCAGGTCGTTATTTGAACCATAGTGGATTCAAATAAGCACAAAATGGTTTGTGCTTTACAGAACTTCAGTAGGTTGCCTTCTTACTCTGTCTTTGTAAGCTTTAGCTGATTAGGGATGGTTTTATTCCATAAAAAGTATTTTCTTTCAAAGTTTATTGTAGGCTAGGGTAAAACTTAGAAGATAAAGATTTTCCTTACACATTAATCCCCCAATGTACATACATTTATGTATATATGCATATACATTCATATTTTTACTCTTTTGATTTCACTACTATTTTATAAAATATATAAGAAGTGTTTCCCTTCCAAATTTTTCTAACAGCATGATTTTCTACTATGTTTAAACAAACATACATATCAAATCATGATCCATCTGCATCTAAATCCAACAAGGTTGCAGACGGCCGTGGCCTGTTGGAGGGACACTTACACCCTTCCAGTGTCTAACCAGCCTCCAAAATGAGGAGTTTTCTTGACTAGTAACTCACTCTTTCTGAGATTCCTTTGAGTAATAGCTTCCAAAAAATGAAATGTGGACTTGTGTGAGGCAAGGGGCTGGGGCTGGTCAGATAGGGTTTGGAACCTCTGTCTCACCTTTTATTGTCGAGGGCCCCAGAGCCAATTACTTAATCTTGCATCAATTTGCTAATCCATAAAGTGTAAATCTTGAGAACTACTCGGAGATTTGGTAAATTAAGAAACGTCTAATAAGCAGCAGCTGTCATGTGGTAGCTCGTTAAGAAGCAGCAGCAGGGGTTAGGAGACACTGGGCATTCTTGGGGAAAGAGTCCTCCATCTTTCCCCTCCCACTGGCATCTCACCTAAGCCAAGGCCTCATGTATACTAAGCAAGCACTTACCTCTCATCCAGACCCAGTCTCCTCTCCTTGCTTCTCCTTTCTGTTCTGCTCTTGTCTCTTCTTTTTCCTTCCCTTTTCTTTTTTCCCTTTTCCTTCCTTCCACAGCTAAAGCACCTCTGTGAACCTGCCCCGTATGTCACCCTCTCTTCCTTTGCCTATTCTGAAACTTGAAGTCTCATCTTAGGTCTGATTTCAGGAACTCCTGCTTCAGTCATGTCTCCTCAGTTCCTTTGTTCATTGCCACTGTCTCAAATTGAGATGAGTGACAATCACATTTTAAAAACATTCTTCATGTTTTCATGGGTGGATTTTTATACCTAAGCAGGCACACTAGTAGCAAAGGCATTTTTGTTCCTTATTTTAGCACACATACACATGAACTCCAAAGAGGAAATTCAGAGCATAGTATTTCAATGATAGTTCCCCTCTGAATTAAAAAAAAAAAAAAAACTCATCTTTTGAACTTTAAAAAATTTTTTTTTAAATAACCCCTCTTCCTTCTCTATGGCTAAGGTCTAATTGCCATGCTTATAGAACATGACAAGCTGAATTTTAAAATGTCCGAAAGTCTACAACAGCTAGGAAATGCTGCCTACCTAGATGTCAAGCAGAAAGTAAGTGGACAGTGAAAATATGGAATGTGTACATAATGGGATTTTATTTAGTGACAAAGGAAAAGTGAAATTTGCAGGAAAATGGATGAATCTGAAAAGTATTATATGAAGTGAAGTAACCCAGATGCAGAATGACAGATATCATGTGTTCAGTTGTTCTAGTGTATATGCTGATCCTAGCTCTGAATGTTTACATGTTTGTGTGTGTACACACACACACATGTGCGTGTACACACACACGATGCTGAGTGAAGGTAGATGCTAAAAAGGACAGCATGAGAGTGGTCAGATAAATGTTGGGACAATAGGATCCATGTGACATGAAAGCAGACAGGAAGCTACCAGGAGGTTAAAAATACAAAATGTGGGCAGAAGGGTGACTGAGAAGGAGGGAAGGAGAATCAACAGGAACATCTTTTCATTGAAAAGATCCTAATGAAACTTAATACTCTGTATACTATTTGAAAATATGGATCAATTATTTTTTAAAAAAGGAATGTCCAAATGGGCAGAAAGCAAAGCAAAAACCTTTAGAAATAACAATTTAAACAAATCATTTAAGAATGTGCACACGAAGGTTGTAAAATTTCATCTGTGGATCTTCTTCCCACACAGCTCTAGGTGACAGAAGGTGGTGAGATCAGAGCTCTGAAATAAAACCTGATCAACACAGAGGCCTTACTCCTACCCCTCCCCAGCTCTTTTGCCTGTCCACTTTCAGCAGATGCCAAGAAGCCCTGGTGAACGCTGATGCAGGAGATGCTCACAGGTCTCACCTTCATAGAGCTTACAATTGAGGAGCCAGACAGCAAACTCACTGCAAACAAGAACATGTGAGCGACATACGTTGTAGTACATGCCAGGATGGAGCTAGGTAGCTTTGATCATGAGTCTACCTGTGCAACGCCCTGAGAAGGTTACTCTGAGAGAGATCATAACAGCTCAGGGCTGTAAGATGAAACTTGACCCTGGACAAGTTCAGCGTATTAGATCCCTGGATAGAAGCTGCTCAACAGCCTTCACCAAGAGTATGTTGTATGAACAAACTATGTAGAAGTCTGTGTACAAGCAACATGACAGCTGGATGCAGTGCTGCTTTATTTGACATCACATGCATACTGCCCTGATAAATACGTTTGAAGTAGCATCACTGGGTCTGATCACCACCACCACAAGAAAGCAGAATAGTCAGGTGATCATTGGTGGCTCATGTCTTTAATGCCAGCACTCAAGGAGGTGGAGGCAGTTGGATCTCTGCGAATTTGAGGCCAACCTGGTCTACAAAGTGAGTCCAGGACAGCCAGGGCTAAGCAGCAAAACCCTGTCTCAAAAACTGAAATGAAACAAAACGAAAGAAATCATAAATACTACATTAATATGTTATCTAAATATATAGAGTATTTATAGGAATAATAAGTAATATAAATATATACAGTAAACATATAATCGATATTGCCTGTTCTTATTATTGTAATTTTGTTTGTCATTATTATTAAAATTGTCTCACCCTTTAAGGGTTAAAATTAATAGCAAAGCCTACCTAGGAATTCTGCTGCAGTTATGATATCTGTAACCTCTTAGTGCCTAGAATGTACCCTTCAGCATCAGATAGCTGGTACTCCTGTTGTTTCATTAGCTAACAGTAACATTGGTTCCTATAATATCAGTTCCCTGTCTTGTAAACTTACTGAGCCCAATATATTCCAAGAGCATTGAACTATTTTTAGAACTGAACTCTAGTCAACTTTTCATTTGGTACAAGTCCCCATTCTATACCTGAAAAGTACATTCCTTAGCCCTGAATAACCATGTAACCAGGCTTCCCTCAACAACTGCCTCCTCTGAATACATCTAAGTCCATCGTGTATAGAGAGGCCATCGTCTATAGAGAGGCTTCTCCATGTACACACCTGGATGTGCAGTGAGTGTGTCTGTTGGTGCTTGTCATGTCGCCTTATGGATGCCTTTGGCCTCAGAAGGGAGCACAGCATTAGACAAGGCTGGCACCAATTTTAGTCCTCATCTCACTAATAGGAACTGCAAAGAGGGGAGGGAAGGATTCATTTGTATAAAGCAAAGATGATGAAGCTTTGTCTCCACTAGTTGCTAGTCTGACCACTTTGTAAGATAGTCAGTGAGGGGCATAGGCTCTGAAAGTCACTTCAAAAGAAGGACGTGAAAGGAGAGGAGTGAGTAGAGATAAGTAGACTGGGAAGGGAGAAAGTGGAGATAAATACACTATACTAGACCATAGCTGTGTTTCCAGAGAGTCCTCAAAATTATAAAAACAGAAGACCTTTTGTGCACCAAGTACACAGAAAAGAGCCCACAGGCTCCCTGTCAATCATGTGATCATGTAACAAACATGGACTATGCTCTCCATTTTAGTCTTCTTCCTATTACCTATTTAATTTGATTTTTACCAAGAATCTGTTAGTTAACAATATTAAGGCTTGGTGCCCACAATGTAAAGCATATGTAGGGTGTGTGTGTGTGTGTGTTTGCATGCACATATGCACATGTGCATATGATTTAAGTCAATTTAGTTGAAATTTACTTTTACTTTGTGTTAGACTTGGTTAACTAATAACTAAATAAGATCTTCTCTTTCCCCCCAGTCTTTTGCCCCCACATGAACTGTGTATATATTTGATGAAAAAAACTATTTCTGTCCCTCTTGCATGACACTTGGGGACTCACAAGGCAGAATTTAAGTCTGGTTCATACGTAGTGAGTTCCTTACAAGATTCACAACATTTCAGACAAATTCATTTGAGAATCTGTTTCTAGGGGGTTCTAACATCAATTAAACTGCAAACACTCTAGGTTGGGATTTGCTTCTTGGTTTTGTTTTGTTTTCTATTAAATAAAGCAGGTGACAGCTGTGATTTTTCCTTGATGTTTCATCATTCATTCTCTTGTCCTGGTGAAGAATTAAGTTCTACATGAAGACCAGAAGAAACAGAGAGTAGAGCTAGCGCTGATATAGCTAAAGCCATCTGCTGCGCTGTCTCAGACAGTTTGCTTAATCCCTCAAACCTATTAATTTAAGTCATTACAAGGTAAGAAATCTTGATTACGTAGTCATTCTGTTACTTCCACCTATGAAGAGCTGTCCTACAACTGCCGTCAATCCTGGGAGTCTTTCAGTCATTTGTCCCTAAATGTTAATGAAGTACAGGCTTCTGGGTACTTGACAGAGGCCAAGATGTGTATAGAAGGATGCTGTGTACGGGGTTATTTTTGTAACAGTCCTGGTCCTATGCAATCTCTGCTATCCAGAAACTGTTGGCTGTATGTGCCCATGTGCCCTGTACACCCATGTTTAATGCCATGAAGGTCCCATATGTGAGAACTTTGTGACTCCGTTCTCTCAAGTAGGTAAACTGCAGTGACACTGGATACTCTGTCATTTCCTTTTAGTTATAATCAGTCCAATGAAAGGATTTGGAGCCATTAATTTTTTACTTTTGCTTTGTTTTCTTACCACTCAGCTGGACTTGACAATTAGTCTGTGGTGTCAAATGCAAAGCTCACAGAGAATTAAGGCCAAGTGACCTCTTTATGCTAATGTATCAAGCTGACATGCTCTTTTTTTTACGTTTTCCCCTTTAAGTGTAACAGGTAGATGCTGAAACTATTTACCCTGTGGTTTTAACCTCTTGCAGTTAGGAGAGGGGGTGTGCTATTTAATTAGTGTGGCATTGAGTCCATTTTGTAAAAGAAAAAAAAAATGTAGACGAAGCAACAGCTGAACAATATTCTTTGTCATATTCGAGAAGAAGAAGAGACCATCTTTGGAGCATTCTTTTCATACTTTGTGGCTCTAAAAGTAGCCAGTTAATTAGATTCCATGGTTACGCCTATTGTTATATCTGCTTACTAGAAGTGTAAAGATAATCATCAATTGTACACTCTTGACTACGCTATTAATGGCTTTAATACTCCCATTGTGTTTACACTCCGCATTGTAAGGAACACTTAGCTATTGTGTTTTTTTTTTTTTTTTTTTTTTTTTCTTTTAACTCATAGTAACTCAGCAAAGGCTGCCTCCCTCTGACGCTCTTGCCATTTCATCCCATGGTATTAAGTGTTGTTTTTCTAGTAAGGTCTTGAAATGTGGGGCATTATGTATGAGTTATGCTAATTTGTTAGGGCAATGAATACATTAATTTCATTAGTAAATGGCCTCAAAGCAATAATTACCAGTGTAGGTGTGTCAAAAGCTATCATGCTCAGCTCCTCCAGTTAATTATTAAGATTTTGTTCTGAGGAGCCCAGATTTGACATCCAGCTTCATGTTAGCCATAAATAAAACCCTGAAGTGTGCAGGAATGAGGAAATGGAGCCAGGATCTTGTTTTGTGCTCACATACATCCCCCTCTTGTCCAATTGTTCCTGCCAACAAGATGCCAAAATAATCACAGGGTCAATGACATAAAGTTTTAGTGCCCCACAAAAGGCAGTTATTACAAACAGCAGCCATGCTTTCCTGCACTCTTTATTTGTCTCCCATAACTGGATTTTAAGGTAGCTAAAAAGCAAGTGTACGATTTGCTAAGATAAATTCTGCTGAGAAGTGTTATCTGCAGTTCATTTCTCTTTACACTGAAACTCACTTTAATTTTTTTTTTTTTAAGTAAATAGCATTTTTCCCTAATGGATTAATTGGCTCTGTGAGTCGGCTGTGTTACTGCACGTGAACCATTTGCTGCTGAACAGTAATAGTAGACCTATATCCCAGTATTCATTTCCACAAAAATCTGACATTCTTTTTATAACGATACACCTGTTGGAACCATTCAATGCTTCTCCATTTGCTAAAATTATGTGTGAGGTCGTTTCAATCTGAGCCATCTCTCCGGCTGTTTATGGAAGCTTGGAATATAAGCCGTGCTCAGTGTCCTGGGTTCTGCTCTAATGGGAAAATAATACTCTCAAGAATTTCTGGAGACAAGGAATGCCTTGGCGCTTGAGAGGCAGATGACAAGTGTGTGGAAGGAGACAGCATGTGCACCAGAGCAGGGAGGGAAGCAGGCTAATGCTGGACAGGGTGAAGAAGAAGATATTGCAGGAAAGAAAGAAAAAAAAAAAAACGCATTGTAAGCTTCAGGAAGAATCTTTTGCTGTAGAGGTCCTGTAACTTATCAAAGAGCCTCTGTTTCTGCAGGGAACTCAAAGCAGTTTCTAACAATTATCCTTATCATAAAAATAATTTCACAGATAAAGCTGACCAGCAGGAATTCTGTTCTCTGGGTCTAGATTCTTGCTGTCTAGTAGGGAACACAGTCTTTCTCTTCTCCCGAACACTTTTCTACACTCTGACTTCATCAAAACTTCTAGCTTCTCTGCTAGTCTTTGGCGTTGTCCTTGCATCAAATCTGCTGACTTTTTTTTTTTTTTTTTTTTTTAAACACGTCTAAACTTCAATCATATCCACTGGGCCTTTGTATGTAACAAATTACCCTACATCCAGGGTTTGGAAAGACGGGTGTTTTTTCATTCCAAAGCAAGTTTTGATTAACCTGTGTGGGCACTGGATTGAGTTCTACCTATGCTAAGTATCAAAGCTGTTTGGATAAAGTCAGGGCACAATGGTAGTTCTCAATCTCAAGGGCTGAAAATGATTTTTCATTCTCCTTTTAACTTAATATGAGATTCCACAGTTTTTAAATGACTCTAGTTTATACTAGCAGAGTTTAGACATTATTTAAAGATACTTGATTGACACTAATTTATCTTAAGTGGGATCTTTAGTGGTAATCTTGATTTGTTCAGCTTTCGGCTGCATTTGAAACATGTTTACTGACATGAGCAGCTATTTTTGTGAAATGTACATGGAAAAAGTTAGGGGTGAAGACAGCCTCTCCTTATGTAGGGCACGTGACTCCGTGACTCCACTTGTTCATTTAAAGGGAGCAATTAGGGACATTAGATCTGTGTTACAGGGCACAGATTAGAAGGCAGAGACCGTGAACAGCACACTCTCAAAGCGACATTGCGTCCGTGGCACCCTGAATGATAGCCACCAACGGTAGTGATTACAGCGTGCACAGCCTATGCAGCCAGACATAGAAGTCCTGGTGAGGACCCTGGCTGAGGAGCGAATCTAAGCTCTGCCACTTGTACTCTGCGTGAACCAGGACAAGTCACAAAATCCTAAGGCAGAGTCCTCTCACCTGTAAAATATGGCAAATGCATTCTCTGCTCCACAGGGGAACATTAAGTGAGCTGTTGCAGACCAGCAAGCCAGACTTAGAGATTAAGAACATAAGTTCTGGTTAGCATTATTAGTAGTAGTAGCACATTTTTCTTGAGTGTGATGATGCCAGGACTCTGAAAATCAGAGGCTGACCATGACGCATGTCTGCTGCCCCACCATGCTCCCAGTAACAGTTCAGGTGCTCTTCTTGTATCACCTCAGCAGCAGACTTTCTGGTACAGGGACCTTCATACACTGCTAGAGGAGTTGGAGCTCCTCGCTCAGCATCCTAAGTGGTCCTTGACTGTTTCCCAGTGTCCTTTGCTGGCTCACAGTCCCTCCATTCTCTCTGGTCAGTTTATTCTTGCTTCCTTCTTCCTGTCTCCTTCGCTCAGCCCACAACACCTGACCCGTGCTTCTATATCTCCCTCTGTCCTGAGCAGCACAACTGACTGCTTAGATGCACCTTCATAGAGGGAGGCAGCAGGGCTGGAGCCAAGTGATTTTTTTTTTTAAGGAGAAATGTCTCCAGAAGAATTCAGCCCTCTGGTAGTTTTCCCTTTTGGCAACTGTCACAGGATTTCCACACAATTTGAAGTACTACCATGCACCATCATTCGTGTTAAGGATTCCCCTCACTTTGTTATTTAACAGTCACTAATGTATAGGTACAATATTACTGTGCTTTTAGGTAAGATAAAAGCCAATACATGGAGAGAGCTTGCATTGCCTGTTCAAGCTCATATGTCTAGTAAGTACCAGGACATGTACTTAAACTCAAACATGACATCAAAGCCATTCTCTTAACCACTATCGACCACACCTCTGCGAGATGCTGTAGATTCTGTGTGAACATCATCATTCAAATATAGGCCTTGGGATATTTGCATAGGACGTAAAATGACAAAGCATGCACGATCATGAGCATTGTCCTTTTTTTTTTTTTTTTCGGAGTCTCAGCCATATTCTTCCTCTGGAGGGAAAGCACATCATCAATGGAAGGAATATCCTGAAGCTGCCACCTCCTCATACAGAGACAGCAAAGACAGAAGTGGTTTGAAATGTGTGCCTCTCCATCATCTACTTACTGTGTCTGTGCTTTCTTTTATAATTCAACCAGGCTATGCTTTAAACTCTGCACAACTAAGGATGCTAATGTGCAAATCCCAGATGATACCAGAAGGTACACTGAATTAATATTGTGACATAAAAAGAAACAAGACCAAATGTGTTCCAGTCACCAAATTTCATTCAAGGAATTTATTGGCTACCAATAAGTAGTTACTAAGTTTGCAGGAGACAGAGGAGTTAATATAAGAGCTAATATTTATCCCAGGTGGCGCTGTAGTGAACTCACACAGCTACATCCCGTTGTTTCTTGTGACTCTCAAAGGTTGTATATATGGCTATGACTAATAACACAAATGCTAAGGCATAAATGTAGAGGATTATAAGACTCCATTGAAAAACTCCAAAGGGTTACCCCCAACAGGAAGATGGTAACCATCGTGTGCTCTGTTCTGGCCTTAAGATTCTCACTTTCCAAAATATGGGTTCTCTTTAATGAGAAAATGTGTATGCAAGCACACACACACACACATGCATATGTACACACACACACACACACACACACACACACACACACACCAATTGGACAATGTCCATTGCTATAGGCAGGAGAAGAAAAGCAATCAAGCAAAGAAAGAAGGAAGGGAAGAAGGAAGGAAGAACAACAAAAGGTTTTCATCATCTGCTCAGCAATTTCAGTTAATGTCACTCCCCTTCTCTTTAAACCTCCAATAATTAGAAGACGAGACTCTGCCAGAATTTAAGCAAGTTACATGAAAATGTATCAGAGGCCTTCATCTCTGCAATTTATCTTCCAACCCACTGATGTGTGCTTTCCACAGTGCATTATTCCCCAAAGCATATAGTTGAAGACAAGAATAGAAGGGCTGAGGGCCCAGCGAAGGCTTCTTGGCCATTAAAGCCTGGAACATAATTTGGTTTCATAAGAGAGAACCTCGAGGTCCACCACACAGATTCCATGCTCTCTCAGATGACTCTTCCTCGCATTCCCTCTCGGGTCCCTGCCTCCTTCCATCATATTTCAACACTGACCAGCTGCAGAAGACTTGGGTGTGGACCAGCAGCCTCAGCACTCAACATTTCTATTGTCACATTGCCTGTGTAAGTTCTTCTCCACTCTGCCCCATTTGGCCAGTGAAAAGGTGCACCCTGCCCCTGCCCTTGGGAAGATACAAAAGTCAAGCCATGTTTTGTTAACAAGGCTAGAATGTGAATCTCTGCCTAGTCATAGGGATATAAGTGAAATCTGAACTTGTGAATTTTAAATTAATATTTATGGCACAAGTTAATACACTTTAATAACTTCTTTTTTTAACTGACTAAAAGATGCAGTCGGCACCTATGCTCCACCGGAAACTAATTTACTAACGGAATCCAACCCTGAGTTAAAGAAACAGCTTTGGTTCCACTGACGTTTTATAACCACCTTAAGGGAAAGGTGGGGAGGAGAATTGGGTTTCCATGTGGATTTAATTCAAGAGCTTCCCAGGAAACTGCTTGAAGGCAATACAGTAGTGAGCCAACTTGGTTCTGTTAAGTTAAAAAAAAAAAAAAAAAGAAGACTCTCCTAAATGGAGGGAATCAAACACAGCCACAAAGAAGAAATTCAGAATCATTATCATCCCACCACTATCAGAAGGTGCTTTATCCTTATATCTTCATAAAAGTTCACAGTTAGCGTGCCTGCTACCAACTAATAAAAAAGGAATGAAAAAATTTTGCAGATTTGTGTGTGTGTGTATGTGTGTGTGTGTGTGTGTGTGTGTGTGTGTAGACAGTAGTTATCTAATCCCTAAGTCCTGATGAATTCATACACTCAAAAACATTTGAGGCAGCCAGGCATGGTGGAGCGCGCACCTTTAATCCCAGCACTAGGGAGGCAGAGGCAGGCGGACCACTGTGAGTTCGAGGCCAGCCTGGTTAACAAAGCAAGTCCAGGACAGCCAGGGCTGCACAGAGAGACCCTGTCTCAAAAAACCAAACGAAACAAACAAAAAACATGTGAGGCAAGAATATCCATGAATTTATTTGAGGTCCCTTGAAAGGTATGTGTCTCAGCCTCATCAACGGAGTGGCGGTACTGTTTGATTATCTGTCTATATGCACTCAACAATATGTTGATTTTATATTGCCTGAATATAAAGCAGTCATAGGAAAGCACTGACACTTCAGGCAGGATGTCATTAGGAAATAACAAATTGAGGCTTTGTCCCTTTTAATACCCCTTGATGTGTGTGATAACCAAGCAATGCCTGGATTCGGTGACTTTCCTTGATTATAAAGGAAATCTCTTTTACTTCTCTTTTTTTCTTAAAAATAATATTTGAACAAGGGAGCTTTTGTATTTCCTGTACTCAACACACCCGTCCACATGAAGAACAGCACTATTCCTACGTGAGGAGCGACAAGAACACACAGAAAAGCCTGGAAAATATTCCTCCTGCTATTTTCAGTGCTCAGTGCTCAGTGCTCTTCTCACTGACTTTGTTTTCGTGTGAAAGAGCAGACACCTTCCGCGTGTCTTGTAAGTTCTTCCTGCTGCCCTTCCTGTTCACATGGCTCGCACAGCCCTGCCCCTTCACCTGGCTGGGTCCAGCTAGTCAGCTTTCGCCTCAGATAGATCGCCCTTAACCTTTACTTTTCATTAGAGCACAAAGCAGGAGGCAGTGGGGGGAGGAGGAGAATGGAAATTGGAGGTGTTTCAAACGTCTGCGCTACATTATGCCAGTATATGAAAAAGTCATAGACTTTGAAATGAAAGGTGAAGTATGGGGCTTGGGATGTGACATTAAAATTCATTGCTGCCAAGGACTCATAAAAAAACACTGTATATATTTGTTGCTCTTATTATTTATGAAAATAATTAGATGATAATGCTTCCTCTTTGGTTAATTGTGTTCATAAGGAAATTTAGCTATTTATTATTATTATTATTATTATTATTATTATTATTATTATTATTATTATTGTCACCAGTGCTATTATTTATGAAACCTGAACATCCATTGAGTGCTATGTACCATCACTATCTTAACATAATTTGCATACCCTATCTCCATTAATCTGCGTGATAACTACTGGATCCAGATTTAAGGATTAAATAGAAGTTAGAGTTGGAAAGTTCCACAATGTTACAGAGCTACAGAGTAATAAAGAGGTGCTGGTCCCTGCCCAGGTCAGAGGATCAAAGCCTACTAACTAGTTCACTCCATAAATCATTGTCATTCACAGACCCATATTAAATAAGTAAATATAAAGTAGGCTTTTACAGCCAGAGAAATCAAGGCTGAAAGAAACAATTAACTTATAAATGTCACATAGTTATCCCACAGTGGGGCCCGGAATGAAAACCACACATTTGTGAACATGGCCCACTGCCTTGGCCACACAGCCATGTCATGCAGACTCATTTGATGATCTTTTCTCTGGGAGTGCTTATTAACATTGGAAAGCTTGAACAGCCACGATGGAAACCTAGATTAGCACCGATTGCATTTTTTTTATTAACAAAAATATAAGCTTCCCCATGAGAGCTACTGCCTGGGAGGTATGGAAGAAATATCCAGACAGAGGATCAAAATAAAACAAACCCAATTTAAAAGCCCTCCTTTTACCATGAATTTGGTGCACCAGAGGTCAACCCAGACCCCTGGGTGCAAATGAAGCTGAGTACATCTTTTGCTTAACACAGATGTTTCACTCTCCTCCAACAAGGACTTTTATGGTAACAGGATTCTATTATATATAAAATGGAAATGCTACCAGCTTGGGGTTATTTTGCAAATTTTCAGAGCTTTTGAATTTTTTCCCCCAGTGAGTATGGGAATCAAGTAGAAACAATGTAAGATACACACACAGTCTCATACATATACACACACTCTCTCTCACACACATACCATGTACATAAGTACATACACACACCTTATCTCTGTCTCTCTCTCTGTCTCTCTGTCTCTATCTCTCTGTCTCTCTGTCTGTCTCTCTCTGTCTGTCTCTGTCTCTCTGTCTCTCTGTCTCTCTGTCTCTCTGTCTCTCTGTCTCTCTGTCTCTCTCTCTCTCTCTCTCTCTCTCTCTCTCTCTCTCTCTCTCTCACACACACACACACACACACACACACACACACACACAAAACATATAGGTAAACATGGTTGCATACACACTGACTTCAAGACAGCAATTCCTAAAGAGCTCTCCAGACAGCCTTCCTGGTCCTCCCCTTGCTCTTTGCATCCTGTCTTGTAGAGATAGGTTGCAGATGGGCAAACCACCTAAGCTCCCCCACCACTTTCCCATTGTTCTGACTTTGCAGGCATATCACTTTTCACAGAAGCACAGTTGCCAAGCACCCGGCAAGATGCCCTACTGAGTAAACCCACACCTTGCCGCCTGCACCCGCCCTGCCTGTCCCCTCAGAGCCAGCCCTTCCATCATCCAGTGTGGGATGCCCGGAGCTGTTTGCTGAACGGCTTCATGTTACTCTTTGACTGAGAGAGGGAGACAAATGTTCCATATTATCTTTAATTTCCATAAAATTGTTTTAATCTTTGCTTTATAATAAATGTATAACAGTGCCCTCAGGGGATCTCTGTTCTGTATTATAGGTGTCTCCGTTGGAGTTGTGTGCTAGACAGAACTGAACAGCATTTGCCTTTCACCCAAAGGACACAAAAGATATTTGGAAACAAAAGATTCCACTAGAAAGTAACCATGAGCATAAAAATGGGAAAAGTTCCTCTCCCCTATAAGTTTTCACCCAAATGTCCTGATCCTAGAGGCACAGCTACTGGGCCTATTAGGTCAGAAACACAAGTAGCAAGGAAGTCTGTGCCTTCTCTGGGACTAGACTGGGTTTGAGTGTCCTGTTTATATATATGTACATATAGTTAAAAATCTATGATGTACAGAGACACAGCTATAAAATACAATGAATTAAATAAGCAGAAACTTGTTCCAATGTGCCATGTTTCAACCACAGAGCTACAGTGCATCTTTAATATTCCAGCTTGATGAAAAAAGAGAAAGGGAGGGGCTGGGCTTGGGGAAAGTCCCATGAATACATTTTTTGACATTTTGTTTATTATCATTTTATCTAGGCTAGTGGTAAAATGGATGGACTTGTCAGCAGAAATCTCCTGGTGAAGTAAATAAGGAATTCTACTAGGCAGAGAGAATAGAACTCTCAGCAAATTGCTCACAAAGAGATCTAATTTATTGGTTTCTTTTTCACAGAGATTCTGTTCTGGATTCTGGCTTTGCCAGAAGAAACAGCTGAATGATGACAGGAATCCAAAGAGAGCGGGGGCAGGAGAGAGAGAGAAAGGGGGAGAGAGGAGAGAGGAGAGAGAGAGAGAGAGAGAGAGAGAGAGAGAGAGAGAGAGAGAGAGAGAGAGAGAGCTCTTTCCAGTAGCAAGGGGAGACTCCACTCAGCCTAGAGACCACCACTTCTGAGAGTTAGATCCAGGGTGCAAGGTAGCCTCTGTTTTGATTTTCTCATTTCTTAATAAGCCACACTGCATTCATGAAAGAAAAATATTGAATGTGGCTCTACCAGTTACAACATTATGGCTACTTGGGTTTAAGCATCATAAAGACACCAACAAAAGCTCCTCAGTTATTAATATTTTTCCAGGTTAAAAGGCAGCAATGACTCATAAAGAGTGTTTCCAAGCAGTAGCACTTTTATAGAAAATTTCTTGCTATTTAAACAAAATATTTGCTCTTCATCTTGGGAAAATATGAGGATGCTTTTGAACAAGGAGCTATTTTACCTGCTCTCTGCCTCTTGTAATTAGTCCTAGCCCTACTTGCAAAAGATGGTGTGTGTTGTGCATCTGTGTGTGAGTGGGTCTGTGCGTGCGTGGGTCTGTGGGTGCATGTGTCAGTGGTGCATCTATGTGTGAGTGAGTTGTGTGTGTGTGTGTGTGTGTGTGTGTGTGTGTGTGTGTTCACCCTTTCATATGAATACAAGAGAAAGCATGCTTGTGTGAGTATCAGACAACAACCTTGGATGCTGTTCCTTTGATGCCTCTTCCACCTTTTGTTTGAGATAGGGTCCTTTTGGCTTCACCAAGTGGGCAAGGCTATCTGGCCAGTGTGTCTCCTCCCTCCATGTCATAATCCCTGGAGTTACAACTACATGCCTGCACACCTGGAGCTTTTTAGGTAGGTTCTGGGCTTGAACTTGGGTCTTTGTTCTTGTGATATAATCACTTTATGTATTGAATAATCTCCCCAGCCTATTTTTGTTTGTTTGTTTATGTTTTAACTTGATTGCCTGGATCATAGGAAAATAAAGCCCACATTTACTTTGGCCAAGTGGACAGTTTCTTTCTCTGTAACCAGTACTTCCACAGAGGCTGGTGTTCTGCATTTAAGTGTTTAGTTATGTTGTTGTTTATTCTTCTTTCTGAATAACAGGCCTTCATGTGGACCTCTCTTGGATATAAAAGAAGGGAGCTGAGTAGACAGAGCACTTTGATCCAGTGGATGTAGCTAAGAATCACCCTTCTGGCTGTCAACACAGGAAGATCTGTGCACGCTTTTGAAGTGACCCTTGTATGAACCTCAAGCTAGAGGTCTGCTCAGGAATGGAGCCATTTAGCTCTAAAAGTTGGACCTTTTCTGTCTTTGGGCAGTGACTAGGAGGGGGCAGGTCACGCAGATATTAACCTATCTTTCTTCACTCCTAGATTAGGCTTGCAGGAGAGCAGGAGGTAATGGATGCCTTCCACTCTTGCATAGTGTTCATTTGACCTCTGAACTCCATTACAGCCTGTTACATGGAAGCCAACAAATATGACTGACTACATCCCAGGCACTGAAGGGCTAATGATAGTTTATTGTTTATTCACTTAACCTGCAAAGGAAGCATAACCATTGAATATCTGTTTAAATATTCCCTTTGGCCAAAAATAACTGTGTTGAGAGAAGATGGGATCAGGTCCATGGGTGAAAAAGCGAACCAACATACTGCCACTGAAGAGTGTGGTGGCTCCACTTTCATAGTGTGAGTTAAACGTAGGTCTGCCCCACACCCATTGAAAGGACATTCCTGAAAACATTTCTTGGCACACCATGTAATGATTGTAAAGCTACCAAGTTAATTTATGGACCAATAAAGTCCTGTCAACTCTACTTCTCGTCCTCTAGAAAACAGGTCTGAAGAAGAAAAATAAGGAAAAGCCAGCTAGTTTCTCAGGAATTGTATTCTAGCTTCTTCTGTATCCTTTTCAAGCCTTGCTCTGGAGTCCAACTCCATGCACTGTGGAATAAGGAATCCCTGCAAACGCAGAGAGTATTTTGGGGTGATAGTAGCTTACATTGTTAGTAGTAAGGCTTTAAGGAAATTAACAATAAGTGCAGCAGAATTATATCCAAACTGCCATCAGATTAAATTCAAAACTTGAAATGAAAAGCTGGTGCATTCAGCTCCTTAGACACAAAGCATAAATTCAAGGCTGCGACAAGCAGACAGCATTTAAGACACCCCCTGCCCCTCCCTTTCTCCTTAGTAAACACCTTGTAAGTTTGTCTAAATTTTTCAAATTTTGCTCTAATTGAGGTTCTGTGACTGCTCATTTGAGTCTGGTGTGTGAGAATACATCAAATCCTAACCCACTAACGTTGCTCCCTCTAGCCACACTTCATCACGTGGTTTCATCAGATGGACTTAATTTTCTGCATGACATTATCTTTTCAGGCTGACAGGTGAGCGAGCGGTGATATTTGCATACTCAGGACAGAATGAAGCAGCTTAACTATGTTTCTGCTTGTGTGGGAATTTGGGTGATTTTTACTTTGAGGGATCAAACAAATAAACCTTTAAAAAAAAAAAAGACAAATACAAATTTCTTCTGTGAAGGGTTTTGTTCTTGCCTTGTCGTGAGAGGAACACAGAGCTATTTTTAAGTGAAGCTTGCATCTAAACAACTTGTCTCAATCCATGTAAAGTGTCCATATCCTTCCTCTCAGGGGTCTTTGAAGTCTTCCCTAATTAGTGAAGGAGTCCTGGCATTTTTCCTTGGGTATTATCCATGTAATTGTAGAGGCACAAGAAGAGAGGTGTTTTATGGGCAGAAAGTTTTAAGATTTTAGATCTAAACAAAATTAATTACTAGCTTTGAATTTGAGCCATGGTTTCCAACGTTGTCCAATTCTGACATAACTTGTCACCCACCCCTGCATCGATATCATTGAACATGGCAAGGCCAGTATCTCTGTCACTGTGATGACAGTCGCACTGACAATGTCTCGGCACATGTATATTCACTTTTCATTGAATGCATATTTCTTGAGTGTTCACAATACACTAAGTGTTGTTTAGACAATATTCTTTTTTTAAAATTCACTTTACATCCTCATCATAGGCCCATCCCTCCTCTCTTTCCAGTCCCACACTCCCTCTCCCCCTCCCCATCTACCCTCCACTAATTCCTCAGAAAAGGGGAGGCCCTGTTCCCACCCACCCCAGATCATCAAGTCCAATCAGGACTGTGTATTCCCTCTTTCCCAGTGGCCTGGCAAGGCAGTCCCTCCAGGGGAGAATGATCAAAAAGCTGGCATCAGAGTCCATGTCAGAGACAGCCACACTCCCCTTACTAGGGGACCCTCATGAAGCCTAAGCTGCCCATTGGCTACATCTGTGTAGGGAGTCTAGGTCCACTCCATGCATGGTCCTTGGTTGGTGCTTCAGTCTCAGCAGGCCCCTCTAGGCCCTGGCTAGTTGGTTCCATTAGTCTTCTTGTAGAGCTCCTGTCACCTCCTGGTGAGGAACAGGGCTAAACAGAACTCTCAACAGAGCAATCTTGAATTGCCTAGAAGCATTTAAAGAAATGCTCAACATCCTTAGTCATCAGGGAAATTCAAATCAAAATGACTTTGAGATTCCATCTTACACCTACCAAAATTTCTAAGATCAAAAATTCAAGTGACAGCATATGCTGGTGAGGATTGGAGAAAGGGAAACACTCCTCCATTGCTGGTGGGAGTGCAAACTTGTATAACCACTTTAATAATCAACCTGGTGCTTTCTCAGAAATTTGGGAATAGTTCTACCTCAAGACCAGCTATACCACTCCTGGGCATATACCTGAAAGACGCTCCACCATACAACAAGGACACTTGCTCAAGTATGTTCATAGGAGCTTTATTCATAGTATCCATAATATCTTGAAACAATCTAGATGTCCCTCAACTGAAGAATGGATAAGGACATTGTGGTGTATTTACACAACTGAACACTACTCGGCTATTAAAAACAAAGAAATCATGAAATTTTCAGGTAAATGGATGGAAGTAGAAAAGATCATCTTGAGTGAGGTAGCTCAGAAAGACACATGGTATGCACTCATTTATAAGTGGACTTTAGCCATATACTACAAGATTAACACAGTACAATGCATAGGCCCAAAGAAGATACATAACAAAGAGGACCCAAGGGAGGATGCTCAAATATCACTCGGAAGGGGAAATAGAAAAGGCAGAGGTAGCGGTAGATGAGAGAGAACAAGGTAGGAGAGGAAGCGCAGAGAGATGTGAGGGTGGAGATCCGAGCTGGGGAGAGCAGGGGTAGGAGGACAGAAGGCCCACAGAGAACACTATAATTTTTAAATTACTTATTAATGAGTGAAGAAATACAGAATATTAGAATCAACAGACTGTATAAGAGAGAATTCCAGACCATAATAGGGATGTAGGGAAATGAGACCAGGAGAACTTACTGCTCCTATCAAGAGTTGGTGCAATGGTAGATATGACAGTCATACATTCATTCGTCTGGGCCAGGGGATACCCAGATATATGACTAAACATTGTTTCTGATATGTCTGTGAAGCTCTTTCTGCAAGTTATAACTGCTTGAACTAGTAGACTAAGCAAAGTAGATTGGTCCTCCTCACTCTGACACATATGGTGGAGGATGCCATGCTCTAACCCACTGAGAACACCAACAGAATGAGATAAAGGAGTGGGCTTGTGAGATGGATCACCACGTAAAGGCCCTTGGCATGCAAACCTGACAAGCTGGGTTCAATCCCCAGATCCCACGTGAGAGCGGGAGGAGAGAGCTGACCTCACAACGTAGTCTCTGACCTCCACCCACACACCATGGCTTATGCAATGTCCCCGCCATACACATACATTCTATGTACATAGACACGATAAGAAAGAATGCCACACCTGCCTCTGTTTAAGCTCTTGAGCCAGCCCTCTCCCGCCTACATTTGCTTCTCAGGTTTTCGACTTCAGGCGGAGTCTACATCTTTAGCTTGCTGCCTCTCGGGTCTCTGCGTTACGACCCCAGCTACTGACCTTGCAGTGGTATACCAGAAGGTTTTCCAGCCTCCTTTATCACATGAGGCACATCCTGTATTTTATCCACTGTCTATGAGTATCGGTTCTATTTCCCTGGAAAACTCTAGCAACACAGGATGGAAGACTTAGGACTCAGCCCCCTCCTCTTAATCCCATCATCTTTCCAACACAGCACACAGCTTACTTGATGCTCCTGAAGAGTGCTAAGCAGGAGGAAGGCTGAAGTGTTGGCATTGCCTGGGAAAGACTGTCCCTGTCTCCTCCCTTATCCAGGGAAGCCAGCTGTTTGGCTTGTCTGGCTAGAATGTTGTTTATTTTAAGGGGAAGAGTGGTTTCTGGTAAGCCTGTTGATCTCAATTCAGTACATACACAATAATTCTCATTATTGTACTCTGAACTTAAAATTATCTTGTCAAAGTCCCCAGTGGCCTGCAGATGTCCAAGCTCACCAGTTCATCTCACTTCATCTCTCATCAGCCTCTAAGAGAGCCAGGAACTTCTTTAAAATATATTCATCAAGGCCACAGAGACAACAGCAAGGTCAGCTTCTCTTCTTCCTCATCCTTCTCTTCTTCATCCTCCTCCTCCTCCTCCTCATTTGCCCTTCTTTTGTCTTACTTTACTCGTGGTCTCCCCCTTCCATTTCTTTTTCTGAATTTCCTCTCCTCTTCATCTCCATTCTTGAATGCCTTCTACATAATGACAGCATCCTGCTACAAGTCTGATGTTTAATTTCCCCTGTTGTTACATTATAATCCAACCTTCCTATTTGCTCACCACTTAGATGTTTAATACACTACTGTATAGGTTAAGGGTGTATTTTGTTGTGAATGACAAAAAATATAATCATCATAAGCTTAAACACATATGTTTATTGATGTTATAATGCAAGTGTTCCACAGTCTAGCAGCCCAGAGACGACACGGTGGCTCTATGGCTACCTAAAGAGCCTGGTCTCCTCCGGATCCTAGTGCCACTACTTTTTTTTTTTTTGTACATATATGATTCTCATTATCACAGGTGGCCATATGAAATCTGGCATCCTTGTGCATTCCAAGAGGGAGGTATAAAGGCCCAAATGCTGAGGACAAAAGCCCTTCTTCTCATGGACGACTCCTTGGGGTTTTTTTTTTTGTTTGTTTGTTTGTTTTTTTCAGGGCATTCAATCAAAACTGAGTATCTGCATTTTACTAGTCAGAACCTTATAACACAGTCACTGTTAACTGTAAAGGTGGTTAGGAATTGAAGGATTTCAGCTTTCAATTTGTGCTTTCAAAAATGGACATGGCGTTGGAAACCGTGCTGACCGAGGCAGCATTTCACATTCAACTTATCTGCATTGTTCATTCACACAAAAACAATGACATCATCACTGACTTCTCTCTTCAACCAATACCACACATTAAATTGACTATAAATCCCTTTAGAGATACCATCCAATTGTATCAAGACTCTAACCATAACACACTATTTGTCCCATTTACATCTTATTCTAACTTTCTATTATTTTAAACCTCTGACTCAGTCTCCCCACTTCTTTGCTGACCCTGTGGGAGTTGTTCTCTACCATACATTGGTAGAGAATGTCACATGACATTGAGACAACTGGAAAGACCCAGTTGACTCTTTGGATATTTTCCTAAGGTTGAGCATTGTTAAAGTTCACTAACAAAGGCTAATTTCATATTAGATCTTTGTTGTAGTAAGTAATACCTACTGGGTGTTGCTGTTGTTTTGTTTTGAAACTTTTAGGCTCAGATATTCGACTGCTTGCTTGAAATCCACCAACCCTTACCTCACATTGGACTTTGCTACAGGATACCCCAGGTCAAGAAGAGAAGATGGCCACACCAGGAGTGCTGTTAGTGTTTCTGTGGTTTGGAAGACCAGTGATGCCATAAGCAATACTGACGCTGCACCCTCGGATCCACAAGGGCAGCACCACCCATACCTTCAGCCCTACCACTTCCACAGCTGCTCCGACAGTGACTCCTCAGACTGACATTATGGAAGCTGTGCCATTTTAATCATCTCATAGTTGCTTTGGGAGGCTGTGCTCCAGTCGTAAACACTCACCAAAAGGAGATTTCATTCCACCCATGGGACTCACCCCAGCTGTCATATCAAAGCTCCAACGTAACGGTTACGTCGGGAAACACGTTTCCATCATAGCTATTCCAGGAACCCTGCAGTAACTCCAAGAAACTTGGAGTTTGCCATGATAGCTTCGAGTAAGTGTCAGCTACCCTGGATGTCACAATTCCAGTAGTGGACTGGGTAGAGAATGAACACTCCCCCTGCACATGACAATTAGAGCAGGCATCTGTGCAGGTGGAAATGATTGAAACCCCCATAATGACAAGGTGGGAGCGTGGGAGCAATCCAAAGAAATGGAGACAAAACTAAAGGGCCACCATAACTGGTGAGGAGTTAGAATTTAGTATTGAGACGGAAGTGGAGAGAGTTTGAGTAAGAACTTGTTAGCCCTTGGTTCTGCTTGGTAGCAATCTACCAGACAGAGCACCGCTTCTCTTGTCTGATGCTGCAAGCCTTGGGTGTTTGACTCTTCTGCTCTTAGTGTGATACTCTAGAATGTAAGTGCTGTGGGCCCAGCACCGACCAGCTCCTGCCACAGCTGACTTAGTTTTCTAGATCTCATAACACTAGTGCTAGTCCTAGGCAACCAGAGCTGGTGACTCCATGTGGGTCTCTAGAACTTTTCCAGTGATTGGGACTTGCATTTTCTACAATAATTTCCATTCTCTACAGACTCTGTCTTTGAAGTATAAGTCTTTGGATGGCCTTTGGAATGCTTCATCTACTTTCTAGTTGCAAGTGGATGTACCTGAACCAGGCAGCCCCAGGAGCCCTCTGGATTTCATGTTATGTAATAATCCTATACATGGTAAAAACTACATGCAGCAGTAACACCACGTGCATAAGGATTTACCAGGGAATGGTGCTGCAGCATAGATATGTATGTACATGTCTATGTGTGTGCACATGCGGTGTGTGTGTGTGTGTGTGTGTGTGTGTGTGTGTGTGCGTGTGTGTGTGTGCAGAACAGGATGGTGCCCTCGCTGATCTGAAGACAGCAAGAGGAGATTTCTTCTTATGACTAGCTATGTATGTACACATCTTTAAGCCTCTGATTTCAGGCTAGCTAAGTCTCTCTAGAAAGCACCCACACGGACACGCCCAGTGGACTTCACTGATTTCCTAAACAAGTGTCAACCCAATCAACTAAATCAAAATTAACCATCAGAAGGCCCGGTTTCTTCATCCCTTTTAAGTCCTTGTTTAAATTGAGTTATCATCGAGACCTTCTCAGAATACTTCATGTAAAGTAACAACTTCACCCACATCTAACTCTCAGTATCTTTCCCCATGGAACACACACACACACACACACACACACACACACACACACACACACACTGTAATGTGCTCTGATTTGTTTTGTTTTATGTTCAGCTTTGTCTATTTTCCGTTTCCTCAACTAAAATATTCACCTACTGCCTGCACATAATGGTCTCTTGGCATGCAACCCACAAATGTATATTTGCGTAGTGCTAAGACAGCTCCGGGCACCTCATTACCATAATCTTCTTCAATCCTTACACGTCCACAAGGTGAGCAATAGCATCTTTGTTTCACAGCTAAAGAAAATCAGAGGCTCAAAGAAGCTTACAACTTAAGGTCTCACAGTAGATAAGGGGCCAAATCCAGATTTGACCCCACATACCCATGACTCTAAAGGTAAAGCTTTCAACCTCATGCTTTTATTGCTTCTTGATCAAGGTTAAAAGGATGATTTCTGTGTTTACAGACACACGAAAGCTGGATTTTCCTTGCTCTCCTGAGGTGTCGTAGTTTGATTCAATTTGCATTGGGTGCTAGGTTGCTGTGTCTTCTACCCTCTGCTTTCAAACATTTCCAAGGAAACATCACAAGGTTCAAGAATCCTTCAAAAGGTCCCTTTCTTTTCTTTCCCTGTCCCACCTTAGCACTCACCCACAATCATTTGGATTTCTCTCAGACTATCCTTTTAAACCAGAATAAAACTTAGCACCGCTTCATGAAGAGGACCAGGGAGGAGGGAACAGAATGTTTGCGTGATGGCCTGTTGGCTCCAGACTCTCCATTTTTTGTAGTTTATCTGGTTGCCTAGCATTTCCTATTGTGAGAAACTTGAAAACACTCCTAAACTGAAGAATCTATGTCTCAGGAATGCTTAAGAATAGGATTGGTAAGTTATGCTAATTAGTTGGGATCTGGACTTCTGAGAAATTATAGTAGATTTATTTAACAAATGTTATTTTTTTATTAAAATAGAAAGTTTTAATTCTCCAAGACTTCGATACCTATTTTCCTCCAACTGGCAAGTTTTTGAGAAATTTTGTGAGGAAATTTGGCATGCATGAATTTAAATCTGTCTGTTCCAGAGGAGGAATGATTTAGTAATCCAAACGTCTGTGTTTACTTGTAGGCAAGTGAGCATATATGTATAGCCTATATTTAAAATAATGATTTATCTGGGTCAGACAAACAACACCAGTCCCTGCCACACCTTCCATTTTTGTACCTCATCACTTAAGCTAGCCTGCGTCTTATCAAGGAGCCAGACCAGGAAACAAGGTTGGTTTCACACACTTCTGGCCTTTTAGCATTACCTGAATTAGTGTTTAGCTCAAGGCTTCGAAAACACAGGAAGGAATTGAAAGTGGAGAAAGTCTATGAAGAAGCAATAGAGTTATAGGGTTTGGACTGCTATGGAAAAATAACTTAACACTAATGTCTTGGAGAGGATGGAAGTAGCTTTTATGTACTGCACCTCTGCCCTCCCCCCCCCCCCCCGGTGTGTGAGATGGGCAGTTAGTGAAGTTGGCACAGATGATTTCCACCAGATTCTCAAGGCTTAACCTGACTTGCTGAGCTCTCTCTGGCTCATACTGGAATGGCAGAAAGGTTATTGTAAGCCAGGGCATGTTCTAAGTAATTTCTCAAATATTAGCTAAATTTAGATCCTCCAAAGCAAGGGTTATTATTCTGTGCTGGCACAAAGTAAGCACTCAGAAAATACTGAGGAAATTGAAGCACAGAAAGATTGGGTGGCTTGCTCAAGGTCACTCAGCTAAAGGGTTGTAGGACCTCATTAAAAACCCAGGCAGTCTGGCTCCAGAGCTTAAGTTCATCAGCGCCATGCAATACTGTGCCTGCAAATTGCAGCAAGCTCTGACCGTTAGCCAGCCGCCAGTGTTTGTGAAGTCATTAAAGTATACAGTTTCCGCCACGGCCACACAGAGTTCATCAACTGTTCTCAATGCTAAAGTGTCATTCAGAAGAGAGTTCTGGACAGGAGTCCCAAGACACAGTTACAAGCAACAACTCTACCACAAACTAGTGGCATAGCAAAACAAGCTATTCCTCCCCTTATTTTTTTCTTCTTCTTATCTTTTTTTCTTTTAAATTAATTCACTTACTTATTCACTTTACACTCTGGTCATAGCCCTATCCCTCCTTTCCTCCCAGTCCCACCCTCCCTCCCTCCCTTTCCCCCATCTCCTCTGCCCTATTCCTCAGAAAAAGGGAGCCCCCCCTTCTCATCCACCCAGCTCAAGTCATATCAGGACTGAGCTTGTCCTCTTCCCCTGTGACCTGGCAAGGTGGTCCCACCAGGGGGAAGTGATAAAAAAGCTGGGGGAAAAGTCCACATCAGAGAGAGCCCTCATTCCCCTTCCTAGAGGGCTTACATGAAGCCTAAGCTGCCCATCAGCTACATCTTTGTAGGGAGCCTAGGTCCAGTCCATGCAAGGTTGGTTGGTGCTCAGCAGTCTCAGCAGGCCCTTCTGGGCCCTGGTTAGTTGGCTCTGTTGGTCTTCTTGGGAAGTTTCTATCACCTCCAGGTCCTTTTCTTAGTGCCCCCGCCCCCCACTTTCCCACAAGACTCTCTATGCTTTGTCCAATGTTTGGCTGTGAATCTCAGCATCTGTTTTGAGGCACAGCTGGGTGGAGTCTATCTGCCAGTACAGCAGCGTATCCTTAATAGTGTCAGGGGTTGGTTCTCTCCCATGGGGTGAGTCTTGGTTGAGCCAGGCATTGCCTGGACATTCCCTCAGTCTCTACTCTATCTGCTCTATCTTTATCCCTGCATATCTTGTAGGCAGAGCAAATTTTGGGTCAAAGATGTTGTGAGTGGGCCAGTGTTCCCCTCCTTCCACTAGGAGACTTGTCTAGTTAGGGGGTGTCCTCTTCAGTCCCTATGGCCTCTGCTACTAGGAGTCTTTGCTAGAGTCCTTTTCATATCCTCCCAGGAGCCTGCCCTGACTTAGGTCTCCAGCTTGTCACAGAGATGCCCCTGTCCACAGTTCCTCTTTTCTCTACAGGCTTTCTGTCTTCCTGCCCACATGCTCTCCCCAGGATATGGGGGTGGAGATCGAGCTATTCCTTCTTGACTCTTCAGTTTCCTTGGCTCCAAAAGGAGGGAGAAGGACACCAGATAATTTCAAGGTCTCTTCAACTGTAACAATTTGTGAGTCTCTGTCACCAATTATTTTTTTTCCTGTTTCTCTTGTTTTTAGAAAGTTACAAACATTGGTACCAGACTGTGCTCCACACAAGCTGCCCATGCTGTCTGCGGTGACACTGAAGTGGCCTATGATGGCTGTGACTACTTTCAGGGACTCAGCATCTATAGTGGGAGACAAACATCAATCAACAAGGACACCTAGTGCTCTGGGAGAACCAGCTCAGCCTTCTTCCTCGAAAGTGACTGGGAGAAGGTGAAGGGAGCCACTGAGGGGGATCTGCTTCAAATAGGAACAAGATTTACAGAGGCAAATGTGAAAAAAATTACAACTTCAAAATGAAAAATGTCTAAAATATATATGCAAATAAATGTATTATTTTGTCCAAAAATAACTTGGGCTCATTATATTTCCAGTAAACTTGAATTCTAAAAAAAATGAAAACAATGAGTTAAGTGTTGGCGTCTTGGGTAATATTTTTCCATTAATAATGACTGATTTGTGTAACTTTATTTAACAATTTCCCTATGACATGATCATTGAGGAATATCTTTATTAGCCAGAGGAATGGCTGGAGAGGTAGAAGTAGCATATTCTGTGCAAGCATGGGGATCTGAAGCTAAATCCCGAAGACTGGTGTAAAAATATGAACATGATTGTAGCAACACACTCCTCTAACACCACGGCCACGAGGGGCAAAGACGGGAAGTCCCACAAGAGTGAGGTGAAGAGTAATAGAGAAGAAACATAGCAACCATCTGTGGATTTCACAGGTACATCTATTCCCACCCCTATATATGCATGTACATATATACCACCACCACCCCCACACACACACGCTCACCGCACCACACAAATACACACGCCCTGTTAAATAAATAAGAATATTTAAATATAGGGTTCTCCAGCTCCCCCAAAAGACCTATACTCATCTTCAAATATTAAATAATTCTCTTTTGTACTTTGATTTACTCTTGTCTTTTAAGTGATTCAATTCTGAAAGATTCTCATTGGTTTTCAGGCTATTCAATTACCCAACATTGTTGTTATCCGACTTGCTTTTCCAATATCTCTATTAGTTGTGTTTGTACTCTGTGCTATAGTGTTTTAGAAATAGTGGGGTCAGGAAAAGCTTTAGCATGCCTAAAAGGAAGATATCTGGGTCCACTATGCTAGAGATGTCATGTGCAGGCTACTACTAGATGGTTAACAGCGTGGAAAATGTTTTTATGTTATATCCATTTTTGTTTCACTGTGCAACCTTAAAACTCAAGCATGGATAAGAAGATATCAGCAACCTACAGAACTGACAGAAAGGATGGCCATCACTGTAGTTGTAGGTGTGAGCGTATTGTGTCTTTGATCTGCATCACTTGACACTTAACCACATTCATATCCACCAAATGCTGTTTCCTTTAATCCGTTCAGTGATGGTTCAGTTTAACAGCTAAATGTCTTGACCAGTCACCTGTTCTTAAAATTAAAAGAGAACTTTACATCTTAGGTGTCCCTGGCTGCCGAGAAACTGTCAGACATCTCACGGTTGCCCTGCAACCTAAAAGGGCTTGTGGTTTGTTACAGATTTGAGGGAAGAGTCTTGATTTAAAATATTGCATAGATGGGCTGGAGAGATAGCACAGAGTTTAAGAGCACAACCTGCTCTTCCACAGGTCCTGAGTTCAATTCCCAGAAACCACAAGGTGGCTCACAACTTTCTGTAATGAGATCTGGTTCCCTCTTCTGGCCTGCAGACAGAACACTGTAAACATAATAAATAAATAAATAAATATTTTAAAATATATATATTATATATTCCATAGATAATGACGCATCTTCCTTTGTGTGAGGGGCCAGGAGCATCTCTTTATTTCCTCAACTGTGATGTGAGCCTTCTGCTCATTCACCATCCTCTTTCCACTCTGACTGTATCTAAAGCACATTTCCCAAGTTCTCATGCCAAGTAGATAAAGATAATTTCAAGAGCTAGGAAGATGGCCCAGCACAAGTATATGGCCTGGAGTTCGAATCCCTGGAATGCATTAAAGGCTGAGAAGACAGCCTTTTTGTAGCCCCAGCACTGAACAAGGGGAGACAGTAGATCCCCAGGGCGAGCTGGCTACCTAGACCAGCAAGAATTGGAAAGCTCTCGGCTTAGTGACAGTTGCTGCCTTTATAAGATGGAGTGCAATCCAGGGCAACCTAATGTCCATTTCCGGCTTCCACATACCTGCACCCATGGGTGTCCAAACATACTTGAACACATTCTTGGACACCACATTTACCTATACATTCAAAACCAAGCAAAAAAAAGAAACCAAAAAAAGTAATTTCAGCCAGTAGGGAGAGACTGGAAAGTGAATGGAATATGGCTGACAAGGAAAGACAAGGGGAAAAGTCTACCACTTGATCTGCATGCCATGGCATCTCTGGCTATGGTTGTTGAGCTTTTTCTAGAAGATATGTTATCACTGCTTCTCTGATGCTTCCTTCTTCTCCTCTGTTCTGTCTCCTCTATTGTTTATTACAGCAGCGTTTTCTAACTTTAGCACTATCAGCATTTGGTGTAGGTTAATATTTTGCAAGGGTTGGTGGGGGCCACTTTATAGTGCACTGTAAGATGCATTGAAGCATCCTGGAGTTCTACCCAGGTGACTTCCTCTCATCCAATTGTGAGAGCCAAAGATAGTTCCAGGTGAGCTTTTTGGAGTAGATGTCAGGGCCAAAGTGGATTCCACTCAAGAGCTGCTATCCTATGGTCATTTGTTTTCACATAGATTTCTTAGCTGTATTATAAGCTACTTAATAAAGAAATCACAGATGTATCATATTCTTGATATAGGAAATACTCAAGACTCTAGTTAATTAGTACATGATGAAGTAATATGTTAGAATATTAATAGTTTTATTAATTGCTTATATTATCTTTTTCACAGAAGTTAAAAGGAAGAGAATGGATATACCATTGTGAACATACATAACATAAAGATTAAGAAGCTTAATAGAAACTTTATTAATATTTAAAACAAATCAACTTGAGGTAGAACAGAACAGTGAGTAAAATGTCTACAGAATCAGTGCTCTGTCTTACACCCAGAATAGACACAAAGTCACTCTAGTATGAGCCTCATAACAGTATCTGTAGTTACTAATATCATCATCACTTTGGGAAAGAGGATGCCAAGGCTTAGAGGGCTTGAGTAAGCTTGCCAGAAACACACAGTGTATGAATGTAACAACTGGCCCTGCACCATGCAGTCTCCTGCCTCCCACTCAGTTCTTCTGGTGTTCCTCTCAAAATGCGGTGCTATCTCCTCCCTGGGCGTGCAGGGCGTCACTGACCTCAGATTTACTTGGTTTTATTTTGCTTTCTTGTTTTGATTTCCCATCTACTCTATCTTTCAGGCATCATATTTTTACTGCTATCTCAGCCTGAGTGTGCCCTCTAAACACATCCCTTGGCTCCTACTCTTGTCCTGCTACTGTGCAAACAGAGAGCACACATACACTTCTCTGTCCTCTGTGTGTTTTCATGTGTATGGATGCATAGAAGGCAGAGGACAACAGGTGTGTCACCCAAGTGCTTTCTTACCTTGTGTTTCAAACAGTCTGTTGGCCTTAGCCAAGTAGCCTATCTTAGTTACCCATGAGCTGACAGGTATCTTTGCCCTCTCCTTGGCTGGCATTAAAACTCCATGCCACCACATCTAACGTTTTACATTGGCTCTGAGGATCCAATTGCAGTTCTCATATGTGGGGGCCAAACACTGCACTGACTAAGCTATCTCTCAGGCCAAGCCAGCACTTATTCTAGGCCACCCAATCAGCTCAGTTACTATAGCTACAACTGCCATACAGGAGCACTTGGCATCCAATTTACTTGGCTTCCAATCCTGGACTGAATGACCTAGTGCGCTGCCTTGGAGAATCATGAGATCCCTTTGTGTGTCCACCCCAATCACCACAATCTTCACATGTAAAGTAATGATGAAGAATCAGAAGTCTGTATGGACAGAAAATAGAAGAATCTGTATTCTTAGAACCAGACTTGGCCCCTTGTAAGAGCTGAGTGTATGCTGAAATAAACTAACAAAGTGAAACACTCCGTATATCCTTCATAGCCTTCAGTGCAGAGAGCTCTGGACTCAGAATAGTAGGAACAGAGAGAAGAGACCCATGAGTCAATAAAAGCACTAATGGAGAAAGACATTAGGGAAGAAAGAGGATAACAAGGAATCCAAAATCTTTTCCCTGACCTCAAACACAAACTCTCTCTCTGTCTCTGTCTCTGTCTCTGTGTCTCTCTCTCTCTCTCTCTCTCTCTCTCTCTCTCTCTCTCTCTCTCTCTCTCTCTCTCTCTCTCTCTCTCTCTCTCTCTCTCTGTCTTCCCCCTTCCTCCTTCCTTCCTGTTTGCTTCTGTCTACGGATTAGTTGCTCCCTCACTTAGCATCCTACATTTTCATTTCTATTTAATGTCTAGCTTTTTAAGACTGCAAGGCCTTTAATCCAATGAGTATGTCAGTTATCCCTTTCTCCTTGGCATCTTATAAAGGCATTGTCAGTATTAACAAGTCCAAGGATAAAGCAGTACATGATCTGTGAGAGACGACTATGGACACTCACCTCCCAGGTGAGGTGGGCTTGCCCCCGCCCCCCGCCACCGTTTCTGATTGTCACATTGTTCTGCAAAGTCCACTCAACAACCCAATCTGTCCCTGTCAGAGTGCACTGTCTACAGCCTTAGAGCTTCAGCAGAACTGGCACCCGGTCTGTAACCTTGCGCTGCCTAACACCTTCAAAAACTATTTTATTTTTAATTTAAAAACTTCTGTGATATACTAGTTTTCTTTCTCTGCTCCTGATGTTGCCATATATTTCACTGTGGTCCCGGGATGCTTTGCTTCTGTAAGGCATAAAAGCCTTTGTAATGGCCTCAGTGAAGTGCATTCGTGCCCAGAGGCACAAGGGTGGACCCGATGCCCTCCTTTCAGCATCAGCAGGCCCTGATGCGGAGCCTGGCAGCAAAACCTCCACAATTGCTGCACTTCCACTGACCAAAATCTAGTTCTTAGGATCATTTCTAAACAAGAACCACAGAAAGAAAACGGAGGCCCAAGTAATATATTGGTGGGTGCCAGGCAGAGCTGGGTGAACTATCTGTGTTGGTGGACAATGGGAAAGCAGGAAAGAAGGGAATGGACCTAGGGAAGATATTTCAGCCAATTTTCTCCACAAATAAACAATTCTGCTCTTAATAAAAAGAGGTTTCTTTTGATGATAGCCGGCTAAAGTGCACATTCTCTGCAGTAAAGTAGCTTTTAAAGCAGGTTTAAGGGGTCTGGAGGGCCTGGAGGAGAGCTTATCACTAGCTGTCTCCTGCTTTTATGCCCTGCTAGTATCATGGTCCTCTGGCCCTTCGCTCCCCAGCCGGAGGAAAGAACAAATTTTCCCTGGTCCAGGTTACTGCTGAGTGATGACTTTTTTTGGCATCTAAACCAGAGTCAGCTTAGTTCAATGTCAGGTTCACAGATCCAGGGGTGATGTTTTGGCTACTGGCTTAAATGTGTTAATTTTTTAACACTCACCAGGTCCCTTTTGAAGTTAACAGCCTTTTAAGAAAAGTCAGGGAAATTCACACCTCTGCCAAGGCAACTGTTTTCAGACTTAAGGGAGAGTGTGACTGTAGTGTGTGTTGATCCACAGTGAAGCTCATCACTGGAAATGGGGGTGGGAAGAAGCATTTTAAAATGCACTGGAAATGTTGTTTTTGAAAATTATATATATAAAGAAAAAGTTTATTCATTTGCCAACAAATATTTATTAAAAGCAGCATTAAATGTCCTTGTGATGCAAAAGCTGTGGAAACAAAGTTAGTTTTCTCCTTAGAAACGCCAAAGTTCAGGAAACACACTGGGCTTTTATATGTACATCCTGTCTTCACTGTACCCCTATAGGCAGATTCCTCTTTAACAACTGGGTTTTAATTTTTATTTACTTTTTTACTAAGTCCTAGCCCTGTGTACACTAATATTTTTTGATTGGTATGCTGAAGTCCTGGGACATTTGGCACATTAGTTTCACTTGATCCTTAACATCTTAACTTGTTCTAATCAAAAAATAACACTCTGGCCAACAAGCATATGAACTGATACATGACATCACTCCCTAAGCTCCATAATGGCCACTATCAAAACAAAAAGGTGAAATAACAAGTGCTGGCAAAGATGTGGGGAAACTGGAGCTCATGTGAGCTGTTAACTAGGAATGTAAAATTCTTCAGAAAAACAGAAAGATAATCCCTTGATAAACATAAAAGAGAATTACTCCGTGACCCAGCAGTGTCAATTCTGAGCATATGTGCAAAATAATCGAAATCATGCTCAGATCAGTCTATACAGTCATGTTCAAAGCAGCACAATGTACAACCATTAAAAAGATAAAAGCACATGCTACCATATGAACAAACCATGAAAGCACCGTGTTTATATTGCCAAAGGAAAAAATACAGGGCCAGACCCACTGAAATATAAAATAGAATAGTTTTTACCAGCAGCAGCAGAGTGGAGAGTGGGTGGAAGGTATTTCTTAATGAACATAAAGTTTCTGATTTGTGTGATGGGGAGTTCCAGGGGTTGGTGTGAAACAAAGTAAATGTACTTAACATCACTGAGGCAGACACTTGAACGTTATTGAGAGCTTTTTCTAACTCTGTATGCTACAGGGGGGAAAAGGCGACATCATCCAATATGATGCGTGTGAAGCAGTTATGTGGGAGAAGCACAAAAGGCTGCCCTAATTCTCTGTGGATTCTTCACTGTGAATGATGTGGGTCACAATAAAACATCACTCTGGCTTTTATGGGCTGCAGTATTGGAATTGTATCAATTTCAGAGGCCATTAACTTTTGATAACTATGATGATTAGTCATATACTGTAGACGCTGTATGTGCATGTATGTACAGGTGTGTGAGTACCCCAAACCCCATCCCACATATGTACCTTAAACGCAGTGATGCACAAAGGCAGCCGGGGAATGTGTTAAATATAGGAACGGTGACATTTGCTCTTTGAAGGTGAAGAGATGGGAATTCATGTGATTTAAACGCAACCTGACAGATATTTAGCAGTAAAATATTCATTTTATCAGCAATAGTTATCTCTGAAATGAGAGCCTGAAAAATGCAGCTTTGCTTCCTTGCTCTGTCTCTTCCATTGGGGAATGCCTCGGTTTATTCTCAGTCACGTCTTCGGTTTTGCGATCCCAACATAGAAATTATGATTGTCAATTGTCATTAATATAGTTGGGAATTTGGTAAGTGTTTGCCATTTGAAAAGAACTTCTACCCACCCACCCCATCCCAATTTTTTAAAGGAAACACTCCTAAACACTACGATGAAATATTTTATGTTTATACAGTGTGCCGTAGGAAGATGTGGAATTAAGAAGAGCTATAAAATATAAAGACTCTAGACCTGCATATGATTAACCATCTTAAATAAGTAAATTTACATTATAGTGCTCAATGTAAGTATTCAGTTTGCAAGATACGATTTTATCTTTTTTCTAAAACCCTGATCTTCACCTTCTACAAATCAAAATTCCTGAAAAATTTGTGAACCCAAGGCTATTTGAGCTAGTTTTTCTCTTTCCAAACATTAAGCTGCATATGAAAGGTAAGTAATCTAAATTAACTTGACTAGATTGTGAGGGTCTTGCTGCTGCTGTTGTTGTTATCTGCCAGCTAAAGAATGGTAGAAATTCAAAATGTGCACCGTTTAGTTGATTGAAAAGCCATCTATAGAGGCTAAGATTAGATGTGCGTAGTTTATATTGCATAGTTTATAGTCCATAGTTTTTGAACTGTTTTTGAGACCAGCATCAGGCATCTCAATAGGTTTTCTCTTCCTCAAACCCACACACAACCAAACCCCAAGCAGTCAGAATCTCATTTGGCCTTGCCATCCCAGTTACTACCTGAGTTACAGGATCATCACAACCATGTTTCTGAGTCTAGGGTGAACATTTATGTTATTGCATTCTGCAAATTAAAGCTTGAGAATTGTACAAACCAGACAAGCTCCTAACACTGAGCTCTGTACCAGCCCATCACACTTTTTGTTTGGTACAAACAATCTTCATACAATCATCTGGCTTCTACCATCTATATCATGTGGTATGGTCTACATAACTCCACTGTATTAGCTTAGCTGCCTGGCTTTTGTTTGAATGCCTTTACAATCTGGACTTAACCAATCTTTTCAGGCTTTCTCTATCCCCTACAATGCCTCAATTCTAGCTGCTATGGACTCTGAAAAATTATGAGACAAAACCCCCATTTCTACTCTGTCTTTATCTCTACTGTCTATCTCATGAAACCCCATCCTTCCTCCAGAGCTACAAACTAAATACCAATAGTCCATAATGATGTCCCTTACATTGGATGAAATTATCTTCTTGCCTCTGAGCACCCCCCTCCTTTTACTGAAAATAGATCCATTTCTCATACAATACATCCTAGTTATGGTTCCCCTCCCTTCCTCTATTCCTTCCACTTTCTACCTACCTCCTCTCACATTCAGATCCATTCTTTTTCTATATCTTACTAAAAAAAGGGGGGGGGCTTTTAATGGATAAAAGTGACAAAATATGATAAAATAAAACAAACACTATCATATTAAAGTTGGATAAATCAAACCAACACATAGAAAAGTGCCCAAGAGAAGGCACAAGCATTGGAAGGCCACTTGGCTCCCATACTCACTAAACTGGAAGCTATAATATATACCCAGAGGACCTGGTAAGACGCATGCAGGCCCTGTGCAGTTATATGAACTTTGTTCAATTGACTTAGAGGGCTTCATTTTCTTGGTGTCCTCCATCCCCTTTGGCTCTGGCATTCTTTCTGCTTCCCCTTCCACAGGCATCCCTAAACTTTGAGGAAAAGAGACTTGATGGAGACATCCAATTTAGGGCTGAGTGTTCTAAGGTCTCTCACTGTATGCATAATTTATGGCCTCTACATGCCAACATCTGTGGTACAGGAAGGTGCTTTTGCATGCCACCAAACGAGAAACATAAACACCAAGCCCATCATAGCCCCTTTGATCCATAATGGTGTCCTGCCTGCAAGATGTGCTAGGGCAGCAGTGGCTCAAAGCTTGTGGGAGTAACCAACCAAGATCTGATTTGACTTAAGGCACATTTCATGAAACAGAACCCATACCTGACACTGCTTGAGTGATCAAGATCCAGAGGCTCGATATCCTAGGTGCTTACCAAATACTACTGGTCTTTAAAAAAATAATGGTAAAATGACTCTTGATGATATTCTGCTGTACTCATAGATTGATGATGGCCTTTGTCAGCCATCATCAGAGAAGCTCTCTCCTGCAGCCCTGAGTTTCTCAGCCTGGCTTTTCTACTGCTTATAACTGACTTTAAGACATATTTTGCACCTTAGATTTTTTTTTACAAATAACACTTTAACTTCCAAATTTTCCCTGGAGCTATGTGTTATCCATTTTTATTTTCTTATTGAATCTTTGTGCTTTACATAGTAAATATTAATTGAAGGCATACATTTGGTTTATTCAATCTTAATAGTTCATTGCGTAAATTTGATGTTGGTTTCACTGATCAAATGTTCAGCAAAAAAGAAGTGTCACAGACCTTACAAGCCAAATCCAGGAAGCATTATGCAGAACACCTGTAATGTTCCCATAAACTTCTGGGTACAAAGATGTAAAGAAGGGTGCACACAGAAAACCAAAGGTCTTTAGAAAAACTGAGGTGTGAGAGCAATGTGCATAGAAAGGCTGTCTACGTGCAGCCTGCACTCAAGCAGGCAAAGCCTCTGCTCCTAACGGTTTCCTTATCTCTGTCTTCTGAACCTGACAATGTTTCATTAGACACAGAACACAGCTCTCCTATCAAGTATAACACATTTACTGTGTAATAAATACGAGGCCTGCTTTCCTGCCCATTTTTTCTCTTCAATGAATTCTGACATCAAACTTCTTTTCTACTGGTCTATGCTTCCTCTCTAAAAACTTTACGAGCCACTACCTGTCGTTGATGCTTTTAAACCCTACTATAAATATCTAGGTTCAGGGTATCTCCCTCACAGAGGGCTTATCTAGTAATACACAAGGTGTTCACCTCCATTTTTAGTAAACTCTTGGGTATATCAACCCTCTTTGCCTTTCACTTTTACCTCTTCTGAGTTTTGCTTTATCGTTGTTTGGTATTTTTTATTACCTCTGACACATTTTTATTAAAATTAAATTTACTTTTTTATTTAAACACATTTTTATTGAAAAATAAAATAATTCATATTACATCTCATTTGCTATCCCATCCCACACATCCTCTCATTCTTCCTTCCCTCCCGCTTTCACCCCATTCCCCTTCCCTATGACTGTGACTGATGGGGACCTCCTCCCCTTGAATATGATGCTAGGGTATCAAGTCTCTTCTTGGTAGTCTGCTATCCTTCCTCCGAGTGCCATCGGGCCTCCTTATCAAGGGGATATGGTCAAATATGGGGCACCAGAGTTTATGTGAAAGTCAGTCCCCAGTCTCCACTAAGTGTGGAGAATGTTCTGTCTCTTGGCTAGCTTTGGGTAGGGGTTTGATGATGATTACATATTGTGCTTGGTTGGTGCCTTAGATCGAGCAGAAACCCTGGGACCAGATCTGCCCATCATAGTGTTCTTCCTGGAAATCTGCCTGGCATTATCTCAGAAACCTGGGACTAGGGCTTCCTCAAGACCCAGCTATTCCACTCCTTGGAATATATCCAGAAGATGCTCCAGCACACAACAAGGACATACGCTCAACCATGTTCATAGCAGCCTTATTCATAATAGCCAGAACATGGAAACAGCCTAAGTGTCCCTCAGTAGAAGAATGGATAAAGAAACTGTGGTACATTTACACTATGGAATACTACTCAGCTATTAAAAACAAGGAATTTCAAAAATTTGTGGACAAATGGATTGAACTAGAAATTAAGTAACATAATAGTCAATGTACTTATTAATGGGATTTACCATGTTCTGTATAATTTGCCTTGGTCATAGTGTGATATTACAGCAATACAAAAGTAACCAAGACATGTTTGTCTACCATATTTTCAAGTTTTGAGTTGGTTCCCTACTAGACTTTGAAGCCATCTCATACTACTAGTATCCCTATATAGCTACTTGAAAAAAAATCTGTTATGCCTATTTCACCTTCTTATTGAATTCTACTTTACATGCAAAAAAAGAGTTGTAACCATATAGATAGATAGATAGATAGATAGATAGATAGATAGGTAGATATAGATAGATATATAAAGAAGATAGATGATATGTAGAGATTAGATATTGAAATAAAATAGATAAATTAGATGACTGAGATATAGTTAAATAGATGCATATATGGGTAAAAGATATATATATATATATATATATATATATATATATATATATATATATATATATATATAATACACAGAGATGAGATAGATAGATAGACAGACAGGTAGATAGACAGATACTAACTAGATAGATTGATTATAGAGATAGATGATTGATAGATAATGGATACATATATATATATAGATAGATTAGATAGATGATAGATGAAAGATAGATAGATAATACATGTTTCATTGATAGACATGTTAAAATACAGTCATATGACAATGATATAGCCTAAGAAATATAGCATTAGGTAAAATTACCATTATATCATAAAATTCCCTGGGCACTTAATTAGTTAAGCGGAAATCAGAATGTGGGGCAGGTACAGTCCCAGCAGACGTCCTACATCCAAAAGGCCAGTGTTTTACCTGAAAATGAGACTGGTTATCTTGACAGAACTCCTTTAGACTACAAACTGAGATTATATAGGATAATATGGATTCTGTCCAAGTCCTACCTCCCAACTGCTGTGTCAAGGAATGTTCCTTACAGTCCATCTATTTGGAAGGAGTGGAAAGGGAGGTTGAGACAAGGTTCTATATAATGTTGGCTATCCTAGACTCACTTTGTAGACCAGGATAGCCTCAAACTCATAGATATTTGCCTGCCTCTGCCTACCCAAGTGCTGGGATTACAGGCATGCGCCACCATACCAGCTCCTTACAGTCCATCCTAACTTACAGCATACAGCAAAAGGATTCTTGGAGATATGGTTCACCCTAGCCAGATTCTTATAGCTCTTCATTATATCATCATATTCTATTGGTGAGTCTTATTACATTAAAATCCAGAATGATAATTTTAAAGAGATGTCAGTGCTTTCATGTTCACTGAGGCACTGTTTACAATAGTAAAGAGATAGAAACAACCTATACATCATTATAGGTTATAGGTGAAGGAAGAAAGATAATGCTTGTGATCCCAGAACTCAGGAAATTTATGTAGGAGGTTTGTGAGCTGGATGCTAGCTTTGGTTATATAATGAGACAGGAAGAAAGACAGAGACAGAGAGACAGACACAGAGAGACAGAGAGTTAGACAGAGAGTCAGAGATATACAGAGGCACAGAGACAGACAGAGACAGAAACAAAAGCACCTACAGTCACTTGTCACTTTGCTGTAGACTAACAATTCCATTGCTGTGGGATCATTTTAAAGTGGCTAGAGCAGTAGTGAGTAATTACAGTTTTATGGAAACACAGCTTTACACAGGCCAAAGAGTCAGCATATAGTATAAGAACTTTCATGTAACAAAACATTATTCAACCTTTACAAAGAAAAAAGTCTTCTGGTGTTCAATGTGGAGGAACTCTGAGAACATAACATGTAGAAAATAAACTAGTCAGATATAAGATGGCAGCATGGAATACACATTGTGACTGATCAGCAGGACAGCAGTGACTACACAGTGACCTAAGGACCATACTGAGAACTACAAAACACAAGTGCTGATGATTCCCAGGTGAGGGGGTTCCACAATGTGTGAAACACAAGTGGGTCCAGTCTCAGGTCACCCATCTAATCCACAGAAAAGTCCCTGGATCCCTGTATGCATGTGCGCAGTCTCCAAAGTCTAGCCACTGCCCTGCACATACACTCTGGATATTAGACTGATCTGGAGACTATGAAACACCAGTTGTCTGGGTTTTCTAGCTTAGAGGACACTCCACAGTCTGGAATACATGTGGATCTGACCTCAGGTTAGCTGGCCAACATATGGAAAGTTCTAGGGTCCACACAGGCAAGGGCACAGGTTCCAGGTTCTAGCCACATACCTGGCAGGGCATGCAGCCTCTGAGTGCTCTGTCTCAGATGGAACTGTGGACTACAAAACACTAGTGTCTGGGTCTTCTAGCACAGAGGAGAGCCCACAATCTGTATCACAAGTGGATCTGACCTCAGGCCACCCAGCCAACCCAAGGAAAGTTCCCAGGTCCATGCAGGGGCGTAGGCTCCAGGGTCTAGCCACAGGCCTGGTGTGGCACATAACACCTGCACTCTGTGTCTCAGAAGGGCTACAAAACACCAGTGTCTAAGTCTCCCTGCTGAGAGGAAACACCATGGTGTGGAACACAGGTAGATTTGACCTCAAGTCACCTGGCTGGTCCACAGAAAGTTCCCAAGTCTGATCTCAGGTCACCTACCTGATCCACTTGAAAAGTTCTCTGATCTCCAAATGTGAAGGGTCTCAACCTATAACCATTTACCTCTGATCTGCTCTCAATAGAGAGTAAAGGACACCAGAATCTACCACCCAGCACCAGAGACAGCAAGATGACTAAAGGCCAGCATAAAAACACAAGCAACAAAAGCCAAAATAATATGGCATCTTCAGAACCCAGTATCCAAAAGCAATCAGCCTTGGAAATTCTAACACAACTGAAACAAGAAAATCACCTCAAATCTTTTATAGTGAAGATGATAATGGAGGAAATGAATAAAATCCATAAACAAATAGAGGAATATACAGACAAAAAGGTTGAGGACCTTAAAGAGTCCAAGAGAGAGGTCTATAGGAAGGAAATGATTTGATCATTGGAAGAAATACAGGAAAATGCAAACATTGTGAAGAAAATCAATAAAATGGTTCGAGATCTGAAGACTGAAATGGAAACAATAATAAAAGCACAAACTGAGTAAAGCCTAGAAAGTAAGAACTTAGAGGAGAAAACAGAAACTTCAGAGCTAAGTATCACCAACAGAATGCAAGAGATAGAGAAAAGAATTCCAGGTGTAGAAGATACAATGGAAGAATGTGATGCAACCATCAAAGAAAATATTAAATCTAAAAAAATTCCTGACATAAAACGTCCAAGAAATAAAAGGATGAGAAGATGAAACCTAAGGATAATAAGAATTGAGGAAAGAGAAAATGCCTGGCTCCAAGACCCAGAAAATATTTTCAACAAAATCATAGAAGATTATTTCCCTAATTTAAAGAAAGATGTGCCTATACACATATAAGAGACCTATAGAACACCAAATAGAGTAGAGCAGAAAAGAAAATCCTCCCACCACATAAAATCAGAACACTAAATGTACAGAACAAAGAAAAAATATTTAAAAGGCCAAGCAACACACAATGGAAAACCTGTCAGAATCACATCCAACTTTTCAGCAGAGACCATAAAAGCCAGAAGGGCCTGTACAGATGTCTTGCAAACCCTAAAAGACCACAGATTCCAGCCCAGATTATTATGCCCAGTAAAACTTTCAATAACCATAGATGGAGAGAACAAGATATTCCATGACAAAAACAAATTTAAACAGTACCTATCCACAAATCCAGCCCTACAGAAGATACTAGAAGGAAAACTCCAACTTAAGGAGGGTAACTACACCCATGAAAACAGAGGAAATAGATAACTTCATTTTAGCAAGACAAAAATTATAGAAGCACACAAACACACTACCATAATCAACATCAAAATAAAAGACTTTATAGTTACTGCTCAGTAATCTCTCTCAAAATCAACAGTCTCAACTCTCCCATAAAGGGACACAGACTAACAGAATGGATGCTTAAACAGGACCCAGTATTCTGTTTCATACAAAAAACATACCTTAGCCACAAAGAAAGACATTACCTGAAAGTAAAGGAATAGAAGAAGGTCTTCCAAGCAATGGATCACAAGAAGCAAGCTTGAGTGGGCATTATAACATCTAATAAAATAGACTTTCAACCAAAATTAGTCAAATGAGATGAGGAATGACAGTTCATATTCATCAAAGGAAACCTCAACCAACATGACATCTCAATTCTGAACATCTATACCCCAAAATACAAGAATACCCACATTTTTAAAAGAAACATTAATAAATCTTAAGCCACATATCAATCCCCACACATTAATAATGCTAGACTTCAATGCCCTTCTCTCACCAAAGGATAGATCAGCAAGAAATAATGACACTAACAGGTGTCATGACTCAAATGGACTTAACAGATATCTACAGAACTTTTCATCCAAACACAAAAATTATACCTTCTTCTCAGTACCTCACAGAAATGTCTCCAAAATTGGCCATATAGTAGTAGGTCAAAAGCAAGCCTCAACAAATACAAAAAGATTGAAATAATATATCATATCCTAAGAGACTACCATGGATTAAGCTGGACCTCAACAACAACAAAAATTACAAAAAGCCTATACACACATGAAAACTGAACAGCTCTCTACCCAATGGTAACTGGATAACATTAGCAATAAAGAAAGAAATTGGGGACTTCATAAAATTCAATAAAAACAGAGGTAAATATACCCAAATTTATGAGACACAATGAAAGCAATGCTAAGAGGAAAGTTTGTAGCACTAAGTATCTTCATTAAGAGATTGGAAACATCTCATACGAGCAACTTAAGGGCACAATTGGAACCTCTAGAAAAAAAGAAGCAGAGAAACCCAAGAGGAGTAGATGGTGAAAATAATCAACATCAGTGCTGAAATGAATAAATTAGAAACAAACAGAGCAATTCAAAGAATCAACAAAACCAAGAGAAAATCAACAAGATAGACAAACCCTTAGCCAAACTAACTAAAAGGCAGAGAGACATTATCCAAATCAACAAAATCAGAAATGAAAAGGGAGACATAACAACAGACACTGATGAAATCCAAAGAATCATTAGGTCTTACTTAAAAAACATACACCACAAAATTTGAAAATCTAAATGAAGTGAACAATTTTCTTGATAGATTCCACTTAACAAAGTTGATTCAAGAACAGGTAATTAAATTAAATAATCATATAGCTTCTGTAGAAATACAAGCACTCATCAAAAGTCTCCCAAACAAAAAAATCCCAGGGCCAGATGGTTTCAGTATAGAATTCTACCAGATCTCCAAAGAACAGCTAATACAAATACTCTTCAAACTACTCCACTAAATAGAAACGAAAGGAACATTAACAAACTCATTGTATGAGGCCACAGCAGCTTGATACCTAAAACAAAGGACCAACAAAGAAAAAATTTCTGACCAACTTCTCTTATGAACATTGTTGCAAAATACTCAATAAAATATTCACAAAACTGAATCCAAGAACATATCAAAGATCTCATTTACCATGACCAAGTAGGTTTCATCCTAGGCATGCAGAGATGGCTCAATATATGAAAATCCATCATTGTAATCCACCATATAAACAAACCAAAAGAAAAAAACCACAGGATCATCTCCTTAGATGCCAAAAAAGCATTTGACAAAATTCAACACCCATTCATGTTTAAAGTCTTGGGGAGATCAGGGAGACAAGGCACATACCTAAATACAATAAAGGCTATATACAGCAAGCTGATAGGCAACATCAAATTAAATAGACAGAAACTCAAAGAAACCCCACTAAAATCTGGGACTAGAAAAGAATGCCCACTCTCTCCATGTTTCTTCAATATAGTACTTGAAGTTCTAGCTAGAGCAATAAGAAAACAAAAGGAGATTAAGGGGATCTATATAGGAAAGGAAGAAATCAAAATATCACTATTTGAAGATGATATAATAGTGCACATAAATGACTCCCAAAATTCCACGAGAGGACACTCATAACTGATAAACACCATCAGCTGGCTGGATACAGGATTAATTTTAAAAAGTCAGTAGCCCTCCTGTATACAAATGACAAACAGGCTGAGAAAGAAATTAGGGAAACTACACCCTTCACCCTATACAAATAATATAAAGTATCTTGGTGTAACTCTAATCAAGCAAGTGAAAGTCTTATATGAAAAAAACTTCAAGCCTCTGAAGAAAGAAGTTGAAGAAGATATCAGAAGATCGAACGATCTCCTATGCTCATGGATCAGGAAGATTAACATATTAGAAATGGCCATTTTACCAAAAGCAATCTACAGATTCAGTGCAATCTCTATCAAATACCCACACATTTTTTTTACAGACCTTGAAAGATCAATTCTCTACTTCATATGGAAAAATAAAAAACCCAGAATAGCTGAAACAATCCTGTACAATAAAAGATCTTCTGGAGGAGTCTCCATCCATGATCTCAATCTGTACTATAGAACAACAGTAACAAAAATGACATGGCACTGGTATCAAAACTGGCTGGTCGATCAATGGAATCAAGCCGAAGACCCAGAAATAAACCCACACACCTATGAACACTTGATTTTTGACAAAGAAACCAAATTCATAGAATGGATAAAAGATAGCATCTTCAACCAGTGGTGTTAGTCTAACTGGATGTCTACTTGTAGAAAAATGACAAATAGATCCATATTTATCATCCTGCAAAAAACTAAAGTCAAAGTGGATTAAACACCTCAACATAAAACCAGACACACTAAATCTGTTAGAAGAAAAGGTAGGGAAAAGCCTTGAACTCATTGGCACAAGAGACAACTTTATGAACAGAACACCAATACTTCAGGGTCTAAGATCAGCAATTAATAAATGGTGCCTCATGAAACTGAAAACTTCTGTAAGGCAAAGGACACTGTCAACAGAACAAAATGATAGCCTACAGACTGGAAAAATATCTTTACCAACCCTATATCTGACAAAGGGCTAGTATTCAAATTACATAAAGAGGTCAAGAAATTAAACATCACCAAACCAAATTATCCAATTAAAAATGGAGCACAAAGTTAAACAGAGAATTCTCAACAGAGGAACATTGAATGGCCAAGAAACACCTAAAGAAATGTTCAACATCCTTAGTTATCAGGGAAATGCAAATCAAAATAACTTTGAGATTCCATCTTACACCTACCAGAATTTCTAAGATCAAAAATTCAAGTGACAGCATGTGCTGGTGAGGATGTGGAGAAAGGGGAATACTCCTCCATTGCTGATGGGAGTGCAAGCTTCTATAGCCACTTTCAAAATCAATCTGGTGCCTTCTCAGAAAATTAGCAATAGTGCTACTTCTAAACCCAACTATGCCACTTCTGGGCATATACCCAAAAGATGTGCCACCATGAAACAGGACATTTGCTCAATTATTTTCATAGCAGCTTTAATCATAATAGCCAGGATCTGGAAACAACCTGAATGTCCCTCAACCAAGGAATGGATAAAGAAACTGTAGTACATTTCCACAATGGAATATTATGATTCAACTATCAAAAACAAGAAAATCTTGAAATTTGCAGGCCAATGGATGGAACTAGAAAAGATCATCCTGAGTGAGGTAATCTAGACCCAGAAAGACATTCATGGTATATACTCACTTATATAACTGGATATTAATCCAACATAGATGTGCTCTGAGAGACTCCACCCAGTGGAGCATCCAGACAGACACTGGGACTCGATGCTGGACTCTGGGCAGAGCACTGAGAGTAATATGAAAGAGTAGGGTGATGGAAGTACCTAGGGGGTTCAAGAGCCCCACAAGGAGACCATCAAGGCCAGGGGATCTGGACCCAGGGGGCCTGCACAAACTGTTGCACCAACCAAGGACAATGCATGCATAGAACCTAGCCAATGGACAGCTCATTTTCTATTGCTATGGCGGAAGTGGAGACTGCCTCTGACATGAATTCTAGTGTCCTCGATTTGATCACTTCCCTTTGGTAGGGAGGCCCTGCAGGCACACAGAGGAAGGGGATGCAGACTATCTAGATGAGATCAGATAGGCTGCAGTCATATGGTGGAGAAGGAGGCCCACTTCTGTCAGAGGTCTAGGGAAGGGGAATAGGGTGGAAGAGGAAAGGAGGGTGGGAAGGGGAAGATACAAGTGCATGGAGGACAATGGATGTAATCTGGATAAATTATAATAAATTAAAATTTTTAAAGAGATAAAACAATAGCAATGAAGAATGATTTAGTTAAGTGTACATTAGTTTCACTCTGCAGACTCAGCCTTACTTTCCTTTCTTTTTCTTCTGTCTGTACAAAATATGTGAAAAGTCTTGTACATATTAAAAAACACTAATGTATGTATGAATAGTGATATACAGTGTGTAAGTGTCATTGTTTTTGGAAATGGGGAACTGTTGACAAGATGTTTTTAATTAATGTAGCCAAATAAGAAATGTGAAAAGAAAAGAAGCTAGTTACCAAAGGACAATATTCTTCACGTCAACTAAATGATGCATTAAAATAAAATATATTCACAGAAGTAAATAGTAGAATGGTGTTTGACAGGAGTTTGTAGGCAGAAGAAAAGAGGTAGTTACTGTCTACTTTTCATAAGGATTGAATTGAACAAGAGGAGTAAGTCCAGAGGCACTGCTATGTAACATGGAGCCTACAATTAACAATGCTGTGTTTAGAAATCTGTTAAGAGGTTCAAACTCATGCTTTGTGTACTTATCACAATACAGTAGAGAAAAGTTAAACATTAGACTGTCTTTCCTATGGAAATGAAAGTGGTCACACTATTATAAAGATGGATATATCCTCCAAGCTATCCTGGACACTTCTATCTCTCACTAAGTTCTCTTCAAGACTTAAAACTGTTTTCAGTTCATTGAAATTACACATGTAGTTTTATAAGTGGGTTCTGGCAGGGAACAAACAACACTCAAAAAAAACATTTGGTTGTGTGCACAAGATCAAGACAGTGAAAATTCATCATGGAGGAAAGAGGAGCTCCCAACATCCCAGCTCTAGTTGAGGATTTATTATCACTTGATGGATTTGGGGGTGGAGAGAGTCAGTTGTTTTCAAAAAGCCATGGCCACTGTTAGATGGATCATGCTCCAGTGGATGATTATACACCCATGACTATATAGGCGGCAGAAATTGGACTTGGTGAACTGAAGAAGGTAAAAAGAAGATACAAAATTGGGAAGGAGAGAGGCACGAAGGATGTGGCTCTAGAAAGAATTAAGGGGAGGGGAGAGATTGAATATGATCAAAATACGCTTAGTTCATGTATTAAATTCTCAGAGAATTACCAAAAATATAATAAAAGTAAAAAAAAAATAAATAAGGATGATTTACAGGTAACTGTTTAAGGAGGGTGGAAGGAGGCTGTGGCAGCCTGCCCGTGTTCTGGTTTGGTAATGGGGTGCCTTTAAGATATCCATATAGATTGGAAAGGGCACTGCTGGACCCCTAAAAGAATTACACAGGCAAGGCCACCTTGAAAAATCCAGGGTCTGTCTGTAGACTCACATGGCCAGACCAAGTCAAACCTGCAAGTCCTTGAGTCAGAGGAATGAATAGTCTGACTTCTTTCCTGGTGTCCTCCATAAAAGAAACAGGAAAAGAACCAGAGGGCAAAAGATCCTGTGGATATTTTTCCACATAGAAAGACAGGAGGAACAGAATGAAAAGGTGGTCAAAAGAGAAAATGGACAAGATTCACTAACATAAAAACCATCAGAGGCCACACTGAAATTAGAAGCATCTAAAACGTACATGGGCTAATCCTGTTATTTTAGAGGTGAAAAAGGCAACATGCTGAGAGGTTGTGATTTACTGCAGTTAAGATCCATTAAGGTCCAGAACACCTTGCTCATTTCACATTCCTAATATCTAGCACACTGTCTGGCTCATAGTAGGTGCTCAATAAATGTTAATTTCACAGCGTTAATGGAATCAAATCAGATTATAGAAAGCAGAGGCCCAATCTAAGCACTAGTGTGTCCATTGGTGATGGTGCACCACCACCTCCAGATATTATTTTAATTCTCAAACACCAGACAGACTAGAAATTGAACAATATAACTTCCCTTTCCACTCTCAGCCCCCACCCACCATAAGTGATAAAAGTCAGAAAGCAGGAAAAAAGAAAACTAAAGGGTCTGAATGATTTACCAAACGTGTAATTAGCCTCCAATTAGATCTGAAGAGGCTGCCGCCTTCTCCTGTTGAATCTTTTAGTACCAAGCATATTGAGTGCTTTGTCATGCCTTCACCGCAGCACAATACCCAGCCCCGTGCTGAAGCTTTCTCATGTTTTGAAAATGAATCCATATTTCTAATGCCAGTTTTCCTTCTCTCTCTCTCTCTCTCTTTTTTTTTAACCCCCCATTTGTAAATGATTTATTGTGGTAGCAAATCAGATCATGATAAGATAAAGCTTTTTAGAGGTCATTAAAGAGTTTGGGGGAAGTTCCTACAAAGACGCTCCAGTGTCGCAGTGTCTGGACGATAAGGCAACTTAACAATTTATGTCAAAGTTTGCAAAATGTGTTTGTCTGATAAACAGTTTGCTCTGCGAGCATCAATCATACTTGCTCTCCGTGGTGTGTTGTATTTTTCATGAAGTGAACTTTAGTGACTTTGCCCATCTCCACTTTTTTTTTTTTTTTTTTATGAGATTGCAGCATGCCAAGCGGAGCTCCCCATTTCCTTTCTGCCAGGCAACTTCTCTGGATATCTTATCATAGCTGCCATAGCACAGGGGGCCAGTGTGGACTACCTCAACAAGCATGGGAGGAAGGAAAAACTGCAGGAGCTATGTCATAAAGAAGAGACAAACAGTCTTTGCATGGATGAGGACACTAGAAGGCCAGGGACTAAAGAGATGAAGATGACTGCACACTTACGCACACTTACCTTACGTGCGAGTTACTAGCTGGTATACAGATCAAATGGGTACAACATTTTGTGAGGGCCTAAGTGTGCACAAGAGTAAGGTTCTGGATACAGCAAAGAACCCAAATCCCATTCTCAGCTCAGGTCTTTGCATTTTCTCATTAACAATATGGAGGTGACAAGACCTGTCTCCACCCCCAGTGTTATATTGAGATCAGACACCACAAGGCAGTTGAGACCATCTTGTAAGCAATGTCGCTGTGCAAATATAAGCTGTTGTGCTAAGTGTTGACTTAGGCAAGAGGATGTATTTATTGTTCGTTAGTAATTAAAAAAAATAGTAAGATAAAATGACTCAAGACCGCGGGACAACTTGGTTCGTATATACATTCGGCTTTCTCAAATCTTACCATTTCAGAGGCATTTGCAACTGCTTATAAATCACTTCTCAAAATTGCCCTGAGCCAAAATGATATTTCTGAGCGCGTGTTAAAAGCCTGTAAGTGCTTCTGTTCTTGAACAAAGTGAAATCAGGTTACGTTAATAGAAGTATTAATTAATTTGCTCTAATTTTATTCAGCCAAATTAGCATTACTGAAAAGTCTTTCCCATCCTTGAGTACTCTAAAGTGCATGAGGCTTTGAGACGGGGTGGGCTGGGGGTGGGGGGCTCCAGCTGCAGCACCTAGCAGTGCGTATGTGGAGGGGGGGGTTATTGTCTAATTTGGAAACCTGAGCTGTTACTTGGAAGTGCTGTGGGGTGTGTTATAATGAAAATACCAATCCACATTAGCCACGGTTGCCATAAGCAAAAATCTTAATATCTTGGCCAAACCTACTTAAGGTTCATGTAATAAACCCACATTCCTAATTTTATTAGTGATGTGCCAAGTTAAGCACTTTGCTGGCCTTTGGACAGATTTATAGCTTGACTGTGCAGAATTAGTGGTGACTGACAAGAGGACATTGTTTTATAGGATGCTATTTAGATAAAAAACCTGCAGGGTGTTTCTGTAATGTTGTCACTTCAAGTCCAAACAGGAAAAAAAGAAATGTGTATTAAGGAGGACTCTTCATTAGCTTTTATGAGTTTAATGTAGTGTAGTCAAACGCTTCCTTATAAGGCAAGACATGCTAATGTACAGAGACAGCATTATTGCTGCTCCATGTTTCGGAATAAAATGATCTGTGGTATTATATAACCTGAGAAAGCTCCACGAGTTAATATTTGCTAGCACTTAGAGTGGTGAGTGGTGCATAGCAAACCAAAGGCCACTCCTAGGTCTATTAAGTAAGCTGAAAACAAAACTGAACTCAGCTGTGATCAGTTCACAGGGTATCCCTATATGTTTACAAAAAAAAAAAAAAATTACCTTTTACGGTATCAAGTCTCTTCTTGGTAGCCTGCTACCCTTCCTCTGAGTGCCACCAGGCCTCCCCATTCAGGGGACGTGGTCAAATATGGGGCACCAGAGTTTGTGTGAAAGTCAGACCCCACTCTCCACTCAACTGTGAGGAACATCCTGTTGGCACCAGGCAAGGACAATATAGGCAGTAAACCTCGAACCCCTACTCAGATCCAGCAAAATGTTTCTTTTTTTCTTTTTTTTAATACAGGGGGAGGAGGTCCCCCTCAGTCACAGTCATAGGGGAGGGGAGTAAGGGGAAAATGGGAGGGAGGAAGGAATGAAAAGATACAAGGGATGGGGTAACAACTGAGTTGTAATATGAATAAATTAATAAAATATATTTTAAAAAGAAAAAGAAGGTAAATACAAAATTGTAGAGTTTAATGTGTAAGCTTAATTTTTTATTAAAAAAAAAAACCCTAAACACACACACAAATTAACTTTTGCCCACCTTTACCTTCTTAATCAGAATTTTCTTGCTAGTGGGGTTTTCTCCCACAGTTTGTAAAATCCAGAGATCTCTTATTTTACAAGGAGAAAGACCAGAGCTTTCTACTTATCTGGGGCATAGCCCTGACCTTCCTGCTGGGGTTTTGTAGTGAAAGCAACCTGCCTGTGGGTTTTGAGGGACCCTGCTAGCTTCAGAAAGGTTTTGGTGCAGATGTGGAATTTGGGGCCTCATTGTACCTCACTGGCAACAGCTGGTTGACTTTGTGAACAAAGACCTTGGCAGCTCTTCTGATTTGGTTACAAGTCTTCCTTGGAAACTAAAGCCAAGGTCTACAAATATGGTTTCTCCTTAACCTTTCTCACTATCAAACATGGCTGCTTCCTTCTACAAACTAACCTTACCTTCATTGTTTGGGATTAAAGGTGTGTATTAGGGTCATCTCGTTATTCCAGCCCTATCACACTGTAATCCAGAGCATGTCTGCATTCCCGATGGATCACATAGACCTAGAAGATCTTTGGATATGATCCCTTGCCAGGACAATGATATTTCTCGATTAAGTGAGAGAAACAAGGGAGAATGGGGAAATAGAAGGATCCAGAAGGTCCTAGAAACCTACAAGTCGAACATTATGATGGAAAGATCTGGGCCCAGGGGTGCTGCTCAAACTGTGGCACCAGCCAAGGACAATACATGCAGTAAACTTCAAACCCCTACCCAGATCTAGCCAATGGACAGGACATTCTTCACAGTTGAGTGGAGAGTGAGGACTGACTTTCACACGTACTCTGGTGCCTCATATTTGACCACGTCCCCTGGGTGGGGAGGCCTAGTGGCACTCAGAGGAAGAATAGCAGACTACCAAGAAGAGACTTGATACCCTATGAGCATATACAGGGGGAGGAGGTCCCCCTCAGTCACAGTCATAGGGGAGGGGAGTAAGGGGAAAGCGGGAGGGAGGGAGGAATGGGATAACAATTGAGATGTAATATGAATAAACTAATAAAATATATTTTAAAAAACAACCAAAAAAAAAAGTTTTGTCTATACTTGTGTCCTTACTTTGTTGCTGGAATATCTGCCTATAAAACCTGATTTCCCAAAAACTTTGGGTGTTATACCACAAGTCTTCCTTGAATCACCCAGGAACTAAAGCCACTGATGCTGCTTGTTTAGAAGGTTACATAGGAAAACAAAATAGTGCCTGGCGTTGAGCAACTTTCTAAGAAGTTTGAGCTTAATGAAGCATTTTGAATAGGGGGAGGGAAAAGGTGCTTTTAAAATTTTTTTGTTTTTGAGAACTTGTGTTAGACCAGACATGTTGCCAGCTTTGTTTTATTGGCTTGGTTACAATCAAGGCAGGCACAGCCTGAGTTTAGCATGTGCAGATGTGAATATGGGAAAATGATTTGCATTTCTCTGATGACTAAGGAGGTCGAGCATTTCTTTAAGTGTTTCTCAGCCATTTGATATTCCTCTATTGAGAATTCTCATCAGAATGGCTAAGATCAATAACTCAACTGACACCACATGCTGGCGAGGATGTGGAGAAAGAGGAACACTCCTTCATTGCTGATGGGAATGCAAACTAGTACAGCCACTTTGGAAATCTATCTGGCACTTTCTCAGAAAAATGGGAATAGGGCTTCTTCAAGACCCAGCTATTCCACTCCTTGGAATATATCCAGAAGATGCTCCAGCACACAACAAGGACATACGCTCAACCATGTTCATAGCAGCCTTATTCATAATAGCCAGAACATGGAAACAGCCTAAGTGTCCCTCAGTAGAAGAATGGATAAAGAAACTGTGGTACATTTACACTATGGAATACTACTCAGCTATTAAAAACAAGGAATTTCTGAAATTTGTGGACAAATGGATTGAACTAGAAATTATCGTAATGAGTGAGTTTACCCAGAAGCAAAAAGAGTTAAATGGTATACACTCACTTATATCGAGACACTAGTCCAAGGGGTACGTCCCCATGAAAAACTACCTACCAGGAAAGTGGGTCAGAGGGGTGGACATCCTATTGAGACTTTAGGTGTGAGAAGCCTGGGAGAATGAGGAAATAGAAGGATCCAGAGGGTCCTGGAAAACTACAGGCGGGTCTGGGCCCTGGGGTCCTCCTCAAACTATGGCACCAGCCAAGGAAAATATAGGCAGTAAACTTCGAACCCCTACCCAGACTAGCTGATAGACAGGACATTCTCTACCGTTAAGTGGAGAAGATCTGACTTTCACACAAACTCTGGTGCCCCATATTTGACCATGTCCCTTGGATGGGGACGCCTGGTGGCACTCAGAGGAAGGATAATAGGTCACCAAGAAGAGACTCGATACCCTATGAGCATATATAGGGGGAGGAGGTCTCCTTCAGTCACAGACATAGGGGAAGGGAATGGGGGGGGGGAAGCGGGAGGGAGGGAGGAATGGGAGGATACAAGGGATGGGATAACAACTGAGATATAATTTGAATAAATTAATAATAAAAAAGAAAAAAAAGAATATGGGGAGTGAAGTCTTGAAAGCCATCAATGTATCTGATGTCCTTTGTTAAGATCCCTGCCTCTGCACTGTTTGTCTGCTACAATATTCAAATTTTAATGTGTAGTATATGCCTATGCATAAAGACACTTGTATCTATTAGTCTTCTGTTGCTGTGGAAAAAAAAAATGCTCAAGGTAGGAGGACTACAGCTCCAGAGGGATTACAGCTCCTTGTGCTACAAAAGACACAGCAACAGCAGGAAGCGCCTGGAGGCAAGAGCAGGAAGCTGGCTAATCACACAAAATCCACACACGGGAAGTGGAGAGAGAGGACAGGAAGTGAGACCAGGCTGGAAAACCTCAAAACTCAACCCCAGTGATGTACTTTCTTCAGCAGGGATCCACTTCCTAAATGATGTAACTTTCCCACCAGCCGGAGACCAAGTGTTCAGAGACGTGCCGCCAGGGTTATCTATGCATCTACATATATCTCCATAAGTGCGCCAATGGTGGAAATGAATGTGATTGTGATGCTGGCGTTAAAACACTGCTCCGGGGCACTGCATTTTTAACTTTGGTTATGGGTGTCTTCATTTCACAGCGTTTTCGTGTGATTCTAATGCTTTGATTCCCAAGCAGAAACTTAGCTCTCTGAATTTGGGGTTGAAAGGCAGTCCCCACTGCTACATAATAAGGCTGTGGCTTCTCCTCCCCTCCCTTCACCTCTCCCCTCCTTTTCTGCCTCCCCTCGCCTTCCCTCTGTAACCTCCCCTACTCTTAGCCTGTACTCTGGTCCTCCCTTCCCCTTTCTAAGTCCGAGATGGCAGATGAGCCTTCTGCTCTCCTTCTCTGCTTCATTAAGTGTCCTGCTTGCTTTTTGAAGCCTGGATGAAGTCACGTGTCTGGGCTGCCACCTCTAATCCCATTTTCCATTTGTATATTGGATTTTGCTAACCACTTTTTAAATAAAAATACAGCATGATTCTAATGTACTAAGGAGTTCCAGGGATAACCATATAATTTCAAAATGATACTGATTTTGTTTATATGCAGCATAATCTTTTACAGTCCTGCATCTTTATTTGAAGCATTGCAAAGTGGATTTTTATGAAAGTATTATAAAGGACTCCTTGTTTCTCCATAACAGATCTGAACATTAACTGATCAGAGTTCAGATAAATAGTCTTTACTCTCCATTAAAATATTAAAAAGCCTTTGGTAAGAAACTGGCATAAAGATCCTTCATTCTTGTTTAATGAACACTTGTTGGCAAGTCTAACACTTTAATAGCTTCATAGAATGAATTTTGTGTGTGCATCCTCCATTTCCCTGTCAGACACTTGTCCAGGTGCTGAGAATTTATTGGGAGAAGCATATTTTTGCTCATTAGTTTTGTATTTGATTACAGAATAGTAAAATATGAGCCACCAGGTCCCCGAGGCATAGCTGTGTACACTGAGATTAGTAATTGCATGTCATCGTGTTCCGTTGGAATTTATACGGTCAGATGGGATAGGTGCTTCTTAAAGAGGTTTAAAAGCAAAGCAAATTTGTATTTAATCTTTTTTTCTTTTTTCTTTCTTTCTTTTTTTTTTTTTTTTTTCAGCTATAGTCTTTCTAATAGAGAAAAACTCCGGCTGACCATATATTTTAAACAGTTTTAATTTTTTTCTTTTCTGCTTCTTTCGCAGATGAAGCATATCAGATTTTCATGCTAACGACTACTAAGAAATCAATGCCTACAAGGCAGATATGACATAGAACCTGTCAACAGAGGCTAGTTTTGCCCACATTCCAGCAGGCACAGTGATGGGGGATGATGATCGGTGTAGACAAGTCTTGCCATTCCAACAAGAAGCTTAAAGACAAAATGGAAATTACAGGGGAGGATCTTCAAGAGATACTCACCCCCGCCCAAACTACAAAGTGAGGTGGAATCTTTCACAGCATGAAGACTTTTGTTTGTCCCCTTAAACAAGTTATAGGTTTGCGAGCTGAGCTTGTAATTCTTTAAAGTTATGCCTGCAATGAGAAATTATCATTTTTGTTGTTTTGCTGTATAGCAATAAAAAAAGGAGCCACATTAAGTCGGTGATTCTGCTATAGCTTGTGCTCTGGTTAAGCAGTGCCAATCACGCCGTGCTCTTTCCTATAAAGATGCTCATAAATGCAGTTTCCAAAACAGAATCTAATGAGGTACTTAATGGTCACAAAACTGGCACATTTGATAATTAATGTTCCTTACTAGGTTTTTCTGCTGAAGCAGCATAGTGATAAACAGTGGTGCAAGTTAACTAAACACATCCTTGAACCGTTAGTTAAAAATTAGAGTGCAGAAAGAAGTTTAAGAACACTGTTTCCTGAGGTGAACAAACACTTGACATCCTTCCAGAATCAACCAGAGAACTGTGCAAAAGCAAAGAAAGAGCATCTCCTCTGAGAAACAGCCAAAGTCCTCTTCTGCACACAGAGGCTTCCTAAGGGGCCGCTGTGACTTATCTGTTTGTGTTCTGATCCACTCAGAACACTAAGCTACTTCATGTCCAAGGTTCTAAGTTCAGAGAGTACATGCAGTTGATTGAGCACATCTGTGCCAGATACTTAATCATGTGTTTCCTCACCACATCTGGATAGCAACTCCATATACAAATTGTCCTATGCAGATGCTGAGGCCTGACAAAGTTAAATCTGCATATTTTATAAGAAGAGGCCATCTATGGGGATGCAATAGGCTATAAGGGAAGGATCATCCTTTTTTGCCTATGTAGTCTTTAAGTGAGTTTTCTGGTGACATTTTCATGCATGTATACAATGTGCTTTGATCATATTTACTGTCATTTCCACTTCAAGCTCTTCCTTTCCCTCTGGTAGCCCTTTCTTTTCCCAAATAGTCATACCTTGTTTGTTTCTTTGTTTGCTTGCTTGTTTGTTTGAAACATTGATTGCCTATGTAAAAGAAAACATACAATATCCGCCTTTCTGAGTCTGGCTTAATTTACTTAACACAGTTACTGGTCCATTTTCCTGGACATAACTTCATTGGTCTTTGTGGCTACATAAAGCACATCTTTTAAAAAACACTTTTTTTTATCATCCATGCATCTGTTGACTGATACCCAGACTGATTTTATAACTTGGCTATTGGGAATAGTTCTGTAATAGATGTGAGTGTGCAGACATCTCTGCTGTGTGCTGATATAGATCCCTCAGGTATATACCTAGAACTGGGACACCTACATCATGTGGTAGTTGTATTTTTAGGTCCACTTATTTCCACAGGTGCATTAATTTACATTCCCACAAACACTAAAGAGACCAAGCCCTTGAATAAATTTGAGGTCATCATCTTCTATTTATTTTGCGCTATGAAAGGCTTGGTCTGCTGCAGCCTTGGTTTTCTCATGTGCAAAAGCTACACTGTCTTACAGCACAGCGAATCAGAGATGTGGTCTATAATATTGGCTGGCAAGCAGTTCTTTTCTCGTGGAGCAAGCATGTGCACACGGTGCACACACCACGCCCCCAAGTCACCAGCAGGATGATCACTGAGGAACTCCTGGGCCTCGGAGCTCAGCACTCTTCCCGGACACGAGTCTGTCTTTTCTACTTGTGAGTTATGGATGGTTCTTGTCTCACTGCACACAAGGTAAATCTAGATTGCGGTGGATAGATACTTGAATCTTGAGATATGACACATAATGTTATGAGTACTTTTAATAAAAGTATATTCAAGTCCTTGTCGGCCTCATGACTCTTGGAGTGTATGACCTTTTGTGACCATTTTTATTAATTGTGTATGAAATTCTGTTGTTGACAACGCACACAGAAAGTAATCTCTCTTTTCCCCCAGTTATTAATCACAGAATCTAATTTGGGGAGTGTGGGTGTATGTGAAATTTTTGACATTATTTTGAGTAGTTCACTTGAACCCACTTTTTAATGGAGAACACTCTGTGTTAAAATAAAAAAACGTAGAAATGGTTGAGGAAGCAATGTGACCTAAGATCTTTGCTAAACAGTGCTTTAACAAAAGAAGAAAGAATTAGATATTGTCTTAAAACGACCACTTCTAGGTTTGGTTGGTTGGTTGTTTTGTTTGTTTGTTTGTTTATTTGTTTTGTTTTGTTTTGTTTTTACTTACATTGCATCAGTGTTTCATGGCAGGTGGACGTGTTTATTTTTTTATTGTTGTTGTTTGTAAGTTCCCATTGACTTCAAAGGGGGCAAGCCTACTACGAATAGTGTGCATTTCACAGCTTAGATTTAAGGGATTTGAGGGACTCAGAAAAGCTGAAAGATAATTGAATATTTACAGGTGAGGCATAGAGAGGATCAAAACAGCAAAGGGAGGCTCAAACAGGATTGTAGGGACTCCAGAGGCGCAGTGGGTGGATCATTGTAACAAGCAGAGGCTGAAGGAGTTACCCCCCCCAACATACACACACTTTGCCCCACACACCACCCCCACCCCCTCCAGGGCACAGTAACAATAAGAGGGAATTACAAGGACACAGGGGACAGAAAAGAGAGAGGACACAAGTAAATCCTGAGAATGCTGAGCTCTTCCTGGGCAACCTCATCTTTCCCTACAGACAGACTCAGTCTTACGTAAGGGACTCTCAGGACGGACCACAAATCCAGCGGCCTGTTGGGTGTCTCCATTGGGCAGGCCAGAGGGTACTTCACACTCCCCTGTAGCGACTTATGTGTTAGAGTTCCACAGGGAACGTCCCAGGTTCTGTTCCCTACTTAGAAACTTCAGGTCCCTAGATAGTATTTTTTTTTTTTCTGTTAAATTTTCTTGCTGAGCTACTAGTGCTGAAACATCAGTTGCAGGGTCTGCCTGACCTTCATGTTCCGCTTTGCTCTATATACTCTACCACCCTCAAGGTCACCCCTGCATCTTACCAGGTCCACATCACAGACATCCCACATCTGTCTTCCTTCCTGTCCAGAGAAGAATAATTACCTTACCCAATACAGAGCAGCGTCGTAGTCTGGATTTCTCCACGTGCACACGTTCTTTATCTCCTAGTCCAGCTTCTTTATCACCAGCTACACCTCTCATTCTCCTCTTCTTTCATGCGATTTAGTTTTTCCCCTCACTGCCATTTTCTGTGGAGTCATTACTTCCTCAGCCCTTGCAGCAGTCTCCTACCTGATGTTCCAGTCTGGTACTCCATCCTCTCCTCCCACTCATGATCCAAATGGTGGTCCTGAATATAAAGAAAAATCCATCAAATACGATTTTAAAATTTAGGTATTTCCCATTACCTTTACCACAGAGTCCAAACTCATGAAACCTGTATTTTTTCCCCTCTGATGCCATGTCATACTTTACTCCTCTATGACATTTTCTGACGTTCATCTCTTATGTCACTGAATTATTTGCATCTTGGTGCCAGCTTATACTATCACAGCAATCGCTTATCTCTTACAGTTCATGTGTCTGTCTCTTAGACTCCTCCCCTTCGATGCCAATCTTACAAACTGCTGTTCATCACGTCTCAGCTTGATTGTCACCCAGTTGCATGCTCTAAGATATATTTTGCTTTCCAAGAAACTCTTGATTTCAATCTCCATAGTCATGACATTTTTGTGGAACAAAGGAAGGAGAAAAGGAACAGGAAGAGAGGAGAGGAGAGGAGAAGGAAAGGAAATGCATCCTATCACACTGTAGAAGCAGGTTAAAGATGGAGGTTCACAGTCAAAATGTGATACTGGGGGAAGTCTGGCCCCATAAACTAAGCACAGAATACTTGTAAGATCAGTGCACTACAGATGCAAGAAAGGTTTTCTAATAAGGAGATGGAACTCCATGAATGAAATCCTATAGAAGTCTCTTAACTCAGTCAGGCTGCAGAATTACTGTCTTATACTTGGGGATACCAGGCTAGCTGAATAGAATGAGATTTTGGACTCAAAAAAAGATTAATAAATAGTAACTAGGACAATGAAAACCAGGTGCTAAAGAAACATACATTAATGAGTCAAAAACTGAGTTATCGCTGAGTCCCAGCTGCCAACCTCCCCACCCCCACCTTTACTGTGATGCTAAGCAGGGGCTCTCAAGCTGGGGCAACATAGGGCATGGTGCCATCACACTACAGCCAATGTGAATTTTATTAGGAGTAGGGTCTTCTTTGACTCCTGACTCTTCTCCTTCTTTCATTTTATCCAGTACAATCTAAAGAGTAACAGAGTGTTGTGTTCTGCTCTGCTTATACCATTTCTTATGCTTTGTCTTCAGAATCTCTCCTTGATATGTACAGACTTCCCATGTTTGTGAACTGGCAAAACATCCCTATTAATTATTGCTTAGTCAGCCCTCTCTTCACTGTGCATCCTTAACCCTTCTCTGTATTCTCGGCCATTTGTTTCATAAGTATTTCCCTATGTCAAGCTTGGCCATTTTTCCAATTTATATGGAGACACATTCAATGCAATAACTGCAGAAGATACCGTTCCAAAGTGTTGTACCCATCACCACTCACCAAAGTGAGCAGATTGCCACAGAGACATAGCCCCTCACCCTCTCTTAAAGAGGCTGGGCTGGACCGTTTCTCTGAGCAAGGCAAGAGAGCCTTCATACAAAGTATAATAAGCACCAAAACTTCTATCTACAGGATAGTGCTAGATTTCATGGCTTAGTGGCTACATGCAGCAGCATGTAACTAAAATAGACTAGAATCTCAATCTAATTTTCCCTAGAAAATTTTGGAAATGTTTCTTAACTTCTGTAGACTCTAGTTTCCCTATCTGTAATATGCCATGATGAGTAACTTTAAAAGCTATTGTAAGGAGAAAATATATGTGAAGACGTTAGCACAGTATAACATGTACATGTTTTAGCAGATGGGCTAGTAATTGTAGCATATGTGGGAAACTTTTGGGTGCAGGCTCTTCCCCAGGGTGTCTTTTTACCTGGGTTAAAAAAAAATGGACACCCTCTGAGTGGTAACAGGAGACAGAACATGTTTTCTAGAATTGGTGGATTTTAATTCTCTAATTTATAGTGTTCTCCTCCTCCCATACCAGTAAGTCAAGATTCTCTGCCAGGCTCATTACTCTTTAGAAAAGCAACTAGTGTGAAATTCTAGGAAGTTTCTGTCACCTTTCAGTTAAGATCTTTGTTGACGTGTGTCATCCCTGGCTTAGATTCATGATTAAATATAATCCCCTCCTCAACTCAGACCAAAGCATGTTGGAAGGGAACTACAGATGGAAACACAAGGAGGTCTGATTTACCCAAAAGCGTCTCAGCATTGACAGCCTGTGTGGTTCTCACACTTGGAGCCTCTTGTTCTTTTCTATTGTCGTACCAAACTGATAAGGTAAGTTGGTACCCAAGGGGAAAGAAAGGCTTATTGTTTTATAGACACTACAACTAAGTGACTGCAAATGCTGAGCTTCTTCATCCTGGGTCCACAGTGGGCAGTATAGTATGTAGATGCCCAGAGCTCTATGGTTATCCTTCTGGCAACTGTATCCTACCAGTTTTGAATTTGAAACCAGCATTTCTGGATTTAAATGTTGCTCCAATCTATTATGAACTATGTGTCATTACAAGCCTTGATATTACCTGTAAAGTGTGTATGGCCATCCACTTCAGAAGACAGCTGAGCACTAAGAGGCCACACAAACTGGTAAATGGGGATCTCTATTTGCCTCTGTTTTTCTCTGCGTCCCTGCAAACAGTCTCAGCTCCCAGTGTTTTAACTTGGATGTAGCACCCTGCACAATCCATGTACTGACAATGTGATGATCTTAGGAGTTGATACCTTTTAGGAAGGGATTAAGCTGTGAACACCACTCCCTCGTGAATGAAGGTAAGATCTTCATCTGAAAGACTTTGCTTGGCATGAGACCATCAGCTGCCTCGCTTGCTCCTCCAGTGTCTTCCTCATCCCACCTTATACCTCATGACCACACAACACTAAGACCCCCATCTGTTTCTTGTTCCTTGGCATGGAACTTCCATTGCTCAGAGTTGAGAGAAATAAAATCCAATTCTTAAATAAACAATTTGATCACAGTTATTTTACATTAGCAACAACAAATAGCAAACAGATTAAGATACTAGACAAGTCTATCTTGCCCATGAAGTTATTAATGATTATTGATACACTTGGTATGAAAATCAAATCCTCATCTCTCTGTTAAGTATCCACGTTAACTAAGAATGCCTTGTAAAATTGTATATCAAATATTTTTGAAGAATTGCTCCACCCAGCTTTACTTTAAGCTATTGTCTGATGTTTAGGAAGAACTGAAAACCAATATGCTGTAAGATATATAGATATACATATAATAAATATGTTAAATATATATAATATTTCCCACATATGTTACAATTACTATTATATATTATTTAATTTTTATATACAATAGATATAATATATTAAATATCATACAAAGTAGAGACCTCTTCCCCATCCTCAAAAAATAGATTGTTGAAATATTTACAAATTGTGTTCAGTCATACTCATCATTAAATGTGCTCCCCAATAAATCCTTACCCATTTCTGAAATGTCAAAATTATTTTCAAGAATCAATTTGGAAATTACCAAATGATTTCACTTCCTACCCAACCAAATTCAGTGGTTTGCTATCCAGAGCATTCAGAACAATTTCCGAAAGCCAGTAATTATTGACAATTTTTCTTTTTTTTTCTTTTGACCTATGACCAAACTGATAAAGATACTATTTACTTGTCTTTAAATAAACAGACAACCTCTGTCCTGATGGCTTGTATGGCTTTGTTCAAAAAGACAGGGCAGCCCTCAGACTCAGGTTAAAGGCCAGATCCCCCACTTGTGCAGGAGATGATGGGGAAAGACTCTGGGTCTTCATCTTCTCATCTACAAAAGAAAAGCATCCATCCCTTCATGAGTAACTGTGGTGACAGACATAGGTTAGACATGAAGAATTCAACACTGAGCCCAACACAAAAATGCATATGCCAGATAAAGAGAGAGACTGAACAAAAAGTCTACAGTGTGTGATGGCAAGAAAAACATTAGTGTCGAGGAAAACCACAGCAGGTTAAGAACATGGAGTGTTAAAGAGGATAGAAGTGAGCTGTTCTGCATGGTGGACACAGCTGGCATAGCTCTCTTTCTACCAAGTGACTAGAGAACCACACACATTGTGAGCAGAGGCTCGTGTGAGTTTTGCATTCATCATAGTAGATGAGTACTGAAAAAGTAAAACAAAAACAAAAACAAAAAATCCCAAAAACCTAATCAGTTAAATAAATACCCAGGAGATACCACAATTTTGGTCCTTAATGTAACCTGAAAGTGTTTGAATCTTGCTTTGCTATGAATGCCCAGCACATCAATTTCCTCCTCTGAAAAGTGGAGGTAGTACAGTATCTCCCTCACGGAAGGGCCTTGTGTGTTATGAGATAGCTCTTCCTGTGAGATGGTTATTACTTTACAGAAGCAGCCAGTGTTCTCCACTGAATTTTGCTAAGTACTTTCCCTCTTCTTCAGTCTGTAGAGACTATTTCAAATGCAAGGAAAATGGCTCTTGTGGCTATTCGGCTGTTGGTGAATGAAATTAAAGTCACTTCAAAATGCAAATGGATGGCTATTTATATGAGATCCACTGAACGGGAGGAAGAGAGACAGCTTGTTGGATGTGTCTTTCCTTGTTCCATGGCCTAGCTCTTTACGCAGCTGATTGGCCTATAAACTGTCACTTCTAGTCACAGATGGGTTTTAGCCTGGAATGTCAGGAGGGCATTCTGAGGATCTTGCTATTCTGTGATTCCACACTCACCTCTTGTGAGATTCACTTGAAACTGAACAGCATCGCATCAATTATCACTTCAGGAAGTAAATCAATTTCTCCTATGCAGAGCGAATGCAGCAACCCGAGTACCCCTTTTTTGTCTGGGATCACCAGAGGGTTATTACAGATGGTATTGAACTCATAAGAATAATGTGAGCATTGCTACAACAACAAAGCGTTTTATAAATATATAACCTTGTTTTTCTTTAAAATCCCTGAATAACTGTGAAGTCACATTGCTGGCTTAAGTGGGCTAGCTCTTCTCTCGACGCTGCCTCCACCTCTAAAAGCATGTATTCAGTCTCTGGCTTTAAAGTCAAGGCAATGTGGTGATTGACTGTGCTGACATAATTGTGTTAATGACAAGACAGGGAGGCTACATTGTTAGATAGGTCACTTATCATCACTATTTATTTAGTTGGCTCTCCCAAGTCTGAGTTATACTTTTTTATACATTGTGGTTAGAGCCAGTCATTTAAAGTGCTTCAGTGTTGGAACAACTTTCCTTAAAAAAAATCTCTTTTAGCTGCAGTTCGAGTGAAGGGGAAAAAAGACTTCTACACCATTATTAAAGAGAGTTCAGAGTAAGCCCTTGGTGAAAGATGCAAAGTTTGAGCTCTTAGGAAATGAAATCTTTGATCTCCAAAATGATTAGTGAAAACATTTTTGTACACAGGCCCATTTTTTCAATCTCATGTTCAAGAAAATAGTATGATTTAATCTACATAATACTTCTTTCTCAAGTCAACCTCTGTTGCTGGTATCTGGAACTGCCTTGGAGCCTCTGCTGAAAGCTGAAGGAAGGATCTGGAAAGCTGCCTATCTTCCTTGACATCAGAGCTGGTAGCCTGCCTGGAGAAGTGGCTTGCTGTATGGTGCTGCCATTGTGTTTGGGAGGACAGTACTTCAAAGTTATGAAATTCTCATGATCTCTCTTTTCCCATGAAAAATATGGGAGAATTAATTTTTTCCCTCTTTTTTTTTTATTAATTTATTCATATTACATCTCGATTGTTAGCCCTTCCCCTGTTTCCTCCCATTCTTCCCTCCCTCCCATTTCTCCCCTTCTCCCCTCCCCTATGTCAGTGACCGAGGGAGACCTCCTCCCCCTATATATGCTCTCAGAATATCAAGTCTCTTCTTGGTAAGTAGCTATCCTTCCTCTGAGTGCCACCAGGTCTCCCCATCCGGGGGACATGGTCAGAAAAGGGGCACCAGAGTTCGTGTGAGAGTCAGATCTCACTCTCCACTCAATGGTGGAGAGTATCATGTTCGTCGGCTAGGTCTTGGTAGGGGTTCGAAGCTTACTGCCTATATTCTCCTTGGCTGGTGCCTTAGTTTGAGGAGGACCTCAGGATCCAGATCTGCCTGTCATAAAGTTCTTCTTGTAGGTTTCCAGGACCCTGTGGGTCCTACTATTTCCTCTTTCTTCCATGCTACTCTTGCCTAAAGTCTCAATCGGATATCCTCTCCTCTGACCCACTTTCTTGGTAAGTAAAGATTTTCATGGTACGTATCCCTTGGACTAGTGTTTTGATATAAGTGAGTATATACCGTTTGTCTCTTTTTGCTTCTGGGTGAACTCACTCATTATGATAATTTCTAGATCAATCCATTTGTCCACAAATTTTGGGAATTCCTCGTTTTTAATAGCTGAGTAGTATTCCATCGTGTAAATATACCATAGTCCAGTCCTTAATGTTGACAATTAATAAATGGGACCTCATGAGGCTGAGAAGCTTCTGTAAGGCAGGAGACACTGTCAAGAGAACAAAGCGACAGCCTACAGAATGGGAAAAGATCTTCACCAACCCTTCATCTGACAAAGGTTTAATATCCAAAATATATAAAGAATTCAAGAAATTAAACACCACAAAACCAAACAACCCAGTTGCGAAATGGGGCTTGGAACTTAACAGAGAATTCTCAACAGAGAAGTATCAAATGGCCGAGAAACACTTAAAGAAATGCTCGTCCTCGTTAGTCATCAGAGAAATGCAAATCAAAACGACACTGAGATTCCATCTTACACCCATCAGAATGGCTAAGATCAAAAACTCAAATGATACCACATGTTGGCAAGGATGTGGAGAGAGAGAAACACTCCTTCATTGCTGGTGGGAATGCAAACTAGTACAACCACTTTGGAAAGCTATCTGGCGCTTTCTCAGAAAAATGGGAATAGGGCTTCCTCAAGACCCAGCTATCCCACTCCTTGGAATATACCCAGAAAATGCCCTACCACACAACAGGGACATATGCTCAACCATGTTCATAGCTGCGCTATACATAATAGCCAGAACATGGAAACAGCCTAAGTGTCCCTCAGTAGAAGAATGGACTGAGAATTAATTTTTTAAAGCAAAATATCCCTGAGTCATTGCACTGAGTTGTTGAAGCAATGGGGAGTCTCCCAAGCCATTCTGTGGATATATCAAGCATGACCTTTGGGATAAGAATGAAGAAGAAATATTCAGGTAGTCATCCCACAGGTTGAATACACTCTAGATGGGCTTATCAAAATGAATACCATGATGGAAATATTAGACTGATTGCTCATAGTTTCCTCAGATCCACAGGACTGGCTTATGTGATTATGCCATCTTTGATTTTTCTTGCAAATCTGGTGAGAGATTTTATAGCACAATGAATCCACTATTTCTGTGTTGCTGACTAGAAAAAGATGAGCATCTTTATCAGTCAACAGTCAGTGTGCTACTAGTTGTAGCCACTCTTTTTCCTCTTTTGTATGTCCTTGTCACCTTTTCTTTCCTTCTCTCATCTTTAGTTGTGACATTCATCATTGGTCATTGCTTTGTCTGGTGTCAGATACTTGGTGTAATGGGGCTTTTCCATTTGTGTGCTACAAATTATTTCACCAGTCTGTGCTTTTCTTTCCTCTCTACTAATCTACTATCAAATACTGGGTGGGAGGGAGTTTGTAATGTCAAATCTTTCATTTTCTTATGGATTTTCGTATTGAATTGCCTTTTTCCTATACTCAGGTTCTCTAATCTAGTCTAACAGTATTAATGTTTACTTCCGCATTCAGATATCTGATTCACCAGAAACAGATTTGACTACTTATTATGAAATAATAATATTCAAGTTTTTTGGGAAGAAGGGAGGTAGCTCATGCAGAAGTACATAGCATGCATGTGTAAGGATATGAGCTAGATTCCGGGATTCATGTAAAAGCTTGTTGGGAGAGCACACATCCATAACCAGAGGACAGGCTGGTGAAGCTCATTGGTCAGTAGTTGGGCTCCAGTTGGGCTCCAGGTTAAGGGAAAACTCCTGTCTTTAAAAATAAGATGGTTGATAGTTAACTCCAAAAATAAAAAATAAATAAATAAATAAAAATAAGATGGTGATCAATAGAGCGAGATACAGGTTGTTGCCCTCAGAATTTGTATGTGTGAGCACACACATGCACACATAGTCAACACATGCCAACCTGTGCACACACATACACACATACAACATGGAAGGGAGATAGGGAAAGAGGTATGGAAGAGAAGGGGGAGGACCACCACAAAGGGGCAATTATTAAGAGAGAGGGAATTTTTTCCCAAAATGGTTACCTGGCATTATCGTGGTGGAGACACCTCAGGTTTATGTAGTACTGCGTTGCATGCTTATAGGTCTTTTCTAGACAGTTAACTTCATGGTGAAACACTGTCTAATTCTAATTCAAATCACATTATGTGTTTTTCATAAGAAAACATATAACTATTATGTATCTTCCTTTAATATTCCTTAACTTATAGTTTTAAATCATTGGTGCTTTGTATACTCATATTGTCAGATATTTTTAAAGTTGCTTTTTTTTTCAGATTAGCCTCCTTCACTTAGCATTATGTCTATACAGTTCCTCTATTCCTTTCATGGTTTGATAGATCACTTTGTTCCATCATGGAATAATATTCCATCATCAAGTGGTATCATAGTTTATTTACTCATTTACCTACCTATGAACATCTTGGCTTTCTTCTGATTTTGAATAAAGCTGCTACAAACACCCAAGAGCAGGGTGTTTGGTTTTTTTTTTTAGTTTAGTTTTGTTTTGTTTTGTTTTTTGTTTGTGTGTTTGTTTGGGTGTGTGTGTGTGTGTGTGTGTGTGTGTGTGTGTGTGTGTGTGTGTGTGTGTGTGTGTCTACAACTCTTTTGAGTTGATAAAAGCCTGACTTCTAGGCCATCCAGTGGGAGGAGGTTTTGTAAGACATTGCTAACATTTTGCAAGGGCCTGACAAACTCTTTTGCAAAGTGCTGGATTGTTTGTCTTCTCACCAGCAGTAAGTGACAGCTCAGGACCTACTTTCTCATCAGCATTTGGTATTCAAAGAGTTTGGGAATTCAGGCACTGTGATGGGCATGCCCTCATATGATGTAATATGCTGATTTCCTGTTTGTGTATCTTCTTCTAGGAGGACTCTGTTACTGGTTGTTGTTTCGTTGTGTTTTGTTTTGTTTTGTTGTTGTCCTTATTTAGGTCTTAAATTTCTAAATGCTTAATAAAATTAGGAAAGTACTATTGACTTTTTTTTCTTCTCAGGACAGTTTGTTTTCGACTGGAACTATCTGTTCCTTGAATGATCTTTATGATCAGTTGATTCTGATGGTTTTAATGTGAAGGAAGTTTAATGATTTAGGTAATTTGTTAGTGTGTCCATGTTTATTCAGATTTCAATTCCCCTTTTAGTTCGTTATTCCTTGGAAATTTTTCTGGCCCATTATTTTCAAATCCATTTACATGAAGTGTTTTTACCACTACGCTGAATTCATTCTCTTTGCCTTCATGTCCTGGGTTTTGTTTATTATTTTTACCTGTGTTTTGCGCTTCTCTTTTTCTATTCAACTAATTTTACCTCCATGTTGAATGAATTTTAATCTTTATTTTGTTTATTTTTATCTTACTAATTTCTGCCATGACTTTTTAAACACTTCCTTCCTTTCCTGTCTTCCTTCCTGCCTTCTTCTCTCTTTGGTTTTGTTCTTATGCTCTCTCTGATCAAGAGCTAGATACCAGTTTAAAACTCTTCAGCCTTTTTCTCACAGAAACATTCAAGCCCACATACTTTCATCTATATGGCATCTTTGCCGCACTTGAAGTTTTTGTTACATAATATTTCCATTTCTTTTACCTTTTAAACATTTATAATGTTTAGTGCATTATTTAAAGCTATACTTTTAACTTTAAAATAACCTTTTAAAGATATTTTAATTTAAAATTAGTAAATAATTGCACTGTTGATAACATCTTTGGACAGAACTAAGGTTAAAGAAAGTGCCCAAATTTTTACTAAAAGTTTAATTTTTTAAAATGAGAATTAACAATAGCATCTACAATGCCATTTTACTTCTTTTTTGTTTTTTTGTTTTATTCCACTTTGTTGCCAAACTCAAAGCAAACCACCAACTTTAGCAATAGTGTTCATTATAAACCCTCAATAAACTGTTTGTTTTTGAAATTTCCTCATCCTTTATTCTTAAAATGTTTTTCTCCTCCCTCTCTCTTCTCTCTCTCTCTCTCTCTCTCTCTCTCTCTCTCTCTCTCTCTCTCTCTCTCTCTCTCTCTCTCACACACACACACACACACACACACACACACAAACACACACTCACACTCACACACATACACATACACAAATAAAAATAAAAATAAATGTGCCAAAAGACAGCACATTTCTTTGGTGAAATCCCAGTACCATTTGCTCCTAATCTATTTGCTATGGACAGCAATCTCTTAACCTTTAAACACTATCTTCCTAACTAGGCTACCAAATTCTTGCCAAATATATCTATTAAAACTATTACAGGTAATTGCACTCCAGAGCTTCAAAGTAAATCTCACCTGGTCATCTAGTTTGTTATTCCCTCCCCCATCATTTCTGACAAGCAAGGGCTCCCTCTGTCTACTCAACACTTCCTCTGGGACTTGCCCTGATATCTGCCACTTCTTCTAAGGGTGGGAATGGTCTTTGATCAAGGGAAGTCTCTGGGACTAACCCTGTCACAAGGGTCACATGGGAAGAAAGTGAGAGATGAAAGAAGATGACAGAAAGTCAGGAGAGTATGGCATAAAACCCGAACTGGCTCATGTCTTAATCCATCCATTCATCTGTCAGTAAAAGCATCTGCTCTAGTAGGCTCAGTCGTTTATGTGGGCAGAGAGTCACTTCTGCCAGCGGCACATTTCAGCTCCTCTGCCTTGAGGAGGAGGGATGGAGCAATGAGTTAAGTTCCAGTGCCTGCATCATTGCTTCATAAGCATCTTGCAGACTGGTGACCATAAGCATTTATCAAATCCAAAGAGGAGTGAACTAGAACTGAAGGGGTGAAATTGTTTCATTGACAGTGTTTCTCCTAGATTTCATGATCAAGTCAAGGCTAAAATGAGAAAATCCCACCAATGAAAACTAAGATCTTTGGGATTTCAGAAATAAACAAACAGAAGACCATGAGGCTAAGAACAAAAGGTAAATGGCATCACTAGTAGTGAAAGAGAATAGAATACTAAAATTAGCTAATGACGAATTCATTATTCACTGAATATTTATGATAATAATAGTAATAATTTACATACTATCTCCTAAGTTTTGAGTCCTCTTCATTTAGTAAACTACTTAATATTCATAGCTACCTCCAAATGTTATCTCTGATTTATAAATGGTACAACTAAGGCATAGAAAGATCAAGGGCCACATTTGCTGCTAGATGCCAGTTTCAAAACTCTAAACCAGGTAGACTTGTGACAGAATCCAAATTCTCCAAGTCATCTACAGTGGCTTCCTAAACCCCTGTGTATGTTTAAGGCATTTACTTAAAAAATACTGGGATCCACGAACATACAGTAGTGTACGTGGAAGATGCCCCGTAGACTGGTCTAATGTAGAGCCCAGTCCTTGCCTTCAAGATGATTACAGTGGGATTAAAGTGGCAATCCAGAAAGACCTAACTGAAATACATGATATAAGTCCCTAAGGACAAGGAGAAATTAGAGGACGTAAAAGACGGACCTTCCGATTGTAGAGGGTCAGACCAAATGAGGGAGATTATATTTCACCTAAGACCTACAAAGCAATAGCAATTGTTCAGACAAAGAGAATGAGAAGGAACAAGCCCGAGGCAAATAAAATAAATAAATAATACTCAAGAGCTCCTTGACATAAGAAGTGAGTTTTTCAAAAGGCTCAATATAGACCCTATAAGAGAAGCAAGGATAAAGAAAGGCAATAAAGCTGATACAGATCCACTCAGGAACTATTGCCAGACCTAGAGCCAACTAGACTAGAATTATTCATTGTGGCTTGACTATCATACATATTAGGGGGGAATGCAGCATGCAAAAGAAAAAAACTAGAAAAAGTCAGACTGTAACATGTCAGAAAATGTTATAAAGTTATATTGTTCAATAATTGGTCATGTAATTGTCACACACTTCCACTGTGCTCTAAGTACATACGTAATGCAAAAATTACACCTGAATCCCACGCATGAGTAGCTCAGAGGGCATATTATATATAGTTGGGCCAGACATCCCTCTTATGGTTACTTACGTCTCAGGAACTTTGGTAACAGTTTTCAAGACTTTGGTACTGTCCACCTCTAAGGAACAAAGTAATAAAACACCCAGGAGGTAGCTGTGCATTTGCACAGTTTTCTTGCTTAATTTGTTGAAAGTGAATTTTATCCTCTAAAATTCTATAACTTCTTTATGGTCATTAGCATGTGAGTCAATATAGATTTTCATGTCACTGCCAAATTGATGTTATTTTTCTTATATTCCTCTATTATTATAAGAATGAGCAGACTATTTGCGTTTACAACACATCATTTTCTTTGTTCCCCCAGAAAAATGTAAGCCATTAGGGAGCTTAAGCCATTTTAGATACTTGTTAAACGCAACGTATGTGTTTCTACTCTGTGGACTAAAGAAGATGGAGGTTCCTTCAAATGAAATTACAGCTTTTGAGTCAACAAAATTAATAGGAATACCACAAAAATTCACATAAATATGGTCTTAATTTTCTTTAATAGGAATACAAAAGTTAAGATAAGTGTGATGATTTGAATGAAAATTACCCCAATAGGCTCATAAGGATTGGCACTATTAGGAGGTATGGCCTTGTTGGAGGAAGAGTGTCACTGGGGGTGGGCTTTGGGCTTTTCAGAAGCTTGAGCCAGGCCCAGTGTCACTTTCTCTTCCTGCAGCCTGCTGACCAGGATGCAGAACTCTCAGTTACCTCTCCAGCACCATGTCTGCCTGCATGCCACCATGCTTCCCACCATGATGAATGGATTAAAGCGCTGAACTGTAAGCCAGCCCCAATTAAATATTTTTCTTTGTAAGTGTTGTTGTCACCATGGTGTCTTCTCATAGCAATGAAAACCCTAACTAAGGCAGTAAGGAGTTCTGAACTCTGATAGCCTCATTTATTCTGGTATTGAGAACACATGAAGTAGAAGTATTACAGGGTATATCACTTTCCCAGATACATTATAAAAAAACATTCATAGACCATTTTATCTATAAATATATATTACTTTTATATGTGCTTACATATACTATATACAATTATTTACATAAATTAATAAAATGCCATCGGGGGTACAAAACTATTTTTATAGCAACTATTTTTATTTATACAAATGTCAGAGGAAAGTCAAACATAACCATTCACTGATCTCACGTGATTTTTATGAAGCCTATAGTTTCTAAGCACCACGATGTGCCTATCACTGTCTAGGGCTCTGGGGATATCTGCTCTATAATGTGAAGTCACACACAGTATATATGGTCTTAAGAATAGACCACAAGGACACTTGCTCACCTATGCTCATAGAAGCCTTATTTGTAATAGCCAGAAGCTGGAAACAACTAAGATGTCCCCCAACTGAAGAATGGAAAAAGTAAATGGGGTATAGTTTCACAATGGAATACTACTCAGCTATTAAAAACAAAGACATCATGCAATTTTCAGGCAAATGGGTGGAACTAGAAAAGATCATCCTGAGTGAGGTAACATAAGCCCAGAAAGACATGTGTGGTATGTACTCACTTATAGATGGATATTAGACATAAAGTACAGGGTAACTATATTATAATCCACAGATCCAAAGAAGCTGGGGAGGCAGGGTATGGCAAGGAAAGGTGCTTGAGGTTCACTCAGAAGGGGAAAAATAGATATCTAAAGTAGATTGAATAAAGTAACTGGGTGGGAGAGGGGGTGGGAAGGGAAATGAGGATAGGGATCAGGTGTAGGGAGAGCTGAGTTGAGGGAACCCAGTGAGAAAATAGAAATCGTTGGGGGACATCTCTGGGACAGAGGAAGCTCCTAGTGCTCTATGGGGTGACCCTAGCTGAGACTCCTAGCAATGAGGGTTAAGGAGCCTGAAGTCACCACTTCCTGTAGCCGGGTGGGACTTCCAGTGGAGGGAGGGGACACCAACCCACCCATAAAACCTCCGACCCAAAATTTGTCTTGCCTACAAGAAGTAAATGAGTAAAGATGGAACAGAGATTGAGGGAAGAGCAAAGCAATGAGTAGCCCAACTTGAGACCCAGCCCATGGGAGAGAGCCAACCCCTGTCACTGTTAATGATACTCTGCTATGCTTGCAGACAGGAGGAGCCTAGCATAACAGCCTTATGAGAGGGCTCATCCAGCAGCTGATGGAAACATATGCAGAGACCCACAGCCAAACTCAGGGAGTTTTGTGGAATGGTAGGAGGAAGAAGAAAGGGAGCCAAAGGGGTCAAGGACACCACAAGAAGACCTACAGAGTAAACCTGGGGTGCTCACGGAGAATGAACCACGAACTAAGGAGTATGCGTGGGTTAGACACAGACTTTCTACCCATCTGTAGTGAGAGAGGACATGCTTAGTCCTGCTGTGACTTGACATGCTGGGATGGGTTGGTACTGGGAGGAGAGAAGGGAGGGGGGCTGGGATCAGGCTGTAAAGTGATTATATAAATAAATAAAGCAGGGAAACCAAAACAAACAAGAAAGAAGGAATCTATATATCTTGAAGAAAACTGTCCAAGTCAGACCTATCTCTTCTGAAAACGTGTTAATCACTCTTGCCATTATCTTCATCTTACATAGAGACTAAAAACTAAAACAAGGACCCCTAAATGTAGCTCTTGTGGGGGGAAAAAAAGCTTGTCCTTTACTCATCTCAAGTTTGGGAATGAACTAAGAGGCAGCATAATATGCCAGTATTTCCAGAGACTAGCATGCTTCACACATAGTGGAGTTTGATTTCAAGAAAGTCCAAGTGCTATGATCTACAGAAAAATAAAGAACATTGGCCTCGGTGAACGCTGTAGCACTGTCTTTATTTAGTATACTCCCCTGGTGTCTAATCCCGATTCTCAATCAAATGTGACACTTTACATTCGTAATCCTAGTACCTGAATGGCTGAGGCCGGAGGCATCTCATGTGTTCCAGTTTAGTCTGGATATAGTAAATATGGACGCTACATAAGGAGGCACTGTCTTAAAAACTAAAATCAATAAAAGTAAAGAATGCATTCAGAACTTTGGTTTTGGAAATAGTTCATTTTATACCTCCTTTCACATTTTAGTAATTACTTTAAGCAATTCATAGTTTCAAAAATGTACTCTATGCTTCTCAGAATAGTCTGAAAATAAGGATTACCTGTCCTGATCCATGTGTGAGCCCACCATCCCTTCAAATTATACTCCCCTCATCCTTCAAATTATACATTATACATGATGGTCAGTGGTTTGGTTTGATTTCTCAGTCATTGGCACACATATATTTTGTATAATTCTTGATCATTTATTAAGTATATTTATAAGAACACATACATCTTCAAAGTACATTAGAATATATCCTGTGAGATGTTTTTATTGAGTAGGAGACAGAATAAGAATATTCTTTAAAGCAGTTTTAAGTTTTCTAGATGAAGTAGAAATGATAAAAATACTAATTCTGAGTATTAATAACTAGTTAAGACATACATTAATCCATATTAAAAATATTTACTGCTAATCTCTGATAATTTGTAATTGTTGAGAAACTATTCTGGGTGATCAGTGGTGTTATTAATAAATTCTAAATAACTTGGCAGTCAATGATTTCTTAAAATGACATACGTCTAGTCACATAAAATTTCCTCTATTTAGTTTATAAAGGACAACTTCACAATTATGAATGAAAGTTAAATTTTATCAGTTGTCTTTATTTTCATTCATTAAAAAGATAATATGATTTTCTTCTTTATTTTATTAATATGGGTAATCTCCTGAACAAAAGTTTAAATATATATTAATTTATTTTTTATTTACATTTACACAAGCACCACATGCATGCAGGAGCCCATGGAGACCAGAACAGTGTGTCAAGACCATGGAACTGTAATTACAGGTGAATTTCCATTTGTGGGTGTTGAGAACCAAACTCAGGTGCTCTGAAGGAACATGAACCAGTGTAAGATGGAATCGCAGAGTCATTTTTATTTTCATTTTTCTAATAAGTAAGAATGTTGAGCATTTCTTTAAGTGTTTCTCAGCCATTTGATGTTCCTCTGTTGAGAATTCTGTTTAGCTCCGTACCCCATTTTTTAATTGGATTATTTGGATTGGTGGTGTTTTATTTCTTGAGTTCTTTATACATTTTGGATGTTAGCCTTTTGTTGGAGGCAGGGTTGGTGAAGAACTTTTCCATACAACAAAAACATTTGCTCAACTATGCTCATAGCAGCTTTATTCATAATAGCCAGAATCTAGAAACAGCCTACACATTCCTCAACCAAAGAAAGGATAAAGAAACTGTGGTACATTTACACAATGAGATACTCCCCGCTACTAAAAACAAGGAAATCTTGAAATTTGCAGGCAAATGATGGTACTAGAAATGATCATCCTGAGTGAGGTAGCCCAGAGCCAGAAAGGCATGCATGGTATATACTCACTTATAAGTGGATATTAGCCCAACATAGATGTCCTCTGAGAGACTCCACCAGCGGGGGATCAGGACAGATGGTATGACTGGCAGCTGGACTCTGGGCAAAGTACTGAGAGTGGTATGGAGGAATGGAGAGATGGAAGGACCCAGAGTGTCCAAAAGCCCCATAAGGAGACCATCATGGCTTCCAGATCTGGATCCAGGGCCTACACAAACAGTTGCACCAACCAAGCACAAAGCATGTAGTGAACGTAGATTCCCCCATTCAGATCTAGCTGATGGACAGCTCATTCTCCACAGCTGTACAGGGAGCAGGGACTGCCTCTGACATGAACTCTTGTATCCCCGATTTGATCACTTCCCCTTGGAAGGGAGGCCCTATGAGCATACAGAGGAAAAGGATGTAGGCTATCTGGATGAGACCTGATAGGCTGTGGTCAGCTGGTGGGGGAGGAGGTCCTCTTCTGTCAGAGGTCTAGGGGAGGGAATAGATGGAAGAGGGAGGCAGGGTGGGATTAGGAAGAGACAAGAAGGATGTCATCTGAATAAATTATTTAAAATGTTTTTAAAAGTATATTCTGTTCTCTTCCTTGAGGATGTTTGAATGTAATTGGTGTGATTTTATTTAAACATTAGGATTAATTCTAAGAGTCTTCGAAGGAAAAAAAATTTTATTTTCTCCTTATATTTGTTATGGGCTCTTTTTCTTTCCTTTTTTCCTTTTTATCAACTATTTTGTAATTTTGCGTTTAATATTTTGACTATTCTTTTTCACTTACTGTGGGTTTCCTCACATTTCTTGAAATAAACTTTCACAGGATTAATTTTCTGCCTTTGATATTTTCTGTTTTATTTTACTTTGATTTTGTTTATATGACATTAGTTCACTTTTGAGTTAACATCTAGTTACATAGCTGAGGCTGACCGTGGAATTGCATCTCACCTGCCTTAGCCACCTGCCTCAGCCTCCGTAGGCCTGGGATTATAGGCATATTCCACTGTGCCAAGCTCTTCTTTTCTTAAATAGCTTCACATGGGCTATGGCAACTTCTGATTCTCCTGGAACGTGTTATTTTATTTTATTTGGTTAAATTTTTTCTAGGTTGAGGAGGTGCTCAGTCGGTAGAGCCCTTGGCCACCTGGCATGAGGCCTTGGGTATGATTCCTACCTGACAAAACAGCAGAGTGTTCAAAAGCAGCCATGACACTGGTACTCAAGAAAGAAACACTGGGACATTCAAATATTCAAGGTCACCTTTGGCTATATAACAACTTCAAGACCATCCTGGGATCTAAGAGACCAAGGAGGAAAAAATATTTTCCTATTTTGCCGATTTTTTTTAACTTTTTACTTACTTATCTATTATGGACTCTTTATGTAATGTGTTTATAAATGTATTTGAATTTATCAGGTTTTTAAATGATAAATTTCTAGTGTAATGTAGCAAGCTTGGGGTTTGCTTAATGGTTGTGTATACAGTTCATGTTGGTAACTACTCCATGCACACTTGAAGATGATGTATCATTAGCTTCCACCACTGATACCTTTATTTACTTTTGTCTGTTTTATCACCTGGTCAGAGACATGCTGTGGCCTCTCACTGTGCTTATAGACACATGTGGTTACACTTTTTGTCTCTTCACTCTTATTTGTATATATAGAGGTGGGCATTAGGTATTTACAAACTTTTATATGAAGTGTGTGTGTGTGTGTGTGTAATCCTTTTGAAATGGTCATGTTTGGAATTCTCCTTTGTTTGACATAATAAACAGAGTCACACTTCTGGTTAGAATTTGTCTTTCTGCATCAATCCAGTAACTTTCAGATTTTCTGGATACTCTTGTTCAAAATGCATCTCATGTAAACAACATATAGTTTTGTCTTTTATGCCACTTAACAAATTGGCCTTTGCGATGAAGTGTTTGGTCCATCGCCATTATATATAATTAGTCGAATTTGCATTTTCATCAATGTCATTTTACTGCTTGTTCTTTGTGTTTTATAAATTCTAACAATAAAATTATCTTAAGGATCTTATTTTACTCCTATCAGTTTACTAGTATTTTATCATTATTATTGGGTTTTTGTTTTGTTTTGTTTGTTTGTTTGTTTTGGTTTTGGTTTTGGTTTTTTGAGACAGGATTTCTCTCAGTGTAGCAGCCCTGGCTGTTCTAGACTTGATTTGTAGAACAGGTTGGCCTTGAATTCTTAAAGATCTACCAGCCTCTGCCTCTGGAGTGCTGGGATTAAAAGCATGAGATGCCATGCCCAGCCAGTTTAACATTCAATATAAGGTAATGTTTTTACTCCTTCCTAAACATATTGATAGCTCATTCTGACTCCGATTCAGGTTCCATTCCATTGTTTAGTAATATCACTGTTTTACAATACACATTACATTTACCATCATTTCCATACATGGGGTGGGGGGAACCTATTGTTGGGTTTTGTTTGGGGTTTTGTTTGTTTCTGAGAAGGTCTTGCTAGGTAGCCAAAGCTGATCCTGAACTCACAATCTTCTTGCCTCCTCATGCTGTGTACTGGGATGATAGTGCAGCCACGTCTACATAACTTAACGCTGCCCATGGGATTATCTAGTTTTTCCCTTTCTTTCTCTTTTTCATGCTGAGCTTCGTTATGGGTGGGTTAGTCTGCTCCTACAAAATCTGGCAGTGGAGTCATTTATGCAGCCCAATGGGATTTTAGCAGAGCAGTTTATGGCATGTAGGTTGAGGAACCATGAAGAAGAAGGAAGTGTGAAAATTCTTTGCTTGCCATGAGCTATAGAACTGAGGATGTTTCTTGCAATCTCTATACATATTCCCTTATTTTTAAAGGAAGGCAGAGCATTATAGAAAGCTGATTCCTATTTCAGTCTGCTGCAACACTGATATTCTTATCTTCACCAGGATTCCTCCAATCAACTTTTATTTTTTATTATTAATATTTAAACTTACTTAAATTACAAACTTCTTTATTTTAGATGACGTAACCAGTTTCGTTTTATTGAATTATTTTAATACAATCACAGACACAAGTAATGTTAACTTGCACTTTCGTCATCACTCCTCAAACCTGAAAGTTGGATGAACTCAACTTTATTCTTTATCTTAACTATATGAAAATTAGGGCTTTAGTTAAACATGACATTCTAAAAGCGTTAAAAAGGTTTAAATGTTGTTCCTTTCCTGAACATGTATTAGACACATATGATTATTACCTTCAGTGCCAAGCAAACATTCATGTGGCCCTGCACCCATCCACAAATAAGAAGGCAAGCGCTCTTCTGCAGTGTGTTACTTTATGTTTCTAATTATCTCAAGGGATATAATGAAATTCTCCAAAAAAATTTTAATTTACCTTAATTTAAAATAAATATGCCACATACCATTTTGGTTACTGGATAGAATAGTATGATAAATGTTGCTGTCTTCAGCAATCCCCAACAGGTGGGAAAGAGAGTTCAAAGATAAATGAAGTTCCTATTTCTTTTACATAACAGGAAGTCAGCTGATTATGAATAAATAAGTGAACGACAACTGTAAAAACAAAGGACTTCAATTTTTCAAAAATGGCTTACATAGAACTATAATTGGAACTGATGTCACAATTTGGCAAAATCTGAGAATGTGGGAATTATTAAATGATTTCTTCTTTCCATGAGTGCCGGAGTCTGAATCCAGGACCTCTTGTAGGCTGAGCACATGCCCTCCCACAGGGCTTTAGCTTTAGCCTTTGACTCCCTTTTTAAACCAGGAAGAAACATTTATAGAATGGACTGAAATGTTTTTGTTCTCACAAGACAGTGATGTAGTTATTAGCATCTGCCAGCAATATTTCGCCACACCACTGTACTGTAGCCATGTGGAAATTAATACTTATTGAGGATAGCCGCAAAAAGCGTTGCTTATATCTCCCTTAAATACTACTCATTCTTAATGTCTCTTGAGACTCCAAGCTAAAACCAGTTCACAGGGTTTGACTTTTTAAACTTGGACACCATCACTTACAAAGCAAAATGGCAAGGTATATTGTATCCTTACATCCAGAGTCCAAACACTGACTCGTCCAGAGAACCATTATTTGTTGATCTTGGGCAGGAAGAAGGTTTTCAGTTTTCTAACAGGATTTTCAAGTCAACTTGTTTCTCTTCTTCTCTTGTAAACACATCCCTTTATATACTTACACTGTGGGATGATAGCACAGGGACAAACAGGGATCTGAAGCCAAGAGTAATGACAGCGTGTACCCACCAAACAGTAAACTGTATTTTCAAAGAAGTACTGGCCTCAGTCAAGGCTGTCCCTGCTGATCCGCACAGCTCAAGGCTGTCTAGAGAGCAAATGTACTGGGGACAATTGCTTGTCTTGCTCATGGAGATAAATAAAAATTTAATCATCAACAGATTTTTATGCACCCTGGTGGTTTTTTTGTTTCATTACCTGAGCTAAGCATTCCTAAGAAATTCTACAGTCATAAACAAAATGGCAATATAAATGCTGAGACTCTTCCTAGCTTAGTCAGCATTCAAACATTTATTGACCAGAGGCAGCAGACCACAGTGCTGGCTTCCAGTGAAGTTTCTCCACACAGCAGCTGTGATTTGAAACTAAACTGACACCCATTTGTGCCTCAGGTTTCCTTCGTAAATGGTGATGAGGAGCCCTGATTTCAGGAGGTACCACAAAAGTTATATAAGCAAACTTGTTTGAAACACAGTAAATATTCAATATGCAGTATCAATTGATGCAGACCATCTATAGAGAAGACACTTGCTCGATACATCATTATAAGAATATAAACTAGACATGGTGACTAATCTAAGCTAATTTGCGGCATAGGAGGGAATATAAAACGTGGACTCAAAACTAAATCATGGAGGCTCAGATTAAATGCACCAAAGCCCTGTCATTCATTCCACCTTGCTCTAGGTGACCCTTCCCACAACAGCATATCTAGATTCTACTCCTCATGATGTATCAAGCTTTATAATTAATTGTGTGCACGTCTGTTCTTTCCCACCAGATTTTGATTCCCTTCACGGTCTATCTAAGTTTCCCTCTTCCTCCACTCACTGGTCTGCAGTCAGCACTCAACAAATGTTTAGTGAATGTATGAATGTCATAACCAGGCAATCCATGGTCCAATCACAAGTGCATCACAGCTGAAGCACTGTGGGTATTCACTTTTGTCTCCTGTCAGAACTGTGGGGAATGTCCCTGTTCCACTTCTTATTTGCATTACCCTGTCTTCAAAAATTTGCCTTGAAAAAAAATCTTAAGTAATTTCTTAGCCTCAGTTTCTTTCATCTGCGTCTTATCCTCATCATGAGATCCAGGAAATGTACATTTTTACTGAACACCCACATGTTTTCTCAAATGTACAGAATTAGCCCAAGCCTTGAGGCCCAGTACATAATTCACTCCTAGTACACATGTCTCAGGGAATGGAGAGTTGTGTAGCTGAGACATACATCATATATCTAAAGATAACTTCATCGTGGCCTCCTGGTTGTTAATAGGAGGAAACCATTGCCTTTTAGAGAAAAGTTCCAGTAAATGTCACCATATGAATAAACATCGAAGCGACACGCTTAAGCCTGCTTCTACTTGTTATGATTATGTTGCCCGGCTCTTACCACCACAAGTGATTCCCTCGTATTTTCTTTCACATTAACATTTACGATGAAGGGGCAGCATTCCCCTTTGCTCACATCAGCTGGAATGAGTCCCTTTACACCCTGCAATATTTCACCAGTCACAGGGCCAGCGAGAGCCCAGCTTCCAGGCAGCCTGTTCTGGACCTCCGCGAGTTCCGCCAGCTTCCCCCACGCCAGCTAACAGAACTGCCGTTTGAAATCCATCTGCTGCATTTCAGGGACCTCAGTTCCGACCTAGCCAGGAGAGGTGGAGCTGGAAGTGAGCAGAAAGGACCAGAGGTTCTAAAGGGAAACATTGTCGGGTGCTGCTGTGTGCTCCCTGAGATATGAGACACCCAGGACAGTGCCTGGAGGCATATTTTTCACTGCAGAAGTAGCAGAAAGAGAACAGGACTCCCCACGCCTTCTTTCTATTCCAATGAGACTTGCTAGTTTAACTGGAGCCACAGTACAAAAGCGCTTGTGGTTCATGTTATATTAATAGTGTGGCCTGATTATCAAAAGCCATTACTCTTGGTTATCTTGCAGCGACTGTATGGATGTGCTATAAGTCAGCGACTGCCCACACAGCGTTTGCTCCATGCTTATGAGAACAGGGCTCTTAGCCTCTTAGCGTAAAAGCACATTTGCGAAATTATTACCTTTTAAAGATCAGATTTGTTAGAAATGAGATGAGATCATTCCATTGCTTCTCCTCATATGAAAAAAAAATTAAATGCATAAATTAAATGTCAGTGTCCTCACTGTTGTGGCTCATATGGGTCAGTTTACTGTGGTCAAAGGCAGAGGTGTCTCCTTCACAGCAGATACATTCTTGGCTGAATTCCAGCCCAGGGCATGATCAGGGAGCTCCGCTTTTCTCTTCCCTGTTTTCTTTGATGGTTCGTTTACAGCATCCAACTCCCTTTCAGGCTTCTGGAGAACTGTTGCTTGTTGCGTTTAGCTTTGTTTTTTAAAAGCAATCACTACAATGGTTCAGAGAGCGTACCATTCCCAGAGACAAGCGGCATTTGCACCTGCCTGATGTTAGGGGCACCAGGCTGATGTTTTCCTTTGGCCTTCTGACTGTGACATTTGCACCCAGCTTGGTGTTTTGTGTGGAGAAGGAGAGACAAAGACAGAAAGAGAGCATTTCTAATAAAGTGAAAGAACCCGGTTTTAATGCTCACCAGTTTGTAGTTTCTTGTCTCATTATAGCCATCGGAACATCGGGGGATAAGAACAAGATGGCTTGATTCCTGGACACACGGGGGACTCTATTGCCCTGTCCAAAGCTAAAGAGGCTTTTTTTTAAAATAAGCAAAACTGTAAAAGTAAATACACCAACCTTGCTGTCTTCTTTGTCCTCCTACTGGAACATGTTTTTTAAATATCTCATATTATAGATAGTTATGCCTTTCTGAATCAATTTATTAAAAAAAAAAACACATTTATGCAAGTTGTTTGGAACAGGGTTCCTTAATCAACAGCTGCTGTTGCTGCTTCTCTTCCTCCTCCTCTTCCTCCTCTTCCTCCTCCCCTTCCTCTTCCCCCTCTTCCTCCACCTCCTCTTTTTCCTCCTCCTTCTCCTCCTGCTTCTGACTTTTAGAAACTGTTTCATATCACTATCTAAGAAGTAAATCCAGCCAAGATTTACATTTTAATTTAGTTAACCAAATAGTTCAGAATGCATTCTCCAAAGACAGAAACTGGTCTGTGAGTAGGCTGGATTTTCCTGTATTTTATTGCTGTAATTTGCATGAGAAACACCAGATCCTGTATAATTGTTGCTTTGTTGTTCTGATCCGAGTAGCTGTTTCCAATGTCAACAATTATAACTTGAAATGAAATTTAGTAGCAGTTAGGGGATGGTGGTGGGGGGGGGGGGGGTGGAGGCCACTGCCAGCCAGTCAGAATTTCACATAAGACTAACCACAGTCTAGCCTGCTAATGCCACGGTGATTCGAACAGCAACCAAGCTTGCAACAGAACACCATACAAAGTAAAAGGGACTAAGCCAGGCGCTCAGGCCTCACCACACTGTAAGTCCTGTGATATGCCACTCCAGCATGGTGTCTAATGAAGGACTAGCATGTTTTATATACGATGGCTTCTAATTGCTTCATTACACATGCAAATCACAAAGGCAAACTGTTTTATCATAAAACCAGTAACTGGGCCATTGGAAAGCAAGGCTGGGGACAGTGCTGTTATGGCCATGGTTTTGTCTCTGCTCCCCTCTCCTCTTTTTTTATGACTTTGTATTAAGTTGTAGCATTTTCTCGGTGGTCATTTGTTCCTTCAGATTACTCCTCAGTTAAGATAAGCTTGTAATGGATGAATCGAGGGGCTGTTGGAGATTGCTGTTGCAGCTGCTGCTGCTGCTGCTGCTGCTGCTGCTGCTGCTGCTGCTGAAGCTCTTGGCCAGCTGTATCAGCAGACCCACCCAACACGCTGCCCCACACTCCCAACTTCTCTGAGGGGAAGGACATGCAGAAACCAGGACCAGCCTGAGATGCTAAACACCTCTCCACATAGGCCTTTTGTCAAATGGGGAGATTCCATTCGCTGCTGCCCCAGCCTTATTAAGGGTAATGAGAACCCAACAGACTGGAAAAAAGAAAATGAAAAAGTACACAGGAGGAAGATCTGAACACCTTCTAAGTCCTCACTCCCCAGTGGGGTGGGGTGCAGTGACAGGCAGTTACCTCTTCATTACTTGAAATTTAAAGCCTCCGAAGCAACTTATTCCAGATAGCTAACACCTTAGTGTTGACTGAAGCTGCTCCCCCGTTTGCCTGCCAAGCTAACAGCAACATTTTGTTGCCCTTGGTTTTCCCTTGCTAGGGAGAGAAGAAAAGCCTTCAACGAAGGGATTGAAAAGATCCATAAATTCATAAAACGCAAAAGTACAATCTTACCAGGTAGCTTCCATCACAGCCCTCCACTCAAGGACTGCAGCCCGTTAAACGGGAAGACAGAGACTATAATTCTAGACTAACTAGCAGAAGTAACGTCAAGGTAACAAAGAAATTCTGCCGGTGCACAATTTCCTCACCACAGCTGTTGGGGTGTTAGAGTGGGAGGCTGTACACCTTTCCCAGGAATATTAAAGCAGACTGTCTCACCGCCTGTGTTTGTCCTCATAGCCTCATTCTTGCTGCTAGCAGAGCATGCCCCAACTGTTGTCAATTTATCAATGTAACGTGCACTGGTGGGCACAGTGTGAGCAGCCATTAGGACAGGTGCCTCTATCCATCACAGCCAGTCACTTATTCCACCTTGTCAGGGAAACTAAATGGAGCTTTTGGAGAAATGTAAACAACTCTCTAATGGACAATCAAAGCACCACTTTCTGAAGCAAACAAGAGGAAGAAATCTGACAAGACATTTTTAGGAAAGGGGGGGGGTTGGTATTTAAGTGTTTTTCTAAAGAATTTTTAATGGTTGTGGTTTTAAAGCACAGGGTAGAGTGGGCAGTTGAGGAAGTGAATCGAAGAAGCAAAGGGGCAGTGAAGTTCTGCCTATGGCCAAAGATTGAGAAATCAGAATTTTGCAGAGGTGACACCATTGGACGGAGGAAACATTGACTGTTCTCTGGAAAAGTCAAAAGGTTGACAAGAGAACCAACTTTCAAAATATAAAAAAGCAAAAGGGTTCCTAACAGGAAGTGAGGACTTGAAACCAGACACTTTTTATTATTTCTTTTCCTGAAATTTCCAAAGCAGTGTTTCAATAGCCACTCCCCCAAACGACCCTGCACGGCAGAAGCCTACCTTAACAGATGGCATTTTCACTGTGTCCTAGAACACAGAAGAGTTGGCTTTGTCAAGCCAGAAGTAAATTCCTCCCAAAAATACCCAGACTGACTTTAACCCCCTGCCTGGGACCATTCTTGGCTGATCAGCACCCTGCTGCTGCTATGTTGCTAAAGGGAGAAGAGAGGCTCCATGGGAGTGATTTCCAGTGTGGGCATTCAGGCCTGCACCTTGAATGTCACTGGGAAATGATGAGGTCGCCAGGACCACCAAGGAGAGCAGGTGTTCCTGGCACAGAGATCCTGGTGCCTTTTCGGCAGATGGACAGCACCACACTGTGCCAGCTGAAGCTTCTGGGTGGTCTTCCAGAGAGGCTCCGGTGCTATCCTCCATTCTGGAGGTAACAAAGACCAGAGTCTCTGCCAGTAATAGTATCACTGGGGGGGGGGGGGAGGGTGGAGACTGGCCAATCTCAGAGCAGGATGCAAATGAGAAGCAACAAAAGAGATGCCCTGGGAAGAGCTTAGCTTCTTAGAACATTTCTACTCTCACAGCTCTTGAACAATGGTAGTCTACAAGTCAGCACAGACGTCAAGACAAAACAACTACTTCACTGAAAAACCAGTCCCCTAGCACAACAAAGAATCTCTCCTCTATGGTTAAAAACAAAAATTGAAACATAATAGACATTTTAAAGTGTTTATTTGAGCATTTTAAAGTGTTTATTTCATGAATCAGTAGCACCAAACTAGAAAGAGTTTAGGGCTCTGCTGAGAGGAAGTAAAGCAAATGACAGGCCTTTATAGGGTGAATGTGGTGAACAGAACCCAACATCTGATTGGTTACAGCTGCATTTGGCGGTCCAGAGGCACGTCCTTGGGGATGCAAGGGACACAAGATAGCTTCTGCTTCAGCTTAGAAACCAGAGCCTTTCTCTAGTACAGGCATCCATCTATGAGAAAGGATCCAAGTCAGCATCCCCTTACATTACAACTGCAAGCATGGTTCATGTGCTCAGGAATTTTGCAGACCTGGTTTTTCACTTGGGGTTGCTTTAACAATAACTGCCCATCCACAGGGACTACGGTACACACTAGTGCTGGAGCACAGCACAACCCATTGGAACATAGCAACAAGTGGGGATTCAAAAGAGTGGTAGATCATTGTACGCATGTCTGGTTGTGTGGAGGAGGGAGAGTACTGTATGGAAGCACCTAGAAGACCAGGTAATCAGCACCTCAAAGATCAGAAAATGTCCCCTGGAGGATGCCATGTCCGATGATGAGCTGGCATTGCCCAACTGGGCTGAAGGGTAAAAACACCTAAAATGGCTCAATAAAGCAAGACTCAAGTGAGACACGATAGTAAGTTTGCAGTAGAGCTCCAAAGAATGTTTGGAAATTACCACACAACCCTTAGTGATGCAAAGAGCCCTGCTGACCTACCTAGGCGACAGCTGTTTATTCAGACAAGCCATCTGAAAATGTAAACAAACACAAGTTTCCTTGTTATAGATAGTATTCTAACTTTTCCCCATAGAACAATATGATTTTTATCTGCATGAACAGTGTGTTATAGATTAAAATCCTCTTTGGAAACAGAGGCAAAGCTTACTCCAGCTCGCAGAGCACTCAGCCCAGCATCCTAAGCAGATGGCCATAACTTAAGATTTCTAATACTTTGCAAAGTTACTTGCAGTACTCCTAAGACAGGTGGTGATGGCATTGTCTGTGTTTCAGGATATACTTATTTTTAAAGGTGTGAACTTCAATTTTCAAGTGGAAATCGGCATTCTGCATTACAAATCCCCCCTCTCCTCTCCACCTCCCCTCTCTGTGCATGAGTGTATATGTGTGTGTCTTCATGCCTGTTTGTGTGTGTGTGTGTGTGTGTGTGTGTGTGTCTTCATGCCTGCATGGGTACATGTGTGGAGGCCAGAAGTCTTTCTCAGTTACTTTATTTTTTTGAATCACTAAGCCTGGAGCTTGATGATTCACCTACACTGATGGACCAGGAAGCCTCTGCAATTCTCCACTCTGGGCCTCTTCAATGCTGACTTTTTACAAGGATGCTGGGGAATCAAACTCAGGTCCCCATGTTTGCACAGCAAGCACTTTACCCTCTGAGCCACCTCTCCAGGCCCTTCAAAAAATCTTGATTTCAAAGTCACCTGTCACTTTAGCCCATGTCCTCAGACTACTTAGCCTGCTATAACAACATACCATAAACTGGGTGGCTTACAAATACCATGTTTCTGTCACAGTTTAGAGGTTGGGAAGGCCAAGGTATGGGTACCAAAAGGCTGGCTTCCTTATGAAAGACTGTCACCACAGCCAGAGCTTCTTGTTGTATTATCACATGGTAGAGAGGATGAGGCAGCTCTCTGGAGGCTGGCACTAATGCCAGTCATGGGAACTTATGTTGAGGACACAATGAACATGCCTGTACTATTGATGAACAGGTCTCAACGTAAGTGTTTAGGGAAAAGCACACATCCGGCCCATATGGCACACGTACAAACATACACTGATGGCAAGATGAAGATCCCTTACATAGATCAGTTATCAGCCACTCATCCATTTACTATGAGACAATGATTGATGTTTAATAGCCATATCTTCCTGGCTTCCATTGGCTACTAGTTGACTTCATGTCAATGGAATGTTCTTTAATCCCCAAAGGCAATATAGGGAAGATCAAGAATTTAAGGTCTACCTTGGAGCAGGATCAAATATAAGCAAATGATAATTGCTACCAACCTCATGACTTTCTTAAAAACATTAATACGAAGTCCAGATACCTCAAAGGTAAATATCTCATTAAGATACTTGGACTTTATCTCCTATCTGTAGCCTATTATCAAATTGGGTTCATAGACCAATGGTGAAGCATGAAAATTATTGGAACTACCATGGTCAACAGAGCTCTACCATTAGCATATAAATAGTAAAACTGCTGTCTCTTTTTGCAGGCATAAATTTAGCACATGCATAGATTTATTTGTGAATAGGCCTGAGGCAGTAGCTTTCCTGACAGACACTCCTTTAAGGACCACTGTGTTAACATTTCATGCATGGTCCCACTTAAGTGTCAGAGTGGCTCCTGCATTTGCCAAGGTCCTCCAGACAGGAAATTCTAATCTAGGCTTGTCTGACCCCAGCATGTCTTTGATCCATTCTCCTGCCTCTGCAATAGCCAGAGATTTAACAGGCACTAGTGCATGAACTTTAGTGGCCTGCTCCATGTTCTAGGCTGGACCACTAAGCTGTGGGATTCCAACTGGTAACTAGGTCTCTTTTCCTTGGGGCTGGATTAGTTGCTCTCCATTCCCAACAAGAAAGGGTGGAGTAAAGAAGGGAGGGAGAGAGGGAGGAAGGGAGAGAGAGAGAAAGGGACAGAGGGAGGAAGGGAGGAAGGGAGGGAAGGAGGGAGGGAGGGAGGGAAACAAGTAAGCAAGTAAAGAATGAACAAAATTTTTGGTGTGAAAACACTGCAGAATCTTTCTAGATGGGTAATAAATTTGAAAAGAAAGTTCACCATTTAAGGACTTTGAAGTTTACACAGGCCTTGGTCAGTCAGTGACAAGCTTTAGGCGCATAGGTTCAAAAGTGACAGGAAAAGCAGACATGGTATGTGGTGCTCTGCAGCTGCCTGAATTCTTTATGTTTCTCCTCCTCCTTCTCCTCCTCCTCCTTCTCCTTTGTCCATCTGTCTTTCCTTCCTTCTCTCTTTTCTTCTTCTTCTTCTTCTTCTTCTTCTTCTTCTTCTTCTTCTTCTTCTTCTTCTTCTCCTTTTCCTTCTTGTTCTTCTTCCTCCTCCTCTTCAACAAGGCTTCACTATGCAGCTGTGCCTCAAACTCACTCCACTCCTACTTTATCAGCTCTAGGCTTACAGATATAGGAGCTTGTATCCAACCTTGCCACTTCTCTCCTTTGCTTATCTTTTGATTTCTTTTCTTTATCTTCTTTTTTCTTTCTTTCTTTAAGTGATTAATAACTGATCCCCAGCCCTTGCATGTGCTAGGCAAGCACTCAAACACTGACCTAGGTCTTGAAAAGGATAGGAAAAAAAATACAGAAGAGGAGTCAGGAGAGGAAGGAAGGGATAGGGAGAAGCTGAAAGGAAAGGAGAAGACAAGAGGAAGCAGAAAAGGGAAAGGGAAGAAGAGAGAAGAGAAGGGAAGGAAAAGGAAGAGAAGGAAGGGGGAAAAGAGAAGGGAAGGGAAGGGAGGAGAGGGGAAGGCAGGGGGAAGGGAAGAAAGTAGTAGAGAAAGGAAAGGAAGAGGGAAAAAAGAGAAGGGAAGGGGAGGAGAGGGGAGGGAAGGGAAGGAAGTGGGAGGGGAAGGGAAAGGAAGGGGGAAAAGAGAAGGGAAAGGGAGGGAACAAACACATAATTTGGTAAACTGAGTATTTTATATCCAGGGCAGTAAGGGGTTCTCTAATATGGAAAGCAGAGAGGTGAGTCAGCAAAAAGAAGAGCTGCACTCACACACTGGCCTGTTTCTTTCTGAAGACTGCTTTGGCTGTACTAGAAGCTTCCACCCTTTTAGCTGCTGCTCCAGTTGGACCTGTGTGACATACGTGTAGCCTGTGCCTAACAACGTGTGATTGGATCATATAAGCCATTTTATGAGTGGAGTGATGTATTGGCATTGCCAAGAATGCATATTGTGCTTTCATGTATCAGGTGTCCTTTAATGTGGGGAAATTACAGCAAAATGAAATTTCCCAATTTACATATTTTTACATTCAGTTGTAATAAGACGAGTTTTAAATTTACAGGGCCCTCTTTTGTGTCTTGGTCACTTAATTGTGAGGAAAATCTTTTTCAGTAAAAATATGGTAATCAGGCTGTATTTCAAAAAGCATACACTGGTTTTAGGAATGGAATTCCTCCCAGTTCTGTTTTAACTGCCTGGCCCCAAATTAGTCATTATTACTAGGCTGTACTGTTTTACTTAAAAAGAAAAAGAAGTGAGAATGTATAAAGGCACATTTGAAAAGAATTCCTAAAGCCAACTTTCCTGAAGGACCCAGCTCTACTTTCCACATTTAGATCCTGAAACTCCAGGAGGTTTTCAGCTGGGCAGACTGGGTGTGTGGGGCTGTGTGGTGTGCTGTGTGTGTTGTATTGTCCTGTCTTGTCTTGTTCTCTTCTTTTCTTTCCTCCCCTTTTTTCATCTCTCCTTGTCTTGCATCCATTTTTACCTAACCCTGGGCTGGCACATAATTAGTAGGTGGCATGCCTTTCCTCTTAGGACTTCTTTTCTGCATCTTTTATTTTAGCCATGTCAGCCAAGTACCCCACTCACTTAGAGCCCTTTGGTTTTCTCATCAAATGAACATCAGTTGAGGCCATCCTGTCCTAAGTACTGAAGATACTTTTCTGAAGGAAGGAAGGAAGGAAGGAAGGAAGGAAGGAAGGAAGGGTGAGTAGTGAGCCTATTCTTGTTCCTAACTAGAGTGATTCTTCCATCCCCTTCCCTGGTGACATTTAACAATATCTGAAGACACTTTTGATTTTTTACAGGAAGAGGGTCCATAAGTGGGACAAAGATGCTACCAGCTCTTGCATAGTAGAAATCACAGACACTGTTAAATACCCTGTAGCACACTGAGTTATTTGGCACAAGATGAGAGCAGTGGCAAGGTACTGAAATTCTTATGCATACAAACTGTGCTGAAAACTAAATGTCAAATGTGTCCATTTATGCAAATGGTGATTTCTATTCATATGTACCTCTTCTGGACATGGTGAAATGGCAGGGACCTGCAGAGAGTGTGTCAGGATCCAGAGCATCAATTGCTACCTTCAAACATAAGCAACAAGAAACTTAATTCAAATGACCTTAAAGCATCATTGCCTAGAAAGACTGTAAAGGATACTTCTGAGCTTTTAGATATGAGTGAAGGAAGAAGAGGGGAAGGAACAGAACAAAAGAGTGAAGAGGGAACGACGTGAGAAAGGGAAGGGAGAGAAGAAGAGGGAGGAGGCATGGGTGGAAGGAAGAGAGAGGGAGGGAATGAGTAAGTAAAGAAAAAGGAAGGGAGGAAGAGGAAAAGAAAGGAAAGGAGTCGTGAGAGAAAGAAAGAAAAAGACATAGGTAAAAAACGGAGGGCAGGACAGGGGGCCAGAACAGCAAGGCTACGGAAAACGCAAGCTGAGAGGCTCTATAATGCAGGACTCTCTGCCTCCTGCCTCATTCAGATCCTGTCTTCTCTAGCACAACGTGGCATCCTATGCTTCCAGAGTGCTACAGGAAGGACTTTACCTCATGGAGAGCAGCTTCCAGAAGCTCTGGTTTTGAAGCCCCAGAGGAAAAATAACCCTTAGGCACCGAATTCTGGACTAGCCATGCATTTCTAGGCTAGCTGTACATATGCCCACTGGAGGATTAATCCTGGTTGCCAGTGGACAGAAACCTATGCTTGGCCATGCTCAGTGGCCACAGGCTAGCCCATGGAAACGTATAAGCAGGAGGGGTCCTATTCATAATCTCATTTTCTTGTGAGGAATGGAAAACAGTCTCTACCTCTGCAGAGTATACATTGGACAGGCAACATGAATATGTATATTATATGAATATGTAGTATGTTACAGCAAAGCATGGAAAATTCTACTCAGGCTTTAAAGTAGTAACTTCAAAGTGTCCTGTGGCTAAAACACCCATATTGGAAATCCCACTTTTTCTCCATTCTTGGCCATTCAAATATTCGAGATATTATTTTTCTTTAAGTATACTCCAAGGGTTATTTTAGCATATTTGACATTGGAGCTACCTGGATTATCATGTTAGTTAGGTTTGCCTGACACAGATTTTTTTATGACGTTATGATATTTACTTTTGGACTCATGGCTTTGGAAAATTTTAAAGTCCAAAATTAGCTAACCCCATTGGCTTAGGCCTCCAGTGAAGGTGGCACAAGCATTTTACTCTCAGTGATCTAAGGGCATCCAACAAGGCCCCACTCCTTAGAAAATCTACAGTTACTCAATACCAGCATCCCTGAGAACAAGTCCATATGTATCTGTGAGGGACCCTCATCCAAAGCATAGCTATTATTAAATAAGAAAATAGGCTCGAGTACATGGTGCCAAGTCAGAGCTCTAGCTCAACTTACAAAACACACCATTGATACATGATGGCATGTATCCTCTGAAGCAGGGAAAGAGGCAGGTCATCATCAAGGATGGGCTGGGTACATTTTCTTTATACTTTGATGGGCAAGTTGATGGGCAGGCACTGGACCTTCTTTGTTGCATTAATCAGCACCAAAGAATTGGACACCTACCACATGCAAGGCTCTGCTTTTGCTTCTTCTAACCGGCATATGCAACCTACACACCAACGACCACATTCAGTCAGATATAGCCATAAACACAAAATCATAAACACGTGAGGAGTTTTTGTCATGTGCTTATGTAAATCACACACACAACAAACAAACAAACAAACAAATCAAAACTTACTTATAGAATTCTGGAACACTAAATTTATACATGGGAACATTGTTTCTTACTGTCAAAAGGTTGTTCACTCCTGGTCCACCTGTGCCTCTCACCTGTCACAGACATAGCCAGCCTCTTTACTTTATGTCGCATCTGCTCAATGTTCAGAGTTAGAACCTGGAACCACAGGCTACTTGTTCTCAGACCCCGGAACTAAGAGGATAAGCCCAGACAGAAGGCAACGGGGAACCTGAGCACAACCGTTTCAGTGATCCCTGCACTTTCAACTGCTTCTGCCCACAGCTGCCACCCTCACCTCCAACCTCAATGCCAGCCACACCTGAACAACATCTGCTCATTCATAACAAGACACCAGGAAGCCCAGCCTCCTCCTCAGTAGACTTCCTGCTGTTGGTGCCATGACTGCCTCCTGTGTTCACAGAGAAAACTCTATAGACCGAGCCAGTGCCGTACATCTTGAACACTTAACGCTCCCTACCCTGCTTTATGTCATCTTGGGAATTAACTCTTGCCACACTTGGTTTTCTAAAAAAAAATATTAACAGTCCCCAAATATTCTCCATATGTGTATCAACTGGTGCTTTAACTTGATTTTCAGTTTGATAAGATCTAGGAGATGAGTCTCTGGGCATGCCTGTGGAGAATATCTTCATCACATTAGTTAGAGTTGGAAGATCTGCCCACTGTGGGTGACACCATTTCCATGACAAAGAATCCTGGAGAGGAGAAAGTGGACTGAACACAAGCACTCATTGCTCAGTTTCCTGACCATGACCCTGCCTCAAGCTTCTGTCACGGCGAGCTATACCTCACCCTGTGACCAAAATAAATCCCTTCCCTTTTGCCAGGGTATTTCATCACGGCCACAAAAAACAACTAAGATAGTAACATTATTACTTTTTAAATCCAAGACAACAATTTCTCCACAGGGAAATGCATGTGGCCTTGCAGACTGAAGCATTCGGCTGCGGAGATCTTTTCCAAGAAGTAGAGACTGCAGTTTGGAGGGTGTGGCTTGCAGATCTCACTTACTGTTGAAATAGAGGATGACTTCCAAAAAAATGACAGGAGCGCAGAGCCTGTGTCATCTCCATTCCCAGTGATTTTTCTTTGATTGATGTGCCATTAATGCTTTAATTGGCAACAGGTGCGGATGATCGCTGCTTCCTATGCTGAGAAATGTGAAATTGAACATAAGGTTCTGATAAATTAATAAACTCCTCTGCTCCAAACAGTTGTTGCTCCAAACTAACTTTCCACGGAGCACTGCTCCATCAAGCACACTGAATTCTTTATGTTAAAAAGCAAAGCGTTGCTTAATGATGATTTAAAATTACACCAAGAGCCACAGATAGAACATAATAACATCCCCTTTCCAGGGAAAAGGGAAATTGCTGTAAGGAGCCAAAGAATATGATTTATGAAATAAATTGGTTCCCTTTTGTAGACCAAAGTGTTTTGTCTCTAGTTCCATATTATATTATTAAAAATAATTTTGTGTTATTTAATATAAATGGAAGAATAAAGGATTTTTAAATAAGGTCCTTTTTCCCTCTGAGGTAGAAATTAATATTGAGTCAAAACCTAGGGGAAAAAATTCCTCAAGTTTTTATATAAAAGATCTTAAGGTTATGCTTTAGTTTATTTATTAACTCTATGTGTTGAGGCTGTTCACCATAACTTTGCTATAAAGCGTTGTCTTTAGTGAACATAGACTCTTGTGTTCATTACAGCAGGCCCTAATTGGTATCGATGAGAAGTCGATTGCTTGTTCCGAGCAGTGGATTTGGGGATGAATGAATCCCAGGCATTGTCTCCCTTCTTTAAGTCAATCGTGAAAGGTAGGTAGCACCATGACCTGGGGAATGTAAGGGGGTGATGGTGTCTTAGCTTTACACCTTACGCACCTAAGGAATCCAAACACTGGGAAGAGAAGGGGAAGGCAGTCTTAGCATGCATGTGGGAGCACGGGAGCTTATGAAATATGAGAATAGACTAGAAAGAGCTATTATTTACATGCGTTCTTCAGCCCTTTGGATCTTTCTTTGCTGTGCTATTGTAACTCTGGGTCAGAAACGCAGCCGCAGAAGCCGAGAACCATCTTTTGAGCCAAGGGAAAGAATCAGAGCAATGGGCAGAGCAGGTGAGGGGTGATTGCCCCTCCCATGCTTTGTGTCCTAAATAATTATGCCCCAACCAAATTGCCACAAGGTTACTTACGTTTCCTTCATAAAAATAAAAGGTAGGGGCACATTAAAACACAGAAAGATCATGGATAAAAGGTCATGCTCCCCACATGTGTCATTTGGGGGACAGAAACATTCATTCCCAGAAGACCACAAGCCAGAATGTGGAATTGTGCTTTCCTCCCCTGTTGAGAGGACTGATGGTGTCGCATGAGAGTCAGAACCCAGAACCGATCGTTCCAGGGGAGAAACATAAGATCACTGGAAAATGTCACTGAAATGAAGAACTGGAGTGACCTACACCCAGGGAAGTGAAATACATGAGACAGATGAAAATTCAAAATAACAGCAGTAATTATCTTCCTAAAGAGAAAAAAGGGTAGACCATGTCAAGGAGAACAAACGCTATAAAGAAAAATCAGTTATAATCAGGTATGAAAGAAATGTCTAATGATTGGGTTGGCTGAAGAGCAGAATGGATACAGCCACAAAATACAAGATTTTTAAAAAAAAAAAAATGATATCATGATAACAGGGGCATGAGAAAGTGGCACCAAAGAGCTGTTCCCAAATCTTGCCAACAGGAGTTCCAATACTGAGAAAGAAAATGTAGGGAATGAAGTAGCAAAGAAGTAATGACAGGGAAAGTTTTCAAAAGCAAGAAAAATTTAAAATCCTGATCAAAGCCCATTTCAAAATCACAAAAGTTTACACAGAGGAAATGCAGAGGCATCCTGAACAGAAGGAAGTGAGCGAGCATAACTTCCTGTCATAGTTGGAAGAACAACTCATCTATGATAAGCATTTGATGTTGATGGAAGGAAAGTGTGCAAAAACTATGGCTAGAAAAAGAGATTTAAATTAAATTTAACCAGTGGAAATTAGGGGTGGGCAACAAGTGAAGGAATCAATAGCAATAGCATATATTAAATTACATTTCAGAGATATAGCCTAATATAAAAAACACTAGTTTTATAATGCATTAAAACATACAGTTTAAAAGCTCATGCCCCCATCATGCCTCATTTGGGAACAGAATCTAATTAAAAAAAGAAAAAACAAAACAAAAACCACAGAACCAGAAAACGAAACCCAAAGGAGAGAAAAGAGATAAAGAAATGAAAGTGATCTACAAGAAAGAAACAATATTAAATACATGTCGTCGGCATGACATATACTCACATAGCAACAGAGGCTGAAAACTTACAAGGCAAATGACCACGAGAGCTGAAGAAAATAACAGCTAAGTCAGCAATAATTTTAACCCACATCTCTTAGAACCTAATGAATACATTTAACCCACATCTCATAGAATCTAATAAATCAAGTAGATAAAAATTAATAACTGATGCGAAAGATTTGAGTAATATCTTTAATAAACTTCACTTACTAAACACACACACACACACACACACATACACAGTTATTATGGGGTATGAAATGGCTTCATCATCTGAGAGTTTCCAGGTTAAACCAATGCTTTCTTCAGCATTCTTAACAATTTGAACCGGTGCCCAGACTCTTTGGTCACTGTTGGTTACTAAAGTCCAGTCTAGTAAGAGCTAGAAAGTCAATATAAATGTTCTGGGGTCTCATTTTCTTTATGTAGTTCAAAGAGATACATCTGTAGTAGGGTGAGTATGCATGGTCTCCCCTACCCTCTCAAAGCACAGGAGAATGTGGGGGAAGAGCTAAGTTTGGCAGTGATGGGGGGGGGTGCGGTGAGGGGAAGACTAGTTGTTCTATTGTCCAGAGTAAGAAATCAAATTAGTCAACTCTAGGTTGACAGCAAGTCCTGTCATCTCTGTATGGTTCGACCAGGCCTGTTAGCATGCCATATTTTAGCATCTATTGTGCCAACAAGCCCCAGCCTAACCCTTCAAAAACAGAGAAGACCCTCATCAGACTTTACTCTGCACAGAATGTTGAGGATATAGAAACCGGACTAAGATGAAGCTCCATCTCAGGCACAAAATTAAAGGACATTGCTGAAAAACGCAGTGAAGGAGATAGGACTGTTTTAATGAAATACTTTAAATTAAAATTAAAAAAAAAAAAACAAATTAGTCTATTATTTTTAAATTTGATCTTAATTGATAATTAAAGATATTAGAAGGGTAAAGTTATTGTCTCTGCCAAAATATAAGTCAGTGACTTAAAGTACAGTCTTCAATGGAGCACTTGTTTCCCCCTGAAACCTCAGGAACCAAGCCTCCACTGTTTGCATTTCTCATGGGGTTTTGGTCTTCCAAACTCCCACCAGCATATTCCTTAAGGGTTAATAGGTTCTGCCTTCAACATTTTAGGACTTGAAGCCTGAAGCTGCAAAGCCTTCCACTTTCCTAGTAAAAACAGCTTGAAAAGCCTATGAATTGCATGGAGCCCCTTTGCTGCAGAATTATGTGCACGCGTGTGTGTGTGTATGTGTGTGTGTTTGTGTGTGTGTGTGTGTTTGTGTGTGTGTGTGTGTGTGTGTGTGTGTGCGCACAAGCGTGTGCGTGCAGAGTTTGTGTTGTGATGAAATGCCTGAGAGGAGCAACTTAAAGGTAGACAGGTTCACTGTGGATCACAGTTAAGAAGGCATGCAGTCCACAGTGAGAAGGTATGGTGATAAGATCCTGAAGCACCTGGTCCCACTGAGTTCACAGACAGGAGTCAAATGGAAAGGAATAGCCATGCTCAGCTTCTCCATTTTATTTTATTTTATTTTCAGTATGAAGCCTGTGCACATCAACATCTAGGGTGATTCCTTCCACCCCAGTTTACCCAAGCTAGAAAATGACCCACAGTTGTGGCCAGAATCTTATCTCCTAAGTGATTCCCGATCCTGTCACATTGATGATCAATACTGACCAGCAGGGCTGACTAACAGATTTTCTTTTGCTTCTCACACTAGGAAACTTCTGAAAGATTCTGAACAGTAACTTTCTGAAGAAAGGAAAGGGTGAGGTGAGGAACTGGAGGTAGGCTCCTTTTTTATTCTGCCCTTGGGTGGGGTGCTACAGCAATTATTATTTATTTTCAGTTTGACTGGATCTGAACTTGGGGTCATCGTCATACAAGCCTCAAGCTATGTCAAAGAAGACACTCAAGATAGGTTCAGCTGAAGAGCAAACTCCTACTGGATGAATACAGCTACATCCCACCTGCTGGGGTCCCAGAATTGATAACTTTCATGTCTGTCTGCGTCCATACTACGGATGCAATATGAACAGCAGCCTCCATTAAAAGTAAAGGTTCTCACTGTCACACTTTCCCTGGTGAGCTGAAGTGAACCCTTCTTTCAGTCATTCCCCTACTCTTGTATTTTGCTGCAGTACTGAGAAAAATAGACAATATAAGACTTCTGTGTAGACTGACCTTATACTAGGAAAGAAACCGCATCCCACGGTTTAAAATGGAGGTCCCATTCCCTGAGCCCCTTCAAGGATAATGACAGAAACCCAGAGTGGTATGGAAGAATGGGGAATGGAAGGACCCAGGGGGTTCAAGAGCCCAAAAAGAGACCATCAAGGCCAACAGATCTGGATTTGAGGGGGTGCTGTACAAACTGTTACACCAACTAAGGACAATGCATGCAGTGAATCTAAACCCCCTGTCCAGATCTAGCCAATGGACAGCTCATTCTCCACCATTGGGAAAGCAAGGACTGCCTCTGACATGAACCTGGGTGTCCCTGACTTGATCACTTCCACCTGGTGAGGAGGCCCAGGGGCACACAGAGGAAGGGGAAGCAGGGTATCTGGCTGAGACCTGATAGGATGTGATCATATGATGGGGGAAGGAGGTCCCCTTCTGTCAGAGGTCTAAGGGAAAAGGGCGAAAGAGGGAGGGAGGGGGATGGAAAGATACAAGCAAGGGGATAACGATCAAGATGTAATCTAAATAAATTACAAAAAACTAAATTTTAAGAAAATAGAGAAAGAGAAACTAAATAATATGTCCAACAAATAAAAAGCATACAATCCTTTTATAGGATATCTGATAATTTATAAAAAAAAAAATATCCACAGTATAGATTCTAAAGCATCAATGTGTTGGAATGTAGTCATAGATTAAAGTGTTTTCAGGAAGGACATATTTGACCTCCTTATCAAAAAAACAAATAAAAAATGATAACTTCATCTGGTTAAAGCTAGTATTATCTCAGCATAATGTTGTGTTATTAAAGATCAATAACAAAATGAAAAGATCTGGGTCTTTTTTCTTCTGCTATAATAGAACATTGTAGATGGGATACTTTTAATGGGCAAGAATTCATTGCCTCACTGTTCTGAAGGCCGTAGGACAGAGCAGAGATTTTTAGAAAATGTGAACTCTGAAGGGCTATAGGCAGAAATTCAAGGCTGCCAACATGGAGGAACTTTTGAAATAATTTCAGACTCTGGGTTGGGATATCCTTAGAAAAAAAGAAAAGTCAACCTTTCACAGAACTCAAGTGTCTGTTTCTGCACTCGGCTGCCAAAAGTGATCTTAATGCTCTCATGGAAGAAAAGGAAATCCTGACTCATTTTCATGAAACTAAAGCAAAACACCCAGAATTTAACTGAAAATTATCAGGTATGATTTTAAGCAGGGCACCAATGACCAAATTCCGGTACAAGAAGAGAATTCAGATGTTAGAATGGGAGAGAAATTACAGTGACTATGTTTAAAAAGAAAAGAAGAAGGGTTTTTTGGCATGCATGCACAAAACAAGCTCAGAAAATGATTAAGATATATCAAAATTGCAAAGGAGCCAGAACTCTGAGGCATTAAATCTAGGAAACCTTAAGTATCAAAATAAATGACAAGGAAATATTATACCTCAGTGAACAAAATAAGAATCCAGGGGCCCATACTGTTACCTTATTGAATTAGTGTAAGTAGAGTTGCCAACTAAACACTGACAGGGAATAATGAGGTTAGAAAATTACCAATTTTTAACCATCTTGGTAATAGGCAAGACTCATCAATACCTAATAGAATCACTTAGTGAAAATGTGATGAATAGGATAGTTATATCATTTCAAAATATATACCCACAAATCATTTGTTAATCAGAAATCGCCATCACGTTACACTGCAGTAAGGAAGGATGTAGAGCTTATGACATAAGGATTCCCAAGTTAGAGATCAGTCTGGACAACTTCACTGCTGGCTTCTAATATGTCAAAGCTGTGAACTTAGAAAGCAGTTGCTGTGGGCCAAGATAGAAATAACAAAGACCCAGAGAGGGATCAAAAATGCAAACCACAAGTTATGGACTTTCAGCATTGAAACACTGCTCAGACGTGACAGAAAATGTAGATTACAAAGGTGGAATTTTCCACCGGAGATATCTATTTCAGAAAGACATTTCGATGGCTGGGTGACATAGAGAAAAATTTGAGAAGGAGACTGATTGTGAAGGCCTCATTACCTAGTCAAGTTTCAGCCAGCAGTTGGGTGAAACAAAAGAGCAAAAGATGACGAAGCACCCTTGGAGGAGTAAGCAAAGCCCAAAGGACCCATGGACCTGGAAGAATACGAATCAAGGAAAGAAAATGAACATACCTACTACAGAAGGGTTCATCAAAGAAAAAGGAGCTAGGAAAAAAATTCTTGTAAAGATTCAGAGAAAATTCAGAAGAAACCTGGAAATGGTTTATACCCAGGAAACAAAGAAATAAAAGCATTCTAGAGCATGTGCCAGCCACTCTGTGGGATGTTGGCAAATACAGATGAGTCTGGATGCTGGATCCCACTAAGCTCAAATGATTCTCAATGAAGAAGAACAAAAATAAAACCTTTAAACCATTTAGCACTGATCTACACAACCAAACATGGAGTACAGTGTAGAGACAGCTCATAAGATTGCCACAGAGAAGGTTGTCAATCCTTCTAGGGTGGCAGAGGCATAACTCCATGGGGGCATCTCGGAATACTTTGGAATTAGTCATTGATCATGGTGACACTCCCTCACCCAGGTTGTTACTAACCCAGGGAAAGTAGAGTGGAGCAAGTATTAACCCATAGAGGCTCCCAGAAGCTACTAAACGAGGGTCTTGTTTCTTACACTGTCCATCTGATTCACTGCTTCAAACACTTTTTAAAATATATTTTATTAATTTATTCATATTACATCTCAATTGTTATCCCACCCCTTGTATCCTCTCATTCCTCCCTCCCTCCTATTTTCCCCTTACTCCCCTCCCCTATGACTGTGACTGAGGGGGACCTTCTCCCTCTGTATATGCTCATAGGGTATCAAGTCTCTTCTTGGTAGCCTGCCAACCTTCTTCTGAGTGCCACCAGGCCTCCCCATCCAGAGGATATGGTCAAATACGGGGCACCAAATTTCGTGTGAAAGTCAGACCCCACTCTCCACTCAGCTGTGGAGAATGTCCTGTCCATTGGCTAGACTTGGGTAGAGGTTCGAAGTTTACTGCATGTATTGTCCTTGGCTGGTGCCATAGTTTGAACAGGACCCCTGGGCCCAGATCTGCCCATCAGCATGTTCTTCTTGTAGGTTTCTAGGACCCTCTGGATCCTTCTGTTTCCCCATTCTCCCATGCTTCTCTCACTAGAGTCCCAATAGGATGTCCTCCCCTCTGTCTCACTTTCCTGGTAAGTGAAGACTTTCATGGGACATATCCCTTGGGCTAGTGTCCAGATATAAGTGAGTATATACCATTTGATGCTTTCTGCTTCTGGGTTTTATCTCATCTCATCTCTCTCTCTCTCTCTCTCTCTCTCTCTCTCTCTCTCTCTCTCTCTCTCTCTCTCTCTCTCATGCCTGTTATGTTTCTTGTCACATTGCTGTTCAGTGATTACGAAGGGACAGGTGTGGTATACTAAGTAGGTAAGTTCTGTATAAAGTCCTGGACACTGAAGGAGACTGAGTGGGCACGCAAATACTTCAGTTAGCGAGGAACAAGAGATACAATAGGGGCAGGATCTAAATGAGATCCTTGCAATAGATTGGTGGTGGTGATGTAGAAGGAACGAGTAAGCAGACTGTGATCAACATATCAAAACTCTGTTCTGTTCTTACTCCTCGTTTAGTTTACATTTGAGATAACTTCCACCATTGTTCCAGTGTTATAGATGAGGAAATTGAGCAAAAGAGAAACCATGTAAATTGTCCATAATGCTTTAGGATATGACAACTGTAATAAACACCATGAAAGTTAAGAATAGGCTGACCATTGTCTACCAGTTGGGGAAACCATAAATGAACTGCCAGCCAGTGAAAATCTGGTAACCATACTTCATAAGTGTTGCCTTGACTTCCAATTCAGAGCTCCAAAGTCTAATCATAGTTTGGACCCCTCTCTTCCCTTGAGTTTCAGGTGTGAAAAGGCTACAGTCAAGAAAGGAGTTAAGCACTCCTACCCAGCCTATATGTTACTTGTTGTCAGACCGAAGGTTCTTAGGCTACAACCTTGCTCAGTAACAATTATGGGAGCCCTCCTTGGTAGATAGGGCTTAGTGACTCTGTTTCTTCCTCTATAAACCAAGTAAATACTACATTATAGGTAGTGGATAATTGTAGAGGGCCCCAGCACTCAACTTTTGTGACCTTAATATTAGAGCAGTCTTTCTGTGGCACTTTCCAGGCACCCAGAGCACTTATGCATTTGACAGAGGTGAGACAATTACACTGTTTGAAAAATAAATTTTCTTTTAGCATGTACCATGTAAGAGATAATGCTATCTATGTATGCACAGGAAAACCACATCTGAATTAACATATATAATAGGCCTGACTGGAACTGGGAGACTCTATACCCCCAGGTACAACTTCCTGAGTCCACATACTAACCCACTGGAGAAACTCAAGTGTTCATCATCATCCTTGGTCATTTTTGTTTTTCTAGAATTCTTAACCCACGGCGAGTAGTTACATTAATCTTCATTGTTAACTTGGCTGGATTCAAAGTCACCATGGAAGTTTGTGAGAGTTTTTCCAGAAAGGTTTAAAGACTCATGGGCAGCTGTACAGGACTGAATGGAAAGAGAAAATGAGCTGAGCACCAGCGTTCATCACTCTATGCTTCCTGTTGACAGAGGTAACATGATCACTCACCATGCTTTCCTATCACCATGCCTTCCCTGACATAAAGGACTATACCTTTTCTTCAACTTTAAGCCAAAATAAACCTTTCTTTTCAAGTATTTGGTCACAGTGATGACAAAACTAAGACAGTACACTATAATGAACTTGTCTAGTTGTTCTTTCTGGAAGATTGGAATTTCAGGAGGTTGAATGCATTGTTAATATTAAGTGCCTCCTTCCAAAGTGTTCTTTCCCTTAGGGTTCTGTAGAAGCTTTGTTTCTTTGCTTGCTTGTTTTCCTTCCTTTTTGGAGTATATTCTCATAGTTGCTTACTTTCAGGAAAGTACCTTCCACTAAGCACCTGTAGGCACACTCCTCTGCCAATGAACATATTTTTAAGCAACCACCAAGAAACTCATCATTGATTTGACTGAAGACATCAGCTTTTAAAAGCCTGGTCTTTGAGAAAGTGAAAATATTTGGAGTAGAGAGAGAAACTAAGCTTCCAGGGCTGATTGGTATGTGCTCACACTCATAGGCACCAAACATATCTTCATTGTGACATTGGTGAATACAAATGGCCTGGAAAAAATCTTTTAGATGAGAAGAAATTGAGATTTGATTGATCAACTCTCTCTGCAATAGAGATGGACTTTAATATAAATGTAAATTCATATCTCCTGGAAAGTTATAAAGGGAAGCTCAGAGAATAGTAATATCAAACATAAACTACCATTTATTGAGCACCAAGTAGGTGTGGGTGGGTGGGTGAAGCATTTTATATATTTTAAAAGCTAATTCCTATAATTACATTTATGAGATACTTGTTATAATCTACATATGACACATGGAACAATAGAGACTGAGAGAAGTTAGGAAATACTCACAAAATTATAATAAAGATAAAGAAAAAGGGTCATCGAGAAAGAGTAGCTACCCTAAAGAGACAGCTCCAATGTTTAAGAGCATTTACTGTTCTTACAGAGGACCCAAGTTCAGTTTCAAACACTTTTGTCAGGTAGCTCACAACCACCTGTGACTACCATTTCAAACACCCCAACACCCTCCTCTGACCTCTGTGGGCACCTGCACATATGCAATGCATGCAAACTCATGTAGGCACACATGCGTACACATCAATGCAAATATACATATATTAGAAGAATGACTATTGTTGAAAATTGGAATGAGGGAGGTTATGAAAGTCTTCACTGGGTTTGTTGCTATGATAATTAACCACAAACTTGATGACTTAAAACAACAGATACCAACGTTCTCATTTTAGAAGCCATATCATGAAATTAATGCCAATTAATGGAAATCAAGTTCTTGGGAAAGGCATGCTCTCTCTCTCTCTCTCTCTCTCTCTCTCTCTCTCTCTCTCTCTCTCTCCTCTCTCTCTCTGTTTCTCTCCCTCTCTCTGTCTCCTGAGACTAGGGTAGACTCCATTTCTTACCTTTTCCAGCTGCTGGATTTGGCTCCTTCACTCCATGCTCCAAGGCCAGTGTCTCAAGCCTTTCACAGTTTCTACTGCATGCTGCCTTATGTCCTGCATCAGACCTCCCTCTGAAGATTTCTATCTGTCTGCTTATCTTCCCTCTGTGATTACAATCCAGGCCAGCGTAGGTAATCCAGGATAGCCTCCACCTCCCAAGATCTTTAATTGCTCATTTTGAGAAGCTCATTGTCATCGAGTCCCAGGATGATGTTTGGGACTGTCATTCAGCCAACAAGGGGAGTATCATTCACTTCCATTTGGGTCTTTATGTGTGCCCATCACTCTCTTCTGACTCTCCAAATGTTTATCAGTAAATAGGATAGTCTCACAATCTTCTACCTTACAGTTCTGAAATCCAACACACTGTGAAAGGCAGACATATGTTTACACAAATATTGTTACAAGATTCAGTGGCAAAGGAAACTTATGCAAATTAACCCTCTCTCTGATTCTTACTTATCACCTTATTATAAATGTATTCATGGTGGTTATGGTATAGCTACTGGAGAATTTATGAATTGCATATTATTTTATTGTAAAAGGTAAGAATACATGAGCTGTAAATATGTTTGACCCTAGGATTGTTGGTTAAGAAATCATGAACTTATAGTAAGCTAAGAGCTGGAAACAAAGCCATAAGGTTTAGGTAGCACTGAAATCTGCAAGATTTCTAGATATTCCCCCACGTACTCCAGAACAGGAACATTCTGTAAATAAATGGATCTACATACCTAGGAATGATTTGAGGTAGTTAGAAAGGAATTCTGGGAAGGTCACGTGACATGAATAAATCCAGACGTCATCAGGACAAAAGCTAAGGTCTTTAGAGAACAACCTTTTTCTGCCTCTGTCTCCAATATGCACTGCACAGAGACCGTATCTCTTTTGCCCTTTAAAAAAAGATTTACTTATTTATTATGTGTACAGTGCTCTGCCTGCATGTGTACATGAAGAGTGCATTAGATCATATTACAGATAGTTGTGAGCCACCATGTGGTTGTTGGGAATATCTCAGTCTCTCTTACATTGTGGGGTTGTAGCCCCCAGTCTCTGACTCACAGCAGCATCTTCTGCTGTGACCATGGAAGAGGCCTGTAAAGGCAAGATGGAGGCTGCCATGCCTAGTTCATGCTCTGAACCACCAATGTGACCACTACCTCTAACTGTGCATAAATCCCATCTGAGAAGACTCTCCTCATGTCTATCCAAACTCTCAGTCAGATCCTGTCTGCCAGAGCCAGGAGGACATCAACTTCTGGACACTATAATCTCGTTCTCCCCTATAGTTTTACTGTCAGCAGGACTATTGGTTTTCCCTGAAATTTCATTGTTCCCAATTCCTACACCTCACCTACACACACACACACACGCGCGCGCGCACGCACGCACGCACACATACCCTTTGAGTTCACGCCTCCCTATGTATACTCACACAGACATACACTCACTTCTACCTCCTTTGATAGAAGCTAAGAATAGACTGGCCAACTTTGTTGGACTTTTTGTTCATTTTTAAGCCATAGTGAGTGTCCTACCAAGCTGTTCTTGGCCTAGTCACGGGGTGAGGAAGGTGAGGATGCTTAACTTTTGTCAAGGAGAATGTGGAGGGATAAAGAAAACAAATTCATCACTAGAATAGAATCACTCAAAAACCACACACTACTTAGATAATATGGGGGCAGCCTTCCAGCATCACCTCCCCTTGGATAAGATCATCTGCTGCTTGTAGAGCTAATCAGCAGGAGAACAAACTCTCTCTGTGCTGGTGATTCACTCAAGTTTGTCACAAGCATCTTTCTCTCTCCATTTCTGTTTGTCATCCATATAAAGGACACCCTCACATAGTCTGGGTGTCACTGCAATCCAGTCTCCAAGTCCTTTATTGATACTATAAAGAAATGAGGCCTTCTATATAAGCATATATTTCAAAGACATAAAGCATATTTTTATATAAGCCCAAATATGGAAACACACTGATAATCATTTCCATGAAAATATTTGCAGAGAATTAATCTGCTCTTGGGAGAAAGAGATAGGTAGAGCTAAACTCCTGGATCCATCAGTGGTCCCCCAAAATAAAGCCAGGTTCACTCTACCTTTGTGATTAACTATCAACAGAGAAACAAGGACAGTGCCAAGCAAGAGGCCCCCAGGAACCTTGAGCAGCAGCCTGACAGGCTTCCCAGGAGATGATAACATGGCCTTCTCGATCCTGCCAGCCAAACAGAGGTTTCTCCTAAGTATCTACAACAGAACACACCAGCATGGACTATCACAGGCCAGGAAGCTGATGGGGCTCAGGGAAGGTGGGCAATGCTGAGATCAGTTTCTAGTTTCGAATGTCATGAAGGCAGCACATGGTTTCTAAAACATTCTCCCAATTACAAGAACATGTAAGTGCACCGTTTCCCAGAGGAAGTGGGGATGGTGTTAGAAGGCAAAGCTTCTTGGAAAGATCATGCTATCCAGAGTTCAAAGTACTAGGTTCTGCTCCTCAGTCTACCCTTTTAACTGTGATGTGCAGGGGAAACAAGCAGCCTCATTGACCCCTGATCTTCCTCTCCAGCTTTCAAGACCACACTATGTTCTTCCATTATATTACACATGAGAACACTATCAAACTGCAGTGAGCTAACACACAGGAAGTTTTATCATATATAAACTGCAAAGCACAGCACAAATAAATATTTGTTATTTCAAATAGGAAGTTCTCTGTGTGTGTACATTAAAATGCCTGCCTCATGTCTATAAAACCATGCACAGCATAACCGGTCCAAATTTCCATCAAAGAGGTAAAACCAACAGCGAATGCTGAGATGCACTAAAGTCAAGCCAAAGCCTTGAGGGGGTTCTGACATTGTCCAGAGCTGCACAGTGAGGAAAATCAACTTGGTGCTCTCCATGTGACTCCAACTCCATATTCCCTGATCAGCCACAGGATATGTACAGTTGTTAATCCTGGTGAAATGGCACCTAGACCTGGGGAAGGACCTGATGCTGGCTGGGAAGGCAACATCATGGGCCGCAACTGTGGCCTTAGACACACACTATTATAAGGAAAACAAGATGGCAAAAGTAGTCATTATTTCCTCATCGAGGTACTAAGCGGTGCCAATAACCTCCAAAGTCTTCTTAGAGATAAACAACTTTTTCCAAAACATTTCCTCTCATTCTGGGTTCCTAAAATTCCCACCATCTGCCAACGGAAAAGAATGTTGGGAAACAAAACAATAACTTTGTTTAATATTTATGCTATTCTCTTGTATTAAATATAATTTATGCAACTGGTTTTTGTAGCACCCTGTTTAATTATGTATAGTTGAAAAGGTTTTATATTATACATGGTTATCATTTATAATTAATTATTTCAATGTGCAGTTTGTGTTCATGCCCATACAGAACTGGGCACGGGGCCTGTGTCAGTACAGAACTCTCTTCTCAATCATGTCCTCTACCAACAACAACAACAAAAAAATCATGTTTAGCTCACAGACTATTTCCTTTTCTAAGATTTATTTATTTATTATGTATACAGTGTTCTGAGCTCACAGAAGATTTTCTGAGACTGCCTTGCCCTAAACACAGAGACACTTCTTTAGTTATGGGTGTCTCCCTGGGTAGCATGGAGTCACCACTGAGGCTTGGGAAGGCGTGGAGATGTTAAAGGATTGTGTAGGGCTATCAGCAGAACTGAGTTTCGTAAGTCACATCACATGAAGTTAGTTTTCTTATCAAGTTAGTTCCCTATTGTTCAATGTAATCCTCCAGTTTACATTAAAAAAAAAAAAAAGATTTTCCTCTTGTTTTGCCTTCTGTCTGAAAATGTCCCCCAACCACCCCCATTCACACTCCTGGTGTGTTCTCTTCCGGTTCGTCCTCCCACCTGCTCCCTACTGACTCTTCCATGACTTGCTCTACCTTACCTATGCCGGGCCTTGATTTCCTCCCACACTGCTTGGACTCTCCAAAAACTCCCATCACTTTCTTGACTTCCCAGTCCCTTGAAGGTGATGACACTCCAAGCTATTCTTCTATCCCAAATTGATCTCCTTGCTTACTTATTTGGAAACCAGTAGGACCAACAGAGTCTATAACCGCCCCCCCAAGTCCAATTTATCTAAAATACCGTTAATTAATCTCTCTCCTCCCGTGGTTCATTCCTCAGTTAACAGCTTCATTATCCTTTCTCTCCCCAGGGTCATCCATTTGAAAGTCTTCCTCCAATCAAACTCCAGTCATCCTACCCCTGTAGCCTCTTCATAGCATTGCCCCCATTCCATCACCATTTCCTTTGTTCTGGTTTTTATCATCAACTGAGAGAAGAGAACTAACATTTTCCAGAGTAACTATATGCTCATCCACTCGTTGAAGAAACCCTAAATGCTGATACTTATTATTTTCATCATCATTGCTCTGTACAAAAGGCTGAGACTCACAGTCCAAAGGTTCTAAATACAAGGGAGTTTAAGGATGTAGCCATGCTATTTACTGGCTTGAATATAATATATTTTATGCCCTTAACTACTCCTTCATCTTGCCACACCACGAGATCTCATCAGAGAGCAACTAGTGTTGGTAACGACGTCTTCAGAATATGTCCACATGCTTCTACTTTCATCTCGTCTGCGTGTATGCCAGTATTATCTCCTGAACATCTTCACTGGGCAGAGGATCAGAGAGGCTGAAAGCTGTGCCCCGTGTTACAGAGTCAGTTGCATGACAGGAGGAGGACTCAAATCCCAGATCCTCCTACCTCAAATCCTAAGCTCTCCTTGTGGGACTACAACATGTCCTCTTTAGGAAGGAAAACTCAGTATCACTCAATTGTCAGGAATTTCCTTTGGTTTCCTTCTGGCAGCAAGATGGTGAGAAGGCAGGACAACAGGGTGGGTGAAACAAAGTGTCATGTGTTGTAAAAAAAAAAAAAAGATTAAGGTTTAACACTACTGACAAACAGAGACTGTTCTGTCCCCGTCTTACTCTGCAGCCATGCTGGCATTGTTGCCCCTTAGGAAGCTGCTACTTGAAGAATTGCTTTGATACCACCATGGTCACTGAACCTGGAGTTCTTATAGAATGGTACTTCTTGTTACCATGTGTTTGTAGATATGGGTAAGGTCCACTTGGGATATGAGTTAGGGAGGAAAGTGTGACATTTAGTGGGTCAGATGACACCACACTAACAATGCTGTGTGATGTCATATGCAAGTATGCCTACTCTTTCTCCTCTGCCTTTGTAGCCCAGCCACCTGCCCCTCCGGTTAGCTGTCAATCCATTCCATTGAAGAAAATGTTTCAAGGCCTCTATTCTGCTCCTTCTTACTCATTTCCACATCATTTCTGTCTAAGACACTGCCTGATGTTGACAAGGATATCCACTTACCTCCTTCTTCTGTTCCTTCAGGAAATGTTAGTGAAATCTGCTCTCCAGGAGTCTCGCAAGCTCCATGTCCATGCTTTTCTCCTCTCAAGGATTCTTGCAGGAAGAGAATTTTGCTCATTGACAAGCTTGGCAAAAGGCACAGGAAACACATGGGAAGGAGTCAGCCTGCCTTTAGAATCTACATTCTCTCTCCACTGTGCCAAAAGCTTGGTGAGAAAATTGGGCAATAAATTTAACTGGGAGCATGCTGATTATGTTAGAATGCCTACATGGTCATTTCTCCAATCAGATCCATCTGTAATAAAGGTGATCTATTGATCTGTACATCACAACCATGTATCTGTCTCTGAAATGGTTCTTAACATGAGACGGGGAAAGTCATGCTATTTATGGACATTCTAAAACTCTAACACAGGTGCTTAATAAATGTTTGTGAATGAAAGAAATTAATTAGGTACAACATAAGGACTGTCCAGTGTTCTCTGTAATGGTATATCTTTCACCAAGAGATGACTTCGTCCTGTGCTCTGTGGAACTGTGTCTTATGGTGAGTGACTAGACACACTTGAACTTCATGAGTATCTGTGAGATCAGCATCATAGACACTCTTGATGGTGGGAATAAGAGGAGCAGCCCCTGCTCATTGGTGAGTAAGCATATTCGAGCTGCATCCACATCTCCGTGGAGAGCAGCACCTGGCTGACAGCTCATCTACTGTGATGGTGAATGTTTGCTGTGAGCTTGACTAGACTGAGAATCACCTAGGAGACACAACACTCTCTGGTCCTGCCCATAAGAACATTTCCAGAGAACACTCACGCTAAATGTGCATTGCACCTCCCAATGGCCTGAGCCCTAGACTGAGTAAAAAGGGGAAAGCTTGTGGTCACCTATGTCCTCTTCCATCTCTGCCTCCAGATCCTTCTAACTATGAACAAGCCCCCTGCTGCTGCCGGGATGACTACACATGGTGGGCTATACCCTCCAACCATGATGCCAATGAAGCCCCTCTTTTCTCTAGTTGCTTTTATTAGGTTCTGTTTTTCACCAGTAAGAGTGATAATTGATAGACTTAATCTGTAACTAATTTATCGAATTTCCATTCAAGGCCAGTCTAAAATTGTCCTGTGCTTCTTCAGAACTGGCCTATGATTTAATAACCTTTCTCGGTATATACATTTAGGTGTAGGGACAGTAGAAAAAGAGAGCAAGAAAAACAATAGGTATAAGAGGTTGACGTTTTTAATTATTTTTGCCTGTTTGTTTGTGATTCATGATTGTGTGATGTGTGCGTGTGTGTGTGTGCTATCTCTGTGTGTATATGTGTGGCGTATGTGTATGTGTGTACATGTGGTGTGGTGTGTGTGTGTGGTATGTGTGTGTCTGTGTGTGTGTGGTGTGTGGTATGTGGTGGTGGTGGTGTGTGTATGTGGTGTGTGTTTGTGTGTGTGTGTGTGTGTGTGTGTGTGTGTGTGTGTGTGTGTGTGTGTACTATGTTTCTGGAGATGAAACCAGGGCCTTGCACAAACTAAGCAAGTGCTCTACCACAGAATCACATCCCCAGCCCTAATTACGTGCATGAGATTAGAAAACCTGAACAGTTTTATTAATGATTTGAAAATACTTGGTAATTTACCCTAAAGTATAATCATAGTAATTTTTTTATTGGTCAGTTGCAATAAAAAAGAATTAGGGCAATGGCCAGAATCTCCAAACACAAAATAAAATTAGACTATGAGAGAAGACAAGCATTATACTCCCAAAGACTCATCGGGAGAGCATTGAAATGCATCCTCTTTGATTTTCAGTGACCAGCAGCAACACAGTGGGAGTGGGGAGCTGTAGAGAGCATGTGGTTTACACAGCAGACCATGTTGGCTTGTGAACATTCAACTTCAAGTAGTTGGAGATGGAATATTGAATGTGATCCTTCCCGACTCACGAAGCTTCTCTCCTTCCTCATGCAGAAACCCAGGGTTCCACTCCAGCACGCAGCCTACTGAAGGGCCTCATTCCTACCCCTCCACTGATAGTGGTTGGCTCCCCAGGACAATCCCTAGAATGGCAGCCGCTGCCAGAAAGGCCTGGCACCAGGCTCGGCTCCAGCTCAGTGCCTGATGCCATTACATGTCCTCCAACAGCTGCACGAGTTCCTCGGTGAGCCATTTGAACATTCAGAGCGGATCAAGAATCGCCATTTACTTATGCCCAACACTAATCCAAACATGGTCTTCACTAAATGAAATAAAGGCAATGGCCAACTGGGCTGATAACAAAAGTTTACAGAGGAAGCCCTGGAGAGACACGTCTTCCCACCCACACATAAAACTACTGTGTACTACTGGCATCTCCCATGGAGAGAATGAGAGGGCAGGTCGCCATTCTACACCAGCCTCATGCTCAGTGCAGTGGCTTGGCTTAGTTTCTTGCTGATGCACTCACATTTTTTACTCTAACTGAGGACTCACACACAATCATTAATTCTTATCCTCGGGAGTCACTGTAGGCCTGTTCAGCAAGTATCTGCATGGGACAGACACGTGCCTGTCCTCTCCTTTCAGTCCTGGTGGGGAGTTGGATGTTTGTACAAACACATGTGAACATGCTTTGCTGGAATTTACACTGAGCATGCCGCAATCTCAAGAAGAAAGTGAGCGATTGTCATTGGAAAAAGTTGAGGAAGGAAGAATTCCAAGAACATTTACCCCTTGAAGATAAGGGTTGTTTTCCAGCCCAAGATCTCCTAGACCTAAAGAGCCTCAGAAAGGAAGACATGGAGTCACGCACGAGATGACATCTATCATCTCAGCACGTGGGACCCTAAGTCGAGAAGACTGCAAATCTGAGGTCTTCCCAGGGCTACACTGCAACTTCCAAGCCAGCTGAGCTACATAGTAAGACTACATCTCAGAACAACAAATGAACAGTGACAACTGTCCTCAGCATCTTGCACCAGAAAGCAACATGCTTTTAAAGAACTCTGAGCACAAAACATCAAACAAAAAGAAAAGAGAATTTGTCACGTAGAATGCAAATTCTTCAAGATAGGTATTTTTCTTTAAGGATAAGAACAAAAATAGGAATTGAAAAAGTTCATAAACACCAACAGCACAGGCCTTAATGTCAACCATTAATAAATGGGACCTCATGAGGCTGAGAAGCTTCTGTACAACAGGAGACACTGTCAAGAGAACAAAGCCACAGCCTACAGACTGGGAAAAGATCTTCATCAACCCTACATCTGACAAAGGTCTAATATCCAAAATATATAAAGAACTCAAGAAATTAAACACCACCAAACCAAATAACCCAATTGAGAAATGGGGCTTAGAACTAAACAGAGAATTTTCAACAGAGGAATATCAAATGGCTGAGAAACACTGAAAGAAATGCTCAACCTCCTTACTCATCAGGGAAATGCAAATCAAAACAACTCTGAGATTCCATCTTACACCCATCAGAATGGCTAAGATCAAAAATTCAAGCGATACCACATGCTGGCGAGGATGTGGGGAGAGAGGAACACTCCTTCATTGCTGGTGGGAATGCAAACTAGTACAGCCACTTTGGAAATCTATCTGGTGCTATCTCAGAAAAATGGGAATAGGGCTTCCTCAAGACCCAGCTATTCCACTCCTTGGAATATACCCAGAAGATGCTCCAGCACACAACAAGAACATTTGCTCAACCATGTTCATAGCATCCTTATTCTTAATAGCCAGAACATGGAAACAGCCTAAGTGTCCATCAGTAGAAGAATGGATAAAGAAACTGTGGTACATATACACTATGGAATACTACTCAGCTATTAAAAACAAGGAATTCCCGAAATTGTGGATAAATGGATTGAGCTAGAAATTATCATAATGAGTGAGTTAACCCAGAAGCAGAAAAGACTCAAATGGTATATACTCACTTATATCTGCATACTAGCCCAAGGGGCATGTCCCACGAAAGCCTTCACTTACCAGGAAACTGAGACAGAGGGGAGGACATCCTATTGGGACTCTAAATGAGAGAAGCATGGGAGAATAGCAAAGTAGAAGGATCCAGAGGGTCCTAAAAACCTACAAGTAGAACATTATGATAGGCAGATTTGGGCCCAGGGGTCCTGCTCAAACTAAGGCACCAGCCAAGGACAATACAGGCGGTAAACTTTTAAACCCCTACCCAGATCTATCCAATGGTCAGAACATTCTCCACAGTTGAGTGGAGAGTGGGATATGACTTTCTCATGTACTCTGGTGCCTCACATTTGACCATGTCCCCTGGAGGGGGAGACCTGGTGGCACTCAGAGGAAGGACAGCAGGTTACCAAGAAGAGACTTGATACCCTATGAGCATATACAGGGGGAGATAATCCCCCTCAGGAACAGTCATTGGGGAGGGGAATAATGGGAAAATGGGAGGGAGGGAAGAATGGGAGGATACAAGGGATGGGATAACCATTGAGATGTAACAAGAATAAATTAATAAAAAAAAAAAGAAGTTCACAAAAAGAAAGGACAAAGAGGAATAGAAGGCACAAGACCACAGTTTAAATTAAAAAAAAAAAAAAAGAGTACAGACAACACTCACCATCATCCATGAGAAACTTAAAGTTGCCTGCTCATAACTCCCACTATCTTCCCAAAATACCTGGGAAATCCTTCCACATACTCTCATAAAGCCACAAGTGTTTTGTTTATATTTTACATTACTTTTTGTTTTGTTTTAATGGGAATTAAAACAAAGAGCTAAAGGTTATTCAGTAAAGCACAGAAAAAGCATAGCAATCTATAGCCAGGGAAAATGGGTCCCTTATCAAAGATCCCAGGTGTGTCAAACTACAGTCTAGGCTGAAGTTGCACCCACTTTTTCTAGATCCTAAAGGCCAAGGAGACCCTGGCAAATGGACCAGCTAAGTACAGTCATTCCTTAGAAGATGGGGTAAGCCTGCAACTCAAGCTAATTTGAAGGACATTTATTTAATGCACAGTCTTTATTGTATTGATGAAAAACCCACAGGCTCCAGAGTCTTCAAAAGATTTGTGTGAGGTCATTTCCTAGCTAGTAATGGTCAGTCAGATCTGGAACCCAGTTCTCCACTCCTAGGAGAGGCCAGTCCTCTGTCTATCACAGTGAAATACGAGGATAAGGTTACAGGGTCTTTCATAGCCAAAGTACTATGGTAGTCAGAGGGTTGAGTACTAGGTCTCAGCATCAAACCAGCATCACAGAAAGTCACAGGAGAAACCATAAAGTCTCTAGACCCAGTGAGACTGGGATTGTTCACTGTGTAATCTTGAGCAAGTAACCTTGTCTCTATGAGCCTCAGGCTATCAACAAATGAGGCCATAATATGTAGCATGCTGAATTTCTTTTGAAAATGAGAAGTCAAAGCATGCTCCTTGAGGCTGGAAACACAACTTAGTCAATAACCAATAATCCAAGCAAAAAAGCTACCATGGCGACACATGTTTGAGACAGGAAGATCCCAGGCCTTTCTAGACAACCAGCCTAGCCTACATGGTGAGGCTCAGGCCAGCAAGAGATCCTGTCTCCCCACACAAGAAGGTGAAAGCAACTGAGGAATAACATTCAAGATTGGCCTCTGTCATCCATGCACCTGCACATACATGCACACCCACATACATAAATTCACATAAAAGAAAGTAATGTATGTAAACCATACACATAGCAGGCAGTCTATAAGCTGTAGCAGCTATTACTCCTATTGAGTAAGGATCTTTACAAGCAAACCACAAGATTTATTTTTAAGTGCTTTTTGCTTAATGATTGCACCAATATGGATCAATAATTGAGAATGTGGAAAAGGGAAAATTGAAAGTTCTTCCCAACAACCCTACTGCCTTAAAACAAGCACCGTGAACATGTTGATGTATTTTAAGAGGAAGGATTTAGAGTGTGGCGCTTTTTGTGCCTTGTAACCTTCCAATAGCACTCAATTTAGAATAAAAAGTTGGCAGGAATGTAGTCTTTCCGAAAACCAATTTCTTGTTTGTTTGCATTTTAGGGGGTAGTGGGAGGAGGGATATTATACACAGATATAAACTATGTCGATACAAACATTATCACACTTTAAAAAATCATATTTTCATCTTTATTTACAGCAACGTTTGAAGAGCGTTTTATGGTCCATTTAAAAAAGTTCCCATGAGACGTCTTGTTTGATAGTCTTAAAGGCTCAGGTCATAAGGGACTGTTACTACACACATTTTAAAGACGAGGAAATTGGGAATCTGAAAATTTATGTGACTCATTGTGGGTCTCTCAGATAGTGAGAGTTTGGATGGCAGCCTAGGGTCTCTGACTCAAAGCTGGTACCTGCTAATTATCCTAACTAAGGAGAACTCTGTCTAATTAGGCTTAATAATCTGCACAGCCTCAAAGATATATTAGGAAAGAGCACTCCGAGCTAGGGGAAGCACAGGAATGCAAGCCAAATGTCTGCTTCTGGTATTGGCAAATCACGGACTTTTTCTGGGTTCAAGGTTTTCTCTTTTGTCTGAGGAGACAAGGTAAGTCTAAGGGAATAGGGTGTGCCTGAATTCTATCTGTCTGTAGCACAAGGGAAAAAAATGTGCATCTTCCTCACTTAAAGAAACAGTTTTACTATGAGACCTTGAGAAAATGTTGTCTCAGGCTCAAAAGGACTTCCTTGAGATGTCTTCCCATGTCAAGCATCACCTGGACCAGCAGGACCTCACTGAACTTTAACCTCAGTTCAGTTAAGCTGGCTTTCCAGTCAACGTCAGGGCTCCCCCTGCCCTGGTCTCCCCAGCACTGGGATTACAGATATATACCACCATGCCCAGCTTGTGACATGTGTTCTGGAGACCAAACTCAAGGCCTTCTGGGTACATGACAAGCATTTACCAGCTGAGCTATCTCCTCGGGTCCAGGCTGAATTTTTAATCCTACATATACATGTTCTGTGGCTGTCAGTTTGCAAGACTGCCAGCAACAAAGCCTCAGGCACCAAGCCATGCTAAACACCGACTGACAGCTGCCCGCATCCCCCTGATCCTTACACTCTGAAGATATCAGACAGAAGTGGCTCCACTCTTCCGAAAGCCTCCGGAAGGATGCCGGAGTGGCCGTCGCCTCACAAAGAGAAGGAGCACTACGGCTGGTTCCCAAGCAAGAGCATGAAGCTCTTCTTAACACATCCATGGGCAGGGTGTCAAACAAACACAGAGACGCTCTCCTAAGCTGAGGCTTAACTGAACGATCCTTGCTTTTCTCTGAGATGTTTCTGCTTCTCAGCTGTTTCGCAAGTTTCCACTTAACTGAGACACTCTCTTCCATTTTCTTCCCAGTGTCTTACCCTGCAATGATCTTGATTCCTCCTTCCTTTCCCTCCACACAGTAGAAACAACAACTACCTCCTACTCAGCACTACAAAGCCATCATCAGATCCTTCAAGTCTCAGAACTGTTGCCCCTCTTCCAGAGCCATCTTCCTGCTTTGCTCACTGAAATGGTGCCTGTTACCTAGACCAACCCTTTCCTTCCTTGTCACAGCTGCTTCCGGTATGGATGCAGAGCTCAGCAGCTAAGACAAGCTAATAACAAGAGCCAGAGATTTGTGGCATAGTCACTTATCACACAGCATAGAGAGGTACAAGAAGGATGGAGCCTGTTGGCATGCCACGGGATGAAAGTAGTCACAGCCCTTGCAACGCATGTCCTCTGTCAAGACTATTAACTCTGTGTACCTCAGTTTCCCTGCCCAGACTGAGGAATAGGACAGTGGTTGCTTGATAAGATAAATAATTGGGAGTTTTCCACCCCCCCCCAGATGAGACATCTAGGCATGTCTTAACATGCTCAATCATCATTAACCCTTGTACGTAAAATGTACACTATCTATGATACACTCAGGCTGCAATTGACAGGGACAGATACATATCCTGTCCATTAAGAATGGGATTTGGTTTTTCCATATGAAGTTCAGAATTGAACTTTCAATGTCTTAAAAAAAATTGTGTAGGTATTTTGATAGGGATTGCATTGAATCTGTAGATTGCTTTTGGCAGGATGGCCATTTTTACTATGTTAATTCTCCCGATCCATGAGCAAAAAGTTTTGAAATTTTTTTCAAACAAGTCCTTCACTGGCTTAGTTAGAGTGACTCCTAGATATTTTATATTGCTTGTGGCTAATGTGAAGGGTGTGGTTTTCCTAATTTCTTCCTCTGCAAGCTTGTCATTTGTGTATAGGAAGGCTACAGACTTTTTTGAGTTAATTTTGTATCCAGCTAAAACAATCTTGTACAATAAAAGGTGCTCCGGAGGAATCTCCATACCTGCTCTCAAACTGTACTATAAAGCAATAGTAATTAAAACAGCATGGTACTGGCACAGCAACAGGCTGGTTGATCAGTGGAATCGAATCGAAGACCCAGATATGAATCCCACAACATATGGTCAACTTGATTTTTGACAAAGAAGCCAAATCCATTCATGGAAAAAGGATAGCATCTTCAACAAATGGTTGCTGGTCTAACTGGAGGTCTATGTGTAAAAAATGCAATTGGACCCATATTTTTTCACCTTGCACAAAACTCAAATCCAAGTGGATTAAAGACCTCAACATAAAACCAGAGACACTAAGTCACTTAGAAGAAAAAGTGGGGAAGAGCCTGGAACATATTGGCATAGGAGACAACTTCCTGAACAGAACACCAACAGCCCAGGCCTTAATGTCAACCATTAATAAATGGGACCTCATGAGGCTGAGAAGCTTCTGTACAACAGGAGACACTGTCAAGAGAACAAAGCCACAGCCTACAGACTGGGAAAAGATCTTCATCAACCCTACATCTGACAAAGGTCTAATATCCAAAATATATAAAGAACTCAAGAAATTAAACACCACCAAACCAAATAACCCAATTGAGAAATGGGGCTTAGAACTAAACAGAGAATTTTCAACAGAGGAATATCAAATGGCTGAGAAACACTGAAAGAAATGCTCAACCTCCTTACTCATCAGGGAAATGCAAATCAAAACAACTCTGAGATTCCATCTTACACCCATCAGAATGGCTAAGATCAAAAATTCAAGCGATACCACATGCTGGCGAGGATGTGGGGAGAGAGGAACACTCCTTCATTGCTGGTGGGAATGCAAACTAGTACAGCCACTTTGGAAATCTATCTGGTGCTATCTCAGAAAAATGGGAATAGGGCTTCCTCAAGACCCAGCTATTCCACTCCTTGGAATATACCCAGAAGATGCTCCAGCACACAACAAGAACATTTGCTCAACCATGTTCATAGCATCCTTATTCTTAATAGCCAGAACATGGAAACAGCCTAAGTGTCCATCAGTAGAAGAATGGATAAAGAAACTGTGGTACATATACACTATGGAATACTACTCAGCTATTAAAAACAAGGAATTCCCGAAATTTGTGGATAAATGGATTGAGCTAGAAATTATCATAATGAGTGAGTTAACCCAGAAGCAGAAAGACTCAAATGGTATATACTCACTTATATCTGCATACTAGCCCAAGGGGCATGTCCCACGAAAGCCTTCACTTACCAGGAAACTGAGACAGAGGGGAGGACATCCTATTGGGACTCTAAATGAGAGAAGCATGGGAGAATAGCAAAGTAGAAGGATCCAGAGGGTCCTAAAAACCTACAAGTAGAACATTATGATAGGCAGATTTGGGCCCAGGGGTCCTGCTCAAACTAAGGCACCAGCCAAGGACAATACAGGCGGTAAACTTTAAACCCCTACCTAGATCTATCCAATGGTCAGAACATTCTCCACAGTTGAGTGGAGAGTGGGATATGACTTTCTCATGTACTCTGGTGCCTCACATTTGACCATGTCCTCTGGAGGGGGAGACCTGGTGGCACTCAGAGGAAGGACAGCAGGTTACCAAGAAGAGACTTGATACCCTATGAGCATATACAGGGGGAGATAATCCCCCTCAGGAACAGTCATTGGGGAGGGGAATAATGGGAAAATGGGAGGGAGGGAAGAATGGGAGGATACAAGGGATGGGATAAACACTGAGATGTAACAAGAATAAATTAATTTAAAAAATTTAAAAAAAAAAGAATGGGATTTGGACTGAGGACACACTTGTACCCACATAGTTAAACTGTGTTCTGATGCCTGTGACCATAGAAGAAAGCAGGGGAAACTGCACTCGTGCAGATTTGATCCAGGGTGCTACTGGGCAAGGTATGTGGTCCCCAAGGAAAGATGATTTGACTTGAATTGATTTGAATGGTGTTAGCTGAAACCCATGAAGTTAGTAATCACACACATAGTACCGCAAAAGAGTCCTTTAGTGGTTTTATAATGTACCAACTACAGACGGGTTCAATTTGGTACTGTTATTAAGCAAATAGATGGATTTTTAGATATTTAGCTTCTAATCATATGTGAACTTCAGGAAGCTCAATGCTCCAATGGCACTGCTAAATACCTCTTTGTTACAAAGCCATGCTTTGACTTCTGAGGCAAAGTTGAGGGCCTAAATTCAACCCCATTAGTTCATATTTTGCCCAAAATGCAGCTTATAATGAAGCCAGCAAATTAGGTCCCCTGACCATAAACCTCACAGAAGGAAAGCAAGCAGAGCATGAATCAAAAAGGCTTTACACAGCAGTTAGCTATTAGTAACATATAAATTAAGTGTACAATCAAAGGGGGAGGCGTAAGTTTAGTAGTTATGGTCGCAGTGAAACCTCACCCCACACTCAGAGCGAAAAGGGTAGTAATAATGATAATAAAGTAATAACAATGAGGGCTTTTTTCATTATGTTTCTGACGAATGGCAAACCCTGGACTTGGAGCCTCGTTTTCAATTCATTGCCATTATCCTTGTCAAATTGTACCAAGTTGTCACAACCCATCTGGTGTCTAAACCTCACAGGCTTGTCCTGGACCTCAGCGGGAAGTTTTGTACAATGGGATGAGTCACGGCTACCCACCAGTGTGATTCTATTGCCACTGTTGGTGTGTGACACCAAACTCAGCCTGACTCCCGTCAATGAAGTTTTCGGTGCTCTATTTAAAGTTACTTAACTCTCCCTTAGAGTAATATTGAGGAAGATCAGGGCCCACCGCTCTCAGAGGAGGAGTTTATAAAGTCACAGGTGTTCACACATGGGCACAACTGATTCCTTACATATTGGAGGAGGCTGGCACCCATGGCTTCCACAGAAGTTGCTTCCAGGCTCTGCAGTCTGGTGACCAAGTTTATATTGCCAGATACTTCAGGGTTAGGGAGTTTTGAGCTAACAGACCACAGTGATTCACTGTAATCTGCACTAGAGCCTTCTGACCTATTGATAAAGCAGGTCTGTTTTAGACAATGAAAGACAGTGTATCACCCACCCACCGTAGTTTTTTAAGTCACCTGACAAACACTGGTGAGGTTGGCCTTATAGAATCATCGGCTACGAAACCCACGGTGATTCAAGAGCACTTGTGCCTCATAATGGCCTGTAAATGTTTCTGTCAGAGTTCCAAAAAAGTGTACAACCAGTACAGTGCATTTCTGTTTTCTATTTTTGTGCCATTAAAAAAAAAAATAGCAAAAATAGCCATTGGACTGATCTTTTCCTCCCTCCCTCTTTTTGACAATTTGTGGGGGGGAAAAAAAGTTCACTCTGAGGCTGAAACTTTGCATGCCAAGTTTTCACTTGGAACTAATTTTTATGGCTGAGTTTAAAGGACCCTGAAAAAGAGAGGTTTCAAATGGAAATGCTGACGCAGCTCTGCCCACAGTGGCAAGAAAGGAGGTGCTATAATGCCTGTTTGTACCTTGTTTGCTTAATTGTCGCTTTAGAACAGGAATCTGGCTACCTAGCCCTGGGCATCACACATAGCTTCACCACATCTGTCTACTCATTATTCGGACTATTTGGAGCCTGCAAAGAAGTTAGCACTAACCTTGATTTGAAATGCAACCATTAACCCATTGTGGGAGAGGACTCCGGGGTGCATTCCCTGGCGGGCTGCACTCAGACTCTCCTAGACTTAGCAGTCATGGCCAGCGGAAAGCAGACAACAGGCAAGTGTCCTTGGTAACAGTTCTTTAAATCTTAATTTTTGGCAATTGTCTGTTAATTGTTTTCTAAAACCAGAAATGCCGATGATGAGCTGTTTGTGCAGATGAACCGATAATGCGTTGCCCTGCACACTCAGATGAATAAGGACTGGAGTCAGACTTTGATCCACCATGGGGATTTTAAGGTAGAGACGTCCGGAATTCGTCTGGATTTGGAAAAAGACTTCAATGGGAAGCTTTGAAGCAAGCAAGATTTTTTTTCCTTTCTACCTCCTGAGGGAGTCTGTTCAGAAAGCACTAAGCTGACTAGAAAGGCTGAACTTCACAACCTTCTGAGATAGTTATAGCAAAAATAAGTATTTCTCCACATGAAGGAAGCCCATGAAATATGTGCATACTCCTGGCCAGTATTCCCATGGAGTCTGCATTGTGGTCCACAATTCCTGCTCTATACAGTGTATCTTTCCATTGGGATGCTATTCCTGAAATAAGGGAATCCAATGTGGTCCTCAGATCTGGGATGTACTATCACATTGGTAATGATACTAAAACTATGACACTACAACTCACAAAAACTTCATGTTTAAAAAAGAAAATAATAATTAATAATAATAATGATAATGATAAAACTTTTTTCATTTAATATCCCACCCACTCACTCACCCAAAGATAGTCTTTATTCCATTCAATGAAAGGGGTGGAGAAAAAAAAAAGAGGCTTTTCTGAACTTTAACGTTTTTTGTAGCTTGGGCTTTATTTCCACCTTAAAATCTTTACCTGGCCATGATCTGTTGTTCCATTACTGGAGGGCAAAAATGGGAGGAATTGTCTGGGCTAAATTGCAATTAGGCAGCCCTGAGTGCGGCTGGCACCAGTTAACTTGGGATATTGGAGTGAAAAGGCCCGTAATCAGCCTTCGGTCATGTAGAACAATGCATAAAATTAAATTGACATTAATGAATAATTGTGTAATGAAAATGGAAGAGGAGAGTTAATTGCATGTTACAGTGGGTGTAATGCCTAGATAACCTTGCATTTAATGCTATTCTTAGCCCTGCTGCCAAGACTGCTACAGAGCCTCTCTCAGCAGGAAGTCATTAAGGCTGTGAGTAGATAATGCAGGCTCAGTGAAACCTAAGTGGCAACAGTGTAACAAGAGTTTCTTTCAGACCTTAGGGTTTTCTGGGGGGGGGGGGGCGTGGAAAGAGGGCATGTTGAGGTAATTTGTACACATCTGAATGAAAACTGGAAACTCACAGCAACCTATTTGCAGTTTGTCCAGTCCCACAGATTCCCCCGACTATTAATACAGACCAAGGTCAGTTCCTATAATCAAAGACCAGGCAGTCAGCATGTAGCTGTCCACCAGTTACAACTTACTTTTGTTAATCACTTATGGTGGCAGAGTCTGCACAAGGCTGACCTCAGACTTAAAAGACTAAGGGGAGAACCTGTCCTCAGGACAAGTTCATGGGCACCAGTTGCTCCAACAGATAATCAGTTTGGGAGCCCTAACAGTTTCAAACAAGCACCCTGAAACCTGCACATAAACTCGTGTGTACTTCCACCATAGTAGGGCCTTCTGGACCCGTGTCTTTCCCAAAGCAAAAATGGCTCAAAATTTGCAAAGAAGAAACCTCACAATATTTTTCTATCCACTGACATTTCTTCTCACTGCGGGGGGGGGGGGGGGAACTTCTAGACTTCAGGCACTGTGAGGTATTGGGGGGGCAGGTTCTGGTTTGGGACGGGGTTGGTTTTTTATTTTTCTTCTGGGAAGAATCTGCTCTAACCATAGGAGACCTTTCCCACCTGAAGGACAGGAGATAAAGATTGTAGTGCTAGCCTGCTACCTCAGGATCACCCCCCAGAGTACAACGTACACATGTTGCGCATGTGGTTGAAAAGACCATTGCCAGTGAAAGGGCTGGATGGAAGGAAGCGAACCAGTCTAAATATCAGTCGTTTCCGCATGCTCACAAAATATATGTTTAAATCTCATTTGGAAAACCTCTGAGCACCTCCAACAGTAGTCAAGATTTATTTGTTGGAGGGGAACACTCATTCTTTTTCGGTCTCATATTTCTGCTTTTGCAAATGCAGGTATCAGTACATATTTCAACCAAAGTGATTTTTGATTGAGGAATTATTTCATCCTTGGGGCTTCGTTTTTGTTTGTTACTTTTTGATTTGCATGGAAATTTGTTTTTCTCGTGTCATGCAGAATAGATCTTCGGTGTGGCTGGGTGTGTGTCTTTGGCTCCAGTCTCTAGCTCTTAGTCCCAGGCTTTGCTGGGCAGGGATAGGATATAATTCTTGCATTTCTAGAAGTCAAACAGTATAGTAAAAAGTGTTTCTTCCATCAAGAAGTTTTTTGCATATGCTAAGTCTCTAAACAAAAGATAACCAGCCCAAATGGAGAGATCCGAGGCATTGGGACATTTGTCTACAATGTAATACATAACAACATATTGACTTGGCCAAATTAGCACTCAAAAACGCACTTTTAGGACTAAAAGAGAAATAACAATGAATGGGAGAGAGGAAGGCATGGCAGGAGAAAAAGGAATAAACTCAAATCACTGCCAGTTTTTTGTTGTAATGGTTTAATCTTTTCATCATCCTTACTCATTCTGAGATTTCCTCATAGGGATGCTCTTACAGCCTTGTGTGCCAAAGCTGGTAAGTTAAGTGCAGTACCAATACTATGACAGCTGTCTGTCATCATCTTCACTGACATCAGTTCTGACGCCACTGCTCTGACCACCATCATATTATTACTGAAGACCACAGAGACCACCTTGACGCCAGGGTGATGCCTGCAAACACAGATATCTGGTCCAACTGCTGGGTCTGACATGGCCCTGCATAATTCTACTTTGAAATGGCTGTCCTCTATCTGATTCCTCTGCTTTCATGTCTAGGGCTAAAAATTCTTTGTATTGTTTTACATATGGTAGGACTTGTTTTATGAAATTGATATTGTATGACCCTTAAAGACATGAGCAAACAATAGTACTTAGTATATGAGCCATGTTATTTCCAGAAGACAGATTTGCCTGCCTAGCACATCTCTTACTCGTCTGTCTCTTCTATTCCTTCTACCCATCTCCTGTGACTTTGGATGGGATCACATAGATGTCTCATTCAGGGCCATGTACAAGTCACTTATTCTCAGCACTTAGGCCAGTTAGCTCTGAGTCTTTGCATTAACTTGTGGTTCCTACACAAAGAAAGTTCCACTGAGGAAGGCTGAGAGCAATGCCCAAATCTATAGGTATAAACATAAGTGCATAGAAGATACTCTGACACTCTGTCCATTTAGAAAAATAGTAGTAATGCCCCCTGCAAGTCAAGTAGCTGTTCTTACTGACGCAGGCATGCTGAGCATAGTGGCTTGACATCTCCCTGGGCGGATGGAGTTCCAACACCTGTGCAGGTCTACAGGCTAATCATTTCCTCCCTTTCTCTGTGTCAAATGCTGACTTTCTCTGGACTCATCATAGCAGTTTGGAAGCAAGAATTGATTTATATTTGATTTAAAATAACAGTATAATTGCTGATGATAATGTGGTAATTAGGGCAGTAACAAAGACAGAAACCCACCTGTGAGTTATTCTAGTTTGTGTATGAATTCAAACCAAGTCACCTCAGAGGCTTAATGCAGAGAAAACCCTCTGGCCACTCTTTCGAAGATGGCAGCCTGTACATCTAACCAACTCCACAGAAATCTGGTAAGATGAGTGTTTGCAGAGGAAAAAAAAGTTCAGTTTTTCCTTTTCTTCTGATGTTTTGCCAGTAGGTTGTGGGCTTCATCAGAGAATACAAACACAAACTTTTGTTTGGACACTCAAGTGTTTTCTAACTCCAGCCTAAGTAATTAAATAAATGTGTACAGCCACAGCAGACCAGGAGCTTCTGGGTGTAGAGATCTGGGGACGCCTTGAGTGGATGCATAAAGAACAGATGAAGTCCTGTGTGAACGTGTGTTGTTGACATGGACACAGCTGTGTCAAGAAGCCAGCACCTCAGACTCATCAGAGAGATGGCAAAGCTTCCCTCTGGTCTCAGTGGGAATGTCCGTGGCGTGGACTTCTGCAGAACTAACTTCAGTGCGGGCATAGAGATTTGGGGATGCGGCAAGAAATGGATCTGCAAATGAGATATTACATGATGCTTGGCGTGGCTTACTAAGAGTAAATTCCACCAGTATGATATGACCACTTTGGATAGTGTCAGGTCTGATGTGGCAGAAGCATGAGAAGAAGCCACGCAGACCAAAACCATGAAAAGATATGTGCATGCCTTCATCAGTGTTCTATCGCTGTGAAGAGACACCATGACCACGGTAACTCTTACAAAGGAGAATATTTCATTGGGGACGGCTTACTGTTCAGAGGTTTAGTCTGTTGTCAACATGGTGGGAAGACATGGTGCTGGAGAAGAAATGGGGAGTTCTACATCTGGATACACAGGCAGCAGGAAGAGAAAGACACTGGGCCTGGCTTGAGCATTTGAAACACCAAGTCCCGCCCCCCAGTGACACACTTCTTCCAAACAGGACACACCTACTCTAACCAGGACACACCCCCTAATCCTTGTCTAGCAGCACCACTCCCTAATGACCAAGCATTCAAATACATAAGTCTGCGGGGGCCATATCTAATCAAACCACCACAGTGGCAAATGGGGTACATGTAAAAACAGCTTCATATGCGTTTCTTTCAGACACACAAACACATGAAACTTTTCAAAACAATTCTCTCTTATGGCTCAATTGCCTCTCTATAAGACATGGATGGGGGCTGGGGAGGTAGCTCAGCTGGTAAAGTGCCTGCCACGTAGGAAAAAAAAATGAGGACCTGAGTTGAGATTCCGAGCATCTGTAAAAGCTGGATGTGGTGCCCTAACTCTTGGGAGGGAGGTGTATGACCCCTGGAACTTTTTGGCCAGCAAGTCCAGCCAGTTGGTGCACTCCAGGTTCAATAAGAGACTCTGTCTCAAAAAGTGAGATGGTATACAATATACAAAAATGCCCAATGTCAACCTCTGGCGTCCCACGAACACCAGCATAATCATACAAACACACACATCACCCCGAACACACACTGACAATCTGTGTGCATTTCTGACTGTATGCCACAGCCTACCAGGGTCTTGAGATTAACATATGAGGTAAAGACTATCATGAACATTCTACTAGGATCCCAATAAAGAGATTATGAATATTCTTCAAACATGTCCTCGTTGTCCCAAGACTTCTCTCAGGTCGTGTTTCTTAGTCTGTTTGCATGTGGCACTCTTGGACCCCAGCCCTGGTTAAAAACCCAAGTAGCACTCCTGTGACTTCATAACACATTGGTCTGTCACTCCATGCAGGCTGAAAGCTCTGAAGCCTCAGGTCTAATGGTATAAATGCTTGATTTCACATTGTAGTTTTTTGAAGTTGCCCACCAATTTTTAGTCTATGGGATTTTACCACAACTTTTTGTTTTACCATGGTCTAAACAGTTGATATTTCAGACTTCTTAATTTTAACTAATATATTGCATATGAATTATAATTTATCAAAGATTTAATTTATGATTTTGAGCATTTTTCATATATTTTTTCTTTTGTGATATGTATTTTACCCATTTCCAATTTGGTTGACTTTTTCTTATTAACACTGTAAAAAATTATTTATGAATTCAGAATATTAATATTTTGTTAGTAATATAAAATTAATGTTTTAGGCTTTGTGAGAATCTTCATTCCAACTACACTGCTTGTGTCACTATAGCAGGGAAGCTGCCATGGACAGTACTTATAGGAACAGACGTGATTGTGTTCAATAAAATGTTATTTACAAAAATAAGGGCAAATAATGGCTAATGCCTGTAATATCAGAACTTGGGAAGTAGAGGCCAGAGGATCAGGAATTAAAGGTCATCCTCAATTGCGTAGCCAGGTTAATGCCAGCCTGGGCTACATGAGAACCTGCCTAAAGAAAGGAAGGAAGGAAGGAAGGAAGGAAGGAAGGAAGGAAGGAAGGAAGGAGTGAGATTGGTTGGTTCTAAGGCAATAGACTCACAGCCTATTTTGATTTTTGAGGAGCTAGTCTATAGTGTTCTATGGAGTTACAAAGACTTTTAAAGAAGAAAGAGCAAAACTAACTTTAATATAATATAGTACACTACTTAATGTTTTTGTTATAGTACCTGGAAGTGCTTATCTGAAAACAGGATGGATCAATGAGTGGTACCTCACAACTCAAGACAGAGTTTAGTTTTCACCATTACATCCTCACTGTGGAAGTGAAAGCCCACTCACTTAAGATGGCCCAGTGGGTAAAGAAGATTGCCACCAAGTCTAGTTGTTCCTTTCTGACCTTCACATATATGCTGCAGCATGCACAACTCCGTATACAACATGTACACACACTCACAATAATACTAAAATAAATATATCAATTAATTGTCCTTATTAAAAATGAAAACATTTTATTAAGACTTAATTCATACTTACACGTCTGTTTGATACTGTCTAATTAGTTGAGATCTTTTTCCCATAAGGCATTTCTGTTCTGTTTTAACATATGATGGTTACTTAAGAAAAAGCACTTCTGTGACTGTTGAGTTGCCAGCTGAACTAGCCATTTTCCTAGTAAACCATTGTTACATCCGAGAACAGGATATATAAACTATGAATATACAGTTTGGTATATTAGACAGTTTATCAAATTAAATAAATCATGGCTGTCATTTCAGTGTACGCTCCTAAATTATTTATTATCATTATTAAAATATAAGCTTTCAAATGAAATTTAGAATTTATATTTCCTTACTCTCTGAATTTGGCTGCTTCCCAAAACTTCTAGGGTGTTTCGTGAGATGAATGGTGACAAGTGCGCGGTTTTCCACATAGTATAATGAAGTATATCAACATTTAGGAGATCTGTAAAACTCAGTATATAAACATTCTCCAGATAATCAATAAGTGATATTAGAGAATCCCACGTGAGTGAAGCATTCATTCAATCTGCAAAATGCATCCAGGGGCCTTAGTGTGACAGAGCATGAAGGAGCAACTGATGTGGTTTCAGAGTCCAGATTCACTGCTAACCTTTGAGAGTTTGCCAATTGTAGAGACTCGGCTGAATATCAAAGAACAACATTCACAGTCCTGTGAGAAGGCTGTTTTTCTAATGTGTGCCTGTATGAGGTCAGGTGTTTTTCATATACTTCAAACTGACAAATCACAACAGGTTGATTAGATTTCTAATAATGTGCAAACAAGCCAGTGCAATTCTTTTTCAGAGAGAAATACTTTTATTAAAATATAAGGATAATATATAATCAGCTTACTGTTTTAAATGAGTTAATAAATGTCATAAAATTATACCTTCTAATCTCTATAAATATTAATAGTTATGATCCACATGAATAAAAGCTCTTTGGTACCCTTGATAATTTCTAATGAAAAAATCAAATGGTCCTGAGATTTAATTTTTGAGGTCTTATTAAGTTGGATATTTATGTCATTAATTTTTAGATTCTTTTCTTTTCCAGTGTAGTCATTTTGTGTTGTAAATGGTCTTCTCAGTCTGTTTTCCCTCACATCTAATAAGTTTTAATATGTAATATTGGCACTTTCACTCAGTTAAGAGTAAGCTTTATATTTTCATTATGATAGTTCTTTGATCTATAAGCAATTAACAGGGTTTGTATTAATTTCCAAACATGTAGGAATTTGAATTCATCATGCCATATATTTCTACCTTAATTTCAATATACTAAGATGATATGGTCTATGTGATATCAATTTTCTAAAATTTTGTCATTCATTTTTTATTCTTATGAAAACGTCATATGTATTGAATATAATATATACTACAATTTTTAAAGTCAGCATTTATAGATGTGTGTTTGTAGCTTCTAGAAACAAAGCTCAATTCTTCTATATTCTTGTTTATGAGTTCTTGGACCGCTAGTAATTAAAAGAGACATGTCCCAGTCTTCCACCTAGGTGGGAATTCTCTCCATTCTTCCTGATAACTCTAGGATGCTTCCTTTCTGGGCCCTCAGTCTGACTGAAGATCAGTAGGATCTCACTGTATGGCCCATGGTCTTACAGCTCACGACATGGCACAGGCAGGGCTCAAACTCATAATTTTCCTACCTTCTCATGTCTTTATGCAATTCTATTAGGTCAAGTCAAACTCAGAATGGTTATGTATTCCCATACTTGGTAAACTGAAATTCTTACAACAATGTAAGTAATTCCCCTACTGCTTTCTTTTGTTAAGGTTTGTTTGATCTTATCACAGTTCCTCCACATTTGCTCTATTTTTCTAGCCTTAAACTTCAACTTCCCTGCACCTCTAAACTTTGACTGTGCCTCTTGTAATACCACAGGACTGAGTTTCTGCTCTTGCCCATTATCACAAGCTCTGATTAATGGACGTATTTAGCTTGTTTGTATTTATTATAAGTAATATTATTTTAGACTCATTTCTACTCTTGTATTTTCTTCTATCTCTCTTGATTTTCTCATATTGGTTGTGGGTTTATTTACTATTACAGTCTATTTGTAGCTGGCTTAAAGTTATGTGTCCTGGTTCTGTAACCCATAAGTCAATCTTGAAATTTTTCCACACATGATAATTTACTGAAATATACATGTTAAAATGTCTTGTTTTGAATAGGATCTTAGAACACATACTAAGGCCAGACCTACTTATGACTTACATACCAGTAGCACATGATATTTTAATCTCATTTCTTTTATACTTCTCAAATTAAATCTTATTTTTAAATCAACTTATATAGACACTGTGTTTTTTAAGTCACCTATGGGTCAATATGCTATTTGTGAACCTTTAAAGCCATTCTTGTTAAGATCATTTATATATATATTTTATATTAGATGTAATCTTAAGAAGTGCTTCCACAGGTTTATTTATCATAAAAGATGCTGATAAGCAAGGCTCCCAATACACTAAAGGTAGCTATTTTGTCCTCATTTTTTCAGAAACTCTTTGTTCAGTACACAATTGCAGTTATACTGTGGAGTGGAGGCATATGTCCATTTGCCTTTCAACCCTTGGAATATTTAGGCCTTGATGTTTGATCATATCAATTTTTACTAAGACAAAGTCTGCTGTTTACAATTGTCTTTCCCTAGTACTTGATTTTCTTCTCTAGCGACTGGTAAGATTTTTCTTCATCTTCAGTGATGCAAAAGTTGATTCCGACACTGGTAGCTATGGTCATCATCTTTACTCTTTTTTTTTTTTTTTTTTTTTTAACAAGTTCTGGGAAATGCTGAACTCTTTGATTGCTATAACTCACTCACTCTATTCATTGTCGTTTTCTGACTCCTGTCAGGTGTCTGTTATATCTTCTCACCCTGCTTTCCATATCATTAAAATTCTCTCTCCTATTTATTGTTTTTTTTTTTTTGTTTTTTTTTTTTCTATTTCTTGTTTTTTTGACTGCCTGTGTTTCTAGATGCCATTCTTAAATTTTTATTAATTAATTAATTTGTTTATTCACTGTACATTCTGACCATAGCCCCCCTCCCTCCTCTACTCTCAGTCCTACACTCACTCTCTCTTCTCCAATCCCCCTTCCTGTATTCCTCAAAAAGGGGAGCCCCCCTACCTACCCATCCCAATGCATTAATTTGCATCAGGGATGCATTCATGCTCTTCTCCTATGGCCTGGTGAGGCAGTCCCACCAGGGGGAAGAGATCAAAAAGAAGGCAACAGGATCCATGTCAGAGACAACTCATGCTCTGCTTTTTAGGGTACCCACAAGAAACCTGAGCTGTCCATCTGCTACATCTGTGTAGGGGGCCTAGTTACAGGCCTCGGTTGGTGCTTCAGTCTTCACAGATCCCTATGGGCTCTGGTTAATTGGCTCTGTTGGTCTTATTGTAGAACTCCTGTCATCTCCAGGTCCTTCTATCCATCCACTCACTTTTCCACAAGGCTCCCAGTGCTCTGCCTATTGTTTGGCTGTGAGTCTGTGCATCTGTTTGGATCTGCTGCTGGGTGTAGCCTCTCAGAGGACAGCTATGCTAGGCTCCTGTCTGTGAGTCTAGCAGAGTATTGTTAATACTGTCAGGGATTGGGTCTCTCTGATGAGGTGGGTCTCAAAATGGAATACTACTCAGCTATTAAAAACAAGGAAATCATGATATTTTCAGGCAAAGGGATATAAATAGAGAAGATCATCCCAAGTGAGGTAACCCAGACTCAAAAAGACACACATGGTATGTACTCACTTATTAGCAGATTTTAGCCATATAGTAAAGGATAAGCATACTATAATTCACAGACCCAAAGAAGATAAGTAACAAGGAGGACTGAAGGGAGGGTGATTAAATCTCACTCAGAAGGGGAAATAGAATAGACAGAAGAAGTGGGTAAAGAGAGGGAACAAGGTAGGAGAGAGAAATGAGGTTGGAAATCAAACCTGGGGGGAAGCAGGGGCCAGAGGAGAGAGAGACTGCAGAGAGAAAAGGAACCATGGGCAGAAGCATCTCTGTGACAAGCTGGAGATGTAGGACAGGGTAGACTTCTGAAAGGATATGAGAGTGACTCTAGCTGAGATTCCTAGTAGCAGGGCTCATGAAGACTGAAGAAGACAGTCTCTAACTGCACAGGACTCCTGGTGGAGGGAGGGGAATACCAACCCACCCACAAAGACTTTGTAGGATAAAGATACAGCAGAGATTGAGGGAATTTCCAACCAATGCCTGGCCTAACCATTCTTAAATTTTTATATAATGGCTGGAGAGAGGCCTAAGAAGTTAAAGAGTACTTGACCTAAGATATGAAGACCATAATTTAGATCCTAGCACCCAGGTAACAAGCTGGACATCTCTACAAATGCTTATAATCCCAGCTCCAAAGGCAGAGACAGGAAGATAACTGAGTGTTGCTGAGTTCAAGCCAAGCTGAGAATAGAGGCGCAGGTTTGGGGGTAAGACCCTGTCTCAAAGGTATACACAGAATGTAATAAAGGGGGAGGCACCTGATGCTTTCTTCTGGCACACACATACATGTGTGCATATGCCACACAGACTAACACACACACATATGAATAAACAAATTTTCAGAGTTCTTTGACCTTAACTTTCAGCATTTTCTTCCTCCATTGGTATCTTTCCAATTGCAACAGTAATTTCTTCATAAATGTTCTATTTGAACTTCTGTCTCAACTTCTAAAGTGTCCCATGGATTTAAGTTCCCATGAAAACTTATTTATATTTTTATTTTTATATTTGTATTTTCTAGGATGTTGTATATGTGGTCCTTTCTTCTTATCTACCTACTATCAAATATCTGAAGTCCTTGAGAGCACAGACTTTTGCTTATAGTTTGATCTGGTCCTTATTCATATAGATTTGTTTCCATGTATACATGGATTTCTTTTTATTGTGGACTATGCTTAAGTGACCTTCATCAATGTGATTAATAAAGCTCTACACCAGGGATCACTTCATTTACTTTTCCTGGAAAAGTACCAGAGATGCTTCATTCCTATCTGAAGATGCTGGGTTAGTTTAGATTCTCATTGAGCTAAGAGCTTGGATAAAGACTGAAGTATTTGAACAAGGAATTGATTGACCTCTGCGAGTTCTAAAAAGAATGTTTTGGTTTCATATTTTTTTTAAATTCGAGAACTAGAGGTTAACAGGAAAGGGAAAGGCATGAGGCACAATGTGTTTATAATAGCCAAACAAGGAATCTCAGTAAGAAAATAAGGGACTGTGGTGATCTAGGAAGAGGGACACTGAAAAGGCAGGTGAATACTAGATGGGCTTGAGATACCAAGACGGTTAAGTCTGCATTGGATAGAGGGGTCTAGGTGGCTCCTCTATGTCACTGGGTCACTAGACTCACTAGGTAATTCTATATGTATAAAAACCAACAGAATGCAGAAAGCCAGAAAGGAAATTCACAGACTGCAGAAAGTGCAGAAAGGGCATTTCCCTGCTTTTTTAGCTGTGGCAAGGATGAGTCACACACCACCTCAAGGAGAGTGGCTGTCAACTACCTCAG